>NW_027507785.1:153706830-154906830 GCF_037356315.1 Lithobates pipiens | reverse complement strand
GCAAGTGCCCGCCCCTTTCCGCAAGTGCCCCGCTGCCTGCTGGGAAACACACAGATCCCAGAGGCAGCGGGGACCGTCCTTATTGCGCAGTGCGACTCGCGCATGCGCAGTAGGGAACCGGGAAATGAAGCCGAAAGGCTCCATTTCCTGATTCCCATACCCAAGATGGCGGCGGCAGCAGCCAAGAGACGATCTAGAGATCGGCTTCGGGTGCCGACATCGCGGGCGCGCTGGACAGGTAAGTGTCACTATTTTAAAAGTCAGCAGCTGCAGTATTTGTAGCTGCTGGCTTTTTTTTTTTTTTTTAAACGCGGAGTCCCGGCGGACTCCCGCTTTAAAGCTGTAATTTTGTATATTTTGGAAATACCAGTAAAAACATGGCTTTGCCAGAAAATTTTGGGTGTCATGTCAGTAAATTTCAATCTGGTAGGTTGGCAACACTGCCGTTCTCCCAGGCAGCCCAAGCTACAAAGAAGATGGAGGAACATCCCTTCCCCCATCTCCTCTGTGACGAATGAAGCCAGAAGCAAAAAGGATTTAATTACTTCCAGTTTTAAAGCAGCTGACTGAACAGATCTATGGTCCTCAAAATTTTGACTTGCCTGCTTGCATTAGGCAGGTGGAAATAAGCTGAGGGTGAGTGTTCCAGCTCAGCTTGGGTGGGGATGTGTCTGCTCGGCTCAGAAAAGCCACACAAGCTGTCTCCTCCAGTCATCTCTACGGAGGGCTCTGTGTGCTGTGCTGCACGCTGGGAAGTATATATTCAGGGAGGTCCCCCAGATTTTCTCCTCACCGGCAGACAGGAAGCAGTGGAGGCTAAATGACCCCCGGTTTGCAGCAGAACTTTCAAACATCACAAAAGTTCAGAACCAAATAACAAACCCAATTGACGTCTATGGGATCCGAACTGGAATAATTACGGTTACTGCCGTGGGGGACATCAATGAAATAACTTTTGTAAAAAACATCATTTTTAAAAGAGCAGTGATTTACTGATACTTAAAGTGAAACCATAAAAATTAGAAATAACAATAAAAAATTCCAGGTACCTGGGGGTGGGGGGGGGGGGGGTCCCCTTAGTCTGCCTGTAAGGTGGCACATTTGTACAATGTGTAGAACCTGCTGCAGCAATAATGACATTTATAAAGTAAAAAAAAAAAGACATTTTCCCTGCAAGCTTTCCTTATTTTTTTAAAAACTGTTTGGGGAGCCAGTCTGTATTACGAAGTAACAGGTGCAGAATAATTGGGCTTTGGGTGTTGGTGGTGCCCTTACACCGTATCCCTATAGAGGTACTCTTGATAAAAGCAAGAATTGTCCTTGCTGTCAAAAACTGAAATTATTTGAATCCGTCATACAGGGGTGTAAAAATTGGTCTTTGGGTGTCGGTGGTGCCTTCACACCGTAACCCTATAGGAGGTACTCTTGTTGAAAGCAAGAATTGGTTTTGCTGTCAAAATTTTTAATTATATGTCATACAGGTGCGGAAAAATAGGATTTTTGCCTTTCCATAAAATCAGTTTCTCTGAGTTCATTGACAGACACAGCGCTTCCTTATTCAGAACAATGGGGTTATATCGCCCCCTACAGGAGTAGGACACTAGGCGGAAAAAAGACGTTGCTGTGCCCATGGGCAGTCCAAGGTGATATACACCCCCTCTTTACTATAGGCCTTACGTTTTGTCCCAAGCAGTGTCAGAAGCATTACAAACTCCATAGAGGGGTGGGTACTGTGTCTGTCAATGAACTCAGAGAAACTGATTTTACAGAAAGTGAAAAAATCTTATTTTCTCATTCGTTCATTGACAGACAAAGCGCTTCCTTATTCAGAACTATAGGGATGTCCCAAAGCAGTGCCAAACATGAGGGGTGGGACAACAAAAAATCCCAAGGCTAACACAAGAACCAACCAGGTAACAGGAGCTCAACACAGAAACAAACTGGAGCCTACCCTGAACAATACCTCTTCATGGACCCTCTAAACAGCAGCCTGCAACACCTTGCGGCCAAAAGAAGCATCCTCAGATGCCAGCACAGCCACGTTGTAGAATTTTGTGAAAGTGTACACCAACAACCAAGTGGCCAGCGCAGCTGGTGCCTGATGATGGAAGGCTCCAGAAGCAATAAGCAGCCAAGTAGAATGGGCCATAACAGGGAAAAGAGAAACACAACCCCTGATAGAATATACCAGAGTCATCATCTGTCTGAGCCATCTAGAAAGGTCGCAGAAGAAACAGACAGCCCCCTTTTTGACCTGTCCGTGATCACAAACAGTGAGTTTGATCTCCGAAAAGGCCCTGTGGCTGCCAAATACACCCAAGTCACCTGAACACATCCAGGGCATGTAAGGTAAATCCCTCAGAACATTTTGACCTGGGTCACAGGGAAGGCAATACAACGTCTTTAACCACTTGAGACCCGCGCTATAGCCGAATGACCGCTACAGCGCGGACCTCCTTTGCCGGGACAACGTCTATTGACGTCGTCCCGTGCACGAGTGGCCTGCGCGCCCCCTGAGGGGCGCGCGCGGCACGCTCTGTGATCGGCGAATCTATGAGACTCGCCTGATCACCGATCCGAGCAAGGGGTCGATCCCGACCCCTTATCACGTGATCAGCTGTCAGCCAATGACAGCTGATCATGTGATACAACGGAGCCGGTAATCGGGTATTATTCCTCCTTGCGCTGATCACGGCCAGCCCTGCCAGTGCCCACCTGCCCCCTGCCAGTGCCACCTCAATAAAAAATAAGTGCCCCCGTCAGTGCCACCCAGCAGTGCCCATAGTGCCACCCAGCAGTGCCCACAGTGCCACCCAGCAGTGCCCACAATCTGCCTCAACAAAGGTGCTGCACCCCAGTGCCACATATCCGTGCCCATCAGTGTCATCTACCAGTGCCCATCAGTGCCCATCAGTGCCGCCCATCAGTGCCCAGCAGTGCCACCTATCAGAGCCACCTATCAGTGCCCATCAGTCCCATCTATCAGTGGTACCTATCAGTGCCCCTTAGTACCACCCATCCGTGCCACCCATCCGTGCCATCTTATATGTGCCCATTTTTGCTCATCAGTGTCGCCTTATCTGTGCCCATCGGTGCCGCCTTATCTGTGCCTATTAGTGCTGCCTTAACTATGCCTATCAGTGCCCACCAGTGCAGCCTATCAGTGCCCACCAGTGCAGCCTATCAGTGCCGCCTCATCAGCGCACTTCAATGAAGGAGAAAAATGACCTGTTTGCAAAATTTTATAACAAACTATTAAACATGATTTATTTTGTATTTTTTGTATCTTTTTTTGTTTGTTTAGCAAAAAATAAAACTCCCAGCTGTAATTAAATACCACCAAAAGAAAGCTCTATTTGTGGGAAAAAAATGATAAAAATTTCATTTGGGTACAGTGTTGTATGCCCGCGCAATTGTCATTCAAAGTGCATCAGCGCTGAAAGCTGAAAATTGGTCTGGGCAGGAGGGGGGTTTAAGCGCCCAGTAAGCAAGTAGTTAATCAAAAGGAATCAGAGGTGGGAACCACGGACAAGGGTGAAGAATCACTTCATCTTTGTGGATCACCAGGTAAGAAGTATGACATGATAATGCCTACAGTTCTGACACTCTGCGAGCAGAGGTGATAGCAACCAAAAAAGCCACCTGTGAGACAACAGTAGTTGAAACGCAGCATGCAACTTCTGGAGTTTGTCCAGAGGAAGAAACACTGGCTAGAGAGGAAACCAGAGTCAGGTCCATGTACCAGGTGCAATTAAAAATGCATTGATTACTGTGTAAATGTGACTGGCAGTGAAAGGGGTTAACCACTAGGTGGCGCTGTAGGGGTTAAGTGTGTCCTAGGGAGTGATTCTAACTCAAGGGGGGGGGGTTGTGTGTGACACGACACTGATCACGGCTCCCAATGACAGGGAGCTGTGATCAGTGTCAGTGTCATTAGGCAGAACAGGGAAATGCCTGTTTACATTAGCATTTCGCCATTCTTCCTCCCCGTGAGACGATTGCAGGTATCCCCATGGACATCAAGTCTGTGAGACCCGTGATCATGCTCACGGAGCTCCCAGTGGGACACTCCCAGTCTTTACAAACAAATAACCAAAAAAGGAGGCAGAATGGAATGCTTTTGCCATGCGAGACAGTTTATGGGTGCCAAGGGGACTGGCACCTCCGATGCAGCCACAGATGCATCCTCCATCTTTAAAGTTTCCCACATAGATGTAATAAGGGAGACAACCAGTACTTTCTTGTGTGCCACTGCAGTTGTGGAGGAACAACCTCCCTAACTGAGAGGGCAGGGAGTGTGGCCACCAACCCCACAAGGTGGGCCACATCCATGACGGCAGACCCAGACATAGGATCAGTCGAAGCCAATGAGGCAGAGGGGCACCATTTACTAGCCTATATGCCCAATCATCACACAGTGAAAACGCAAAGAACACAGGGGGGCACCTACTGAGACCTCTGCTGCATTAGGCCCCACACAGGGGCATCACTGAAGTCCCACGCGGGGGGACATCAACCGAGGCCCGTCACAGGGAGCACTGACCCAGGCTCCTCACAAGGAGCACCAGCCGAGACCCCACACTGGGGCACCTACTGATACCCTGCACAGGGGGCATCATTGGACCTCTTACAGGGGCACTTGCTGAGACCCCACACAGGGGACCCTACGGAAGCCCAGCCCAGGGGGCACCACTAAACCCCTCACAGGGGACACTGGCTGAGACCCCACACAGGGGGCGCCTACAGATGCCCCGCACAGGAGACACCACTGGGCCCTTCACAGGGGGCACTGGCTATGGTCCCTCACGGGGGCATCCACCAAGGCCCCTCACAGGGGGCATCCACTAAGGCCACTCACAGGGGGCGCCTATGGAGGGCCCACTTAAAAAAAAAAAGGGAGTCGCTCTCAGAGCCCCACAGTGCAGTCCCTCTGGCTATGCGGACTAGCAGGCCTAAATTTTCACCCGTGAGTGCACAGGTCCGCGGGGGGACCAGACCAGGCTAAAGCCGAGGAAGGACAGTGGATGCCCGCAACGGAAACCTCCGCCACCCACTCTAGAGCCACCTTGCACATCGCCCAATTGGTAAGCCACAAGAGCCACGGCCTAAATTTTCGACCTCCCACCGCAAGTGCTTGGTAGGCTGCAAAGCCACGGCCTAAATTATTGGAGGGCCTCTGCAGGGGGCGCGGATCTCCGAAAGCCTGGTCACCCACCCAACCATCAGGTGCCAAGGTGTACCCCCCATAGTGACAACCCTGGAGGGCAGGGGGGTGGACAGACTATCTGAAGGGAGGAGGAAATGTGGAGGAGAACTCCAGAGGGACCGACCACCCCAGGGAGTACCCGGGCCCCAGACCACTCCAGTGAAGGAGAGGAGGGGGCCGCTTACTTACCACTCCAGCAAATGCACGGGTAATGCTCCCAGACAGATCCTCCTCACTACCGAAGTGGGGGGCTGTTGGCCATGAGGAATGTTGCGACAAAGGCCGAGACCTGATCGTATGTGACCTCATGAGATGTTTAACTCGCAGGGCCAGCCCCTGTCCTAGCACATAGCTGCAATCTGCACTCACTCGCTGGCCAGACTGGGGAGACCACTGGATCTTAGTGTCCAGCCCATCGCCTAGTCCGGCAGTTGATTGTAGATCTCACAAGAAAAAAATCCAAGAGACATAAAGTAGCTTAAAAAGCAAAAACAAAAAATTGCCAGGACCAGAGATCCCAGCAGGGAACTAGGTCCTTACTCCTGACTAGGCAGAACAAAACTGAAGGCCTATAGCAGAGAGGGGGGTGTATATCACCTAGGACTGCCCATGGGCATAGCCAAGTATTTTTTCTGCCTAGTGTCCTACTCCTGTAGGGGGCGATATAACCCTATGGTTCTGAATAAGGGATCACTGTGTCTGTCAATGAACGAATCAGAAAATTGGTCTTTGGGTGTTGGTGGTGCCTTCACACCATAACCCTATAGAGGCACTCTTGATAAAAGCAAAAGTTGGCCTTGCTGTCAAATATTTTAATGATATGCACCTGTCAAACAAGTGCAGAAAAATTGGTCCTTGGATGTTAATTGCACCCATAAAACCTATACCAAAAATTTCTTACAGATTAAATCAACACCCACAAAGCTAGGCAGCCTAGACAGTCTTTCAGAGATTCTAGATCCAGAAAGCACTTAATCAGTGACACCAGCATCAGGGGCTGGATAGCTGCTGCTAATCCAGGACTGATTAATTTTGATTAATGTCAGCCGATCCACGGAGTCTGTGGACAGAGGCCCTCTCTTATCTATCACACTACCTCCGGCAGCACTAAGTGCTCACTCGCAAAGTACACTGGATGCAGGGCAGCCCAGCAACTCAATTGCATACTGGCCAAGTTCTGGCTAGTGGTATATTCTCATAACCTAGTAACCCAGAGGATTGTTAACAGGAACGCTCTCTATGTCTGTATTCACCCCTAGATAATCTCCCACCATATGATGCAGGGGTGTGGAAGCTTACAGCCCTGTGTGCCGAGGACTAAAAAAAAATTAGAAAAGCATCACTGAGGAGGCCCAACAAAAGCCTCAGAACTACATTTTACACAAGACTGTAACCTACCAGAGTCTGAAAAGGCATTGCATAAACTCCACTTTAAGGTGTCCTCAAGAGATTTTATCTTCTGCTCGCTCTATGGGGACAGGATGAGTTCCAAGACTTTCCACTCATAATGATGTCTCAAGGAGGGTTGCCAAACAATAGTGATCCTTCCTCTTAATGTCACATATTCTCGGGTCCTTTTCGCAGGCTTTGAAGAATGAGGGAGCCCATGCACTGCAAGTTTGCAGAGGCATGAGAAGCAGATTCCTCGGGGGTCACTGAGGATTACAGCATCTGAAACTGCCTCCTCCTAGCCATGTCCTACTACCAATGGTTCTGGGGATGAGAAACCATCTGTTAAGGTTTTGATGTATGTCTTCCCCTGCTGCAAAGCCTCCAAAACTGCCAGAATCCTCCTCCTCCTTCCTCTCCTCTTGTGTCTGCATAAAGCGGGCCTTGAGCTTAAACAAAATCTTCCTCTTCCTCCCATTGCTCTGCCTCGAGTGCCCTGTCCATAATGCCATGCAGAGTCTGCTCCAGTAGAAAAACAACAAGGATTGTGTCACTGATGGATGTATTGTCACAGCTCACTATCCTTGTGGCCTCCTCAAATGGTGACAGTAGAGTTCATGCATCCTTTATCAGCAGCCATTGCGTGGGGGAAAATAAAACTGTCATTGTGCCATACTAACACAGGTAGTTATTGATGGCCCTCTGTTGCATATGCAGCCACTGCAGTCGAATTCCACATTTGGGGAATGTTACAAATCAGGGGATTGATGGTAAGGTGGAATTCACGCTGAATTACAGCCAACCGAACACTGGCTGTGTATGCTTTAGCAGATCTTCCAACTCTGGGTACCTGCTTAATAAATGCTGCACCATCAAATTGAGGACATGTGTCTGGCACAGCACATGTGTCAGAAATAAGTATAGAGAATGTGCAGCGCTAACAAAATATTCAATATCAAAAATAAAATTGACATGAAAAATGAATAACCAATGTAAAAGTACATATTGACTTATATTCAGTGGAAAAAATAATATCCAAAATGTAAATATAGAGGACCACAAGCAGGTCCTAGTGTATTCCAAGGTATATAATCCAAAAATGGGTGAATAACAAAAGTCACAAAAATCTAGAGTGAACATCCAAACGTGATAAAAGTGTCATAAATGATCCACCACCAGAAGCACCAGTCACTCACCGGAAAGACTGGACTATCAGTATCAGTATCAGTATACACCTAATGAGTCAAACAGGCTTTGAAAGATGACCAGAAGGTTCAGGCTCACTATATGGACATGACCTCCAAGCAAACGTTCCAAATCGATGGATGCAGCAGGTTAATAGTAAACGGGCAAGTTGGCCCAACCAGGAGGAGAAGAAAGAGGAGGAACAAGGCACATAGCGTAATTCCGTAGGGATTTTTTATTATGTAATCATAAGTGTTGCATTTATATTTCCAGAGTAAAAAACAAGCTCTTCAAATCGGACAGTAACAATGGGATCAACATAGCCACCTGACGCGTTTCGCCTAAACAGGCATCATCTGGGGTGCTAATCCATGGTAGTTACCATCTTTATATAGATGTATGAGCCCCCCATAATGAAAAACAGCTCTGATGTTCATTATAGGCATTTCAAAGGTTACTTCCGGGTCGGGCAAGATGGCACCGCCGTGTGCGTCTCAAGCCTCGCTATGAGAGGCCGGAAGTATGACCAGGTGGTTCACAGGCTGTTTCCGGTTAAAACCAAAATGGCGTTGGCATGTGTGTCTCTAGCCTCATTCTGGGATACTGGGACAGGAAGTGGCCCAATATCATACAGAGCGGCCTGAGTGTACATCGAGAACAATGATATTAACACTGCTAATAACACATAACTGCAATTAGGTAAAATGACAGCATATAAGAAACCAATCATCAAACTTTATCGGTATAAATGTTGGCCGAATTGTGAAAAAATTATAAAATGGTAATTTCCAAAACAATGGCGTCCGTCTTAAAGGAGACATGTATGTTAAATGTGATACCATATAAAATTAAATGAATTAAGCTCAGGAGGATGAATATTAATTAACAATATTCTGTAGTGGTAACTTCTAATAATAAATAGTGAAAAATGTAAAATATAATTAAGAAAAAAGACGGTTGCTCCTATTATATTGTCAACAATACAGTCATATTTAATGATTTGTATAAAAATTACTGTAGGTAAAAATAAGACAAATAAAAAGGTGTTAAAAAGGGTAAGTTTGAAAAAATATACAAAAAAAAAGAGATGGTAAAAAATAATGAATAGAAATATATCAATTACACCTATGTAACCAAACACAACAAAAAATATGTTAGCCTTGGTTAATAATATCCCACTATATGTTTAAACCAAAGAGGGAATGAGTCTGTAACTGGTATATCCAATAAGTTTCTAAATGCGAGACACCCCTGGTCAACCACTGGGGTCTCGATTGTGGTGTTTTCTGTAGTGTCTAGGCAAATTGTGTTATCGACAGCCTTAATCTTGGCAATATGCTTGCCTACCCTTACGGCTAAGGAATGAATGGTACGTCCCACATACTGTTTTCCGCAAGGGCAGATGATCACAGGTACAGAATACTTTAATAGGGTATACCTTATTAGTAACATTAGACCTACATTTCAGACTTGTATGTCTCCCACATGAATTGTGCTTGCAAACCAAACACTTCCTACAGGGAAAGTAGCCAACCATATTGTGAAAAAATGAAGGACGTGTAGGAGGATTGATAATGTTAGGGGCAATTTTTCCTTGAAGTGAAGGTGCATCTCTAAAAATAACTTTCGGTCATTCAGGAAGTATAGTATCCAAATTATGATAATTTTTGAGGATACTCCAATGACGATTAATGATATTCGTTATGTCTTTATCCTGAACAGAAAAGGTAGTAAGCATAGAGCACTTGTAAGAATCGTCTGGTTCACGTGGGGGTTTTGGTGTAAGAAGAGAACTCCTATCCACCAATGCCACCTTGTGTAGTTCTGAGTTTAATGATATTTCTTTATAACTCTTTTCAATAAACCTTTGCTTAAGGGTAGAGGCTTGAGCAAAATAAGTGTGAACATCTGTACAGTTCCTACGCAGTCTAAGGAACTGGCTGCGAGGAACAGATTCGAGCCATGATCGATGGTGGCAACTGTCTGTAGATATAAAACCGTTGCGATCAGTATTCTTAAAGTAAGTCTGGAACTTGAATTGTCCTGAAATGATTTCTATCTCAAGATCTAAAAAATGTATTTTTGAAAAACTAGCTTCATACGACAATGAGATGTCACGATCATTGTCATTGAGAAATGTAAAAGAAATCACTGAGGGATTGGGGGGTGCCTTCCCATAGGAGGAGGATGTCGTCTATATATCTGGCCCACAGAACAAGAGATGGTTTGTGTTCAGAATAGAGGACATCCTCCTCCGACTTGGCCATAAAAAGATTGGTGAGGGTGGGGGCAAATTTTGCCCCCATAGCGATGCCTTTTTTTGCAAAACCAAACACTGGCTGTGTATGCTTTAGCAGATCTTCCAACTCTGGGTACCTGCTTAAGAAATGCTGCACCATCAAATTGAGGACATGTGTCAGGCACGGCACATGTGTCAACTTTTCAGGTCTAAGGGCGGATAGGAGATTTGTGCTTTTATCGCATACCACCATTCCTGGCTCCAGCTGGCATGGCATGAACCACCTTTAGAGTATATGGAGGGCATGGAGGAGGAGGAGGGGGTGGAGTGAACAAATCTTGCATCATCACAAGTAGCTGTATGGAGACGGGGCAGCAAAACAAACTGCAGCATTGAGCCCTGTCCTGCCTCCTTCCCAGTTGCAAGCACAATTATCCACAGTGCTGTCAATTCAATATAGTGTCCCTGATTGGAAGGCTCACCTTTACCTTTGATCACTAGTCCTGACTATTATCTTTATTATCAAATTATAATTATCTTATAATCGGGCGATTCCGTTGCTCTCATACCCAAATATCTCTATGCATAGGGGACAGCATGTATAAATGATTGACACAACACAGGTTGATCTACAATACACTGTTCAGCTTTATTATGGCTCAGACAGGGTGTTACGTACGAATGAACGATGGGCATTATCCACCAATAAGGGGTAAATGTTCAAATTAGACATGTGCATTCATTTTCGTCCGAATTTCAGGTATTTTCATTATCGTTTTGACAAACGATAACGAAAGCACAGAGTTTTGACACAGTTCGATACAGATAGGAGATTCGACATGACTCTGACAATAACAATCTGTCTATTGAACTTGTATCATAACAGTCCATTCATTCACACAGGGGTAACATGACTTCCAGCACAACTTTGGGAGGCAACTTGGACATGACTTGAGTGTGAATCACAGCGCGACTTACAATACGACTTTAATGTAAAAAAAAGGCATGGGGGTCCCATCGGGCCTGGTATGGATATTAAGGGGAACCCCGCGCCAAAAAAATGGCGTGGGGGTCCCCCTCAAAACCCATACCAGGCCCTTATCTGAACACGCAACCTGGCAGGCCACAGGAAAGGAGGGGAGATGAGAGAGCGCCCCCCCTCCTGAACCGTACCAGGCCACATGCCCTCAACATTGGCAAAATGATTGGCAACTATGATTAGTTGAATGCATACCATTCAGGTCTGGTATGGATTTTGAGGGGGACCCCCACGCCATTTTTTTTTTGGCACGGGGTTCCCCTTAAAATCCATGCCAGACCTGAAGGGCCTGGTATGGATTTTGAGGGGGACCCCCACGCCTTTTTATTTTGGGCATGGGGTTACCCTTAAAATCCATGCCAGACCTGAATGGCCTGGTATGGATTTTGAAGGGGACCCCCACTGCATTTTTTTTTCTTGGCACGGGGTTCCCTTAATATGCATACCAGACCTGAAGAACCTGGTATGGAATGTCGGGGGATCCCCACGCATTTTTTTCTTAATTTTTTTTTTCTTAATGCTAATGCTAATGACCTGTGTGCAATGCAAATAGCTTTAAAAAAAACCCCATAGAAGACGTACAACATTAGAATCCTATTATAACTTGTAGTCTAAATTTTAGACCGGGAATGTATGATTGCAGCATCATAAGTGAGTTTCACTGCTCCATCAAATCTTCTTTAAACATTCAACAGACACCATAAGCCTTCAATGACAGTTTCGACCGTAATTAATTTGGATTTTCGGACGAATGCAATTTTTTAACGAAAAAAGAAATAAATAAAAACAAATTTCGGGAGTAACTAAATAAATTAATTTTTCGGACAAAAAACGAAATTCCGAAACGAAATATTTCAGTCTGCACATGTCTAGTTCAAATTACATATTTCCTATTAACATGCATTCAACTAATCATAGTTATTTATTAACTCTTTACAATAATGCACTGAATTATACTGCTTTAAATGTGTATCTAAGCAAACTCAGTATGTCACAATATCACATTATTATTATCACCTAAACAGATATAACTAGGCTTGCCACCTGTCCAAGATTCACCTAGACAGTTCGGGTTTTGAATCTTGTGTCCGGGTTTTAGTCCGTCTGAAACCTGGACACAATATTCAGACAGGAATGTGTCTCAGAACAGGGCCCGATAGGAGCGTGAGAAGGCACTATGTGCACAGCATTACTATTCTGTTTGGAGCGCCCTAAGGTGTCCCAGGTCTGTTACAATCCTATAGTGTATGTTAAAAAAAAATGTTTGCGGTGCGCCACTAAAGTGTTCAGGATTGGCTTGAAGAAAAAGTGTCAACCCTAGATTTAACTCCAGACATTATATCACCTAAAAGTAAAACTCATGACCAACAGGTAAGTTTCTTATTTCTGGTTTTGGTTTCAACACAAGCTCACTTCTTAAACAACAATATATATTTACTTGATCAGATAAATGATCAACTTAAAGGAGCAGTTGAGCCTTATATTACAAAACACAAGTGAGCTTTTTTTACATGACTATCACTGACCAAGCTTGTTGGACCATGAGTCAGCAGTAACGTGGACCTTGCAGCTGACTGCCTTTCCCAACGATGCCACAACATTGCCTTTCACCTGTTGGTACAGAACTGGAATGGCCTTATGTAAATAGAAATAGCCACTGGGAACCTGCCATTGTGGTATAGCACATTCTGCAAAATTACGCAAGGGGCAGAATCCACCAGACGGAACGGCAGAAGTTGTAAAGCTAGACACCGGGCATGTGGGTGGCAGTGACTGTATTTGTTATTTTACTCTGCAGCAGATGGGGCAGACAAATTTGTCTGCTATAGTCTATAGGTGCTGGTGTGCTACTGGCAGATGTGCTGCAAGGACATGTGACACCCTTCACTATACCATCACCCTTGTCAGTGGAGGCTGCTGAGAGGTTATGTGGTATAGCATGGGTAGCCTGGAAAGTTCAGGAGTGAGGAGGAGTAGAATCGCAAACCTTTTTGGGTGGCTTTCAGGTGCTCTTGCCAATGAGCTAAGTGGTGGGAGGGTAAATGCCTTGTCAAGCATGTGGTACCCAAATGGCGTGTGTTTTTGCCACCCTTGATCTGGTTGAGGCAAAGTTTGCAAATTGCAACAGTGCAATCGGCTGCACATGTGCTAAAAAAGGCCTAAACAGCTGAGCTGTGGGAAATGGGCCGGGAGTTAACAGCTACACAATGTGGTAGAATAGGGTGGGTGTTCTCTACTCTTCCATGATGGCTGCCCCTTCGGGGTTGTACCTCACCCTCATTTTCCTCCTCTGCTCTATCAATCTATCTATCAAGTCACGTCAGTGACCTCATCGACATCGTCCCCTCCATCCAAGGGATGTACAGTCAGGGGAGGCAAGTGAGGCAGAGCCATGAGCATAAAAAAAATAAAATAAAATCAACTTCAAGGGTCATAGCAAAGAGACCCCAAATTCTGAGGTAGGTAGCTGAAGTCCTACCCCACCACTGATTTGGGGCTCCTATCATTAGGGATGGCCTTGCGGTTCACCCGGCGGTCGGGTTGCGGCGAATTTTTCGTGTTCTCAATTCGCCAAACCGGCGGACTTCTGGCGCTGTTCGCATGGCGGACATATGCGTTTACATTGTGAAAGAACTTTGACCCATGATGACACATCCATCATGGGGTACAAGACAGCCAATTGAGACATTTCAGCACATGGACAATTGGACATTCTCCCTACCTTATAAATAGACCTGATCTGGTGGCCATTTTACATTCTGTCTTTTGTCAGTGTAGGGAGAGGTTGCTGTGTGGAGCAGGGACAGATGTTAGTGACACAAATCACTAGCTATTAGGTCCACAAAAGTCCTTTTAAGGACTGGTATAGGTGTACAGTATATAGGGTTCTGGTGCACTGCTGCTGACTGCTGTGCTGCTGATTGCTGAGTACACTTCTGACGGATTGTGCAGCTGTCTTTTGTCAGTGTAGGGACAGGACGCTGTGTGGAGCAGGGACAGTCAGTTTAATCACTAGCTATTACTATTAGGTCCACAAAAGTCCTTTTAAGGACTGGTATAGGTGTACAGTATATAGAGTTCTGGTGCACTGCTGCTGACTGCTGTGCTGCTGATTGCTGAGTGCACTGCAGCTGTCTTTTGTCAGTGTAGGGACAGGATGCTGTGTGGAGCAGGGACAGTCAGTTTAATAACTAGCTATTACTATTAGGTCCACAAAGGTCCTTTTAAGGACTGGTATGGGTGTACAGTATATAGGGTTGTACACGTATAATATACTTTCTTTCAAATATAGAAAGCCTATTATACTTGACTGCTGACCGATTCTGCAGCTGTCTTTTATCAGTGTAGGGACTGAGGGACAGTCTGCAAATCACTAGCTACTAGATCCACAAAGGTCCTTTTATAGGTGTACAGTATATAGGGTTGTACATGATAATATACTTTCTTTCAAATATAGAAAGAATATTATAGTGCACTGCACTGCTGTGCTGTTGCCCGATTCTGCAGCTGTCGTTTCTCAGTGTAGGGAGGGATAGTTTGGTTTTTGGAGCAGGGACAGTCTGCAATTCACTAGCTACTAGCTAGCTACTATTAGGTCCACAAAGGTCCTTTTAAGGACTGGTATAGGTGTACTATTTGGTGTGCAGTATATAGGGGTGTAATACACATAGAAAATACTTGCACATAAGTAAAGCATAGTATAGTGCATTTCCACTGTGCAGCATTGTGACTGCTGAGCGGTTCTGCAGCGATACTACAAAGAGTGACAAACGCAATTTTAAGAAAAGTATTATAACTGGTGTGATAGACCAGTGGCCCCCAAAAATGACAGATTGAAGCGGGGTGTTATATACCTTCTTCCACATACATACTGCACTTCTCTAGAGACTTTTGTCACAGGGTCATTTAAAAAATGACAGGCAGAGGAAGAGGCAGGCCCTTCCACAGGGGTGGTAGGGGTAGGGCAGGAGCAACAGGCTTGAGCCAAAGTGGCAAATTGCAGAAGGTGCGTGCAATTACATCAAAGGATGTATCATGGTGCTGATGTCAGTGCTCTCTATCTTGGTGCTGGTGTCAGTGCTCTCTATCTCGGTGCTGGTGTCAGTGCTCTCTCTCTATATCGGTGCTGGTGTGGTGTCAGTGATCTCTATCTAGGTGCTGGTGTCAGTGCTCTCTATCACGGTGCTGGTGTCAGTGCTCTCTATCTCGGTGCTGGTGTCAGTGCTCTCTATCACAGTGCTGGTGTCAGTGCTCTCTATCTCGGCGCTGGTGTCAGTGCTCTTCATCACGGTGCTGGTGTCAGTGCTCTTCATCACGGTGCTGGTGTTAGTGCTCTCCATCTCGGTGCTGGTGTCAGTGCTCTCTATCACGGTGCTGGTGTCAGTGCTCTGTCTCTATTGCGGTGCTGGTTTCAGACAGTGAGGGAGTTAGCAGCAGAGAAGACAATCAGCAGGCAGTGCCAGCACCATGGCTGAGGAACAGCACTGGACTGGCACCTCCGACCCACCGCAGTGGAGCTCTGCATAGGTGGGGGTAAGGGCCAGGCAGAGGGAGGGGCTCAAGCACAGGTTGGCACACTGGGACACTGGCAAAGGACTGCGCTGCCCTGACTGTGGCACTGATCATCTCCTGCACCCCCTTCAAAGCCTGGCCTGACCTTGCCGCTCCTCCATGGCCTTCATGCGCTCCTGAATTGTCAAAATTTCACAGATAAAAAAAGAATGCTTGTCCTTGTCGATCCCAGATTCACTTAATACTTTTGTTATGTCAGTGTCCATGTGGTGGGACTATGTGTGCACAGCTAGTAAGTATTTTGTGGCTGAAAATATGACCTGTACGTTTTTAAGTTTCGCCTGCCATTAAAGTCAATGGGGTCCGTCCCAAACTTTGCGGTTCGCAAACTTTTGGCCGCGTTCCCGAAAGTTCCGTCGGAAATTCGTCCATCACTACCATTCATCTATAGTTTCGGAGATACAGGACTCCTTGCGCAGCCAGTCAGAAGCTAAACACAGAGCATCCAGTTTAAATGCAAGCTGGCACACTCTGCAGTAGACTAAGAGGATAAGCTCACAGTGCCTCTCCTCACTTCTTGTCAGAGGTACTGGGCTCAATGGACAGCTTGGAGTCTTCAAACAACGGTAAAGTACCATTGGTCCAAGCTGTCCAATAAAAATGCTGCAGTGGAGGCTGGCCATAGGAGGGTATAGTGTTATAGGAGCACTATATACACAGTATTGTTTTAGCAGACACCCTAAGAAATAAAATGGTGGTCCCTAAGGAATAAAATGGTGGTCATTGTAACTTTTTATGTTATACGGAATTTGTGCAACAAATTTTCAAACGCATTTTTTTTGGAAAGAAACTGTTTCATGAATTTAAAAAAAAACACTAACGTTAGCCTGATTTATTTGCTTACTATGAAAGATGATGTTACGCAGAGGTAAATAGATATCTAACATGTCACGCTTTAAATTTGCACATGCTTGTGGAATGGCGCTAAACTTCAGTACTTAGAAATCTGCTTTAAAATTTTTTACAGGTTAATGTTTAGAGTTACAGAGGAGGTCTAGTACTAGAATTATTGTTCTTGCTCTAACATTCGCGGCACATGTAACCTTTGGGTATCTGGCTCTGATACCAGCCAGTGCCTCACCAGCCACTGACCTCACCACACGTCCCTCATCTATCCTCATCATCATTGGAGCCAACTTGGCAATACGCAGCGGCTAGAGGAACATGACTGCCAATTTCTTGTTTACCAGTGTTCTCCCCTCTCTGTAGACTCATGTTCCTACCTTCCTCAACCTCAGAACCACGATATGAAACAAGTAATGGCTATGCATTGTCAAGGTGCAAATGGCTGATGCTGTGTTCAAATAACTCAGCTGACTCCTCCACGCCCGTTGCCAGGGCTATGGCAGGACAAGGAGGCAGAATAAGCAACTCTGGCAGTTGCGGTGGACTGCACACTAGTCTCTGCTTGAATAATGGTGGATGAGGATGGTTTAGTAAGCCAGTCCAACGTCTCCTCTGCATGCTGTGTCTGGATAGCATGGGCAACATCAATAAACAGAGGAAATGATGCCCTGCCTGAGGACAGACCACATCCACCTTTGCCAGTGGACACAGACACTGCTGGCCCCCTCACAGTGCCATGGGAAGGTCTGCCTCTCCTTGTGGGCCTCCCACACATGCTGTGGGGGATGGGACTTATTAAAAAAATGTAATAAAGATGGAGAAATGTGTACATGGATGTTTGGTGCACTTTAACTTGAGTACTCACTACAGAAACACTCCACTGAGATACTACAATATAATGCGTTAAAACTGCACTGACGCACTGCAGTACAATATTTGAATCATGCACTAATGCACTGAAATATACTGCACTGAAATATGCTGTGTTAAACGTGCAATAACGCACTGAAATTTACTGTGTTAAACACACACTAACACACTGCAATGTACTGTGGTAAAAGTGCACCAATGCACTGAAATATACTGCATTTAATGTGTCTAACACACCGCAATATACTGCAGTAAACCTGCAATAATGCACTGAAATATACTGAGTTAAACGTGTAGTAATGCACAGCAATATACTGTGGTAGACATGCAATAACGCACTTAAAAATACTGCCTTAAATGTGCAGTATTGCACTGCATTATAATGCACTAAACCTGCAATAACATACTGTAATAGACTGCATAAAAACGTACACTAATACACTGCAATATACTGTGGTAAACCTGCAATAAGGCACTGAAATATACTGCATTAAACATGCAGTGGCGCACTGAAATATACTGCGGTAAACCTGCAACAATGCAATGAAATATACTGCATTAAACATGCACTAACACACCACAATATACTGCAGGAAACCTGCAATAATGCACTGAAATATACTGCGTTAAATGTGCAGTAACGCACACCAAATATACTACGATAAACGTGCAATAATACATTTAAATATACTACGTTAAACCTGCACTATTGCACTGCATTAAACTGTGGTAAACCTGCAATAAGGCACTGAAATATACTGCGTTAAACATGCAGTAATGCACTAAAATATACTGAGGTAAACGTGCAATAAGGCACTGAAATGTACGGCATTAAACGCGTAATAACACACTGAAATAAGCCACACTAAACGTGCACTAATGCACTGCAATATACTGCGGTAAACCTACAATAATGCACTGAAATATACTGCATTAAACATGCACTAACACACTACAATATACTGCAGGAAACCTGCAAAAATGCACTGAAATATACTGCGTTAAAGGTGTAGTAACGCACTGCAAAATATTTTGTCTCCTTTATTTTAGTACTTGTTGAAGATGTGTGTGCCAATCTTAGCATGTTCTGTTGCTGTAAGTCTATAAAATGGCAACCTAACTCAGTTTCCCACTCCCCCAAAAATCTGAGGCCTGGTAGGCGCATGAGTCTCCAAGATGGCCACTTAAGCCAGGAGCTTCGCACTGCCAAAGCCTAATGGCGCACCTAGAGGGGGATACCGGACCCCAGGACCCACAGCACCAGTGGCTTCTGATGGTGGAGGACCTCCGGAGCTGACACGTTAGTGGGCAAAGCCTGGAGAGACCTCAGGCCACAATTCGTCCCCACAGCTTCACAGGCCAAATCCAACATAGCAGGCACCATGCAGCCACACGCTTCAAGCACAGAGGAGTTCTCTGAACATAGGCAAGTCCTGACACCCAACCCTAACCTACACCGCGGGGACTTTTGTGAGTAATCACCAGCTTGTAGTCCCCTCCCCGGCCTCCACAGAATCCCTCATTGACCGCACTATGGAGGATCTCATGGTCTCCCCCCTTGGGCCCACCCTCCATACAACCAGAAAATGCTCCATCTTCTGCTGGTCTGGTCCCTGATTCCATCCTCACTTCTTCTGACCTTTTCATGAAACTGTCTGACCTGCTAGACAGGGGCCTAGCACAAACTGCAGCGAAAATCACTAGGGACATCCAGGCAGACTTCCAAAACCTAGGATCCAGGATGGAAGCTATAGAGCATAAGCTGGACATAACAGTTTCTAAAACTAAACAAAATTGCACAAGTGTTATTACAAGAGGGGACCACGACAACCGGTGTGTCTCCTAAATGGTTATCACATACATGGTACGATCTATGCCAGTTTCTAATGCTACTCATGTTCTGGATACTCCATGAATCTTTAATGGACGATCCTAAAGGGGAAACTCTTGAGCGGTTCTATTTTTCACAAGATATGCTATGACATCTTTAAAATTCTTGACGTGGAATGTGAGGGGCCTACGCAAGAAGATTAAATGCTCGGCAGCCCTCTCATTCCTAAAGAAGCAGAGAGCAGATGTAGTGGCATTGGTAGAGACACATATAGAAGGGAGGATCTATATGGCCCTCCGCCACCTGTGGGTGGGGTGGGCATACCATTCCACGCACACTACCCATGCCAGAGGTGTTTCAATATTAATTGCCAAATCGGTGCACTTTGAGTTATGTGAAGCAATTACAGACCCTAAGGGCAGATATGTGTTTCTCCATGTCAAATTATATGGTGAACAGTTTTTCCTCATGGCCTTTTACATACCCCCCATTCAGTATGACCGTGATCATCGAGGGACTTACCCTTAAGACCTGACATCCCACAATACCAGTGATCTGGATGGGAGACTTTAATACAACCCTCCGGCAAGCATTAGATAGACTCCAGACTACACAGGGGACAGATGCAGTTACCAGGGAGACAAAATTCTCTAAACTGACCTCCACTTTCCACTTAATAGACACTTGGCGTTACAAATTCCCCCTCACAAAGGCCAATTCCTGTTTTTCACGTTCCCACAACTCCATATTAGAAACGGCCTTTTGCCCAAGACTACTATCTGACCACAGCCCATACTGGACCTCACTGAGCACCCCCGTCAGTAAACCCCCAAAGCCCTGATGCCTAAACCCATTTTGGTTGTCCCTGCTACCGGATGATGACGAGCTCCCGAACCAATGGAAGCAATACTTTGCAGAAAACGATCAAACTGCCTCTATTTCAGTGATTTGAGACTCATTCAAAATATACGCACGCATGACCCTTACCTCCCACATAAATGCAATTAAGACAAAATCCATGGATATCGTAGACAGGGCGCTAGCAGAACTAACCTCCACAGAACGGGAATATGCCACTAATCCTACCCCAGAGATAGTAGCTTGACTCAAACTGCAATCCAGAGTGGCAACTCAACTTCAATTTACAAAGGCCAGACAAAAACATTTTTTCACAAAGCAAACATTTTTTGAGCATGGAGAAAAGGCAGGCAAGCTGTTGGTCTACCTGGTACATAGTGAAGATAGAGCCCCAGGGCTAATCACGCTACGTGGACCGGGGGGCCATCAGATAATGGATCCGCATAGTGTAACTTCTAGATTTAGAGACTTCTTTGCAGATCCATACAAAACAACGACTACAGACCCAATGGAACAGTGGCGGCACAGTGGTGTAGTGGTTAGCACTCTCACCTACCAGTAAATAGGGTCACTGGTTCAAATTCCAACCACGACACTACCTGCCTGGAGTTTGCATGTTCTCCCTGTGCCTGCGTGGGTTTCCTCCGGGTACTCTGGTTTCCTCCCACACTCCAAAGACATGCAGGTAGGTTAATTCCCTTCTGTCCAAAATTGGCCATAGTATATGAATGGGGACCTTGGATTGTGGGCTCCTTGAAGGTAGGGACTGATGTGAGTGTGCAATGTACAGGTATAGGGACAATTGTAGACAATCACTCAGGTTGAACTGGATGGACTGGTGTCTTTATTCAACCTTACTAACTATGTAACTATGTATGACCAGAGAACGGCCTTCCTCTATAGCATCACCCTCCCTCAACTGACGACAGACCAGCTTGACCTTCTTGAGGCACCCCTCACCACGGCTATAGCCAGTTTTGCCAGATCCAAATCCCCTGGTTCGGACGGTCTCCCAATCGAGTTTTACTCCCAGTACAGTGAACTTCTTACTCCAAAGCTACTCACACTATACAACCAAGTAGACATAAAAGTCCTCACCAAGGTACTATCCTTGAGATTGAACAAAGTTATCCTTTCTCTAATACATGTCGACCAGGCGGGATTAATGCTGGGTCACAACACATCCCACAATTGTTCATTAACCTACAGGCCACAGACGTGGAAGCAGGATCTCGGTTGGTAGTAACTTTAGACACGGCTCTGGTTTAAAAATGAATTGGGAGAAATTGCAGATATTACCAATAGACAGTTTTTCACCAACCGAGTCACAGGCCAGTTTACCACTCCAAAGAGTTAGTACCATCAAATACCTCGGGGTACATGTATCCAGAATGTCGACAGACTTTGTGCATCTAAATATTAAAACCCTTATATCCTATGTGAAAACGAAGCTTAGGACTTGGGCTTGCCTGCCACTGGGGGTATGAGGCCAAATAAATCTAATCAAAATGGTTCTACTTCACAAAGTATTATATGTTATATGGCACTCCCCAACATACTTACCTTTGAAATACTTCAAGACCCTAAAAGCCCTCCTTAAACCTTTTGTATGGGGTCCTAACAGATACAAACTGGCATGGCAGGTGCTAAAAAACCCAACTGACCTGGGAGGTATGGTATTGCCGGATTTCAACCTATACTATATTGCTTCCCAATTATCACAACTATACCACATTGGCAAGACAGACAGAGAGAGGTTCCTCCAGCTCATGTGCCCCAAGGGGGCCAGATACACTAAAGACCCAATTTATGCGATAACAATAAGCACCGGAAATACTGGTTTAACCACTTGGTTACTGGGCACTTAAACCCCCCTCCTGCTCAGACCAATTTTCAGCTTTCAGCGCTGATGCACTTTGAATGACAATTGTGCAGTCATACAACACTGTACCCAAATTAAATTTTTATCATTTTTTTCCCCACAAATAGAGCTTTCTGTTGGTGGTATTTAATTACAGCTGGAAGTTTTATTTTTTGCTAAACAAACAAAAAAATATGCAAAAAAAAAATCATGTTTAATAGTTTGTTATAAAAGTTTGCAAACAGGTCATTTTTCTCCTTCATTGAAATGCACTGATGAGGCGGCACTGGTGGGCACTGATAGGCTGCACTGGTGGGCACTGATAGGCACAGTTAAGGCGGCACTAATAGGCACAGATAAGGTGGCACCGATAGGCACAGATAAGGCAGTACTAATAGGCACAGATAAGGCGGCACTGATGGGCAAATATGGGCACAGATAAGATGGCACTGATAGGTGGCACTAATGGGTGGCACGGATGGGTGGCACGGGTGGGTGGCACTAAGGGGCACTGATAGGTACCACTGATAGATGGGACTGATGGGCACTGATAGGTGGCACTGATAGGTGGCTCTGATAGGTGGCACTGCTGGGCACTGATGGGCGGCACTGATGGGCACTGATGGGCACTGGTAGATGACACTGATGGGCACGGATATGTGGCATTGAGGTGCAGCACTGTTGTTGAGGCAGATTGTGGGCACTGATAGGTGGCACTGTGGGCACTGATAGGTGGCACTGTGGGCACAGATGGGTCACCTCCTGGTGGGGCGATCCTGAGAACCACAACCTGGCACTAACACACAGCTAAACCCATCTCCACCATCAGGAGCTGTGGTGAACACCGGTTAGTACTTAGACTCCGCTCCTAGGTTGAGCCTGCTTTATATGCCAGGGCGGCTTGCTTGTATACAATCCTGCTGGTCTGTGCGAGTCCCTCTACTGTTATAGCTACTGGTCTCCAAGCCTGACCCCCTGACCATAAAATAATAATCTGGCAACAAACATAGAGGGCGCTATAGCAAATGCTGTCACTCCTTTCAGGCAGCAAAATGCAGAGCTTCAAGAGAAGGAAAGTCTTGAAGTAATGGTGGGATGCATTTTTCTGCTAGTTAGTTTGTTCAGAGGCATCCAAAAGTTTTCCAGAATCTAATGCCGCATACACGCGACTGGTTTTCCTGTCGGAATAAACTCTGAAGGTTTTTCTGACAAAGTTCCAATGGAGTTCTGCTGAAACTGTCGTGTGTACATGATCACACCAAAGTCCGATAGTCAAGAACACGGTGACGTACAGCACGTAAGACAGGACTAAAAAAAGGAAGTTCAAGACACAATGCGCAACCCTTTGGGCTCCTGCTAATCTCATGTTATATGAAAACTAAATTGATGCATAAACTCACATACCCTCCAAAATGTGCATCACCACTGCGCTACTATTGCCCTCTCCTATACCCTCAGCTGCTACTTAAACAAATGTAATATCAAATCAGTGCAATAATTTTCAAAAAGCCAAAAAATTATGTAACACGTAGCGCTCAATAGGTGAATGCTTAACCTCTACCTAAAAATAAAAACATAATCACATGTATACCCGTAGATATATATAATCAGTGCTAAACATACAAAAATATATATAAATAACTATCCCAAAAATGATATATATAACCCAAAATATCCCAGTGCAATTAAATCACATAAATATTACAAGTACTCAAAATTAATTAAAGTACATAAAAAATCCGTGAATCAAAAAATGAAAATAAAAATATATATATCAATCCGAATAAATAAAATCCAATTGGTGAAGTCCATGTGAAAAGTGATAATCAGTGTCCGCCAAAATTAATTTGCTCCTTCACCACACCAGCTGTGATCGTGAAAACCCCCCGTTGTGGGTGCACTCACCGGCTCATAAGCCTCACACTCACGTGTTTGGCAAGACAAGCTTTATATCCTCTAAATAGATGCCCGCTGTATACCACCAGACTTGCGAAGCTCATGTGTCTTGATCCCTTCTCATCAGGTCATATATAAAAATACCTTGCGAAAGAATGACAGTGGAAGCCTCCAATAGCGTAATACAGTTAAGCACTTTAATTCAAATAAACCAAAATCCAATGCACTCACATGAAAAAATAAACGAACAAGCCAAAATATAAATCCACTCCACTCGTGAACACTTGAGGTATCTAAATATCCTGGGGCATTGGTGGTCACGGCGGACCTTTAACTAGAGAAACAAATTGCTTCCTTCTCACCCCTCCTCATACTCGGTCTCGCACAGCTGATTAGAGGCCAGTGTGGGTGTTTCCAGCAATCTCCTTTGTTTTCCTCCGTCCAGCACCACCGCACGTCACCCAGAGCTCAAGCTAATCCACAACTACGTTCGCCAGATAGCCACGCCCTGACATGTTTCGTCATCAAATAGACTTATTCATGGGATCCCATGAGGATCCCATGAATGAATCCCAAGGAGATTGCTGGAAACACCCACACTGGCCTCTAATCAGCTGTGCGAGACCGAGTGTGAGGAGGGGTGAGAAGGAAGCAATTTGTTTCTCTAGTTAAAGGTCCGCCGAGGGGGGCGTGGCCGGATGAGAGAGTGAGCAAGTGAGATTGGAAACGCTGGGCGCCTTGTCCCTATCTCCCCTCGTTCCCCGATGGAAGCCAGGAAGCAATGTTTTATTTAAATAATATGCAGCCTATACCGTGACCGCCCTACCTCCTCCCCTACCAAGCCTGCGGAAGTGGTCTGGGAGAAGCAGCGTCTGTGTGTCTGAAACTGGCCGAGGGAGATCTCGGGTACAGTTGAACTATCACGAGATCCCCTTGTAGTGTTCCCATAGAGCAGAGCGAGCGACGTATCCGAAGGAAGCCGAGGGGAGCCGAGGGAAGCTACGTCACCGGTTGGGGCTATCGCGAGACCTTACATGTGGTACAGTGCAGCGGAGGGCTTTTTGAATGCTGTATGCAGAACGGAGGACTTGGCTCTTAGTTGGCTCAATCTCGGAAGTCGAATCAGCGAAAGTGGAGCTTCTTAGCAGCCTATGACAACGGCCTGGGCTAAATGGTAATACGGGGAGAGGAGGGGGGAGTGAGGAGGAAGGAATGAAAGTGATATGATCCACTAACACGACTGCTAGCAATAAGCAGATTTGAGTGCAGCTGATACCCCCCTCCACCTCTCTATTCTCTGAACTGGCAGAACTTTAATCATTCAGCTTGACTGTTGAACCGTGGACTAAGGGACCAAGGGCACCTCATAATATAAACTGCACAGCTTTGTATTATAATTACATTGATCCCGGTGAGGGTAAGCTAGGACTGTTAGGTACTTGGACTAAGGATGTTGTACTAGCTGTACCGCACCGCGTTGAAACCGCACAGACCGCGGAGGGGTGAGGCGAGGGGTTGAGTGGTTAGGAGGGAGCGGAGTTGCTTCTGCCCCCCCTGCCTGCTCTCCCCTTCCTTTCCCTTTGGCAGAACGCTTGGCTCCCACTTCCACTTTTGATTGTAACTCCTCTCCCTCTTAGAGGGCCCTGCCTACTACTGTTATACTATCGCTGCATTACTGTCATATTATCAGCTAAGTTTACATTGACCCTAGGTGAAGACCATGCTTAGTAAAAGGGCTACAGAGGATATGTTGTACGGCGATGGGAACCAAAAAACCCGAGCAGGCAAAGAAAAAGCAAGTCAGACTTCTGCGGCAGCAGCCGCAAAACTCGAACGCTTTGCTCACGCAACCTCACCAATTAGGAGAGGACACCATCAGATAGCCGGGCAAACAAGGCCACAAGGGGCGACCTCGGATAGGAGACGTACAAGTCAACTAGCATCAAACCCCGCTGCCTCACCTATCGGAAGTAAGGTGAATAACCCGGTACTACCAGAGGGTACGATAACATATAATACAACAGAACCAGCAATACGCCTAATGACAGGGGAAGGTGAACCCACGCTGCAAGATATACTGCTAGCAGTTAATGAATGCAAAGACTCTATCCGTGGCTAAGACAACCAGCTAAGTAGCATTAAAACCGAATTACATTCCATGGGCCAACTGCTGAGCAACACTGTGGAAAGAACCACTGTACTTGAGGAAAGATTAAGCACAGTTGAGGACAAGCTCCTCCCACTGCAGCAAAAAATTACTGGGCTACAGAAACAGATTTCTATGCAGACATCAAAATTAGACGAAATGGAGAACAAAAATCGTAGGAACAATGTGCGTCTGATTGGATTGCCAGAGGGGAGCGAGGGCCCTAACCCTATAGCCTTCTTGGAAAACTGGTTTAGAGAACTTTTGGGGGATGCCTCTTTTACAGCACTCTTCGCTATAGAAAGGGCCCATAGAGTCCCCTCTAGACCTAGGCCACTAGAGGGACGCACTAGGCCATTGATATTGAAACTTGTGAATTACAATGATCGAGTTATCCTGATGCGAAGGGTCAGAGAACTAAGGGACATCTTCTACAAGGGGACTAGAGTGTCATTCTACCCAGATTTTTCACCAGACTTGCAGAAGCAGAGAGCTGAATTTATCCCCATTAAGCGTATTCTCCAAGAACACAGCATAGCCTATGCATTGTTATACCCTTCCCGACTACGAATGACTGCCTTGGGCTCAATCCTCTTTTTTAGCACTCCAAATGAGGTTAAAAGGTGGTTGGAGGAACATAAAGGAGATATTTAGCATTATCCAGGGCTATTATGTTTAAAGAACTAAAGATTCCTCCCCCTTCCCCTTTTTTTTTTTTTGTGGAGGAGACAGGTTTAATGTCAGGTTAAGATTATGTTATATAAATATTACTCCTGGAACTAGCAAGGTCGGGTTTCCAGGTAAATTGGGGGGGGGGGGGGTGGAGTGGGGCGCCCGGGGGTTTTTGGGTGAATGAACAAGAGGGCCACCATAGTGACCCCTAGGGGACGCCCTGATGGGCAGAGGGGAGTGGGTAAGGGGATGGGGGTAGGGGGGGTGGGGGGTGGGTGGGATGGGTAGGGCTGTGAATACACGCTGTGCATATTGGGGGAATGGTGGATGCGGTGGGGTGCAGGGGGGGTGGGAGGTGGTGTTGGGGGGGGTGTTGTCTCTTTCCCTATACCTTATGCCCCCTGCTGGATTAGCCAATGTTGACGCTAATGAGTAAAGTAAGCATCGTTTCATGGAATGTAAGGGGTTTGGGGGATCCAAAAAAAAGAACTGCGGTAATGTTAGAAACAGAGGGGAGTGGACCTGGCTTCCTTTTCTTACAGAAGACGCATTAAACCCCTAGCACAGCTTCACAGCTGAATAGCCGGAAATTCCAGACATATTACCACTCCTTCCATTCGTCGTATTCAAGGGGAGTAAGTGTAAGGGAGGTGTAAGTAAGAAGGGAAATGGATTTCTCATGCAGGGAGTCCTCGATTGATGAGGAGGGTAGGTTTGTTTTCCTGTATTGCTTGATTGGTAAGCAATATTATATTTTAGCCAATGTCTATATACCCCCCCCCCCCTTTAAGTTGGAGGTTATGTATAAATAGTATGCGTTTAGCCTGGATAAACCAGGTGTTCCGCTGATAATATTAGGAGATTTCAATGAAACATTGGACAAAAACTTGGATAGATTTCCTAAGCCCCATGGGACTAGAGCTGCAAGTGAAGGTCAATTGCAGGGATTCCTATCGGAAGTAGGGTTAAGCGACCTGTGGCGAATGCGACATCCGCAGGAGAGACAGTACTCCTGCTTCTCAAGTACCCACCATACCCTGTCGAGGATAGACATGGCCCTTGGGAATGGGGAGGCATCAGGGCTAGTACAGGATATAGAATATGGTGTAAGAGGTATTTCAGACCACTCCCCTTTGACCATTACTGTTAGTGTGGGGGATAGAATTGGCACTGGGGAATGGAGGATAAATCCTGGTTGGTTGGAATTGATTAGTAGCTCAAGTGCCGCCTTGGAGGAGATCAGGGAATTTCTCCAAATCAATAGGGGCTCAGCCGCACCTGGAATAGTTTGGGACTCCTTAAAAGCCTACCTTAGAGGTATATTAATACAGCAAATTGCAACTATCAAGAGGAAAACTCTGGAACATGAGAGGGAAATAAGAAATGATGCTATTCAAGCTGAGAGAGCGTATATAGAAGATCCATCATCCGATAGGCGGAAGGATTGGCTAGATAGTCAACAAGTATATAAAATGACACTCCTGAAGAGGGCGGAGAATAGGCAAATATTTCAACGCCAACACTATTTTGGCGAAGGGGAGAGGGTGGGTCGCACCTTCTCCCTTTTGATCCAAACTAACAATTCCTCTACAACGATACAGGTGATTAAAACGCCGTATGGGGATCTTGTCTCCAGCCCTCCTGAGATCATGAAGGTACTTGGGGACTATTATAAAAATCTATACAAATCAACTACATGGAGCAGCGGTAGTATAGCCACTCACTTTTTACACCAAACGTCAATTCCAACCCTATCAGAATATGATAAAATGAGCCTTGAGCTACCGCTCACGCTAGAAGAGCTAAAAAATGCAGTGGCTGAAATGCCCAACTATAAATCCCCAGGCCCAGATGGGCTGCCACTAGAAATTTATAAACGCTATGGCAAAGTGTTGTTGCCGGAACTCCTGGAAACACTGAGCCAAGCATTGGAGGTGGGTGAGCTCCCCATCTCAATGCTGGAGGCTAATATTACTCTAATACTTAAGGAGGGGAAGGATCAGTGGGAGGTTTCTTAATATCGTCCAATCTCCCTACTATGCTCCGATGTAAAAATACTAGCCAAAGCCCTAGCGACCCGCTTAAATAACCACATTCATAAACTAATACACCCAGACCAGTCTGGGTTTATCCCGGGCAGGAGAACCAGTAATAACATTAGAAGAGTTTTTCTCAACATTTAAATGCCTAGGGACAATGATGGGCCTGGAGCTATATTAGCCCTAGACGCCATTAAAGCCTTTGACAGCTTGGAATGGGACTACTTATGGGGAGTATTGGAGCGCTTTGGCTTTGGCCCCCTGTTTATCCGATGGGTAAAACTACTCTATAACAGGCCCAGGGCAAAAATTAAAATGGGCACTGCGTTCTCTGAAGTGTTCCAGTTGGAGAGAGGGACAAGACCGGGATGTCCGTTGTCCCCCCTTCTGTTTGTTTTGGCCATGGAACCTCTGGCTGTCCTGACGAGATCGCGTCCGGACATCCAGGGATTCCGACGCAGATCTGGGGAAGATAAAATTGCCTTATTTGCGGACGATGTCTTGTTTTTTATTGGGGATATGAATTCTACCTTGGATAGGGTGATACAGATGATGTGGGAGTTTGGGCAACAGTCGGGCCTAGCAATTAATTGGAGTAAGTCAGCTCTCTTACCATTGACTGGACCCGGGGATACAGTATATTACCACCCATAGTTACATGCCTGGAGGTGGTGCCCAAGTTGGATCCCTGGAGAAGTAAACCAGTACGTCAATGAGAATTTAGTACCACTATTGACGAAACTGAAACAGAAAGTCAACACCTGGCGCTGCCTCCCCCTCTCCGTGGCGGGACGCTGCAATTTAATTAAAATGATTTAGCTGCCATATATATTATATATATATATATATATATATATATATATATATATATATATATATATTCTACACAATTCTCCAACTTCTCCAACTTGGATCAACCAGAAATGGTTTAAAAAACTGGAATCGCTATTCCGAGATCTAATTTGGAAGAAGGGCCAAGCCCGGATTAGCCTACAGACAATGCAGCTCCCAGCCGGGAGGGGAGGGATAGCGATACCACACCCAAGATTATATTTCCTGTCAGCCCAACTCCAACACTTAGCGGGAGCTGGGTCTCAAGGGGGAGAGCGCCCAGATCATAAAATGATGATCGAGAATTCACCCCATAAATCACTGGTCGAAGTACTGGAGGCTAATTCATTTGCCCATAAGTGTCCTACCAGTGTTCTAATGAAGAAGGTGTGGCAGACAACAAAGCTATTTATGGGATATACGGGAGTGACCGCTTATACTGCTCTATGGCATAATGGAAATTTGGCTGAATTAAACAGTATAGATAGACCTTTGGAATGGGAAAGGCAGGGGATCAGCAGGTTAGTGCAATTATATGAGGGGAATTTTATAAAACCTTTTGAAGACCTTAGGCAAGAATTTAGCATTTCTAATAAGACGTTTTATAAATACTTACAGCTAAAGCATTGAATTCAAGCCCAGTTCGGGTCATTAACCATCGAGAGGATCGAGACCCCCTTACTTCAGGGACTAGTTGAACGAGCGCAAGTGAAAGGCCTGATCTCTAGACTATATGCTAAGCTTAGGGACAAAACCTTGAAGGGAGAGGAAAAGAGTAGGAAAGGATGGGCCAGGGACGTAGGGTTGATAACCCTGGAGCAATGGGGTGAGATCCTTGAGCAGGGGAGCCTGGTATCTATATCCCCATCCCAGCGAGTGTCCCACCTGTATTTTATGTATAGAGCATATTACACCCCTCAAAAAATGTGTAAAATAGGTAGGAAACCTAGAGATGATTGCCCTAGATGTGGGGCGTCGGGGGACCTTCTCCACATGGTGTGGAAATGCCCAAAACTGTACAGGTACTGGATAGAAATTGTACATAGAATAAACAGGACCTTTAAGACCACCCTGAAACCAGAAGCCAAGACCTGCCTCCTGGGGATACTAGTGGAAGGCAGAATTCCCCCCTAAACAAAGACGTCAGTATTAAGGTGCCTGTATCAGGCTAGGCGGCTGATAGCGGTAAACTGGCAAGCCAGAAACCCCCCAGCATTTGAATCATGGGTCAATGCCATTAACTCCACAATTTGGTGCGAAAGAGTGATGTTTATAAAACAAAAGAATTTAAAGACATTTTGGGCGCTATGGAACCCTTGGCTGGATGGGACGGGTTACCCCCTGGACGGTGTCGCGGGGGGGCGGGTCTAGTGCCCACCTGGCCTGCTTTTGATCGGTGGGGGGAGTGTGGGGGGCTGAGTGCCCCCTCTCCTCTCATTACCGGCCTGGCCTTCGGCTGTGGCGCCCTGGGGATGGGTGGGGGGGAGTCTTCTTGCCCCCTCCCTTGTTACCGGCGGTGTCTACTATCTCCCAATCAGCCACCCATAATTGATGTTGGGGTGACTGGAGTCACAGTGTGTGTTCAAATCGGGGGTGGGCTTGGGTGGGAGGCTGGGGAATAATTATAAGATAAGCTTGTAACAATTTGAAGGCTATGTATGGTTTTGCTACTGTCTTAACCACGCTTGAGATGAAGGCCCTTGTGAATTGTAAATTTTATTGTTAATTTTGTGTCTAAAAATTTAATAAAGAAGAAGGATTATAAAAAAAAAAAAGTCCGCCGTGACTACCAATGCCCCAGGATATTTAGATACCTCAAGTGTTCAAGTGTGGAGTGGATTTATATTTTGGCTTGTTCGTTTATTTTTTCATGTGAGTGAATTGGATTTTGGTTTATTTGAATTAAAGTGCTTAACTGTATTACGCTATTGGAGGCTTCCACTGTCATTCTTTCGCAAGATATATTTATAGATGACCTGATGAGAAGGGATCAAGACACATGAGCTTCGCAAGTCTGGTGGTATACAGCAGGCATCTATTTAGAGGATATAAAGCTTGTCTTGCCAAACACGTGAGTGTGAGGCTTATGAGCCAGTGAGTGCACCCACAACAGGGGGGTTTTCACGATCACAGCTGGTGTGGTAAAGGAGCAAATTAATTTTGGCGGACACTGATTATCACTTTTCACATGGACTTCACCAATTGGATTTTATTTATTCGGATTGATATATATATTTTTATTTTCATTTTTTGATTCACGGATTTTTTATGTACTTTAATTAATTTTGAATACTTGTAATATTTATGTGATTTAATTGCACTGGGATATTTTGGGTTATATATATAATTTTTGGGATATTTATTTATATATATTTTTGTATGTTTAGCACTGATTATATATATCTACGTGTATACATGTGAATGTTATGCCGCGTACACACGATCAAACATGCGGGTGGAAAAGTCCGGCAAACTGAAGTCCGCCGGACAATCCCCCCGTGTGTAGCCTCCGGCATACTTTTTTGACCCGAAAGTACGGCGGACTTAGAAAGTAGTTTTGCACTCCAATCTTCCCACCGGACTCGCATTTCGGCAGACAATCCGGCCGTCTGTGTGCCTGTCCGCCGTACTTTTGAAATGAACGGACTTTTCCCGCCCGGAGAAAAGTCCGCTCATTTCGAGCGGGTCTCCAGGTAGGCGGGGCCCGCGAAGGAGACGTCGCTGGCCTCACCACCTGGTATGGACTTAAAGGGGAACCCCAACGCCGAAAAAAATCGGCGTGGGGGTCCCCCCCAAGTCCACAACAGACCCTTGTCCAAGCACGCTACCCGGCCGGCCAGGAAATGAGGGGCGAGCGAGCTCCCCCCCTCCTGAGCCGTACCAGGCCGCATGCCCTCAACATGGGGAGTGCCTTGGGGAAGGGGGGGCCGCGCGGCCCCCCCACCCCAAAGCACCTTGTCCCCATGTTGATGAGGACAAGGGCCTCTTCCCGACAACCCTGGCCGTTGGTTGTCGGGGTCTGCGGGCGGGGGGCTTATCGGAATCCGGGAGCCCCCTTTAATAAGGGGGCCCCCGGATACCGGCCCCCCACCCTATGTGAATGAGTATGGGGTACAATGTACCCCTACCCATTCACCTGTAAAATAAAGTACAAAAAAAAACACAACACACAAGATAAAATAATTTATTGCACAGCTCCGGGGGTCTTCCGTCTTCGGGGGTCTTCTCGTCGGACTCCTCTGCTATCTTCTTGTAGCTCTTTTGCTAGGTGGAGGAGCCCGGCATTCTTCTTCGTCGCCGCGGCCTCTTCTTCCGACTTCGGGGGTCTTGTCCCCCTCTTCGGTTCTTCTGCCGGGCCACCGCGCCTTCTTATAGCTCTTTTACAGGCGGTGGCCCGGTCTTCTGTCGCTGTTGCCGCCGCCGCCTTCCGTTCTTTTTCTTCTTCTCCTTCTTCTCCTGGAGATGTTGACTCGAAGCTCTCTCCGGCCGCAATGCGCTGCGCTGGGACTTATATAGGGACAAGGGGCGGGGTCATCGGTTGATGTCACATGGGTTGATGTCACATGGCGACAGTCCCAGCATCCTCCGGGACTGTGACATCGTAAGGGGGTGGGGTCACCATGTGACATCAACCCATGTGACATCAACCGATGACCCCACCCCTTGTCCCTATATAAGTCCCTGCGCAGTGCGTCCCTGGCATTGCGGCCGGAGAGAGCTTCGAGTCAACATCTCCAGGAGAAGGAGAAGAAGAAGAAGAAGAACGGAAGGCGGCGGCTGTGGCGGTGACAGCGACAGAAGACCGGGCCACCGCCTGTAAAAGAGCTATAAGAAGATAGCGGAGGAATCCGGCGAGAAGACCCCCGAAGACGGAAGACCCCCGGAGCTGTGCAATAAATTATTTTATCTTGTGTGTTGTGTTTTTTTTTTTTTTACTTTATTTTACAGGTGAATGGGTAGGGGTACATTGTACCCCATACTCATTCACATAGGGTGGGGGGCCGGTATCCGGGGGCCCCCTTATTAAAGGGGACTCCCGGATTCCGATAAGCCCCTTGCCCGCAGACCCCGACAACCAACCGCCAGGGTTGTCGGGAAGAGGCCCTTGTCCTCATCAACATGGGGACAAGGTGCTTTGGGGTGGGGGGGGCCGCGCTGCCCCCCCCCTTCCCCAAGGCCCCCCCATGTTGAGGGCACGCAGCCTGGTACGGCTCAGGAGGGGGGAGCGCTCGCCCCTCCTTTCCTGGCCGGCCGGGTAGCGTGCTCGGACAAGGGTCTGTTGTGGACTTGGGGGGGACCCCCACGCCGATTTTTTTGGGCGTTGGGGTTCCCCTTTAAGTCCATACCAGGTGGCGGGGCCAGCGGCGTCTCCTTTGTGGGCCCCGCCTACCTGGAGACGCGCTCGAAATGAGCGGACTTTCCTCTGTGTGTGTGGGCGAGTCCGTTCATTTCAAAAGTAGGGCGGATAGTACGGCGGACTTAGTACGCCGTATTAGTCCGCTGAAAAAGTGCCGTGTGTGGGCAAGTAGCCCGTTCGGAAAGTCCGACGGACAGTCTGGCGGGAAGTCCGCCAGTCTCAGTCCGTCGGATAGTTGGCTACGTGTGTACGCGGCATTACTGTTATTTTGTTTTTATTTTTAGGTAGGGTGAGGTTAAGCATTCACCTATTGAGCGCTACGTGTTACATAATTTTTTGGCTTTTTGAAAATTATTGCACTGATTTGATAATCTCGTGTTAGTAGAAGTTTGGTTAGAGTCGATTTGTGCTTTTCAGACTCCAGCTTTTTCAGATCGTTTTACTGCTGTTCAGTTTGTGCTTGTGGGTTTGTATCTGGTTTTCAGTGCATGTAGTCAGTTCATATCTGTTTTTCAGTACATTCTGGTCCACTCGTTACTGATTTTCAGCTCGCTCTTCACAGGCCTTGCTGTTCTTCAGTGCGTTCTGTGAAGTTCGTTCTGACCAGCCGACCATTTTGAAACCATGGTGTGGGTACGTACTCATCGTAGAGTTTGTGCTGTGTGGGGGCTTGGTGTTCATACTTTCACTGGAGCCCAGTCTATGAACAGGATGAGGAGGAGTTCATGGAACAAGAATTGGTTACTCCAGTGTGACCAATTCTCGCACATGCATTTGCTTTGTGAGATCCAGGAGAATAATCCTGATGATTTCAGGAATTATCTCAGGATGACAGACCCCATTTTTCACCATCTGTTGGCTTTGCTCACCCCTTATATCAGCAGGCAGTATACCTGCATGAGGCAAGCCATCACTCCGGAGCAGAGGCTAGTCACCACGTTGCGGTACTTGGCGACTGGGAGAAGTCTGCAGGATCTCAAGTTCTCGACAGACATCTCCCCCCAGGCTCTGGCAATCATTATTCCAGAGACCTGTTCTGCCATCATTTAGGTCCTGCAGAAGGACTATATTAAGGTAAGTTTTCTCCTTTAACATCACATTATATGTATTTAATTTTTTCTAATGTATTGTATTTATTTCATCATTCCCTAATTACCATGATTGGAATATGCTGTGGATGTCCTCATAGTCTATTCACACAGGGGCAACTTTGGATCTGACTTGAAGTCATCCCAGGTTGCCTCAATTCACTCAACATGATAAAATCAATGTAAGTGAATCAGAGCCTTCTTAATGCACACTACTGAACTCACTCCGACTTCAGAAAAGGTTCCTGTACTACTTCAGTCTGACTTCTAGGCAACTTGTACCCATTGATTTCAAATGGAATTGCCTCCAAGTCGGATCCCCTGTCTTAACTGAAGCAACTTTCCAGGAAGTAAAAATAGTTTTTTAGGCAGACCCCTCCCTCCCACAGAGCTGATTATTATGTGATTGGCCACTGGCAAAGTCCTCTGTCCTGGAGGCAACTTCAAGTTGCCTTGTAAGTTGCCTCAAATCATGCTATGATTCATACCTGGTCATAGTCGTGTCCAAGTTGCCTCCCAAAGTCTTGCTGGAAGTTGGGTTGCCCTTGTGTGAATAGACTCTTATCCTCATGCATGCTGGAAGCTCCTAATGCTCCTTTTTTGGCCTGCATGCATATTTGCCTTCACTAACCTCACCAGCATGCTATCCTGGGCCCATATACACCTATAGCCTAGTCCCTTAAACAATGTATATTGTCAGCTCCATTGTACTGTTTTCCCTGAAAATGTGTTCAAATGTTATGTGTGTCCTTAAATTCATTTATAAGCCTCCCCCACCCTCTAAAATGAGTCCAAATGTTATGTGTGTCCTTAAATTCAGAGAGAGTATTGGAGGCATTTGTTTTGGCTCCCAAAGTCACCTCAAACCCTTCCCCCCATACAATTTTATCAATGGTCCATCAGAGGGGGTGCGGAATCTGATAAGTGGGCCTTATATTTTTGTCTTTAAATACTCCTTACCATTTGGCACTTCCTAACCAGACCAATTTTCAGCTTTCGGTGCTCTCACATTTTGAATGACAATTACTAAGATTGTACCCATATGACATTTTTTCCTTTTTTTCACACAAATAGAGCTTTCTTTTGGTGGTATTTAATCACCGTTGGGTTTTTTATTTTTTGCGTTATGAAAGAAAAAATACTGAAAATTCTGTAAAAAAAAATGAATTTTTCTTAGTTTCTGTTATAAAATTGAGCAAATTAGTAATTTTTCTTGATAAATTTTGACCAAAATTTATACTGATACATATCTTTGGTAAAAATAAGGACAAATTGGTGTATATTATTTGGTATTTGTGAATGATATAGAGTCCACAAGCTATGGTCCCAATATCTGAAAATCGATCACACCTAAAGTAGCGACAGCCTATCTCATTTCTTGAGACCCTAACATGCCAAAAAAGTACAAATACCCCCCAAATGACCCCTTTTTGGAAAGAATACATTCCAAGGTATTTAGAAAGAAGCATGGTGAGTTTTTTGAAGTTGTATTTTTTTCCCACAATTCTTTGCAATATCATGATTTTTTTTTTCACAAAATTGTCATATTAGCAGGATATTTCTCACACACAGCATAGGCATACCGCAAATTACACCACAAAACACATTCTGCTATTACTCCCAAGTATAGCAATACCACATGTGTGAGACTTCTACACAGCGTGGCCAAATACAGAGGCCCAACCTGCACCTTCAGGCATTCTGGAGCACTAAGGCCAATTCTGACATTTCTTTCCTACATGTAAAAATCATCATTTATTTGCTAGAAAATTACATAGAACCCAAAAACATTACATTTTTTTAGCAAAGACCCTAGAGAATACAATGGCGGTCATTGCAACTTTTTATCTCTCAGGGTATTTGCGCAGCAATTTTTCGAACGCATTTTTTGGGGGGAAAAACAGTTTTGTACTTAAAAAAATTAAAAAGGTAAAGTTATCCCAATGTTTTTGTAAATAGATGCCTAACATGTCACCCTTCAAAATTGCACATGCTTGTGGAATGGCACCAAACTTCACTACTTAAAAATCCCCATAGGCAACGCTTTACATTTTTTTACTGGTTACATGTTTTGAGTTACAGAGGAGGTCTATGGCCAATATTATTGCTCTTGCTCTAACGTTCGCAGCGATACCTCACATGTGTGGTTTGAACACCATTTTCATATGTGGGCTGGACTTACATATGCGTTCTCTTCTGCATGCGAGCACACTGAGACAGGGGCGCTTAAAAAAAAAAAATTATTGTTCATTTTACTTTATTTATTTTATTTTGACACTTTTTTCCCAAAAATACATTTTGTGATCACTTTTATTCCTATTACAAGGAATGCAAACAGCCCTTGTAATAGGAATATGGCATGACAGGTCCTCTTACGGTGAGATATGGGGTCAATAAGACCCCACATCTCACCTCTAGGCTGGAAAGCCTGAAATAAAAAAATATCCTGGCGTTGATCGTAGCGGTGAGTGGGTAGAAGCACAGGAGGGGGGCGGGAGGGGGGTGTCCCCTCTCGCCTCCCGTAAGAACGATCAAGTGGTGGAACAGCCAATATGATTATTGCAGAGTATGGCAGGGTATTGCAGGGTATTGCATGGTATTGCAGAGTATGGCAGTGTATTGCAGGGTATTGCAGAGTATTGCAGAGTATGGCGGGGTATTGCAGAGTATTGCAGAGTATGGCAGGGTATTGTAGAGTATTGCAGGGTATTGCAGAGTATGGCTGAGCATGGATGAATGGATGTGACTGCAATTGTCACTGAGCAGTGCTGTGGGCACTACAGATCCAGCCCACAGAGCTGCTGCCATCTGCTCTCTCCCCTCTCCTCTCACACTGTACCAGAGAGGGGAGATCAGCGGGCATTTACCGTGATCCATGATGCGCCGGGTCTGGAGGTCATGGATGTTCCCAGGTGTGCGCCCTAGGGATTCTGTGAGGGCGTCCCATGGAAGTCCACCCAGAATAAGCTGACCGCGCTGTAGACATCTTTTGGCTATGGCCCGGTCGGCAAGTGGTTAAAATAAATGTTATATTGATATTGTGCAAGAATGTTTTTTGTGTAATCTGCTTGCAATGTTATGTGCAAAAGTACTTTTTTTTCTCGTTTGACTCCACAGTTTCCTTTAACTCCACAGGAATGGCAGACTGTGGCCTCCCATCCCATTGAGGCCGACGGTGAGGAAGAAAGCCGGGCTCCTCCGCTAGCAAAAGAGCTAGCAAAAGATAGCGGAGGAGTTCGGTGAGAAGACCCCCAAAGACGGAAGACCCCCGGAGCTGTGCAATAAACTATTTTTACCCTGTGTTGTTTTTTTTGTACTTTTTTTCACAGGTGAATGGGTAGGGGAACATTGTACCCTATACTCATTTACATAGGGTGAGGGGCCGGTATCCGGGGGCCCCCTTATTAAAGGGGGCTCCCGGATTCCGTTAAGCCCCCCGCCCGCAGACCCCGACAACCAACGGCCAGGGTCAAGGTGCTTTGGGGTGGGGGGCCACACGGCCCCCCCTTCCCCAAGGCACCCCCATGTTGAGGGCACGTGGCCTGGTACGGCTCAGGAGGGGGGCTCGCTCGCCCCCCCCCCTTTCCTGGCCGGCAGGGTAGCGTGCTCGGACAAGGGTCTGATGTGGACCTGGGTGAAACCCCCACGCCGATTTTTTCAGTGTTGGGGGTTCCCCTTTAAGTCCATACCAGGTGGCGGGGCCAGCGACGTCTCCTTCGCGGGCCCCGCCTACCTGGAGACTCGCTCGAAATGAGTCCGTTCATTTCAAAAGTAGGGCGGATAGTATGGCGGACTTAGTAGGCCGTATTAGTCCGCTGAAAAAGTGCTGTGTGTGGGCAAGTAGCCCGTTCAGAAAGTCGGACGGACAGTCTGGCGGGAAGTCCGCCAGACTAAGTCCGTCGGATAGTCGGCTACGTGTGTCCGCGGCATAAGCAATCGTTTTTCTGATCGCTGCATTAGTGTCACTGATGCCGCTAGGTAGCTAGTTATTTTTTTAGGTTCACCGCCAGGTTTTTATAGCGCTAGGTACCCCGATATACTACCCAATAACAGTTTAACCCCCTGATTGTCCCTAGTTAACCCTTTCACCCCCTTTTGCCAGTATTCCTAAGCAATCGTTTTTTTGATCGCTGCATTAGTGTCACTGGTGCCCCTAGGAATCTAGATTTTTTTTAGGTTCACTGCCAGGTTTTTATAGCGCTAGGTACCCCCATATACTACCCAATAACGGTTTTAACCCCCTGATTGCGCCTAGTTAACCCTTTCACCAGCGATCACCGTATAAGTGCCACTGGTGACATTGGTTAGCCAGTTAGTTATTTAGGTTCCCCGTCAGGTTTTTATATAGCGCCAGGGACCCCCATATACAACCTAATAAAGATTTAACCCCCTGATTGCCCCTAGTTAACCCTTTCACCAGTGATCACCGTATAAGTGTTACGGGTGACTCTGGTTAGTTAGTTTGCTTTTTATAGCATCAGGGCACCCACCATTTATTACCCAATAAAGGTTTAACCCCCTGATCACCCGGCGGGTGATATCAATTAGGTTTTAGGGTCAGGGTCTGCGTCGCCCCAGGCAGCGCTAGGTTAGTGCCAGTACCGCTAACACCCACGCGCAAAGCATAAACCTCCCGTAGTGATATAGAATCTGAGCAGATCAATATCTGATCTGATCAGATCTATACTAGCGTCCCCAGCAGTTTAGGGTTCCAAAAAAACGCATTGTTAGCGGGATCAGTCCAGATGCCTGCTGGCACCTGCGTTTTGCCCCTCCGCCCAGCCCACCCAAGTGCAGTATCGATCGATCACTGTCACTTACAAAACACTAAACACATAACTGCAGCGTTCGCAGAGTCAGGCCTGATCCCTGCGATCGCTAACAGTTTTTTTTGGTAGCATTTTATATTTAAATCCTGAAGGCAATGCTTGGTTTTCTGGGTCCCGTACATGGCTAGGCTCCCAAAAAGTCCCCCACATGGGGTATCCCCGTACTCGGGAGAAGCAGCAGAATTTATTTTGGGGTGTAATTTTATTTATGCCCATAGCATGTGTGAGCAATATATCATTTAGTGACAACTTTGTGCAAAAAAAAAAAAAATTGTAATATTCCTGCAACTTGTGGCAAAATATAAAATATTTCATGGACTCAACATGCCTCTCAGTAAATAGCTTGGGGTGTCTACTTTACAAAATGGGGTCATTTGGGGGGGTTTTGTGTTATTTTGGCATTTTATGGCCTTCGGGGTGCCGTACGCGGCTAGACTCCCAAAAAGTCCCACATATGTGGTATCCCCGTACTCAGGAGAAGCAGCAGAATATATTTTGGGGTGCAATTCCACATATAACTATGGCATGTGTGAGCAATATATCATTTAGTGACAACTTTTTGTAAACTTTTATTTTTGTATGTCATTATTCAATCACTTGGGACAAAAAAAAAATATTCAATGGGCTTAACATGCCCCTCAGCAATTTCCTTGGGGTGTCTACTTTCCAAAATGGGGTCATTTGGGGGGGTTTGTGTTATTTTGGCATTTTATGGCCTTCGAAACTGTGATAGGTAGTGAGGAGTGAAATCAAAAATTTGCACCCTTAGAAATCCTGAAGGCAGTGACTGGTTTTCGGTGTGCCGTACGCGGCTAGACTCCCAAAAAGTCCCACATATGTGGTATCCCCATACTCAGGAGAAGCAGCAGAATATATTTTGGGGTGAAATTACAAATATAACTATGGCATGTGTGAGCAATATATGATTTAGTGACAACTTTTTGTAAACTTTTTTTTTTTTTGTGTCATTATTCAATCACTTGGGACAAAAAAAAATATTCAATGGGCTCAACATGCCCCTCAGCAATTTCCTTGGGGTGTCTACTTTCCAAAATTAGGTCATTTGGGGGGGGGGGGTTTGTACTGCCCTGCCATTTTAGCACCTCAAGAAATGAGATAGGCAGTCATAAATTAAAAGCTGTGTAAATTCCAGAAAATGTACTCTAGTTTGTAGACGCTATAACTTTTGCGCAAACCAATAAATATACGCTTATTGACATTTTTTTTTACTAAAGACAGGTGGCTGAATAAATTTTGCCCTAAATGTATGATTAAAATTGAGTTTATTCGATTTTTCTTATAACAAAAATTGGAAAATATCTTTTTTTCTCAAAATGTTCGGCCTTTTTCCATTTATATCACAAAAAATAAAAATTGCAGAGGCAATCAAATACCATCAAAAGAAAGCTCTATTTGTGGGAAGAAAAGGACGCAAATTTCGTTTGGGTACAACATTGCATGACCGCGCAATTACCAGTTAAAGCAGTGCAGTGCGAAATTGTAAAAAGACCTCTGGTCCTTAGGCTGACAATTGGTCCGGGGCTGAAGTGGTTAAAAACATAACATACACAACTCTGGAACTTACAAAGTTCAACATTTAAAAACTGAAGGCAATATCAGACATTATAGTGTCAAAAATATCTTGATATTGCGTTCATCAGATGGGTGATGTCACCCCTGCAAAAGCCAAATTTTGAAGATACACACAAATTGGGAGTCCAAATTGGTAATGGAAGTGGTGAGCGTGGTAGACAAAGGTAAAATTTGAATTTGGCCCATCACAGTGGCCTATACTGCTTCAAGATTGAGGCCTATATTGGGATAAGATAATGAGAGTTTAGGCTGACATTAGTGTTTTTGTCTTGTGTATTGTCTTACAGCAAAGATGAATCACTTTAAGGCAGGGGTGTCCAAACTACGGCCCTCCAGTTGTTCAGGAACTACAATCCCCATCATGCCTAGTCATGTCTTTGAATGTCAGAGTTTTACAATGCCTCATGGGATGTGTAGTTCTGCAACAGCTGGAGGGCCATAGTTTGGACACCCCTGCTTTAAGGAATTCATGGGCAGTTTCATAGACAGATATAGGGAGATGAGGAATTTGTGGGAGTTGAAAATTACCAGTTACACTTACTGACCTCTCGACCCAGAACCTGGTCTCTGAAAAAGCACAAAGCTTTTCCAACCGCCAGCAGTTCTCTGAAATTGGAGGATGCCACTGCCTGCTCTCGATCCCAAGGACCCTGGATGAAAAGATCTCCTAGATGAGCTCCCCAACCCCAGGTACTTGCATCCGTCATTATATTTAGTGGGTCTTTCTGGTTCCAGGTCTGACCTGCCAACAGGGTGGCTGGAAGGAGCCACCAGTACAGGGAGTTCTTTACCTCCTTCAAGAGAGAAACCCTTAGGTCCAGGGACGCTCTTCTTCCGTCCCAGGAGGAAAGAAGGAATCCCTGTAACCTCCGGGAGTGAAACTGGTCCCAGTGGACTGCTGGGATGCAAGATGACATCAGACCCAGAATACTCATGATGGTCCTTAGAGAGGCCTCTCCTCTTAGTTGAAGAGTGGCCATGGCCCCCTGCACCTTTACAATTTTCACCTGGGGAAGGAAGATCTTCTATACTACCGAATCTATCTGGTACCCCGGGAAGATTCTGGATTGTGCTGGCTCCAAGGAGGATTTCTCCTGGCTGACCAACCAACCCAGGGGACTTCAAAGTTGGCAGCACCCTGTCTCGGTCGGACAGGAGCTGCTCTCTCAACTGGCTGTAAATTAGCATGTCGTCCAAGTACAGGATTAAGGCTATCCCTTGTAGGTTTAGAAACAACACCACCTCGACCAGGACCTTTGTAAATACCCTGGGACTGGCCGCCAGTCCAAAGGGGAGTGCCCTGAACTGCCAGTGTTGGACACCCTGGGGAGACTTAACCGCGAACCAAAGGAATCTCTGATGGTTCAGGCAATGGGGATATGCAAGTAAGCATCCTTTAGGTCTACCTTCTTAGAGATGACTTTCTTCTGACTGTGTAAATGCTCTCCATCCAGAATTTCTTGTACAACAAGAACCGGTTCAGTTTCCTTAGGTTTATAATATATCAAAGTTTTCCTGAGGGTTTTGGCACCACAAAAATTTGGGAATAGAACCCCCGGCCAATCTGACCTGCCGGCACTGGGGCAATGACTTCCTGTTCCGCCAGAACCCTGATACTATCCAACAGACCCCTTGCCCTTAACAGATCTCTGCGGAGACGGGTAAGTGTAAAGTTTGAAGGAGGGGTTGTCAAGAACTCTAGTCTGTAACCCTCCTTTATCAGACAGAATATGCCTTCCCATTGGGGAAGGAACCACGAGAGCCTCCCACCACCCCTTAGGTTGGAATCATTTGGTCTCTTTGTTAGAGGGCACTGATTTGGGAAACAGGATTCCCCCTTTTCCCTTGTTCCTCCCAAGCCCCCACTTCTTCCTAAGCTCTCTCTTGCCTTTGAAGTGGTCTTTCGCCTGGGGGCCTCTAAAAAATTCCTTTCCCCCCATCTCGTTTGGGTTTCGTTGGAAATTTTTTCCCCCTGTATGAAGATCAGGATAGGATTTGCTCCAAGCCAGCACTGAAGAGCAAAGAGCCTTCAAATGGTAACCCACAAAGATGTGATTTAGACGTAAAGTCACCATCCCAAGTTTTTACCCACAAAGATTTTCTAGCAGAATTTAACAGAGTCGCTGATTCGGTGGTTGTTCTAACTGTTTCAATCGCGGTGTCTGCCAAGTAGACATCCTGCCAATAACTTCCAAGGAAACTGAGACTTCCTTGGATTTATTATCGCATGCCACATGTTCTAGTAGCCTAATGACCCAGGCCTCCGCGTTCCTGGCGACACAGTCAGAAGCCACTGCTGGGGCCATAGCTGCAGTGTTGGCCTCCCAAGCTCTGCGTAGCAGGACCTCTGATTTTTTTTCCATCTGATTCCGTATGTTTCCAGAATCCTCAAAGGAGAGATCTGAACGTTTGGACACTTGTGCTAGAGATGCGTCCAAATGAGGGACTTTAAAAAACTTTTCCTCCTCCTCTGGTTGAAAGGGACATCTATGCTTCCAGGCTTTTAATCTTAAAACCTTGCGTTCTGGGTCCTTCCACTCTCTAAGATGATATCTTTGAGAGACTGATGTACTGGAAAAGGATTTTCCTGCAGCTTTCCTAGTCCCCTGTACAGCTTATCTTGTGCCGAAACCTGAGTAGCAGGGAACTGAATACCCTCAGAGGTATAGATAGCTTTGAGAAGACAGTCCATGTCCTCAGTAGCAAAGAGATGACCCCCTGGTCTAGTGTCAGATTGACTATCTAAATCTGAGTCCTCTCCCTCTTCACAAGAGGACTCACCTGAAACCTCCACCTCTTCCTCATCCGAATAGGGGTTCGGACGCTGAGACCCCTCCGTACATCCTGTGGGGGCCCCATCCTGAGACGGGGAACTTTCTCTAGCTGAAAAGACCCTGTCCCTGGGCCTATCTCATGATTCAACTGAAGCTTTAAATGACTGAAGGGTCGCTAACATCTCCGCCTGAAGCGCCCGACATTCCTTCATAGTCTGAGCAGACTCTTTCCCTGCTAGCTTATAAATGCATCTATAGCAAAAAGGATTAGCATGATCTAGCGGGAGTTTTTCATTACAATTGCCACAACGTTTAGATATAGTTGTGTTTTTTTTAGATTTAGTGGCTGACCCCTGAGCAGGACAAACCATATCTGAAATTAGAAAGGAGAACTGCATGTCAGCCCACTAGCTCTCAGTACACTGTGAGGGAGGGGGGATAAAAACAATAATGGGCCACCCCAAAATTTCTTCCCCTCCACCGGCCGAGTCACTCACCCCCTGTAGTGAACTCTGTAGCCGTCACTTTTGGTCCATCCTCCTCCTTTGCCGCACTGCGCCCCACCATCTTGGTACACCTGAAGCCAGCGGAAGTACGTCATACAAACACGCCATCCACTTCCGGACATGCGCAATCCGGCTGGGGGACGCCGCACACATGCATGCTAGACCTTCTACTCCCGCCAGGAAGCCGGCGCCACATCCACCAAGGCTGCTCCCACGGCGGTGTCACAGGTGTACCCGGATGAAGCCAGAAAACCCCTCTTAGACCATTTGCCACCATCAGGTGGGGGGAAGAGAGCAGGATATTAGGTCCCTGAGGTTGTGGGGACTCTCACCATGCCCACCGCCATCAGTATCCCAGGGAGGAGAAAAACAAAGTCTCTATCCCTGCTCCCTGGAAAAAAATATAAGCATGATTCCCCCTGGAATGAGCCAGGCTCCTTCAGATTCCACAGTCCCCACTGACTGTATGAACTGAAATTTCCAGGGGGAGCCCTCGGTCCCAGACCTTAGTCTTAAAGTAAAGGAAAATAATAAATAAATGTTTTGTTGCCATCCTGTGGGAAACATAATCAATAACTGAGGGACAGAGGGTAGGGAGGGGCTTTTTAAACTCTGTTGCTGATTGTGTTTTCTGTCAGGTGGGACTCGTCATCTCAGGTGTGCCGTCCTGGAAGATGACTGGAGAGACACAGCTTATATTATAATAATCAAGCTAAGAGGTCATCGCTGGAGAAACTTCTGGAATTTGTGAAGAGTCGGGTCCCCGAAGCAAACATGACATTTTTGGAAAATAAAATTGGGATCTTGAGGAACATGTATAAGAAGGAGCATAATAAGATCCAGAAATCACTCCGATCAGGAGCATCAGCAGAGAATGTTTATGTCCCCAGGCTGTGGTACTTCAGCAAACTGCAGTTTCTGGACGAATAGACTGAAGCCAGGGAATCTCTTTCGACCTTTCCCTGGAGCCTTCCCTCCACCGTTCCCTCAACCCCAGCAGAGGCTGATGAGGAACAACCTGGGCCTTCCATCCTGGAAGATTTGGATGCGCCCAGCTGGAGCCAGGTATAATATTTTTTGACATATTTATTGTCCTAATATTAATGATGTTAACTAGATGTTATAATTGATTACAAATCATTTATTTTATTCAAAAAACGATGTATACATATCACTAGACAGTAGTGGCCAAAAATGTTTGGGACCAGCTTGAAAAATGCTGGGGTCAGAATGATAGTCTTTTCTGTTTATTAACATTCAATTTGCAAGTCATGAGCTGAAAATTGTGTGTGATTGATGAAGCAAAAACTACAACTATAACTCAGCCAGGAGGAGGTTCTGGAAAGCATCAGCCAGGAGGAGGTCATGCCCAGTGGCAGCCAAGAGGAGGCTATGCCTAGTGGCAGCCAGGAGGAGGCTGTGCCCAGTGTCAGCCAAGTGATGGGATTCCTGGACCAGATTGTGCTCCCTATTATATGGACTCCTCAAGCTTACAATTTTCTTTTCCACAGACTTGTTGATGTGGGCCATGGGGGCCAAAAGGCTTCGCAAATTCCAAAAGTTTGTCCAGCGTTGACTTCCTCTTTATTTTGTTACCCAAAATAAATGGATATTTTATTTTCACAAAATACTTCACTGTGTGCTTTTATTCAAAAAGGACAGTTTGTTTGTGAGTAGGCAGGTGCATTTAAAAAAGACAATGTCAAATTAACAAGGGACAACAACCTCCTTGAGGTTAATAAAAAATATAAGATAATAATGTTATTGTGGTGACTTGAAACTCCAAAAAATCGAATTATATGGAGATCACTAGAATTTTTTTTTATGTAATCGTAAAAGAAATCTTGATGAAATAAAAAATTATAAAAGATGAGTATAAAACATAATTGGAAACATTATTTATGGAGATCGGGCTTTAAAAAAATAGATTATTATTCATGAGATGAGGATAAATAATGAAGAAAGCAGTTTGTGAGAATATGAGCAGCAAAACAACTTCATCCTTCTAGCATTATAAAGAAGAAAAGAATACGCTGCATTAAAATATCACAGAATTAACAGTGTGAGGAATGTGCTAGCTCCAATACGAATGCTAGTTTTACCACACAAGCGCTTCCGTCTCATACTTGCTTCAGAGCATGCGTCGTTTTTGGTCCGTCGGTACAGCATACAGACGAGCAGTTTTCCCGATAGAAATGGGTTCCATCAGAAAAAAATATCTAGGTCAGTCAGATTTTTTGTAAAAAAAGTCAGATGAGGCATACAAACGATTGGAGATACAATGAAAAGCTTTCAGTGACGTACAACACGTACGATGGGACTAGAAAAGGGAAGTTCAATAGCCAGTAGCCAATAGCTTCCATCTTGTAGTTGAATCTGAGCATGCGTTTTTGCCCATCAGAATTTCATACACACTAACGCATTTTTGGATAGGAACTTTCTCCGACCCAAAAATTGAGAACAATTGCAATTGCTCTCAATCTTACACAATCGCATTTTATGACCAAAAGCTCTCATCGGTCTTTTGCTGCCCAAATTTCTGATCGTGTGTACGGGGCTTAAGACAGAAGAACTTTTATTACATTCCTTTTGGTGGCCTGGTTAGAAGAAAGATGTAAAAAGCTATGTAGTAGTGTCGCTAGTAAAAAAAAAAATAATAATAATAAAAATGCCATAAATATATCCCCAATTTTATAGACGGTATAACAAACCAATCTATATACGCTTATTGCAATTTTTTTCTCTCAAAGATATGTAGAAGAATACATATTGGCCTAAACTGATGAAGAATATTTTTTTTTTACATTTTTGGATATTTATTATAGTAAAAAGTAAAAAAAAAATGTTTGTTTTTTTCAAAAATTATTGGCCTTTTTTTGTTTATAGCACAAAAAATAAAAAATGCAGAGGTGATCAAATACCACCAAAAGAAAGCTCTATTTGTAGTAAAAAAAAAGGACATACATTTTGTTTGTGTACAGTGTCACATGACCGCGCAATTGTCAGGTAAAGTGCCTCCCAAAAAATGCCTCGCAAAAAATGGCCTCATCATTAAAGGGGGTAAATCCTTTCAGGGCTGAAGTGGTTAAACAGCAGGTATCTCCAGTTTTTATTCCTGATCTCGCTATCTCACTTCCAATTCCTGCTGTTACCAATAAACTAACTACATTACAGGAGATTCAGGAAAAATTGATTGATACTCTGAAGGCGGCTTAGGACTGTTACAGTACAGAAATCGCAGGTTACTTCCTGCATTTCATGTGGGTGACAAAGTTAGGTTATCTACTAAAAATTTGAAGGTTCATGTTCCATCTGCTAAACTGGGCCAAAAGTTTGTAGGATTTCTGCTCAAATCAATCTGATCACCTTTTGCTTAAAACATCCAGACAGTATGAAGATTCACCCTGTTTTTCACGTATCACTACTTAAACCATTTCAGGAAAAACTTTTTTCTGGAACTACTTCTTCTGTTGAGGTTTACGGTGAAGAAGAATTTGTGTTGAAAAAAACGATTAATTCTAGGATCTTTAGGAACAAATTACAATATCTGGTCAAATGGTAATGATATGGGTCAGAAGAAAATGATTGTGAGCCTGAGGAGAACGTTCCTGCCCCTAGATCAACAAGAGAATTCCACCAGAGGTTTCCTCACAAACCCAGCCCTAAGACATCCAGCTTGAATAAGCCTGCCTTGAACCTTGAACTCTTTGCTCCTCTCATGAATTTCCTGATTTACTTATTTATACTTCTGTTTGATCCTTACCTGCTATACCTAGGTTATTTGCCAGGATGACCTGCTTGTGTACCAATCTTGTTGGTTGGTGGGAATCCCTCTAGCTATAGCTACTGGTCTCCCAGCCTGACCTCTGACGTGACATTATTCCACCTCCCAATTAATCAACAGGTGATATAGCATTAGCATATAGCAAATATAGCATTGTAGCCAGTTTGTACAAAATAAAAGTAGAACACTTTTATTTGAAAATGTTATCAATGGCTTACTAATAATTGATAAATGGAAATGCAAAAAAACAAAGCTATTGGACAGCCCTCCAGCCATGTCAGGGGTTACATTTGAGCAGAGTACTTGGCTGTTTACTACTGCCTCTACTGAGGAGCCAGTCAAGCAGTGTACGAGAGGAGGGGCCGTGCAAAAAAAAAAAATTCTTTTGCATTTTGGGCCACACAAAAGTTTAGGGAGAATCTGGATAAAATCTGATACTACACGCAGGCACCAGAAGGTACCTGCTATTGCTTCTCCAGAGCAGATTGTTAAGTTTTGTCTTAATTAAACTTTAATTAAAAACCTACCGAAACACAAGAAGTGCAGTGATGAGAATAAGTATGATAGCAACTGCCAGAGTGAAGACTGCAATTGTCATAATGTTAGGACCTGAAACAGAATAAAAAAAACATAATAAAAACACAGAAAGGTCTATTGCTACAATGACTTAAAAGGAGAGAAGAGCTTACCACTCCCAGGAACATCACTTGGGAGTCTTTGATTTTTCCAGATAAATGAAGGGTGTAAGTCCACTACAGTTGTCGCGTTGGTGCTGGTGTCAAACCGAAGAAGTTCTGTATACTGATGAGAAAAGCAGACATGTTATTTTTATTTTGAGGTGGGCCTAAAAGAACCCACTTAATTAGTGAGAGCCTTCTTAAAACAGAAAGTAATTGCAGGCTTCTCTATCATCACAGATCTCCAAAAATAAGTGTATTATTGCTCATTTTAAGATAGTGGGCAGAACCATGCAAGATATTCCTTTCTGCCCTTGTAGTCAACTGCACATATACATCCTAATATTAAAGATAGCTTTATTCTGCAAACTGTGCATACATTTGTTTCAGGATAGTTGGCCATCATCAGTACAGTGTATGGAAACCAATGATTCTTATACTGCACTGATGATGGCCAAGTATCCTTAACAAGATGTACATAGCTAGAAAAACATGGCTTTATAATATGCACTGTATTTGTACTATAAACCAGTGGTTCTGGATATGTTTGACCACATGAGCAGAAAATAATAATTTGCTTAATTATGCTCAGTATCCTAAATTGAGGAATGAACCCCTTATTTTTTGGATCTGCAATGAAAGATTTTATGGGCCTTCTAAAAGGGGGTTGTAAAGTCAGAAGGTTTTTTTTATTTTATTGCATTCTGTGCATTAATATAAAAAGCCTTCTGTGTGCAGCAGCCCTCCTCACCCCCCTAATACTTACCTGAGCCCAATCTCTGTCTTGCAATGTCCACCAGTGTCTCCTTAGACTGAGACTCTCGCTTCTGATTGGCTGTGACACAGGCTTCTGCTGCTGTCAAAGTCAGCTACCCAGTCAGGACCGAGAGGTGGCGGGTCGGACCACGGCTCCATGTCTGAATGTGACTCAGCTTGAGTGCCCCATAGCAAGCTGCTTGATGTGAAGGCACTCGACAGGAGGAAGGGGACAGGAGCACAGAAGAGGGACCTAAGAAGAGAAGGACATGGGCTGCTTTGTGCAAATTAACTGCACAGAGCAGGTAAGTATACCATGTTTTTTATTCTTATAGATAAAAACAAGACCTTTCTTTCACTTTACAACAGATGAGTAATTAAGCTTATTATTATATTATTTCTTCATGAAAAAATATCGGAGATAATAATTTCAAATCATCAACATTTCATTAGTGCTTTGGTGCTCTGGTCTAACGGTGAACTCCAGTATGTTACAGCATTGCACAGGTTTTAAAAGTATGAGAAAAGCAAGGAAAATCGCAATATAGAGATAAACAAAGGCAAACAAAAGGGGAAGGAAACACTAGTAACTTCACTATATCTACGCATAGTTGATTTGATGTTTTTCGAGAATTATCACAAGCCCATTAGACAGTTTTTTTACAAAAAGAAGTAAAAATTACATTCAGAGAAATTTAGAACAGCATCACACAGCACTGCAGGAGTTACCACACACTTGGTCGAGCAAGTTTTATGTTAAATGGTGTCCTTTTAGTAGTTTTAGAAACAAATGTCAGGGGAAAACCCTCTAGACTTCCAAATATACTTAAAGGGGTTGTAAAGGTAAATGTTTTTTCACCTTAATGCATTCTATGCATTAAGGTGAATAAACATCTCACACTGCCGGCGCCCCCAGTCCCCCCCCCCCTTTTACTTACCTGACCCCTCGAAAATCCCGCGCTCGCCCCTGCCGTCCTTTTCCCCATTTCATCCTGGCAACTTATTGGCTGGAGTGGATGGCTTGAAAGCAGCGCAGCCTATAGCCGCCGGCTGTATCATGGGAGCGCGCCCGCAGGTGCTTCTCACCATGCGGGGGAGCTCGCATGAACGTGAGAAGTACCTGTGGGAGGAAGCAGAGACAGCCGCCGAGGGACCCCAGAAGAGCAGGTTCGGGGCCACTCTGTGCAAAACGAGCTGCACGGTGAAGGTAAGTATAACATGTTTGTTATTTAAAAAAAATTAAAATTTTTACTTTACAGTCCCTTTAATTGTCTGGATCGTTCAACTACGTTTGAGGCTGATTTCTAAGATTGGGTGCTTTTTTAAACATCATAACAGGCTTATCGTGAAAACCAAAACAGTAAATAGTGGCGCTAAGGTAATTAGCATATACTCTAAATCAGGGCTCAAAATTTCAAGTCCTGAGCTACTAGCCAGGCCTCAAGGGTTGCACGTCACCAGTTGCCCCACCAAACCCTACCATGCCATGCCTTATTCCCGCCCCTAAACACACCCTTATAAATTATCTAATGAAATGACACTTAAAGGTTTTATGCAGAATTAAGTTATAAAAATAATATTAACAACAACTTTATCCATGCCCAAAAATGCAGCCTGCCGGTGTCCACCAATGCAGCCGGTGTCCACCAATGCAGCCTGTGTTCACCAGTGCAGACTGTGTCTGCCAATGCAGCCTGAGTTACCAATACAGCCTGTGTCCACCAATGCAGCCTGTGTCACCAATGCAGCTATGTGTCCCCATTACAGCTATGTATCCCCAATGCAGATTTGTGTCCCCAATGCAGCTATGTGTCCCCAATTGCATCTATGTATCCCCAATGAAGCTATGTGTCCCCAATGCAGTCATGTGTCCCCGTTGCAGCCATGTGTCCCCAATGCAGCCATGTGCCCACATTGCAGCCATGTTTCCCCAATGCAGCCATGTGTCCCCATTGCAGCCATGTGTCCCCAATGCAGCCATCTGTCCCCATTGCAGCCATGTGTCCCCATTGCAACTATGTGTCCCCAATGCAGCCATGTGTCCCCATTGCAGCTATATGTCCCCAATGCAGCCTGTGTCCCCATTGCAGCTATGTGTCCCCATTGCAGCTATGTATCCCCAATGAAGCTATGTGTCCCCAATGCAATCATGTGTCCCCATTACAGCCATGTGTCCCCATTGCAGCTATCTGTCCCCAATGCAGCCTGTGTCCCCATTTCAGCTATGCATCTCCATTGCAGCTATGTATCCCCAATGAAGCTATATATCCCCAATGCAGTCATATGTCCCCATTGCAGTCACGTGTCCCCAATGCAGCCATGTGTCCCCATTGCAGCCACGTGTGCCATTGCAGCCATGTGTCCCCAATGCAGTCATATGTCCCCAATGCAGCCATGTGTCCCCATTGCAACTATGTGTCCCCAATGCAGCCATGTGTCCCCAATGAAGCCTAACTGTGTAGGGGAAGAGAGAGGAGAGCCGCTGCCACTGCCTGGTTGATCAGAGCGCGGGGAACATAGCAGCTTTCAATTCAATAGCTGTGTGTTCCCCGCTGTGCGCTGTCATATACAGCCCCTCCCCCTTTTCCGGGCACTTTGATAAACAGATCGCCCGTCTAATCCTGGTTCGGGTGATCTGTCTATCAAAGTGCTATGACAGGACATGTGGCGTGCGGCGACTTATATAGGGACATCACCGGATGATGTCCCCGCCCATTATGATGTCACAGTCCCAGAGGATGCTGGGACTGTGACATCATAATGGGCGGGGACATCATCCGGTGATGTTCCTATATAGGTCGCCGCGCATCACGTCCGTGCCATTGTGAGCGGAGGATGCGACGAGGCAACATCTGAAGAGAAGAAGAGAAGAACAGAAGGCGGCAACAGCGGCAGCTGCGACAGAAGACCGGGCCACCGCTTGTAAAAGAGCTAGCAGAAGGCGCGGTGGCCCGGCAAGAAGAACCGAAGAGGGGGGACAAGACCCCCGAAGAGGGGGACAAGACCCCCGAAGTCGGAAGAAGAGGGCGGCGGCGAAGAAGAAGAAAGCCGGGCTCCTCCGCTAGTAAAAGAGCTAGCAGAAGATAGCGGAGGAGTCCGGCGAGAAGACCCCCGAAGATGGAAGAAGACCCCCGGAGCTGTGCAATAAACCATTTTAACCCTTGTGTGTTGTTTTTTTTTTAATTTTCCACAGGTGAATGGGTAGGGGTACATTGTACCCCATACTCATTCACAGAGGGTGGGGGACCGGGACCTGGGGGCCCCCTTATTAAAGGGGGCTCCCGAATTCCGAAAAGCCCCCCGCCCGCAGACCCTGACAACCAACGGCCAGGGTTGTCGGGAAGAGGCCCTTGTCCTCATCAACATGGGGACAAGGTGCTTTGGGGTGGGGGGGCCACGCGGCCCCCCCTTCACCAAGGCACCCCCCCATGTTGAGGGCATGCGGCCTGGTACGGCTCAGGAGGGGGCGCGCTCGCTCGTCCCCACCCCCTTTCCTGGCCGGCCGGGTAGCGTGCTCGGATAAGGGTCTGATATGGACCAAGTGGGGGACCCCCATGCCGATTTTTCAGCGTAGGGATTCCCTTTTAAGTCCATACCAGGTGACGGGCCAGCGACGCCTCCTTCGCTGGTCCCGGCTACCTGGAGACGCGCTCAAAATGAGCGGACTTTCCTCCGCGTGTGTGGGCGAGTCCGTTCATTTCAAAAGTACGGCAGACTTAGTACTCCATATTAGTCAGCTGCAAAAGTACCGTGTGTGGGCAAGTAGCTCGTTCGGAAAGTCCGGCGGACAGTAAAAAAGGTAAAAAAAGTCCGCCGGAGCCTATACACGGGCGGATTATCCAGCAGACTTGAGTCCGCCGGACTTTTGCACCAGATTGTTTGATCGTGTGTATGAGGCATTACTCTGACCTTAATTATAAGATTGGTCTTACTTTTTTGTATATAAACATGCCTAATTCACAAGGTTTTTTTTTTTTTTTTAAGTATCTCTGCCATGCCTTGGTTAATAAGGCTTATAATCTTTCTACTGACTTTTTGGTTTAATTAAATTTATCTATGCTGCCATCTAGTGGCCATTTGTATAACTGTGTTATATCTATTTCAATGTAGTCATGTAGTATAGCTGGCTAGATTTGGTACATGCAAGCCTCCATACTTTCAATTCCATCAGGCCTTGCATCAGCTTCTTCGGCCTTTTACCTTTCACCCTGGAAGCAAGCACACCGGCTGCTAAGTTCTACGCTAGCCATCCGGATCCATCTTCGGTATGTTTACTATGTGTGTCTTCAGCTAGATAGATAGGGAGGCACTAATTGTATGATCTTTTATTAATTGTATTTTGTTTGTATCTGTTACAGTTTTACTCTATCTTGTATCAATAAAAGTTCAAAGGGATTCTGTGCCTACTGGAATGCATTGGTATGAGAGGAGTTATCAGTATGCCCAAATACACCTCAGTTACGTGCAGTGAGGGGCATTAGTAAAACGGTACTAACAGTAAAACAAAGGCTTCTAAGCACAGCTAGCATACAGAACGCCAGTAAGACAGCAGTGTTATCAGCTTCCATATAGCCAGACACCATGTCACAGACGAAGTCAGAGCACTTCGCGACAAGGTCAGAAGTTTACTCCATGAGTACAAGGAGGTCAGTGAAAAGCGAAACAATCGCCATTGCCACACAAAGGCGGAATCTGCAAAAGTAAAAGCTGACTTTGCGGCAAAGGAGGCCAAAGTAAAAGTTGCGTTCGCTGAAAAAGAGATGCAAATGCAACTTAAATTAGAAAAGTTACACATGGAAACTGCATTATAGGAACTTGCTGCAGAGAAGGAATCAGAGGCTGCTGCAGCCGAGGCAGATATCTTAGAAGAACTTGCAAGGCCCACCAGTGAGCGACTCAGCAACGTACTTGAAAAAAAATCCGTCCCTGACGACAGTACAAAGCGTACCTCAGAATATGTGCAGCGATACGCTGAACCAGTTATATAAAGAAATACTAATGCGCTCCACCTAGCAGTTAACTATAGGACTAAATGAATATAAATTTCATTCACAGGAAGCAGCCAGCAAAAAACGGTGATCTCAACACCAAAAATACGTGGATAAAATTAAATAAATAAATGCAGCGCTACCTAAAAATGCATAAATATAAATAAATAAAAAGTGGAATGTCCAAATGGGACTATAGTGCAAATGGGATACTATCCCACTACAGTGATAAATGGTGAAATAGCGAATAAAGCATGTATTGTGCAATAAAATTAAAACCCTGCATACATATTCCAAGTGAATACAGGAATACAAATAAAGTTAAAAAATATGTGCAAAAAATATATATAATATCAATCCAGTGGCTGTGTGCAAAAATGCAATAATAGCAAGTGATTGTCCACAGAACATGCATAAATATTTATAAACTTTTAAAAAACACAAAGTCCATGCAAAGAATGTAGAAGTGATTTCCAAAGGTGCCAATCCACTGCAAACTTCAGTGCCTATTATGTGCACCACCTATTTCCCCCAGCCTCTCACCTCCAATGAATGGTAAAAGGGCGCTGTATGTAAAAATGCTGCTGAGTCCTTGTCCATCCAGCCTCAGTATTCTACCGCTGTTAGTGTATCGCTGTATATTGCTGTGTGCTAGCAGTTATTATTCTCCCAATTTCTCCAAAGGTATCCAGTAAGTATGGAATGGAAGAAGACAAGGGGGGCTTTCATGTGTAGAATTTTAGATCGAACAGCAGCCCAGCCATATTGGATCATTCCAGTCAGAAGGAAGAAAGAAATGACTGCAGATCCAGAACTTCCGATTGCCTTTTATATTGTTTCACAAAGATAACACCAAAGACACCAAACTATGGTCATGTGGACGCATTTCACACATACATCTTGTGCTCATTCCAGTCATCTTATGTCAACAGCATATGCTGTTGACATAAGATGACTGGAATGAGCACAAGATGTATGTGTGAAATGCGTCCACATGACCATAGTTTGGTGTCTTTGGTGTTATCTTTGTGAAACAATATAAAAGGCAATCGGAAGTTCTGGATCTGCAGTCATTTCTTTCTTCCTTCTGACTGGAATGATCCAATATGGCTGGGCTGCTGTTCGATCTAAAATTCTACACATGAAAGCCCCCCTTGTCTTCTTCCATTCCATACTTACTGGATACCTTTGGAGAAATTGGGAGAATAATAACTGCTAGCACACAGCAATATACAGCGATACACTAACAGCGGTAGAATACTGAGGCTGGATGGACAAGGACTCAGCAGCATTTTTACATACAGCGCCCTTTTACCATTCATTGGAGGTGAGAGGCTGGGGGAAATAGGTGGTGCACATAATAGGCACTGAAGTTTGCAGTGGATTGGCACCTTTGGAAATCACTTCTACATTCTTTGCATGGACTTTGTGTTTTTTAAAAGTTTATAAATATTTATGCATGTTCTGTGGACAATCACTTGCTATTATTGCATTTTTGCACACAGCCACTGGATTGATATTATATATATTTTTTGCACATATTTTTTAACTTTATTTGTATTCCTGTATTCACTTGGAATATGTATGCAGGGTTTTAATTTTATTGCACAATACATGCTTTATTCGCTATTTCACCATTTATCACTGTAGTGGGATAGTATCCCATTTGCACTATAGTCCCATTTGGACATTCCACTTTTTATTTATTTATATTTATGCATTTTTAGGTAGCGCCGCATTTATTTATTTAATTTTAGATACGCTGAACCAGACAACTGCCCGCTTACAGCGCGAGAGCGGAATCAACCTTTGCCATTCACGCGCCTTACATCATCAAGAAAGTAAACCCGCACTCAATCAGTTTTCAGCACATTCGGCATCCAGGCTATCAAAACATTACGTCACAGTTAACCAAATCAAAAATGAAGAACGATGGGTTAAAAGACACAGCGACAGTATCTCCGATAACTACAACTACCCACCAAGTTCCTGGCACAACAGAGCACCTCCTAGCTACTCACACAACGATCAAGGTATGTCAGATTTCTTCAAGTTCTTAGCACAATGTGAACTGTTAGCAAAGGGACTTGTAAAGTTTAACGATCGCCCTGAAAGTTATAGAGCATGGCGTTCATCCTTCAGAATTGCAAATAGGGATCTTAATTTAAAGGCAAGTGAAGAAGCCGATCTTTTAGTCAATTGGCTGGGGAATGAGTCATCAGAGCATACAAGGAAAATCAGAGACATTAACATTAATTACCCAACCAAAGGGCTGAGCATGATATGGGAGAGAATTGATGAATGTTACGGTTCCCTAGAAATGATAGAAAACTCTCTTTTTAAAAGAATAGAAGACTTTCCCAAGATTCCTAACAAAGGCTACCAGAAGCTGAGAGAATTGAGTGACCTAATGACAGAACTCCAAATAGCCAAAGCAGAAGGAGACTTGCCAGGCCTTGCCTTTCTGGATACAGCCTGTGGCATTAACTCTATAGTGCAAAAGCTACCTTACAGGCTTCAAGAAACCTGGGTTACATGAGGCTCCAACTACAAGCAAAGGCACAATGTCCCCTTCCCAACATTTTCTTATTTCATGGACTTTATTCGCCATCAAGCAAAGGTTAAAAATGATCCTAGTTTTGACATCTCATCATCTGACTCTGCTTTCCCTAGGTCAAGTAAGCCTGCTCTAACTCGTAACTTCAAAGACGCACCTGTTGCAGTACGCAAAACAAGTGTATCTCCAGTTCAGAATACAAGTAGAGACTGTCCTCTTCACAAGAAGCCTCATTCGTTCTTAAAGTGCAGAGGTTTTAGAGAAACTCTCCAAGATCACAGAACCTTCCTCAAAGAAAACAGAATTGGTTACAGGTGCTGCTCATAAACTTCTCACCTTGGGAAAGACTGTAAGGTGAGCATCAACTGCTCTGAGTGCAACAGCACAGAGCACACCACAGCTCTACATCCAGGGCCAGCGCCATGGACTCTTATCCCCTCACCCCGGGTGAAAGGGCATGGCGGGGAGCAACAAGACACAGTACCTCCTGTAGTTACACCCCAGTGCACCCAAGTCTGTGGAGAAGGTCTGTCTAACAAATCCTGCTCTAAGATGTGTCTTGCTACAGTTTACCCCATGGGTCGCAGAGAAAAAGCAGTGAAGCTATATGTGATCCTGGACGATCATAGCAACAGATCACTCGACAGATCAGCCTTCTTTCACACCTTCAAAATCAAGGAAGCCGGCTCTTCATACCTACTCAAGACTTGTATAGGGGTAAGTGAAGAAACTGGGAGAAGAGCCATTGGCTACCAAATCGAATCCTTTGAGGGTCAGACAACCCTGCATCTGCCAACTCTAATCGAGTGCAATCAGTTCCCAACAGACAGAGAGGAAATCCCTACACCAAAGGTGACATGTCATCACGGACATCTGAAGGGCATAGCACATCTCATCCCTGAACTGGATCCCCAAGCTAAGATAGCGCTTCTCCTTGGGAGGGACATCATCAGAGTTCACAAGGTAAGAAAACAAATCAATGGTCCCCACAGCTCCCCTTATCCCCTGAAGCTAGATTTGGGATAGGTCATCATAGGCAAGGTATGCCTAGGGAGTGTTTTCACAAACCAACCAGTGTGAACTCTCTCTTTACAAAGACACTAGAAGGTGGGTGTCCATCCCTATTTCAGCCTTGCACCAACAGATTCCTCATAGGAGAGAAGCCTGCCAGTGTAATTCATTCCACCCCCTACACCTGTTAAACAGGGGCTGAAAAATTGGGCTGGTGGCACTGGTGCAGATGCCACAACGCTGCAACCTCTCCCATATACTCTATTTGGAGTGCAGGAATGAGCACTGCTGAAAAGCATTGCATCAAAAATTGTAATTACACGCCCCTGTTAAACAGGGGCTGAAAAATTGGGCCGGTGGCATCACCCAGAACCAAAAATGTTCTTCCAAGATATCAGCGGGATCATTGAGGAGGAAGAGGATAGTCAGTAAACATAACAGGACAGTCACTCAGCATCAGCATAGTCAGTCTTGAAGGGATGTGACATTTCAAAAAAAATTATTAGGTTACATCAGCTTCAGGTGCTTGGTAGCTGGTGGTGATCCAAGACTGATTCATCTTTATGAAGGTAGGTCGATCAACCGAGTCGGTGGACAGGCGCACCCTGTGATCGGTTACAAAGCCATCAGCAGCACTGGAGGTGCATTCCGAAAGAACGCTGGATGTAGGACAGGCCAGTAGCTCAATTGCATACTGTGCAAGCTCTGGCCAGTGATCCATTCTTAAGACCCAGTAAGCCAGAGGATTTTCGGTGGGAAAGGTGTCCAAGTCTAACCTTGCCCCTAGGTATTCCTGCACCATGTAAATCAGACGCTGGCGATGGTTGCTGGAACCGATCATACCTTGGGGCTGCGGACTAAAAAATTGTCTGAACGCATCGGTCAGATGGCCACCTTCTTCACAGCTCCTTCTGACCGAAGCCTCAGCAACACGTTGTCCAGGACCAGGAGTTTGTAACCTCCCAGTCTCTGGGAACGCGTTGCACAGACCTTTCTGCAAGGCCTCCTGGAGATGTCTCATCCTCTGCTCCCTCTGCGATGGCAAGAGAAGGTCAGCAACCTTACCCTTGTACCGTGGATCAAGGAGAGTGGCCAGCCAGTAATGGTCCCTCTCCTTGATCCGAAGAATACAAGGATTCTTCCGCAGGCTTTTCAGGATCAGGGAGGCCATGCAGCGTAGGTTAGCTGAGGCATTCGGTCCGGAGTCCTCTGGGTCACTAAGGACAACATGATCCGCAGCCACCTCCTCCCAGCCACGTAGAAGTCCACGGGTTTCTTGGGACTGTAAATCATCCCTACAAGACTGCTGATGCCGAGTTCCAGGCTCCACCTCCATGCTGACACAATCATCCTCCTCCTCCTCCTCCTCCTCCTCCTCCTGTGTGATGGGAGGGACAGCAGGAACACTGTCTGGATAATGGGGGCCTTGAGAGGCAAGGAAGTCCTCCTCTTCCTGCCTCTGTTCTGCCTCAAGTGCCCTGTCCATTATTCCATGCAGCATATGCTACAACAGGTGGACAAGAGGTACAGTGTCGTTGATGCATGCACTGTCACTGCTCACCATTTTTGTGGCCTCCTCAAATGGTGACAGGACAGTGCATGAATCCCTGATCATGCCCCACTGGCGTGGTGGGGAAAAACCGAGCTCCCCTGACCCTGTCCTGGTGCCGTAGTCGCACAGGTACTCATTGATGGCCCTCTGCTGTGTGTGCAGCCGCTGCAGCATGGCCAACGTTGAGTTCCACCCAGTGGGCATGTCGCATATAAGGCAGTTCTGGGCAGGTTGAACTCTTTTTGGAGCTCAGCCAGCCAAGCACTGCCATTAAATGATCGGCGGAAATGCACTCAGACTTTCCTGCCCTGCTTCAGGACATCCTGTAAGCCCAGGTACCTGCCCAAGAACCGCTGCACCACCAGGTTAAGGACGTGAGCCACACAGGGCACATGGGTCAGTTGTCCCTGTCGGAGGGCGGAGAGCAGGTTGGTGCCATTGCCGCAAACCACCGTTCCTGGCTTAAGCTGGCATGGCGTCAACCACCTCTCAGCCTGCCCCTGCAGAGCTGACAAAATATCTGCCCCAGTGTGGCTCCTGTCCCCCAAACAAACCAAGCACGGCATAGCATTGTTTTGCCTGCGTACTTGCGTAGCCCCTTGAACGCCTACGGAGCACCGCTGGTTTCCGAGGACAGAGCACTGGAAGAGGCCATGGAGGAAGAAGAAGAGGAGGGGGTGTAGAGGAGGAGGGAACAACCTCCGACACTACTGCACCTTGTTCTGCATCCTTCCCAGCTGCCAGAAGAGTGACCCAATGGGCCGTGAAAGACAGGTAACGTCCCTGTCCATGCCTGCTGGACCATGAGTCAGCAGTAATATGCACCTTACGGCTGACTGCCCTGTCCAGCGAGGCAAAGACATTGCCTTCCACATGCTGGTAGAGAGCCAGAATCACCTTCCGTGAGAAAAAGTGGCGTTTGGGGACCTGCCACTGAGGAACCGCACATTGCACAAACTGACATAAGGGGGCCGAGTCTAACAACTGAAAAGGCAGCAGTTGAAGTGCTAGCAATTTAGCCAAGCTAGCATTCAACCGCTGGGCATGTGGATGACGGGGAGTGAACTTCTTTCTACGGTTCAGCAGCTGGGGCAGGGAAATTTGCCTGCTACAATCAGACGTGGGTGTACTGCTAGCAGAGTGCCCGCAAACACTTGGCTGTGACACACCTAATTCTACACCTTCATTCCTCTCAGTGCAGGTTTCAGAGAGGACTGAAGGTCTAGTGGGGTTGGAGATCCCAGCTGATGAGGAGCAAGGAGAGGTCCGCTTTGTTCTTTGGTGTGGGTCTTTGAGGTAAGCTTGCCAACGAGCTGCATGGCAGGTCAACATATATCTGGTCAAGCATGTGGTGCCCAAGCGGCTGATGTTTTGGGCACGCAAGATCCGCTTGAGACATATGTTGCAAATAGCAGCGGTGCGATCTGATGCACTAGTCTCAAAAAAAGGCCCACACCAAAGAACTTTTAGAATAACGCGCAGAGGCAACACCCTGCACAGGCGGAGCTCTGTGGTGTGATTCAGTCGGTGTACTACCAATAAGCTGGCCCCCGGAGGGCATCCTGCCTCATTGGAGATGTGCCTCCTCCTTCTCTCTCCTACCAGGCACCCACGCGGAGTCAGTGACCTCATCATGCCCATCCCTCTTCATCACTGGAGCAAACTTGGCAGTATGCTGCAGCTTGTGGAACATGACTGCCAGATTGCTGTCCTTCTTGAACATCCCCTCTCTCTGCATTCATGCTACTGCCTTCCTCTAGCTGAGTATCATCATCATGGCCTACAAAACACTGGGCATCCTCCTGGAGCATGTACCCAACACTGTGCTCAAACAGTTCGGGGGACTCCTCAGGAGGACATGGTGGGTCTAGGGAAGGAGTGACTGATGATGACATTGAGACGAGGGAAGAGGATGCGTTGGCAGCTGCTTTGCTAGTACCCTGAGCCTGGGTGAGAGAGGATGAGGAGGATGAAGAGGGCTTGGTCATCCAATCTACCAAGTCTTCGGTATGATGCGGCTCAACACGTCCACCTGCTGAAAATAAGGACAAACATGTCCCATGGCCACGTGCTGATGACGATGCACCGCGTCCACGAACAGCACTGTTGTCTCTAGACACAGAGCCTGCTTTCCCTCTTTTATTGGTTCGTGCCTGTCTGCCTCTACTTGTTGGCCTTCCAGACATGGTAATGGCCTGCAGGGAGATGGGAAAACCACCAATTGGGTAGTGTAATTTGTGCTGGAGGCACACAACACCCACTAACTCCTGCAGATGCCTATATAATAGAAAACCAACAATAAAGGGTAGATACAGGTGTATACTGTGCTGTGCTGGAGGCACACAACACCCACTAACTCCTGCAGATGCCTTTATTATAGAACACCAGCAATAGAGGGTAGATACAGGTGTATACTGTGCTGTGCTGGAGGCACACAACACCCACTAACTCCTGCAGATGCCTTTATTATAGAACACCAGCAATAGAGGGTAGATACAGGTGTATATTGTGCTGTGCTGGAGGCACACAACACCCACTAATTCCTGCAGATGGCTGTATTAGAGAACACCAGCAATAAAGGGTAGATACAGGTGTATATTGTGCTGTGCTGGAGGCACACAACACCCACTAATTCCTGCAGATGGCTCTATTAGAGAACAGCAATAAAGGGTAGATACAGGTGTATGCTGTGCTGGAGGCACACAACACCCACTAATTCCTGCAGATGGCTCTATTAGAGAACAGCAATAAAGGGTAGATACAGGTGTATGCTGTGCTGGAGGTACACAACACCCACTAATTCCTGCAGATGGCTGTATTAGAGAACACCAGCAATAAAGGGTAGATACAGGTGTATATTGTGCTGTGCTGGAAGCAGAAAACACCCACTAATTCCTGCAGATGGCTCTATAAGAGAACAGCAATAAAGGTAGATACAGGTGTATACTGCGCTGGAAGCACACAACATCCACTAACTCCTGCAGATGGCTCTATTAGAGAACAGCAATAAAGGTAGATACAGGTGTATACTGCGCTGGAAACACACAACACCCACTAATTCCTGCAGATAGCTCTATTAAGAACAGTAATAAAGGTAGATGCAGGTGTCTACTGTGCTGGAAGCACACAACACCCACTAACTCCTGAAGATGGCTCTATTGGAGAACAGCAATAAATGTAGATACGGGTGTATACTGCGCTGGAAGCACACAACACCCACTAACTCCTGCAGATGGCTCTATTAGAGAACAGCAATAAACGTAGATACAGGTGTATACTGCGCTGGAAGCACACAACACCCACTAACTCCTGCAGATGGCTCTATAAGAGAACAGCAATAAACATAGATACAGGTGTATACTGTGCTGGAAGCACACAACACCCACTAACTCCTGCAGATGGCTCTATTAGAGAACAGCAATAAAGGTAAATACAGGTGTATACTGCGCTGGAAGCACACAACACCCACTAACTCCTGCAGATGGCTCTATTAAAGAACAGCAATAAACGTAGATACAGGTGTATACTGCGCTGGAGGCACACAACACCCACCAACTCCTGCAGATGGCTCTATCAGAGAACAGCAATAAATGTAGATACAGGTGTATACTGCGCTGGAGGCACACAACACCCACTAACGCCTGCAGATGGCTCAATTAGAGAACAGCAATAAAGAGTAGATACAGGTGTATACTGCGCTGAAGGCACACAACACCCACTAACTCCTGCAGGTGCTGGAACACTACACAAGGCCTTTGCACTGGCAGCTTTATATTGTTTGGGGCGTGTACTACACAGCCTGAGCTATAATTGGCCACAGGCATCCGCTCTGTCCAACATCCGCTCTGTCCAACAAGAGACTTACGCAGTAACACTAGAATGTCTTCAAAATCACAAGAACATTCCAAAGAACTGCCCTCTGAGGAAACTCAACCCCTTTATAGACAATGAAGGACTGTTAAGAGTTGGAGGACGTTTTTCAAATGCAGGACTTGATAGTGGTGAAAGCAATTGTATCGTAATACCAAATAACCATGTTGCATCTTTACTTGTGGAACTCTACTACACACAGACAAAACAACAAGGACGTTTATTCACTGAAGGAGCCTTGCGTGCAGCTGGACTCTGGATAATGGGAGCCAAGAGACTTGTGAGTAAAACCATTTTCAAATGTATCACCTGTCGTAAGCTTCGTGGTATGTTTCAAACCCAGAAAATGGCCAACCTTCCTGCAGACCAACTCAGTACAGAACCCTCTTTCACAAACATCGGTCTTGATGTGTTTGGGCCTTGAGCTGTCATCGCACGACAAACCAGAGGAGGCTGTGCCAACAGCAAATGTTGAGCTGTCATGTTTACTTGTATGTGCATCAGAGCTGTACACATAGAAGGAACTGAGTCCTTAGACACATCCAGCTTCATCAATGCCCTGAGACGTTTCATCTCTATTAGAGGCCCTGTCAAGCACATACGCTCTGATAGAGGAACCAACTTTGTTGGAGTTTGCAAAGAATTGAATATCACTTCAAACCTTGACACAGAACATGTAGAGAGATACCTTTTAGAACAGGGTTGTACATGGACATTTTTCATGGACACACTCTTCTCACATGGGAGGTGCCTGGGAGCGTATGATTAGTATGGCTTGAAGAATCCTAGATTCAATCTTTCTATCATTGGGAATTTCAAAACTCACACATGAGACTCTGACAACTTTAATGGTTGAAGTATCAGCTGTATTGAACGCCAGACCCTTGACATCTATACCCAATGATCCTGAAGGTCTTTTCTTGCTTACAACTTCCGCTTTGCTCACTCAGAAAGTTGAGGTGATCACAGCTCCTCCAGTCAATCTAGACCCAAAGGACTTATACAGATGTCAATGGAAAAGAGTACAAGTGTTAGCTGACACCTTCTGGAACAAGTGGAAGAAACAATACTTGTCTAATCTACAGACCAGAAACAAATGGCAAGACAGCAAACCCAACTTAGAGCCTGATGCCATCGTTCTCTTGAAAGCCTCTCAATCAAGGAGAAACGAGTGTCCTATGGGTCTGATAACCCAAATGTTTCCCAGTGAAGATGGAAACGTCAGGAAAGTTGAACTCAAAGTCATTAGGCAAGGCCAGCCTAAACTTTTTCGCAGACCTGTTTCTGAACTTATTTTGTTACTCTCCTCCGGAGTTCCATGATATGTGGTATCCGTGCGAAACCAGGCGGAGAGTGTCATGCCTTCGTTAATAAGGCTTGTAATCTTTCTACAGATTTTTTGGTTTAATTAGATTAATCTATGCTGCCATCTAGTGGCCATTTTGTATAACAGTGTTATATCTATTTCAATGTAGTCATGTAGTATAGCTGGTTAGATTTGGTACATGCAAGCCTCCATACTTTCAATCCCATCAGGCCTTGCGTCAGCTTCTTCAGCCCTTTGCCTTTCACCCTGGAAGCAAGCACATCGGCTGCTAAGTTCTATGCTAGCCATCTGGATCCATCTTCAGTATGTTTACTATTTGTGTCTTCAGATAAATAGATAGGGAGGCACTAATTGTATGATCTTTTATTAATTGCATTTTGTTTGTATCTGTTACAGTTTTACTCTTCTCTCTTCTATCTTGTATCAATAAACGTTCAAAGGGATTCTGCGCCTACTGGAATGCATTGGTATGAGAGGAGTTATCAGTGTGCCCAAATACACCTCAGTCACGTGTAGTGAGGGGCATAACAATCTCTAAAAAATAATAACAGGTGAGTTTCTGTGATGCTGAAAAAGGGTACTAATATTGGAAGAGGAAAGCAGCCAGCACTATTTGTTGATAAGCAAATATAAAAACATAAAAAGTCCACATGCGGTGCTAATAGAAAGCAACAGTGTTTAAAGTATTGAAAGACTAAAAGATGATAATCCCTTTACCAGTTTTCAGTGTGAGTATAGAGAAGCACACCACATGAGAATCAAATTTGCTTACCAGATATCAGCAAGTGATAGGCATTGATTAATAACTTCCCAAGGGATCGCATCTGAACTCGTCAATCACCAGTAAGTAGATGGTTAAAATACACTGCAAAGCTAGCATCCATTCACTTGTCCCAGGCAACAACAAAGCAGTAAACTTCCAGAAGTCAGTGGGCGTCTCGCCCAATCAAGAGGATATCATCACCAAATGGAAATAAAGCAGCATATAGTGAAGTCTGTCTCACTTGTGAAAATTTCCATGCATCGTGTGTAGGGCAGCCCCTCCCACTCTTCCCACAATGTGGCTTCACCCACAGTTCTCTCTCTCTCTCTCTCTATCTCTCTATCTCTATCTCCCCCCCCCCATTTCTAAAGTCTGTCAGACTTTTGCAAATCAAAAGTCCGCTGCAGCCCACACACGATCGAATGGTCTGCCGGAATCATTCCCCCTGATGATGTCTAAACAGTTTGAGAATAACTTAAATATATTTGTGTTTTCCCTGATCTGATTAAAGTGGTTCTGCACCTAAAAAAAAAAAAAAATATTAAAAGCCAGCAGCTACTAATATTGCAACTGCTGACTTTTAATAAAATCACACTTACCTGTCCCAGGGTCCAGCGATGTCGGCGGCAGATGACGAGCGATCGCTCGTCTCGCTGCTGCCCCCGTCGCCATCCTCTGTCAGGGAATCGGGAAGTGAAGTGTTGCGGCTTCACTGCCCGGTTCCCTACTGCGCATGCGCGAGTCGCGCTGCGCGTCTCTTCTGGTCCCCGCTGTGTCCTGGGAACTGTGTGTTTCCCAGAACACAACGGGGGGCGGGGGGGTCTGCGTCGGTCTGCCCGGAAGTGGGTGCAGATACCTGGATTATCCAGGTAACTGCACCCTCCTCCCCCCTGAAAGTTATTTGGTTTGTTTTACACAGTTTGGTATGTTAGAGGTGCATTTACATCTTTGTTATTCACTTATCTTTTAAATAAATTATATTTTTTACACTACTTGTGCCTGGCATTCTCTGAGGCAGTCCACACATTTTTGGTCACATCAGTTACTAACATCAAGGCCAGCCTGGACCAGAAGTGGCTGCACAAGGAATCCATTTTGGCTCTGCTGTTGTTCGTGGCAAGATGCATCCGGAGGAGGTTGTATACTTTTCTTTGCTGGTGACAGAGGAAAAAGAATATTGCTGCCAGATACTAAAGGAATGGGTCAGTGACCAGCTGTTAGAATGCATTTGTCTTATGCAGTTGGACATTCCGACCACAAAATCCATCAGATTTTTTCTGACGGATTTTGGCCCAAACTTGTCTTGCATACACATGATCACACAAAGTTGTCGGAAAATCCAATCATTCAGAACGAGGTTACGTACAAAATGGACGACGTGACTATGTTAGAAACCACCGCGGTGGCCCTTCTACACGTCACAGCCAATACAATTGTTCGGAACAAGGTGACGTTCGTTGCCTACGACAGGATTACATAGAGGCCAGTAGCCAATAGCTTTTGTCTCGTAATTTATTCTGAGCATGTGTGGCACTTTGTGCACCGGAATTCTCTACACACAATCATAAAAAGTCTGATCGGATTTTGTTGTCGGAAAATTTTAGATCCAGTTCTCAAACTTTTTCCATCGGAAATTCTGACAGAAAAAGTCCGATAGAGCCCACACACTATCGGATATTCCAACAACATAATCCGATCGGACTATTTCCATCAGAATTTCCAACCGTGTGTATGGAGCATTACTCATTCCCTAGTTGATCAGGGCAGTATGTTGGTTGGTGAGGTTCAGCCATTAATTCAAGTCTGTGCAAAGTTGTGAAAGTATTACTAAAGCGCTGATTTATATAATATAAAGGATGACCAAATGATCAAGCTGCAACTACTCAGAAGTGCTCTGACACCGTGGTAACAAAATGTAAGTGATAATAGTGCGCTATAATCAACCCTCTATATGCACACTAAAGTAAGAATAACAATAAATGTATATAAAAATATTTCAATACACTATACTAATGCTCCTGGCAAAAAGATTCCAGTACCTAAATATATCAGCATTTGTGGACAATATATACATTCATTTTTATTCTTGTTTTAGTGCACTATTAACACTTACATTCTGTGCAAAGTTGGCTTTGTCTAGTACTCCTAAAGGCAGTAATGACTTTTCTCCCCCCTTTCAGTATTGCCCTGTACACACGGTCGGACATTCCAATGAAAAAATCCATCAGATTTTTTTCCGACGGGTTTTGGCTAAAACTTCTCTTGCATACATACGGTTGCACAAAGTTGTCGGAAAATCCGATCGTTCAGAACAAGGCGACGTAAATCACATACAACGGGACTATAAAGAGGGCAGTAGCCAGTAGCTTTCATCTCGTAATTTATTCTGAGCATGCTTGGCACGATTGGAATTAAAACGATCGGATTTTGTTGTCGGAAAATTTTAGATCCAGCTCTCAAGCTTTGTGTGTCGGAAATTCAGACGGAAAAAGTCAGATGGAGCCCACACACGATCGGATTTTCCCATAACACAATCCGATCGCACATTTTCCGTCGGAAAGTCTGACCGTATGTACAGGGCATATGGCTCAGGTAGAATCTCTGGTGTGGTTATTGGACAATAACTTGGTTTATTTCTTTGAGCACTATTCAGGATGTTCCCAACAGGTGGAGTGTCTTAACAAACACAGTGCAGTCTCTTGTCACACAGGCAGAGTGTAAACTGAATTTTGAACATTACTACAAGCATGGTCAGATATATTGCATTCAGCCCCAGGAAACTTGCACCAACCATTACTGCTGTTAGACACCTGCCTTCTCAAGTATCTCTCTCTCCGTCATCCATAAAAGCCATCATTTTAGCCCAATACACACTGCTACCAACTATGTGTCAGTACCCTGTTTCCATTTGCTGCACCTACCCTGCCTTAAACCCATTGAAGATTACCTCTTCTCCGCTGCCTGCGGCAAACGCCACAGAAATCTTCCTTAGAAACGACTCCCTCTTTTTTACCATCCTTCAGCTCTTCTCTTTCATCAGCTGCCCCCACCCCCTACTTACAGCCCTGCATTCAAATACAGAACTTCAGTGGGTAAACCTAAAAAGAAACAGTTTTTCCCAACCCACACAATCCTGCCACTATCCAATCTTGCTTCCACACCAATCTCCTGCAACCTGCCTCCACGCCAGCTGATCTGCTCCAGCCTGCCTCCATGCCAGCAGATTTGCTCCTTCAGCCTGCCTACACGCTAGCCGATATGCTCCAGCCTGCCTCAATGATTGCCTATGAGGTTAGGCTAACCTCTGAAGGCCCTGAACCTGATGACCCACCCCATCTTCCCAATCTTCTGCCCGCTGTCCAGCCCGATGTTCCATTGCCCGCTGTCCAGCCCGATGTTCTGGTGCCCACTGTCCAGCCCAATTTTTTGGTGCCCGCTGTCCAGCCCGATGTGCCTCTGCCCGTTGTCCAGCCTGATGTGCCTCTGCCCGTTGTCCAGCCTGATGTGCCTCTGCCCGTTGTCCAGCCTGATGTGCCTCTGCCCGCTGCCCAGCCTGATGTGCCTCTGCCCGCTGCCCAGCCTGATGTGCCTCTGCCCGCACAGCTGGGTTCTCCTGACTCTATCCCAGCTGCTCAGTTGGATTGTTGTGCAAAGTTTCCACCAGCTAATGGCTATGAATCCTCACTTGCCTTATATGGGTTACCTGCTTGGCCTAAGACTAATTTGACTGCTGCCTCAGTCAAGTCCCTTTGGCATTGTGTTGCTCCTATGGCGCCCAAGACTTGTGGTCCGGATATACCCGTAGTAACTGGTAACTGCATTTGCCTTCATTGCCCTGGTCCTGGTAAGCTCCAGGGGAATTGCAGAGTGCGATTTGTGCCTTGCCATGATCCGGATGCAATTTCCAAAGCTTTGGGTATACTAGGGGACCCGGGTCGGGTAACAAGTGCCTCAGAGAGACTCAGGTGGCTTTTGATGTGCAGAGCAAGTCCTGGAAACCAGGCAAGCTACTTAATTATGATGAGACACTTTGGTGTCTGGATTCCGTAATTGTCACATGACCACAGGGCTAAGTTTGTGGATAACCCATGGGACCCCAGCATTGGGGTATCTGCTGTTTTGATGGACATGGAGTGTCAAATGCTGTACATCTCAGGGAATCTGGCCAGCAGGACACTCAGCCAGCCAGTCGCTTCACCCCAACAGTGGGATACCCAGCCAGTTACCTGACCCAGGTGGGGGAACACTTTACCTATTAATGCTGACGCCCAGTGAGCAGGATCTGCTCTACTACAACGTGGATCTGCAGTTATGTCTTTGCACAGAACAGCAGCGGAACTCCCAGAAGGCCAGAGAGTGCCATGAAGGCCGGTGACTCCCCTGCGGGGAAAAGTGACATTGGGGAAGAAAGCTGGAAGTCTGCCTCAGCCTGCAGCTCATCAGGGAGCTAGTACCTGTAAGTTCTGCCCAGCAAGAAGCAGATGTTTTCTCTGAAATACCATATACTGGAAGGCGCATGCGCGGCCGCTCGTCGGATGGCAGCTTAGTCCGCGAGCTCCGCACCGTCCCGGCCTAATATCTCCGACGGCGCCACACTGAGCTACGAGCCCCGACCGCAAACGGCACGAGCGGATGGAGGACACACCCGGGAATCCCGGGATGGCAGGAGGGACAGCAAGGAGAGACCTCTCCCGTGTTTTGAACACAGGACCGAAACCCGCGGCCCATTCCAAGATGACGCCGGACACCGCCGCACGAGGAGACATGCTGGAGGAGGAGGACTCCATAGCCGACCCACCGATGCGCTCGGCAGGGCTCCCAGGCCCCACTGTGAGTACAAACTCCAACGCTTGCTTATCCCCCTCCTCCACAGAATCCCTTATAAGCAGGGTCCTGGATGAAATGCCGCTCTCACCTATGGAGGACATTACTGCCAGCCCAGGAGGCACTGTGGCCTTTTCGCCAGGCTCTCATCCTTCTCCTCAGGATTTTTCATCCATGGTCGCACTATTCGGCACCATGTTAGCCAGGGGTCTCTCACAAAACGCTACCCAAATCACCTCAGCCATTCAAGCTGAACTACAGCAATTGGGTAATAGAATAGAAACGATTGAACATAAAGCAGACCAAACAATATCCAGAGTAAATCAAAACACTGCGCGCGTACAGGACTTGCAGGACCAACTTGAAACTGCGTTCTCCAAAATTGACGACCTTGAGAATCGCTCAAGGAGATACAATTTCCGCATCAGAGGAGTCCCTGAATCTTTCCAGGACTCGGCCCTAGTTGTCCAAACATTCATTAAGGAACTCATTCTGGACATCCCTGACCACCGCCTTGAAATGGATCGCGCTCACAGGGCTCTGCAAGCCCCGCGCCAAGATGGGCTCCCGAGAGACATTATAGTTAAACCACACTTTTACAAAGTTAAGGAGGAGGTTATGTAACGGTCAAGGGGTGGAGGACCCCTTACGTTCCAGGGGCACCCCATACAAATCTTTGCAGATCTATCGCCTTTCACCATTCAAAAGAGGAGATCACTGAAACCGCTCCTACTAGCACTTTCCCAGAAATCGATCGCTTACAGGTGGTCCTTCCCATTTCGCCTCTCATTCTCTTTTAATTCGAAATACCATATACTCTGCCGACCCCACCTGGAAGGAGCCTGTGCAGAAGGGCAACTCGTCCTCAGGTGAGTCAGAGGGTAGTGGCAGTGTTAGAGCCATAGACTAGGGGTTGCCCAGACTGCAGGCAGAATTTGGGCCCTTGGATGAAGAATTGGAGGAGTGGTCATCTCATAGTAGCTCGGAGGAGGAGTGGGAGCACTCTCAGGAGAAGGTGGAAGTGTTGTCCAAGGCGTCGGCTGTACCCGAATCATCTGAAGGGACTGAAGGATCTATGCAGGCCCCAGTTTGTGTGAGGCAGAAATTCCTAAACAGACCCTCTACCACCCAGACCAGAGCAGCTGGTGGTGAGGTCACTCAAAGCCTGCATTCTCCCTGGGAAAGGCAAGTCTGGGGAACTTCCAAGGTTATTAAAGTTCCAGCAGGAGGTGCAGAAGAGCACAGCTCTGGAGTAGGGTATGGACTACACCTATGTCCCCCCCCCCCCCCAGACATCATGGACGTCATTGAGGACTCCCAGGGAGAGTGGGAGGATGACATGGTGTGGGAACACATGCATGTCCCCAAACCCTTGCAGGGACCACATAGTGACCAAGCTTGGACCTAGTTTCAGGTCATTGGACAGGAATGGCGGCTGAGAAGAGCGATCTACAAAGACAGGGTGGGGGTTGTTAAAGCTGGTCAGCCCACCAAGAGCCACTCTGTCACTGTCAGAGGAGCTGATAGCAACCTGAGGAGACTGCCCAACCCTCAGTAATACCTGTGAAGGGACTGATGTGAATAGTGCAGCTGCCAGGTAACAAACATGGACAGCAAGAAGAGGACTGGTGCCTCTTCTTTTCTTTTGTTTGGAATAGGCCAGCCTAATACACTTACCTGTTCCAGATGGATGTCTTGTTCCTGCTGAAGAACTTTGGGTAGGGTCTAGTATCCTGCTACTACTTTAACAACTTGGAGGGGCTCCTCCTACCAGAGACTCTTTGGAAAAAGTATTGTTGCTGTCCCCCCTGCTTTGTGATGGACTCTGCATTTTTCCAGTCTGCTGGGAGGGCTTCCCTCTAGGGGGAGGTGCTCTAGCTGAGGTGTATACCTTATAGTGTGTCTTATATTAGCTACAGGGACCTGTAGTTAGGATATGTGTGTGTGTGTGTGTGTGTGTGTGTGTGTGTGTGTGTGTGTGTGTGTGTGCATGTATTTTTGATACTGATATTTATTTGTATACAGCCCCTTTCTAATTGTTCCCCTTTTCCCCCTCCTTATTGTTTTTTTTATTGCCCTGTTTTTCTCCTGGGCTCAAGGGTGTTTTTTTCACAGCCATGGGGACAGGCTGTTTTTCTAGGGGGGTGAGTGTAGCACCCTTCAGTGTGTGGTAGAAGTAGATGTTAGTGTAGGAAATTTTTAGCTTGGCAAGGGGCTAGACCTGCGCTGTGAATCTGGGTCAGGGTTTAGTGACTCAGGGGCTGGATGTCTCATCTGGCAGCTCTCTCTGACACTTCCCCCTGGTCTGGAAGTTTGTAGAAACTTCTAGAGGTGGATGGTGGGAGTAATTAGGGGCTGCCATGCATATATATGAGGCATCGGCTGATCCCCAGCAATGGACCGGCAGGATGCAGAGCCTACCTCATAAATAGACATGGGCCATGACAGCAGGGGCAGTCAGTGAAAGATGGAGATGGAGTGCTGAGGAGGCTTGCGTGGCCCTTGAGGCTGCCCCCAAGTCTGGGCAGTTGTCCTTGGGCGCTGGAAGATTTCCCCTAAAATACACAGAGGAAATCATTCCTGGAGGCACGAGTACAAGGATAGAGAACAGTGGGAGCAGGTCAGCACCTCTGGGAGATCTCCTGAGAGTCATCTGGATGGGCTGGTGGTGAGTGTCCATCTAGAGGACTGTGGGGAGAAGTTAGCCTGGAGGGCTAGTGAAAGATGAATCTGCAGCCAGGTGGGTTGGCATTGCCTGAAGAGGTTGTGGTAGGATCAGTAGCCACAGGAGTGATACAAGTTGGACACTGAATTTTTGCTACACAACCAAGGGGCCTTGGGTTCCTGCCTGTAATGGGATATTGCTTTGTCTGACTTAGTGACTGTTGGATAATTCACAATGTTCCAGCTGGGTTCTGTAAGCAAGTGAGTGCTGGAGGAAGAAGAGGAGCTGTATATAGAGACTGTATATGGGAAGAGTTGTCCCTAAAGCTTGTTCTGAAGTCCGAGTGGGCATCTCATAATCCCCCATCCCTATCCAAGTTATTATCCCTCAATAAACAACAACAAAAAAACAAAGTCACGGACTGTTCCCTGACTCTGGAGTGCCTGTGGAAATTCGGTGTGCCTGGTTGTGCAGGGTGGGGATCCCAGTTCATCTGTGGCTCCTAAGGGGGTGCACTACATAAATAATTAACTTATATAATGCCACAAATCATATATCCAAACACAAAATCAACTGTCCACAATAGAAATGGGTCTTTATTATGAAAAAAATGCAAAATGTTTTGCGAGGCTGTGTTTTTTAAATCCAGTTGAGATATTATACATGTGTTCATCTCTTTTATCCTTTTGGGGTATTGAGAAATATAAAAAACAGGCCATAAAGGCTATAAAGTATGGACACTCAGTCAAAAGGAATCCAAATGGATCTATTATATGCAAACCTTTGTACCTAAAGGCTTAAATGTTGATTTTGATGTCAACTGCTTCCTGGGGATTATTAGGTTGGGTACTCTTTGTTTCCCATACACATTTTATACAGGAGTGCATGTTCCTTTAACACATTCAATAGATTCAGTAGTAATCAATATGGAGTGTATGGCCACACTGCAGTACGGAGCGGCTCACAGCAGGGGTCCAGCGTGTCCCTGTTCACCATTTCAGCCGCTCTGGAGATGTGTGAACCAGCTCCATAGAGAACTGGTCACAATCTCCTGACATGCTTGGATGTGGAGAAACCCGCATCCAATTCGCACTAGTGTGAACCCAGCCTAAATGGACACATCATATGCGTGAGGTGGAACATGTTTTATTAGTTTCATGCTTGGAAAGTTCAGGGGGGGGTGCCTCTACAGTTACACACCAATTAGATATACAGTAAGGTAGTATTACATATCATAGGAGCGCCTTATATAGTCTGTGTTTTAATTTCCAGCTACACATGCGGCAGTATATATTTTGGTATATATAAATAAGACAGAAGATAACATTTCTAGAGTATTAAGTTATGTTTTAATTACTGTTTTTTTATCTGCATTTTAGTTATGTATTTTTAAGTATTTTAACATTTATTGGAAAGGCTTCAGTAATATGGTGACCATTTGTCTATATCCTTTGGCAATGTCTTTTTGTATCAGGCATACTGTAATATGGCTGTTTGTATGGAATTGTCTTTGGTCTTTAACAAAAGAATGGCCAGAACTGCATCCAGGCCAAACATATACCACATATTAATAGCAGCATGATCTGATTGGCTTGTTATCACCCGAGGAAGTCAGGTGACTCTGTGATGATATGTGTAGGGATAAGCCTATGACCTCACACTGCAAACATGAAGTGGGCTGGCATCTTGCGTGAGCCATTTATTGTACTTGTATGTATTCTGATGTGCTCCAGCAAATGTGCACTTTTTCCGTTGTTTTTAATCTTGGGCTTTATTTTTAATGAAAAAAAATCTGAAGAGCACTATATACACTATATGCTTCTATTTTTGAGCTTCCTATGTACAAACACTGAAGCATTTCTGTGGATATAGATAGATTGAATGACATCCATATACAGTAGAGGAGAACAACACTACTGGTACAGCATACCCTGTTTAAAGGGAAAGTGCATGAAACCTGATTTCAAAGCATTGAAAGCATGAGAGCTTTGGAATGTTGGTGATTCGTTTTGCACAATACAAGTTGAAGTGATGCACAAAAACGTTGCAGAGAGTACATTATTTATGGCACAAGTAGAAGAAAATGATAATGGATGCACACAGCGCAGCATATATTACTTTTCTAATGTCTAACCTGTTTCAGCAGCATATACATACTTTATTTGTTAGCACAGAACTGTAGAGAAGAGTCAGATTTAGATCTCGATCACCCATCTCATCAAGTAGTACTGGGCCCGAAGCACCTAATGAAGGAAAATACTAATTAATATTTAGGTGCCAAGAGATAAAACTACAGTGCAATGAGTAGATAAACACTATTATGGCTGTTCAGTATTGATATCATATACCAGCTGGTAACCAAGAGTTTGTTTTTTCTTGGGAGGGGTTAGAGCACTGATTAGAGCACAAAGTTTAGAGCACCGTTTAGCTTACAAAGCCACAGAATGTGTATGGTTGTTAGGAAAGGCATCCATTATTTTACAATATTTACAGTAACTACATGTACTGTAATATAGCCTGAGCCTAGGTTCACACTGATGCGATGTGGGAAACAGAGCGATCACAGATTCCCACATTGCATCTCTCCCGCAAGCAGTTCACACTGCCTTCTGCAAACCGCTGCGGGTGTCAATACATTGTAATGACACCCCAGAGCAGTTCACAGATCACAGTGCGAACTATGAACTCGCAAAGGAATCGAATCACATAGGTGAGAGCATCCATGCAATCTGATTTCAGTGCAGGGGAAAAGAGTCCCTGCACTTTTTTTCCTGCGAATTTAATGTGAGTTCAGCCATACAACTTGTTCTTGCCAAATTTCCTATACAGATGCAGCCATATGAGTGCTCTCTTTTGTATTTAATGTAGAGAGCTCTTAAGCTGAATAAACTAAGATAGATGAAGTAAACCAACACAGAGATCTCTTAGTGCAAGATGCTAAGGATAAGGCAGAACACCGCATTGCTCAACTGCAGGAGACCAGATCTCGTAAATTCACATTATCTAAGCTTACAACACATTCTTCTAGATTCTCTCGCTTCAGAAGCTCAACATTAAATTACAAGTTTATAGAGGCTCATGCAAGTCTGGAATCTCGCCAAGCAGAGACAGAATCACTAATAAAGATTCTGCAAATGGAAAGGGAGGAAGCAGTTATGATAATAAGGCTGAAGGTCCTTGAACAAGCAATAGGAGAAAGTACTAAATTGGGCTGTTCTATTCCAGCTGAACTGGAAGCTCCAGTTGAACGCACCAGTGAATATGTGCCAAGGCATAATGTTTGCAATGACATAGAATTATATCCTGTACCTCCTACTAACAATACTGTTCGGACTCTCAACACGGAGACCTCCAACCTGCACAAGCCTGAGCATCTTCAATAATATATATGTATGCAGGGATAGATGCCACTGCCTTATCATCTGGGGAGCAACCTCCAGTGTTGACTAGCAGTTTCAGATATAAGTCCTAATTGGACTGCTTGGTGATGTGGGCTAGAATGATACATACTCCTGCCTCCAAAAAAGTGTATGTGTATTGGGAGCTACCTATGTATGAAAGGTCGTCCCCTAATGATTATATATAAATATATATATATATATATATATATATATATATATATATATATAAAACCACCAGAAATTGTTGTGATAACAAAAAAAGGTATCATTAAGTTGTGTAAGTTGTTTCAACCAAAGAACATGTTTTCCCCACCTATATACACATGTGTTTATTACATTAAAGGTGTTTAAGTAGTATAAGAATCATACAAATTCCACTTGAGCTGGAGTTTCATGTGAATTCATCAGAAAAAATATATAATAAAAATAATAGTAAATAAAAATCTCTTGTGAGGACCAATCTTGAATCATAATACAGGTATTTTAGTTCAATCTATAATGCTAGTTGCACATGGTCCAATGTGCAAAATACTGTGCAAGCAACATAAGGTGACATTTTTGCTTCCCTTCAGTTCCCCACTCACCAGATTTCCATACCCCTGCAGGGGTAAACCGCATAAAGTGGGGGCCTTAATCTGGGGCCATCTTCCTCCTTGTTAGATCCTACCTTTAGAGTGTCCCGAATCTATGTTCCTACTAATGATAAACAGTGGTGAACTTATCTGCCAGTTCCTGGATGATCGCTTTTTTTTCTTGGCGTTTCAAGCCCTTGTGGTATCCTCATATAAAATAGAAGAGACGGGTACTAATAGTGAAGTTTTGTAAAAATATTTTTAAATTGTATTGGATAAAAGCAATGCAACAAAGCCAGCGTGCTTTACATAAAGACCAGTCCATCCAGTTCAAGTGAGTATCTACAATTGTCCCTATCCCTGTACATTACACACTCACATCGGTCCTTACCCTCAAGGAGCCCACAATCCAAGGTCCCCATTCATATACTAGGGCCAATTTGAGACAGAAGCCAATTAACCTACCTGCATGCCTTTGGAGTGTGGGAGGAAACCGGAGTACCCGGAGGAAACCCACGCAGGCACAGAGAGAACATGCAAACTTCAGGCAGGTAGTGTCGTGGTTGGGATTCAAACCTGTGACCCTTTTTACTGCTAGGTGAGAGTGCTAACCACTACACCACTGTGCCGCCAGCTGTTCCACCGGTCCAAACACCGAAAAGTGACGTGGGTGCGTACCAGGCTCCAGCTTGCGCGTTTCGCTATAGGACGTCATCTGAGGTGGTGCCATCTTGGTACACCACATGTCTTATATACTGGATGGGTGTGCAGGATTCACCCCTGCAATCAAGTGGCGGGGCTAATATAGTGATAATCATCATGTGTGGTTAGTAACATACTGCTGAAACAGGTGGATGGTGTCCTACATGCAATCCTATGAGTCACCATTCAACACCCCCAGTGGCCGAGCTAAGTATTGCTTCTTAATCATCCCCATGTAGTCCTATGAGTTACTATTCGCTCTCCTGTGGTCAAATATGGTGACGCTATCTGCACATCCACCCAGCATTACACAACCCAGATATTACATAGTAAAATAAAATACACAAAAAACACATACAATTACAAATGAAACCATGTTGAGGCTTATATTAATATATTCGTCAGAGGGAATAGAGTTACCACATTAATACATACCAAGGTATATGTATGTGTGTGTATGTGACTTCCAGAGGGATTCTAAAAGTTCTAAATTTCTTTCCAGATGGCTCTATATCAGGTTCTTGTAAACAGAAATGGCCCTTAATGGCCATAGTTTCTTTATGGGCATGCTATGAATAGAAATGTAATTGGTGTACAGTTGTAGACATGATCTTTATTTTATTGTTATGACATAGGTTTCCCCCGACCCAGAGTAAAATCCGGTATAATCCTGTCAGGGCTGAAATCAGCCCTTCCTTCTCTGAGCTGGCTGCTCACCTGTTGGTTAATTGCCAGGTCTTATCTCTCCACAGTCACTCAGCTGTTGATATCCTGCTTGTCAGTCCTGCCTACTTAAGCCGTCCAGTCCAGAGGAGCTCCACCTTCGCCTTGGTCAACATCACAGAAACTGAGACGCTCTTCTGCGATCCTGTTTAAGAGTCGCTTTGCTGACATCCCTTCTGTCTCAACGTCCTACCTCTGAGAGCGCTTTGCATTCTTGTGGCTACTTTTCCAAGAAATTGTCACTTGCGGAGTGCAATTACAAGATTGGTGACAGAGAGCTGTTGGTGATCATTTTAGCCCTGAAAGAATGGAGACATCTCCTCGAATGTACCACTGTGCCGGTTCTCATTCTTACTGACCATAAGAATCTCACATTCTTGTCTGAGGCTAAACGCCTCTCTCCCAGAAGGGCGTGATGGGTTATTTTCTTGTCAAGTTTCAATTACATTGTCTCATTCTTACCCGGCACTAAGAATTTAAGGGCTGGCACCTTATCACAACAATTTTCCTCCACTTCCAAGTTCAAGTTGGAGTCATTTCCGGATCCTGTGATTCCTCCTGATCGTATTCTGACTATGGTTCGCATCAGTCTCACATCTCCTTTGTGTGACAAAATTCTTGTTGCTCAGGGCCATGCTCCTCCCTAGAAACTTTGTGACCGCTGCTTTGTCCCAGAGAGTCTCTGTACTACCGTGCTCCAGACCTACCATTTTCCAAAGGCTGCTGGCCACTCTGGGAAGAATCAACTCCTTTGGGCCATTTCCCAATTCAATTCTGGTGGCCCAGTCTACGTGCTGATGTAACGGCCTTCGTAGATGGCTGCTCCGTGTATTCGGAGTAAGACTACAAGACAACTTCCTGTGGGCCCCCTACAACTCATACCCAATCGAGAGAGGCCCTGGACCTACCTGTCTATGGATTTCATTGTGGAGTAACTTCCAGGGCAACACAGTTATCCTTATGGTGGTGAAAGATGTGTCATTGTATTCCACTTAAGAAGTTGCCCACTTCTAAGGAACTGACTTCCATTTTTGCTTGGGAGATCTATCTCTTACATGGGCTACCCAAGGTGATTGTCTTGGACAGGGGTAGTCAGTTTGTGTCCCAGTTCTGGCGAGCCTTTTGTGCACAGTTGGGAATTCAGCTTGCTTTCTCCTCTGCGTATCACCCGCAGTCTAATGGGGCCACAGAACGAGCCAATCAGTCCTTAGAACAATTCCTACGTTTCTATATTTCATAACAACTGGTCTTAGCATGGGCAGAGTTTGTTCACAACAGTGCCATGAATGATGCTTCCGAATTGTCCCCGTTTATGGCGAATTATGGTTTTCAATCTTCCATGTTGCCTGAGTCATTTGTTCTGCAGAGTATTTCTGCATTAGCGGAGCATCTCCGTGGTCTTCGTTCCACTTGAGCACAAGTCTAGGAGGCTTACGACATGCTAATGATAGGTACAGACTCCATGCTGACCGCAGACGCCTGCCTGCTCCTTCCTACCAGGTTGGGGACAGGGTCTGGCTGTCATCTCGCAACTTCCAACTTCATGTTCCCTCACTGAAGTTCGCACCTCGGTTTATTGAGCCTTTCCATATTCTTTTCAGGATTAACTCAGTGGCTTACGCATTAGACCTTCCTTCTAATATGCGTATTTTGAATGTATTTCATGTCTCCTTATTAAAACTTTTGGTCTTCAAACGCTTTTCTACGTCGGTGCCACGTCCTCACCCTTTACAGCAGGGGTGCCCAATCAGTGGCCCGGGGGCCACACGTGGCCCGCGACCCCCTGCTCTGGGATGGAATAAAATAGAATACTGTTATTAAAGGAAGGTTTATTACTAAAATCACAGTGTATATTTGGGCATTTCTGTTCTGCAGTAGTTACTGGGCTGCTTTCTAACTGATCCACAGGTGCAGAGAAGTGCACCTGTGGGTTACCTGCACTGAGCCATAGACTTCTATTACCTGCAAGCTTGGTGTGCTTTCTGAAAGTGCAAAGTGCAGATAACCTGCAGGAAAGCCATAGGTGAACTGTGCTGAACCCGTGATATGGGTAAACAACAATACATCAGTGTGAATGCAACCTTAGGCCCCATTCACATGGTCAGTCCAACCCAATCAGACCCTCCATTCACCTCTAAGGAGTGGAAGATGTGTCCGTTTACAAACGCCTATCTCCAATCCAATCCGCCATCCACCCGCTCCGCTCATTGTGGCCCGCGACCGGGTTGCCAAGCCGCTTAAGTGGCCCTTGCTCTTCAAAAGGTTGGGCACCCCTGCTGTACAGGTTGAGAACCATGAGGAGTATGAAGTACAGTCCATTGTTGACTCTTGTAGGTTCCATGGGTGCATACAGTACCTGGTGCCTTGTATAGAGTACGGTCCAGAGGAATGCTGTTGGGTCTCATCCTCAGACGTACATGCCCTGGTCTTCCTCTATGATTTCCATAGATGTTTTCCCCTCAAGCCTGGTGGTCCTCCAAGGGGGAGGGGTCGTTGAGGAGGGGGTACCATCAGGGCTGTGCTCAACTCTTCCTTCTATGAGCTGGCTGCTCAGCTGTCAGCTAATTGCCTGCTCCTATCTCCCCACAGTTACTCAGCTGTTGATGATATCCTGCTCGTCAGTCATGCCTAATTAAGCCGTCCAGTCCAGAGGAGCTCTGCCTTCGCCTTGGTCAACATCACAGAAACTAAAACGCTCTCCTATGATCCTGTTCAAGACTTGCTTTGCTGACATCCCTTCTGGCTCCAGATCCTGCTTGCTGCTCCACTACATTGATCCCTGCCTTCTGGCTTGGCTATGTTTTGACTATGTTTGTTCTTTTTACTTTTATTATTAAACAAGTGTGGTTTAACTGTACTTCTGTCTCGGCCTGATTTCATGGTTTCTGACAAATCCATAAACAAACCTGTACCCATGTTGACTACCATACACGTCAACTGTTGATCAAATTCCAACTGGCCCAGAAAATTTGGTCTGGGCCTATTGGGATTATGTGGTGTGGATGCCATATGAGGGAACCTAATTTATTACTAATATAAAAGGTCTATGGTGCAAGGCCAAAAAGCCATAAAAACCTAGAGATAAACCCCAGTTGGAGATACCATTTAAAAATGAGGGGGTCCAGTGCTAATTCCCCCTGGCTCACTCCAGTCTGGTGAGATCAGCAGTTGAATATGAAGCAATTGAGGTCAATATCCAGGTTTAGGCCCCCAGGTGCTAGGGAACCTACCCTCAGAGGCGGCTCTAGGCTTTGTGAGGCCTTAGGCATAACCTAGACGTGAGGCCCCACTCACCTCTAAAATGGGGAAAAAAATAATTGAAGCAATAAAAATTAATTGCATATATTAAGAGTACTGATGTCAGTGTGCTCTATCACACCCAGTGGCATACTAACTAGGGGGCGGGGGGTGCGGTCCGCCCCAGGTGCCACACATTAGGGGGGTGTCAGGCGGCTCCCCTGTATGAAACAGTGAGAGTGGGGCAGGCTTGGTAGTGCAGCTGATGTGACATGCTGAGTAGGGACAGGCAGACAGACCCATTGTCACAAAGCTCTCACTCTCTGTTAAATTATAACAGCCCAGTGAGTGAGTACTTCCCCCCTCCCTCCACAGAGATGGAAGAGTCTGCATTGGCTCTGCCCCCTCTCTCCCGTGCGTGTCCCATCCATGCTCCGTGCAGCCCGTGTGCTGAGCTGTGCTGCGTCTGAAAGGAATATGGGTGCAGGGACATTTAAACAGTGTGAGCAAGAACATCCAAGTAAGTTATCAGCACTGTCCCTGTGTCCAGACACTGCCCTCTCTCTCCCAAATCTCATTCACTCCCCCTCTTTCCTCTGTTGTCCTACAGAGTCTTTCCATCATGTTCCCATCATGTTCCTTTACCAGGGTTTACACTAGTGTGTTCATAGACATTGCATGTGATTTACACCGAATTGCTGTGCAAATCACATGCAATGTCTGTGCGATGCAAATTCAGCCATACAAACTGTACGGCTGAAATCGCATTTGCACCAAAATGGTGAGGGACCCTTTTTTTGGTCTGCACTGGAATTGGATTGGATGGGTGTTTACACCTATGCAATCCGATTCTTGCGCCATTTTACAGTTTTCACTGCGATTTGCAAACCGATCTGGGGATGTCATTAATTTTACATTGACACCCGTAGCAGCTTGCAAAGGGCAGCAAGCAACATGCAATGCAGGAATCTGCACTGGAATCTCATCAATTCCTGCATCACATATATGTGAACCAGAACTCCGGTAGGTTCACACTGATGCGCTGTGGTTCAGTTGCCTACATTTTCACTACAGTCCCACAGACTATTAGGTTACACATTTTTGCACCATTTGCACCATTTTCTGAAAGCGCACCAAATGTCCTCTATACTGAATCTTTCAGAAAACACAGTAAAATTACCCAAGCTTATAAATGTCTGTGGGACTGCAGCTAAAAATGAGGATTATATGCAGAAAAATTGCATATACCCTAGCACTGCGACAAACTCCAGGACACCAGTGTGAACCCAAAGGCTTCAGGGCGCTGTGTAATGTAAAGGGGTCCAGGAGGTTCAGAGGGTTTTGTAATGTAAAGGTGTCCTGAGGTGCATAGTGCTATGTAATGTAAAGGGGTCCAGAGGTGCAGGGGGCTGTGTAATGTAAAGGGGTCCACAGGTGCAGGGGACTGTGTAATGTAAAGGGATCCACAGGTGCAGGGGGCTGTGTAATGTAAAGGGGTCCACAGGTGCAGGGGGCTGTGTAATGTAAAGGGGTCCACAGGTGCAGGGGGCTGTGTAATGTAAAGGGGTCAAGGAGGTGCAGAGGGTTTTGTAATGTAAAGGTGTCCTGAGATGCAGGGTGTTGTGTAATGTAAAGGGGTCTATAGGTGCAGGGTGCTGTGTAATGTAAAGGGGCCCTGAGGTTCAGGGGGTTGTGCAATGTAAAGGGGTCTAGAGGTACAGGGGGTTGTGTAATGTAAAGGGGTCTAGAGGTGCAGGGGGTTGTGTAATGTAAAGGGGTCTAGAGGTGCAGGGGGTTGTGTAATGTAAAGAGGTCCAGAGGTTCACCGGTTTTGTAATGTAAAGAGGTCCAGAGGTGTGTAATGTAAAGGGATCCAGAGCTGCGGGGGGCTGTGCAATGTAAAGGAGTCCACTTGTGGAGAGGGGGTACAAAGTAGTGACGAAGAGATATTGGGGGATGCAGAGGTATGCAGGGGACACAGTGCGGTGTTTTTACATTTTAAAGTGAGGGGGGGTGCCAGATATAGGAGTCGCCCCGGGTGCCGAATGCTCTAGGTACGCCCCTGATCACACCAGCGCTGAGCGCACACTGACACCAGCGCTGAGCGCACACTGACACCAGCACTGAGCGCACACTGACACCAGCACTGAGAGCACACTGACACCAGGGCTCTTAATATATGCAATTAATTTGAATTAATACTTAGTACTGTGCGCTGTTGTCAGTGCTCTCAACTCCCCATTCACATGTATCCCTCCAATCACATGTACCACCCTAGTCATATATACCGCACCCCCAGTCACACGTACCACCCCCCAGTCACATGTACCACCCCCCCAGTCACATGTACCGCACCCCTCAGTCACATGTAATGCACCCCTCAGTCACATGTACCATCCTAGTCATATATACCACCCCCCCCAGTCACATGTACCGCACCCCCCAGTCACATGTACCGCACCCCCCAGTCACATGTACCACCCTAGTCATATATACAACCCCCCCAGTCACATGTACCACACCCCCAGTCACATGTATCGCACCCCCCAGTCATATGTACCGCACCCCCCCAATCACATGTACCGCACCCCCCAGTCACATGTACCACCCTAGTCATATATACCACCCCCCTAGTCACATGTACCACCCTAGTCACATGTACCGCACCCCCAGTCACATGTACCGCACCCCCCAGTCACATGTACCACCCCCCCAGTCACATGTACCCCCCCAGTCATATATACCACCCCCCAGTCACATGTACCACCCCCTCAGTCACATGTACCACCCCCCAGTCACATGTACCACCCTAGTCATATATACCACCCCCTCAGTCACATGCACCCCTCCAGTCACATCCACCCCCCCCCCGCCCATGTATCTCACACATAGCAAGGCTCTGTCCCCTCACAGCTCAGTCAGTAGGCTGCAAACAGCGTACTGGAATTGGCTCCGCCTCCACCACGGAAGCCCCGCCCTGGAAGGAGGGTGGACTCTGCAATCCTGTGCTGAGGTGCTAGCTGTGCCCTTGCAAGATATTGGCTGAATGGAGGGACATGATTTGCTGGCAGGGCAGGGTGTTCCAGGGAGGCAGGGCAGTTGACGGTCTGTGTGTGTGTGTGTGTCTGCCAGTGTTCTGACAGGAGTTTTCTTGACAGGATTGGAGACTGGGCAGTGCCCTGGTGGGGCAGGGTGTTTCTGAGCAGAGAGGAGGCAGACTGACTGGACTGTACTCTGAACAAGGCGGCACAAACCTCTGCTGATTGGACCTTGGACTGATGTATGAGGATAGCCAAAGGAGGCTCTTTAGGCAAAGTAGGAGGTCCGTGAGGTCCCTGGGAGGGCGAGGCCTTAGGCCACCGCCTACTTTGCCTAATTAGAGAGCTGCCTCTGCCCAACCTGTGTATCCACTTTGTTTTGTTTTGTGAGACTTGAGTTTTTTTTGTTACCTTCCCTGCAGTAATCCCTTATCTGTTCCATTCTTTAAAAAATCAGGCCAGTAGGGTCCTTATGGTGTACTTCTTTAAAATGTCAGGAAAGATTATTTCTTTTTTCCACAGGTTGCTTTTTACTTACTCGGCATGGAAGACTATTTTGACACCTGAGAAACCCCTTCATTCCTGAAAAAGAGTTTGACAGTTTTTGGGAGATCAATCACATTATGGACTAAGTGATTCCTCAAGGACAGGATTCTCCTGTACTCAAATCTGGGCTTTTTCTTAAGGATACGTTCAGTAGATTGGTATTGGGTGTTAAAGCTGGTAATGACAGACACATCCATATGGGTCTCTACTTTCTTCTGTTTCTTTGCCAATATTATATCTCTATTGGTTTGCATTATTTCCATTTTCAGTTTGATCAGGTTCTTTTTTTTTTTTGGTAACATTTCTCCTCAAATGTTTTATTTAGAATATTGGCTTGTGCATACCAACGGTGCGACAGTTTCTCCTTAGTCTTAACAGCTGCCCCTTGGGGATATTCCTCTTCCATTTAGGATGGTGGCAGCTGGATGTTGGTATGTATCCGTTCCGATCTGTTGACTTAAATGTTTTTGTGTACAGTTCATTTCTATTGTTGAAGATCTGTAGGTCCAGATAGTTGATCTGCTGGTGGTCCCATTTCCCAGTGAAGTAAATCCCATATTCATTATGATTTATTGTTCCCTTTCTTTAACCTTGTACTATTTTTGGTCCCTTTCTGTAACCTTGTACTATTTTTGGTTGGCAAAGGGGAGTAGTGAGTTCTTAATATCTATGATGTTCATTTCTACTCTTAATTAAAATTTTCTTCTCTTTACTATATTTTGTAACAGATCATTTTCACATTTATTAAAGAAAGAATACCAATCTTCCATAAGTGAAGTATCTTCAATGCTATCATTGGGGTGTATATCCCACCTTAATCTCTGAGGCGTCATCTTTTCACTGATGTATATCTCCAGGGTGGCTATATCCCACCACACCCTTAATTGCTTCTCCATAGTATGTTTTAGTTGTTTAAATAGACCATTCATATCTTGTCTACTATTGACCTGTTCCTGGCTGAAAATCCCTCCTATATCAATATTCCTGCTAGTCATGTACCCAAATATATCCATAGCTGCAGTAGAAGTCACACCCTAAGGTGCGCAAGAGAATAATAGTTAATGGATACCGCGCTTAGATAGGGCTAGGCTGCTGCCTCCCCTATATGCTCACTCCTGCAGCACCAGAAGAATTTGTGTATATGTATGTAGGGATAGATAGCGCTGCCTTATTATCTGGGGAGCAACCCCCAGTGTTGACTAGCAGTTTCAGATATAAGTCCTAATTGGACTGCTTGATGATGTGGGCTAGGATGATGCATACTCCTACATCCCCTTTGGGAAGTGACCTGCAAAAAGGGGTAAGTGTTTTGGGAGCTTCCTATGTATGAAAGGTTGACCCATAATGTTTGAAAGAAACAATATAGTGCTTAAGAGCTAAAAAATCATTATCATGTCATAATCGATATTTAAAATTGTCTGGACCCCAGTGCAGCTGTTAGCCTCTGGAGATCGGTAAACAGCAAAATTATGCAAAAAAACAGTGCTCAATGGCACCAGAAAATAAAGGAACGATTATAAATGATATGTGTAATCAAGTTCATTTAACTGGATGCACACTAAAATAAAATTAAAAAAGTCACACTTTTAATTTTTATAAGTCAATATATATATCCAAAATGGAGGATATGGAAAACAGGCCATGAAGGAACAATGTGAGAATAGTAGGACTTCCTGCGCAGTGTGAGGGCTCTAATCCTACAGGGTTCATAGAAAGAAGGCTTCAGAAAAAAATAGAAATCTTTGGAAAATAACTGCTTTCACCTTTGTTTTTATTATAGAGAGAGCTCATAGGATCCCCTATAGGGCATCAATGGCAGGAGGTCAGCCTAGGCCCTTTATAAAAAAAAAGCATTTTAACTAGAAAGATAAAGAAGAGTCTCAATATACCCAGATTCCTCACCAGAATTACAGAATAAGAGAGCCAGGTTTGTGGAGATTAAGAAGAGATTCCAGCAATTAAAAATTACATTTGTCATGCTGTACCCAGCGTGGCTGCATATAGCAGTATTCAGTGAAGTACTTTTTTTCCAAACTACAAATGAAGCGCTGGCGTGGTTGGAAAAGAATGAAGTAAAACTGCAGACCAAATATGAGGATTACATTTAAAGTTTTGATCTAAAATAATACCTTTTCCTTATTCTAAGTAGGAGCGGGAGCAGGAAACTACTAATTTTATTATACATTCTTTTTTTCTTTTCTTTTTTTTGAGAAGAGAAGATCGGGAAGGAGGGTTTTTTTTTCCTTTCTCCTTTACAGTTTTGTCACAAATGATGTTGGTTTTTGCTGGATTTTTTGAAGATTGTGGGAAGAGGGAAGAGGGTGGGCAGGATAGGGGAAATATGGATCTCACAGATTAGGTATGAAGGCCACTCTAAATGCCTCTGGTGTGGGCCAGGAGTGGGAGATGAGAGGTTTTTTTTTATTTTATTTTATTTATTTATTTATTTTTATACAAATTTTCTGTAAAGCCAAGTATTGACTTGGCGAGGAGAATGAAGGCCCCCTTTTCATGTTTGTTTCAGTGTTGTGGTATGGATGTATACGATATACAAGAGCACTACAAGGTAAAAAAGAACGCATATGTAAGCACGTCACTGACACATATGTATAAGGTATAAGAAAACATAGGAGATGTTTGTTACGTATAAGGAAAGAAAACACGATTAGGTGTTTACATTAGGGGTGCGCATCTTCACTGGTCTCGCGATTCAATTCGATTACGATTATCTGGTCAACGATTCGATTCAATTCGATTCCGCGATGCATCACGATTACTGATGACCTCCCACTTCCGCTTGGGCCACCTAAGCGGCCCTTCCTCTCTGCAATCTTCGGGGACACATCACAGGTCCCAGAAGATTGCCAGGCTGTGCAGGACAGCACAGTGAGACATGCGCACCCGGCTGTGAAGTTGCAACATGTCACACCTGGCTGCCTACAGTAGTATTGCCAGAGTCGTGGACAGGCAGGGGAGAGAATGGAGGGTTCGGGTGGCCGCATCGCTGGATTGTGGGACAGGTGAGTGTCTTTTTATTAAAAGTCAGAAGACTTAGATACACTTTTTTTGTAGTTGCTGACTTTTAATAAACAATAAATTTACTGGAACTCTGCTTTGAATTGAAAAAAACCTCACTCCCTTAAAAAGTGCACTAATCTGGTGCAATACAGGGTACAGGCATGCACACATACTGCTGCTGGGAGGTCAGGAGAGATTACAAGCCACAGCTGACAAATAGCCCTGTGAAGTTCCCTGTACTGTCTCGGTGCTGACAGTTCACTGGCTTCCCTGTTTGTACCTTCCAGCACACTAGGAGTTAACACGGAAATGTGCAAACGGTGAAGCCAGCTAACTGTCAGCACAGAGAGTGTACAAGGTGTAAGTAGAGTACAAAACACATATGTACATTCACATCACACAACTTCATTGATACCTTTTTGTATGATTTTTAGTTATGGTTTTGCTCATCACACTGCCCCATTCATGCAATGCATGGCATCATGGCTGCATGCAATGCAGCCATGATGCCATGCATTGCATGTGTGGGGCAGTGATGACGATGAGCAAAACCATAAATCATACAAAGAAATCAATGACGTTGTAATGTGAATCAAATCAATCACTATAAGACCTACAAACCATAATTGATTAAATAGCATGGTCACTTTAATGTTTAATGTTTAGGTCCACCATCATCATTATTTAAAATGACTACAGTCATAATTTGGCATTTTTTTCACTGCAGTAAAGTCCACATGAATGGTGGTGCATCAGGTACATTTTATATATATATATATATATATATATATATATATATATATATATATATATATATATATATATATATATACAGTTGAGCTAGTTAGTTATGTCAGGACAGTGAGTGAGTGTCTTAACTGTACTAGAAGTGTACCTGATGATGATGATTGATGATGATGCTGGCACTGCTAGACAGACACGGACGGTCTATCTCCTGCTGCCCACAGTAGCCTATGGGAGGACAGGATTCTTCTGGGTCTACTTGGCTTGGTAGCAAGACACTGTGAGCCGAGGAGGAAGGCTCTGGGGACCGGAACTCGTCGGAAGTCAGGGACACTAACTTGGCGCGCTGCTCCGGCTCCACGTTTCTGTCTCACACTCACAGCCAGCGCAGTGCGTACACATCGCGAAGCAGGGGGTGACGTCAGTGGGAGGCAAGAAGCGGGAAGAGCCGGCGCGTCTTACTCCCACGGCTCTTCAGCAGCTTTTGGCTCCGTTCGGTCTCAGTGGCGGGGCATAGCGCGGCGCGAGTGTGACGTCAGTGGAACATCAATTATTCCAGTCGTAGCATCGATGCCGCATCATATATGGCCGAATGGCGATGCATCGATGCTACGATTAATTTCAACAGCCCTAGTTTACATAATACATTTTTCATTTTTGGAAAAGAATATGCAAGCTAAATTTATGAACATATGCTCTTGGAATGTCAGGGGACTGGGAGATTTAACAAAGAGAAGGGCGGTCTTTTCCCCAATAGGGATGTACAATGCTGCGGTAGTCTGCCTGCAGAAAACACATTTAACCAGAGAAACAACTTATTATCTAAGACAGAGTGGTTTTAAAACCCAGTATCACTCTGTACACACTTCATACTCAAAATATAATGAGTAAATATGAGTAATGAGTAAAATATTGTGAGTATTTTAATTGGCTCTGGCTCTCCTGCAGACAGGCTGTCCTAGACGTGAAGGGTCGGTATATTTTTCTTTATTGTATTTTTGAAAATAAAGGATGTATCCTGTACATCCCGCCCCAGTTTAAAACCTGAAGTAATATTTAATTTCATAGCATTTATCTCCGATAAGCCTAATGTTCCAATATGAGTGGTGGGTGATTTTAATGGACTGGATGGGAAGATAGATAGATATCCAGTAAGATGGCCACAAGATCAAGCAACTGATGGAATATTATATAAATTATTAAATGAAGTACGATATATGGAGATTGGGGAACCCAGGAGAACAACAATACTCATGCTTTTCAAAGACATAATACACTCTCCAGAATCGATATGGCCTTAGGCAGTGAGGATATTATATTAACTGGTTCTGGACCAGCCACCACAGTTATACTGCAGCAGGTTGGTCCGGCTGCTCGAAGCGCCGTAGCTATATGTCACGCACATGGCCGGCGGGGAGGGGGGGCGCGCGTCCCCTGCCTACAGCCACCATCCAATTTGATCAGGAACCGATCAATCCCCAGGCCCAAGCCAATGATATCTAGCCTGGACCTGGTGATCGGTCCTGACAAATGAGATCCTTCCCCTGTCGTGTAACTGTAAACACTGACAGGTGAAGTGATGTCACCTCTCCTCGTGCCGGTCTTTTCCGTTCCAGACCGAGGAGAGTTAACATCAAAAAGTGAGTTGCACCAACACTACACTGACACCAGGTCATGTAGGCACACAATTCACCCCCGATCACCCCCCAGTTAACCCCTTCACCACCTGTCACTGTGTCACCCAGTACAGCATTCAGATTTTTTTTTGATTGCTGTGCTGGTGTCATTAGTTACAAAAATTCAGCGTTAGGGCAATTAGTATTAAGCCTAGATGGGTCTAGGGACCCCCCAACCCGCCAATAAAGGTTTAACCTCTTGATTATCCCCTGTCACCTGTGATCACTGTATAAGTGTCATGGGTGACGCAGTTTAGCTAGATTTTTTTTATAGCATCAGGGCACCCGCTGTATTTTACTCAATAAAGAGTTAACCCCCTAATCACCCGGCGGGTGATCAAAGTTTGGTTTTAGTGTCAGATAGGGTCTGCATCACCTCAGGCAGCGTCAGATCAATGCCAGTAGCGCTAATACCCCTTCACGCACCATACACCTCCCTTTAGTAGTATAGTGTCTGAACGGATTGATATCTGATCTGATCAGATCTATATTAGCGTCCCCGGCAGTTTAGGGTTTCCAAAAACGCAGTGTTAGCGGGATCAGCCCAGATACCTGCTAGCACCTGCATTTAGCCCCTCAGCCCAGCCCACCCAAGTGCAGTATCAATCAATCACTGTCACTTACAAAACACAACACACATAACTGCAGTATTTTTTTTCTTGTGAGTCTCACTACTGTACTAGTAAATTTAGAGACCAAAATGTCAAATCGAAGGTACAGTAGTGAAGAGGCCTACATGTTTCTGAGCACAACAGATAGTGAAGAGGAAGTCACTCATCTGTCAGATTCAGGCTCAGAATACGAACCTGAAGACAGCAGCGGCACCCTGACAGATAGCTCTGACGACAGAGTTATGGTCCCTGCCAAGGTCAGGCGTACCAGATCCCATTCTTCTTCTGCTGTCGTTGAGGTGCAAGAACCACAGGTCCCTCGTATTGAGCAGAGAGCCAGTACTAGCACCGCTTATACTTCTGGTGAACCGGCAAGCACCAGCAGCTTAGTACCTCCTGGTCGTACATCCGGCACTGCAGTATCACTTGGGGGCATGGCAAGTCCCATAAGTGCAGTTCAAGCTGGCGAGGTGGCAAACATGAGTAGTGTCCTGCAAACACGGGCCCATCCAGCCCATAGTGCCCTTCCTGCTGCATTCGCCAATCCTAATTGGAAGCCCATCACTTCTGCAGCACCCGTACTTCCCCCATTCACCAGCCAACCCAAAATTCAGGTGGAAACAGTTGATTTTACGTCACTTGATTTTTTTTCGCTGTTTTTCACCAAAGATCTCTATAGATCTATTGTGGACCAAAGCAATTTGTATGCTGGTAAATTCATCACCGCTAATCCCCAGCTGACCCTTGCCAGAGATTGGAAATCAATAGTCTGGAGTGGCACTATTTGTCATTTGTGTTCTACCGGCTTACTGATTCGGTTCAGGGTTTGTTAATTGGATGAAATTGCTGTACAGGGAGACTAGGGCAAAATTTAAAATAAATAATGAATGCTCAAAAACATTTCCGCTGATGCGGGGGACAAGGCAGGGGTGTCCTTTATCACCCCTACTCTTTGCACTGGCAATGAAACCATTATAGCCATCAGATCTTCAATAAAAATTCAAGGGTTTAAAAGAATATCAGGAGAGGAGAAAATTGGATTATATGCAGATGATATACTTTTATTTTTAGGGGGAACTCAATCTTTTGCAGCAATCCATTGCTGCAGCAAAGTGCAGCAATGGATGTTATAACTGAGTTTGGGCGTTTTTCAGTATTAAGCATAAATTGGGATAAAAATACTTTTACCAGTAGATCCTATGGAATCCCCCTTGTCTGTTGGGTTTCCACAGGCAGGGATAGTTAAAAAAAAAAAATACTTGGGAGTTTATATAACTAAGGACTCTAAGCAATATATAAGTAACAACCTAACCACACTTAGGCTGGGTTCACACTGCTGCGGGGGGAGATCCGGATGTGATTCGCACCGCAAATCACATCCGATCTCCGTAGCGATGCGAGTACAGCCATACAGATAGTATGGCTGAATTCGCATCGCTCCCACAGCAAACTCGCACGGGACCCTTTTTTTGGTCCGCAACAGAATCGGATCGCATGGGGGTTCACACCATGCGATCCGATTCCTGTGCGAGTCGGCAGATCGCACTGCGATATGCGGACGGATCTGGGGGTGTCATTAACATATCATTGACACTCCCAGCCGTCCGCATAGGGCAGTGTGAACTGCCGGCGGGAGTAATGCAATGCGGGAAAACGCCGCGGATTCACGGCGTTCCCGCATCGCAGCGGTGTAAACCCGGCCTTATAGAAAATTTTAAATTTTAAAATTTTAAATGTAAGGAAAGAGTGTGGCGTCAGTTACCTTTGTTGGTTGCAGGCAGGTGTAACCTGATAAAAATGATTTGGATGCCGCAATTAATATATATATCGCATAACTCGCCTCTTTGGATGGCAAAACAATGGTTTAGAAAGTAATGCCGCGTACACACGACCGGACTTTTCGAGGGACTAGGTCCGACAGACTTTTGACGGAGTTCTGACGGAGTTCTGACGGAGTTCTGACAGAGTTCTGACAGACTTTCCGAATGAACGGACTTGGTCACACACAATCACACCAAAGTCCGACGGATTCGAACATGATGACGTACGACCGGACTAGAATAAGGAAGTTCATAGCCAGTAGCCAATAGCTGCCCTCGCGTCGGTTTTTGTCCGTCAGACTAGCACACACGAGCAGATTTCTCGGTAGGAACTGGGTCCGACGGAGTTCCGGCGGAAAAATTTTGTTCAATTTCTAAAGTCTGTCGGATTTTTGCAAATCAAAAGTCCGCGGCAGCCCACACATGATCGAATGGTCTGCCGGAATTGTTCCGTCGGACCTTTGATGTTGAAAAGTCCGGTCGTGTGTACGTGGCAATAGAAGTAACTTTTTGAGAGTTAATATGGAAGATAAACTAAGCTAGGATAGGATTGACAGTGTTGCAGCAGCTGAAGGATTGTTAGCAGTGCCACACCCATGGAACTATTTTTTGGCATCACAAATGCAACATTTGAGGGGTTGTAATATTCTGGGAACAAATCATAACTCCTTAATAGAGGCCTTAGAAGCTGAATCTTTTTTACTTAACCACCACTTTTATGTTGATTAAAAACCTATGACAGATAGGTAAAACAATATTAAAATGTCAGTATTCTACAGAATTCTCCCCTATATGGGATAATAAACATCTACAGGAAGTGGAAAATGTAGAGAAGAGCAAGGAATGGGAAAGATATGGGTTGATGCGACTAGCTCAATTGTATAAAGAGACAACTCTCAAGTCATTTCAGGAACTAAGAGAGGAATATGGTGTATAAAGACAGTCTTTCTATAAATACCTACAAATTAGGCATGCTTTAACCACTTAAAGAGGGATTCCACCAAAAAAAAAAAAAAATATTAAAAGCCAGCAGCTATAAATACTACAGCTGCTGACTTTTAATAAATGGGCACTCACCTGTCCCGGGTTCCAGCGATGCTGGCAGCCGAGGCCGATCGATCGCTCGGCTCTTGGCTGCTGCCACCACCATTCTAGGTGAGGGAATCAGGAAGTGAAGCGAATCGGCTTCACTTCCCGGTTCCCTACTGCGCATGCACGAGTCGCGCTGCGCAATAGGAAATCTCCGCGCTGTCACTGGGACCCGTGTGTGTCCCAGCAGACAGCGCGGCAGGGCAGGAAATGGCGTAGACTCCCACGGGAGTCTATGCCCGGAAGTGGGTGTAAATACCTGTCTTTGACAGGTATCTCCACCCCCCTCCCCTCTGAAAGGTGTCAATTGTGACACCGGAGGGGGGGAGGGATCCGATCAGCGGAGGTTCCACTTTAGGGTGGAATCCCACTTTAAGGATCGGGCCTATTTTTCAGACTTGGTGTTTACATAGTTAGTAAGGTTGAATCCACCAGTTCATCGAGTTCAACCTGGGTGAGTACACACTCACATCAGTCCCTACCCTCAAGGAGCCCACAATCCAAGGTCCCCAACTCACATTCATATAATAGGGCCAATTTTTTGGACAGAAGCCAATTAACATACCAGTATGTCTTTGGAGAGTGGAAGGAAACCAGAGTATCCGGAGGAAACCCACGCAGGCATAGGGAGAACATGCAAACTCCAAGCAGGTAGTGTTGTGGTTGGGATTCAAACCAGTGACCCTTTTTACTGCTAGGCTAAAGTGCTACCCACTACACCACTGTGCCACCTTTCCTAGTTAAATTCATTTTCTTTTGCTAGAAAATTACTTATAACCCCCAAACATTATATATATTTTTTCAGACATCCTAGAGAATAAAATGGTGGTCGCTGCAATACTTTATGTTACACTGTATTTGCTCAGCGGTTTTACAAGCGCAATTTTTGGGGAAAAAATACAAATTTTTTTACTTATAAAATAAGATAACAGTAAAGTTAGCCCAATTGTTTTTATATTGTGAAAGATACTGTTACACTGAGTAAATTGATACCCAAGATGTCATGCTTTAAAATTGCGCCTGCTCATGGAATAGCGACAAACGTTTACCCTTAGAAATCTCCATAGGCGAGGCAATGTGTAAAAATGTCAACAGTTTACAGTTTTGAGGTACAGAGGGGGTCTAGTGCTAGAATTATTACTCTAACGCTTTACATTTTTTACATTTTCTTTCTTATTTATTTTACTTTTTAGTTTTTATTTTTACACTGTCCTTTAAAAAAAAAAAAAAAATAGGGTCACTTTTTTCCTATTACAAGGAATATAAACATCCCTTTTAATAGAAAAAAGAGCATGACCGGCCCTTTTTAATTGTGCGATCTGGGGTCAAAAAGACCTCTAAAATGCAATAAAAAAAGATTTCTATTTTTTTTTTGCAACAATTTTTCCCGTTCAAGACTGGAGGGCGGAAGTGATATTTGCCGTCGCTTCCGCCCTCCAGTGTTATAAAGCTGAGGGGTGGCCATTTGTCCCTCACTCGGCATCCAGTCAACGTACAACAACGGCGGGCAGTCCTTAAGTTGTTAAAAAAACTATTTAAAGAAAAGCTGGAATGGAGTGAGATTGCAATCCTTCGCAAAGTAGTACATGTAGGCTTGTCTAAAATGTTATTATCAGAAATTTATGGTAATACATATGAGGTGCCAATAGACGGGAACAGAGAACTCCCTTGTAAGCGTAGGTGGGCAGAAGATTTAGGAGGAATAACAGAGGAACAATGGAGACATATGCTAGAGGCTGGACCACTGGTATCTTTGATGATATGATGTTATGGTATCTTTGATGTTACTTCAAAGATCAAATTACACCCCCCGAAAGCTATTTCAGTATGGGCGTAGATATGATGCTAATTTTCTACGTTGTGGGAATCGAAATGGACATCTTATCCATATGATGTGGAGTTACATCGATATTGGGGGGATATTTTGGAAACCATAAAACAGACTTTTGAAGTGGCTCTTGAGGTAAACCCCATTGTGTGCATACTGGGATATATAGGGGAAGGAGGTATTATAAATAAAAGGCGGATGGCAACATTTAGATGTCTGTTCCTAGAAAAGAAATTAATAGCAAAGAGATGGATAGCAATGAATCAACCAACCAATACAGAATGGTTAAAATAAGTTGAGGTTACAATTAGGAGAGAGAGAGCTGTATATACTAAAAGAAGGAATGACGGGAAATTTAGGAAGCTATGGGGACCATGGCTAAATAGGGTAAACAACTAAGAAATGAAGAGATAAATGTTAATAGGAGGAAACTAGTAGAATAGGGGAATAGATTGAGGAAATAGAAAAAAGATAACACTGATGATAGATGAATTTTCCTATTCTTTATTTAAAAAAAGATTTAAATAGAATATAAAGCGGAAAAGGTTGAATTGGTTTTATAGGAAGAAAATTAAATATTAAGAAATATAATGATATAAACGTAGTGCAGTATGTTTACAGTATCTCACAAATGTGAGTACACCCCAACATGTTTTGTAAATATTTATTATATCTTTTCATGTGACAACACTGAAAGAATTACACTTTGCTACAATGTAAAGTAGTGAGTGTACAGCTTGTATAACAGTGTACATTTTCTGTCCCCCCAAAATAACTCGCACATCCATTAATGTCTAAACCGCTGGCAACAAAAATGAGTAACCCCTAACTGAAAATATCCAAATTGGGCCCAATTAGCCATTTTCCCTCCACGGTGTCATATGACTCGATAGTGTTACAAGGTCTTGTCATAACATATACCTCAGAATATCATATGTTGTTATATTTGTCATTTTAGTCTGGTAAAATGTAAGCAGTAACACCAAGAGGACCACTTTCCCCTCCCATCAGAATTAAGTAACCAATTTATATAACCCCTTGAAAAGCTGGGTTATAACAAACAAAAGTATCAAGCTGACTAAGACTGTTGCCGCCATGACTTTAATTCAAGGAAGACTTAAATAAATAACCTATTGTATTAGAGAGTGAACAGATATCCTAAAGTCAACCTCAATATGGACTCAGATGTCAATGAGACAATGACTAACATACGAAATGGAGATCTTCCCAACAAGACAAATAAGACACCTCTATTAGAAAAGTAAACAATGGAATGGTATCCTGAATGCTCAAGGTCCATTGAAGACACTACAAGAAAACATTGAAAATTGTGTGTATTTTTACATCATGAATATACGTATTTTAGAAGCAGGGATCTAATGTTTTACTATAGTACAAGTTAAAAATTGTGTGTAAGTCACCTTTACAAGTATAAAGACAAGCCGCGACCTCCTATATCCAGAAAACACATGTCACATGTGTGGTCTCAAGGAAATTAGGTTGAAATAGGAAATACGTCATTGTCATGTCACGTCATGGTCTTATAAACCCCCATTGTGTGATTCTAATTAACTACATTATAAATCAAGGATTATATTATACACCAACTACTAAGAATCCTTGAAAAATATAGACACATATTCACATCCCCAAAATATAGAAAACACTTATATATATATATATATATATATATATATATATATATATATATATATATATATATATATTTTTTTTTTTATATGTATAGATTTTTTTTTACAAAGTAAGTTGGATACACATTTGTTATCATCAGACACCCCCCTGTGGTTGAAGATAATATTGCAGTTTTTACCTGGCCGATCATAAAAATCTCCCCAACCAATGGGGAGTAAGCCAAACCTTCTGGGCTGAGCTTAAGATACATTTATAGGTGTATTGTCCCAAAATGGTATAAAGGTTGGGAAAGAGAAAAAGAGAGGGAGGAGACACACCCCCGACATTAAGAAGTCTGATGATATTGACCATTCTCCATCTTGTTGGGCTTGATGACTGAAACCATTCGATGTGCATAGATTTTGGCGGACATCTTCCCTCATAAGCTGATTGGTAAGATCCAGATTACATAAAGGCTATTTTTACTTCCACTCTTGATATTATAGAAACAAATTTTAGAGGTTATGTAAGGATGTTATTGACTGTCGGGGGTGTATTATTATAACCGGGTTTTAGGGAATTCTATCAAATATTTAAATCAATTTAGATTTCTGTGTCCTCAGGGAAGTTTTATTGCTCCATGTAATTGGCGTAAATCTGTGGTTTAATAATTAATTCAAATTGGCAATATCGTTCTGCTGACTCGGGGAGATATACTTTGGATTTCTTCCGGCCGGAGAAGTTTAGAGGGTTCTTCCCCTGAGCGACAAAGGATATTGCGTTCTTGAATATAAAGAATAAATTACCACATATTATTTTTCCACAGACCACCTTGATTCCATGAGTGATTATTTCAGTTTCCCTGGGTAAAAGCAAATATAACTTTGAGGATGTTTTGATAATGTATGTATGAAATTCAAATCACCAGAAATTTAGTTCTGTATCAAATTGTATGAATATACTCGTTAATTAATAAATCAAACTTACTTTACTTATTAATTTTGTTGGGAGATATTGTATAATTTGGTAGGAAAACCCCATAAATTAACTAACTCAGGAAAGGATTGTGGTGTGCACTGACAATTAGAAAAAAATTTACAAAATTACCGCAAGGTTGGAGGCACTGAATTAACGCTGAGATCTTCATTAAGATCCCATACCACAATCACAACATATAATTGGAGGCACTGCTGAGATATTTTGTAAGAGGGAATCTTGCCACATTACAGGATATACTGGTGATTGTGTTTGCATATACATTGTGAAAAATATCGGTTGTATATAAACATGGATCATAGCGATAATGAACATCATTCATCCAGAAACAGCCAGGATGATGATACCACCCCAGTAGTAGCCACCCCAAGCCAGAAAAAGACCACTGAGTCTCGGGAAAAATTAGATAGGTTCCTTGACTATGCTATAACCGACCATATTCGCAAAAGATTAGATAAGAAAGAAAATTTAGAAGAATTTGTCAAAGAGGAGAGAGAACAGGCCCAGAAGTTAGATGATGATATTTATATTGAAGATGGCCGGGTGGTACAAATGATTACGGATTTTGCTAGCGCAAAAGACACAAAAAGCCAAGACAGAATCATATTACAGTCTTGGCCGATTCTGTGGTTTTTATACAAGATATTGGCAAAATTCATCACAAAATTAAAAAAAGAAGTATTCACCACTCGTACCGAAATAAAAGATAAAGCAGAAAAAATAGAATCCCTATTAATAAAAAACCAACAGAGTGAGAGTAGACTTAGACAATCTAAAGAGAGTCAGGAAGAGCTGGAGGTCCAGCTCCAGAATGCCTGGCATCAAATTAAAGAACTACAAGGGGAATATCAGAAATGTAAACAAGACTATGCTGACAGAGATACAGAAATTGAGAAACTGAGATCTGAATATAGGGAAATGGAAAGATGGAAATCTCCATATTTCCGGGGGACACAGGTAAATTACAAAGAGACAGACTCAGAAGACAGGTCACCCCCTAAGCTGCACAGATACTCCCCAGAATGTACAGATGAGGAAGTTGAAAAAACTTCAAATAAACAAAAAAGGAAGACTAGGACCCCAATAAAAAAATATGAAACCCCCAAGGTGATAAAATTTATAAAGGAAACTGTTCCTGTTTTCTCAAAGAAGGGTTCCCAAACCATTACTGACCATATAGGAACCTACGAACGTACCCTGGAAATCTTAAATATTCAGGACGATCGTACCAAAATTGAATTATTGCCATGGATATTCGAAGAAAAGTACAAACAATTCTTTGATTCATTGCAGGATCTATACGGTCAATCATGGAAAGAGATCAAACATAGGTGTCAAATGGAGTTTGGGCCCTACAAAACTGTTACCGCTGCCAAAGCCGCGGCCTACAATTTGAAATGTGGCCATAATCAGAGTCCCACGGAATTCCTAGCTGTACTGAGAAGCGCATATTTTTTAGCGGAAAAGGATCCCGATCCAAATCAGCCAGAATTCATGACTTTATTTTTTGAAGCACTACCTGCGTATATCAAATTAGGGCTAGCAAGGGATTTAAAGAAAGGACGCCCCCTGGATTGGTTAGTCAGGGAAAGTGATCACCTGTACTCAATCCAACAGTCCAGTGAAGATGGGCTAAAAAGGGAAACCAAACCCAACCTTAAAACCATAGCAGCCACTACCATGAACCCCCAACTTCATGAGCTACAGACACAGAGGAAGTCATACGCTGAGGTAGTCCAAAATGGGAAACCCATGGGGTCTCCCGGAACTCCACCCCAGTCACCGCAGATGATAAAGGATAGACAAAGGTTGCCAGGTTACGGTAGTGAGGGTGAAAGGGACCTCAGGTACAGAAATAGCCAGAGGGGATATCTACAGGGATCTCATAACAACCAACAATCGAATTGGAATCGAGATTCCACTGCCACTAGGTACCCCTACTATAATAGGAACCCCAACTTTGTTAGACAACAAAATTTTAACAGAGACCCAAATTTTCAAGGGTATCCACACTCTAATAGGAATACAAACTTTCACGGCCACTCTGGTTACTACAGAGACCCAAATGTTATAAGGGATCCAAACTCTAGCGCGAAACCTGACAATCGTAGGACACCTCCTAATCAGGAACGGGTCAATCACCCCAGGGCTAGGGTAACTCCCCCAATTTCCCAAAATCAAAGGGAACCACAAGAAACCCCAAGAGAAGGGCCCCAGCGCCAAGAACCAAGGAGTGGTGATGAATCTGATGCATCATTACAGTCACGCCCTGAACGCAACAGGGTCAGACGAGACCGGGGAGATCGTCAAGATACCCTGGGCCAGCGAATCGAGCAGGTAGAGGCACAAATTAATCAGATGTGCGAACAAATGACACACCTGATCAATTACCAATCTACCAACCCATTTTTTTTAGGGGCCACCCCTGTGGCCAACACAGGGCCACAGAATGTTTAGAGCCCCAGACAATCCTACTGCAAGGAACAATCATGGGTGCAAGGACAGGAGACACACAAGACACCCCTGACATACCCTTAAAAAGGGGGAAGCAGGGAGGGATTGTTAATTCTGCTCCTATTTTTCAATATCCTTCCGAACCTTCTAATATAAATGAGCCACTGAGAACCATTACAAGTAAACCATCGGGCAGGCTACCCTCCACTCCATGTGCATCCATCTCAAGTAGACCCCGCAGGCCGTCCCGAAAAAATCATAAACATAGAGAAGCTGTAACATGCGGTGAGATAAATGCCAAATGCAAATTGTTGGAAAACCCACAGATCTTCAACCATGCTAATTTCATGTGTGAGTTGACTGAATCCGATGGAAGATATTTCACAACTGTAAAGATACATGAGGCCGGTGATCATTCCATTTCAGGGTTAATTGACACGGGATCCCAAGCTACCATACTGGCGCAGGAACAATTTAATGAAGTAATAAAATCAATGCCCAGCAAGCCAAAACTTGGGAGCTTTGATTGCTCACTAATCGGGGTGGGGGGAGAACCACTGCAAGTCATGGGTACTGCATGGCTTAAACTTAAATTAGGTAATCAGGAAATTAGACACCCCGTTATCATTGCAGATCTCCCAAACCATCACATGATTATTGGAATGGATGTTCTAAAGAGGTTTAACACAATTGTCGATTGCGTGAATCAAGTGATGTGGTCACAGGTAAATTCCCCGATTAAATTTGAAAGACTTCAAATTCCCCATTCCCGGCGACACTGCCACCTGGTGGAAGAAAGGCCTGGTTCTCTAGAAATCCATTTCAGGAATAGTCAGTTCCCCAATGTCACGGTCATACAACCTGAAAATCAGGGCCTGGAAATAGGAAACGAGGAACATATTTATAAAATTCCCCAAGATAAAATAAAAGAAATATCCCTCCGGGATAACGTACTGACCATATACTTCCACCAAAAAGATAAAATTAGGAAAGGGGGAAATCACGCCCAGTTCCTGACCGAAATAGAGAGGGTTAGTAATGACCTCTTTATACCTATCCAGATAAATGGTTTAAATAGGTCCAAATACGCCAAAGTTGATCTAAAACAAGAATATAGCTTTGTGAGCCACGGCCTCGTTAATCACCTTTGTGATAGAGAAATTATACGCTTCCCCACCCCTCAGAGGCATTGGATGACAGATACTATCAATGACTCTGAGGACCATGACTCAGTCGCTAAATGCCTCCTAGATATCACTATAAGTAATAAGACAACCACTCACGTATTCATAGTGCTGGATACTCCACAATCCCAAATATACCTCGGCAACGACCTATTACATCGCTTTGCCGCTCAAATTGACCTGATAAACGACTGCATATGGAGTAGATTAAAGGGAGACCCAGAGGGATACCAGGATACGACCTCAGCCCTGAAGTTCCAACAACAAATGCCCTACGCTGTCGAGATTCAGGTAGCTCGAGAAAGTATCATCCCCAGGGGCATTAAAAATTTCCTACTTCCCATCAACGTAAAAAAGGGACAAAAACTGAAGGGACCAGACGCATTAATATGTCTGTCCCAGAGAATACAAGAAGAAGGAATAAAAATTACCCACACACCCTTGATAAACATGCATCAATCAATGATATCCGTCTACATACATAACCTCTCAAATCAGGACCTTAACCTACCCAAAGGCACCCTCATCGGCCTAGCGGTAGAGACGGGGTATCACACGTTCGGGATCACTAACCAAGTGATTGGGCTCATACCGGATGAATATTTATCCGATGAGAAATTAATTGAACAATCATTCAGTTCTACCCCTGAGGGCATATTCACCATAGAATCCATTTACCCCTTCGATTCTAAGGATGGTACCTGTCGAATTGAAGAGACATTTCTTGTCTTTGAACAACCAATCAAAGAACAAGAGTACCCTAAAAGTTTTGATTGGGAGAAAAATACAACTCACCCACCAAATGACCTGACCACCAGACTTGAAGAGGCATATAAGATAGGGAAACCGGAAACATTTCCAGGATTCAAGGAGATAGTCGAAGAGATTATAGCCCTGGCTGATGCCTGCACCAATGATCTTGAACGACAATGGCTCCGTGAAATCCTGTTCGAATTCCAAGATATATTCGCTCAGAATTCCTACGATTGTGGAAATACTGATCTCCACATCGCCAAAATCCAAACCGACCCTCAGGCCCCACCGGTATTTGTAAAACAGTATCGACTGCTGCTAGCCGCCTATGAGTCTCTATCTGAGATCATTAGGAAGTTACTCGAACGGGGTATAATTAAACCCATCCACAGTTCATACAACCACCCCATACTGGGAATCCTAAATCCCAACGGACAATGGCGCCTATGCGCTGATCTCAGACAGCTAAATAAGCGCGTCTACAGGTCAGGATGGCCCGTACCATACATAGACCAATGCCTGGCCCAACTTCAGGGATCCCAGGTATTCTCGGCCCTTGACTGTGCCCAGGGGTATTGGACCATAAAAGTCAGTGAAGAAGATCAATATAAACTAGCATTCAGCTTTGGAAATCAGCAATACTGCTGGGTGCGCATGCCATTCGGTTATATCAATTCTGGCCATTAATTTGCAGTCTTCATGCACAAGGCCATGCCTGATGCTTTAGAGCGGGGAACATTGACATACGTTGATGACATCCTCATTAAAAGTACCGACATGACCAAACACTTCATAGAACTCCGTCACATTTTGGGCCAGCTAAGGGCGGCCGGAGTAAAATTATCACTTCAGAAAGCACAATGGTGCCGCACCCGAGTTAACTTCTTAGGCCATGAAGTCACCTCTGAAGGGTTAAACCCCCAAAGGAGGAAGGTGGAGGCAGTTTTAAATTGTAAGGTTCCTACTAATCTTAAAGAATTAAGATCATTTCTAGGACTGATGAACTATTCACGCAAGTTCATCGACAATTACGCAGAGATTAGCAAACCATTACTTCATCTGCTGAAGAAAGAAACCGAATGGTCATGGGGCCAGGAACAAACAAACGCTATGAAGGAACTGAAGATACGACTCACCCAAGCCCCCTGCCTGGCATATCCCGAAGGAGGTAAACCCTTTTTCCTTGAGACAGGATACACACAGGTGAGTATGAGTTCCGTTCTTTATCAGAAACAAGAAAATGCCAATAGAACTATTGCTTATGCCAGCAAATCCTTGTCCTCTGTCGAGACTAAATTTTCTGACTGCGAGAAAGCTTTATTATCCACTGTTTGGGCATTACAGAATTTCCGCAGTTACATTCAAGGTGAAAGAATCATTGTGGAGACTGCACATCAACCTTTACAATACTTACAGAGTGAACGTATCAGGGATGGAAATGTGTCAAATAGCCGCATCACTGCCTGGACTCTGTCTCTACAGGGATGGCCTCTGGAAATTCGATATAAACAGAATAAAAAAAATCCAGTGGCCCAGGGCCTTGCTGAGCTGCACGATTGCTCTGCCCCTGATCCCTGCGCAGGGACCCCAGACCCTGACTTTTTGGACGAACAAATGTCGTCTCCTTACAAGGTTTATGATGATAAACATTGTAAACAATTGCCATGTGTTTTTGTAGATGGCTGTGCCTATCATCACAAGGACAAGGACCAACTCCTACTAGTGGCTGGTATCGGGATCGTGTGGACCCAAGGTGTAGCCCCAATCTCTGTGGGATACAAACTTGGGCCGAGAAGCAGCCAAGTTGCTGAACTCGCTGCCATCCTGAAAGCCGTTGAAATGGCCATAAATTATCACATCAAAGAATTTGCTATCATCACTGATTCAAATTATGTAAGAAATAGTTTTGTTGAATACCTCACCCGATGGAAACGAAACAACATGGTAAAGAGTAACCATAAACCTGTAAAACATGGTAAGTTGTTTCGTCAGATCGACCACTTGGTAAGGGAACACGAGATCACACTGTATTTTAAGAAAACAAAAGGCCACTCCAAAGTCCTAGGTGAAGAAAAGGAAGGGAACGATCAGGCCGATACCCTAGCCAAAGAAGGAGCCTTGACAGGTGAGTTGCTAGATATAGATCATCTATTAGGGTCAGTACAGACGGAGGCCGTTACTAGGCAACAAGATAGGATGACTGATAATTCAAATGTATTACAATGGTGTCATGAAAACCCCAGTGAAGATCTAATTACAGCCCAAAAAGATGACCCAATAATTGGCTTGTTTTATAAACATTTAGAATGTCCAAGCCGGGATCCCCTTAGTCGAGAACAATATCCTGGCAAGGAAGACCTACGTATATTACTGAAATCCAAATCGCAGTTCACACTACATCAGGGATTGTTGATCCGCACCTCCGAGGGGGGTATCCAACAATGGGTAGTTCCCCTCAAGTTCAGAGGTTTAATGCTACAGCATGCCCATGACGCTCCCACGTCTGGGCACCGCGGAGAACGGATCACCTACGAAATCCTACGGGATTATGCCTACTGGCCTCATATGTTGCGTGATGTGAAAGAATACTGTCGGGGGTGTTTAATATGTCCTCAGTTTCAACCGGCTTCACCCACCCACAGGGCACCACTCCAAAAAAGGGGGATATGTATGCCCTGGTCAGACCTTCAAATGGATTTCATTGGGCCTGTAACAAAATCTTCACGTGGAAATCGATATATGTTAACCGTAACATGTTTATTTACTAAATATGTTGAATGCATTCCCGCACCAAATAACAGCTCTGACACATGCGCTGCCCTTTTGATAAATCACATATTCTCACGTTTTGGCCTTCCACAGAGGATGGAATCTGATAGGGGTACTCATTTCACTGGTGAAGTAATGACCAAATTGTGGAAAATATTGGGTGTAAAAAGAAAGTTACATATTGCCTACCGGCCTGCCTCTAGCGGTGGAGTGGAACGGTACAATCAAACCATTGTCAACATACTTAAAAAATTTGTAAAGGAAACAGGTAAGGACTGGGATATGAAGCTTCCTTTAGTCCTGATGGCATTAAGGGCAACCCCGAATACAGTCACCAAAATGTCACCCTTTGAACTTATGACCGGAAGGCGGATGGTCCTACCCCAACACCTCCTGTACCGCACCACCGATCATAACTTAATCAATGCCACCACAACTCACCAATACGTTGAAGAGTTACGGAAGCATTTACAATATGCTTTCTCATTTGCCCAAAGGAACACCGAAAGAGCCGCAACTAGCGCTAAAACATATTATGACCTCAAAACCACTAAGAAGGAGTACGAGATCGGGGACAGGGTATATCTTTACAATTTCATGAGAAGCCAGGTAAAGGAACGGAAATTCCTACCGTCCTGGAGAGGTCCATTCAATATAGTGGACAAAATATCCCCCGTGGCATATAAACTACATATTCCACGAAATGGTGAAATTAGCGAGAGATGGGTACACATCAATCAGTTACGTGCGTGCCACCCTAAATCCCAATTACAAGTGCTAGAGGAATGACCCTCGACAACATATACCTTCAAGGTAAATCAAGAGGGTTAACTCAAAAAAAAAAAAAAAAAAAGAGAGAAAAATATATATATATATATATATATATCTAGATATATATGTTTGTCCCATTTCTATATGGTCATTAAAAAATTTTTTTCCTCACAAGGTATACATCCGAGAAATGAAATCCCTGCCACAATCCAAACTGGAAATCAAAAGTGATGGCAACCAGAAATACCCAAAACGAAACCCAATCATGAGACGGCCCCAGGAAACCACCACATGGAAAGTCCTTGGTATTCTGCTGTGGATGTCCATACCAGGCCGGACAAGCCTAATCGCCCGACCAGGACCTTCCTCGGGAATATTAGTCCAAGAAGCCCCCGGTTTTATCTTAACCGATAAGAGGATCACCACACAAAAAGTATGTGTAAGCGTGGATCCGAAGACCTCTATAGAAAGACTTTTTAACCCACAGAGGATCCAATCCCCAGAGATAAAGGAATGGTACCACCTGCACCTAAAATCAGCAAACACTCGGGTGTACGAGATACTGACACAAGCTCGTAAGCCGTTTGTCCCAGTAACCATTACACACGAGAAGAGACCCAAGAGGTTCGTGGGGGCCCTGATAGCTGGACTCATATTCACCGTCCTTGGAGCTGTAGTGTCCACCACCATATCTGCTGCTAATACAGTCTCCGTAAAGACTCTGGCAATGGAAATTGAAAATTTACAAATTAATATTCAAGCCATCCACCAGGAACTTGAAACACAAAAAACTGAGTTTACCGATTTCCGTACCATCATTAATGACACGGTGGTCACTGTCAACTTGCACTCAGAACTGATCACCCGATCTATCGACCTCCATCAAAGTCATGAACTATTCAAAAGGGAACTACTATACATCCAAGAACCAATTCTATTCCACACACTAGCCTATCTAAACGAAATACAGAATGGAATGAACGATCTCTCCCACGGACACATTCCCCTTTATTTCGTGTCCACTGAAATGATAAAAACCGTACTCACTAAGGTCAATGGGGGTGAAGTAGAAGACTTTCAAGTTAACCTGGCTTTCAAAACAGGAAGTGCTATGCCACTATATATCAATCCAGCAGCTCTTGAAGTATGTTTTTTGTTAGCCATACCCTTCGTCTCCTCTAAGAATATCTATCAGATGAAAACAATCCATAATGTCGGGACATGGAGGGACGATATACATGTACAGATCAAAACCCCAGACCTGATTGCCTATCAGCCCTGGACGCCGGATTTATACGCTATACCCCTATTGAAAGAATGTACACGATTTAAGGACATAAACTTCCAATGTAACGGAAACCCATTCGTATACGACACAACCCACGCACTCTGTGGCATGGAATATGAAAAACATGGTTCTGAACAATGCGAAGTACAAATGAGGAAAACTACAGATACATCAGAAGTCAAGGAAGTGCTCGTGAAAGACGAATGGCTGGTCAGCACTCCATTAAAAAATATGAGCATATTCTATGAAAAACAAATCATGAGCCGTGTCATAGCTCTACCTGCTACAGTATCTATTATCAAGGTCCCCGCCAACGCAAGAATCACAATCGGGAAAACCACATTATATCCGATAGGAACCGAAATCTGGGAAGGGGAAGTTGAAAGTGTCGATGCCTTCCAACATCAGGACATCCCAATGAACCCTGACCTCAAATTCTTATTAGAACATAAACCTAACCACACCATCCAGATGTCTATTAAAAAGAACAATCTATCAATTGAAACTTTGGACTATTCCGAGAAAGACCATATCTTATTAGAAAGCAGATCATATTTTCCAATAACGGATGTACTGATTCTAACCTGTATCGGACTGTTAATAATATGGTTAGTGGTTCTCACCATCCAAATGACAAAACTATCCCGAAAAACCCACGAACAGTTACCAATGGTCTTAAGGCTCATCAGCGGAGGTCACCAACAACTTTAGCCTTTAACACATTACACACCACGGTATCACCCTCTGATTGTCTCTAGGTTAGAGAGTGAATTCCTGCTACGTTCCCAGGACATACCCGGAATTCAAAAGGGGGATTTTGTCATAACATATACCTCAAAATATCATATGTTGTTATATTTGTCATTTTAGTCTGGTAAAATGTAAGCAGTAACACCAAGAGGACCACTTTCCCCTCCCATCAGAATTAAGTAACCAATTTATATAACCCCTTGAAAAGCTGGGTTATAACAAACAAAAGTATCAAGCTGACTAAGACTGTTGCCGCCATGACTTTAATTCAAGGAAGACTTAAATAAATAACCTATTGTATTAGAGAGTGAACAGATATCCTAAAGTCAACCTCAATATGGACTCAGATGTCAATGAGACAATGACTAACATATGAAATGGAGATCTTCCCAACAAGACAAATAAGACACCTCTATTAGAAAAGTAAACAATGGAATGGTATCCTGAATGCTCAAGGTCCATTGAAGACACTACAAGAAAACATTGAAAATTGTGTGTATTTTTACATCATGAATATACGTATTTTAGAAGCAGGGATCTAATGTTTTACTATAGTACAAGTTAAAAATTGTGTGTAAGTCACCTTTACAAGTATAAAGACAAGCCGCGACCTCCTATATCCAGAAAACACATGTCACATGTGTGGTCTCAAGGAAATTAGGTTGAAATAGGAAATACGTCATTGTCATGTCACGTCATGGTCTTATAAACCCCCATTGTGTGATTCTAATTAACTACATTATAAATCAAGGATTATATTATACACCAACTACTAAGAATCCTTGAAAAATATAGACACATATTCACATCCCCAAAATATAGAAAACACTTATATATATATATATATATATATATATATATATATATATATATATATATATATATATATATTTTTTTTTATATGTATAGATTTTTTTTTACAAAGTAAGTTGGATACACATTTGTTATCATCAGACACCCCCCTGTGGTTGAAGATAATATTGCAGTTTTTACCTGGCCGATCATAAAAATCTCCCCAACCAATGGGGAGTAAGCCAAACCTTCTGGGCTGAGCTTAAGATACATTTATAGGTGTATTGTCCCAAAATGGTATAAAGGTTGGGAAAGAGAAAAAGAGAGGGAGGAGACACACCCCCGACATTAAGAAGTCTGATGATATTGACCATTCTCCATCTTGTTGGGCTTGATGACTGAAACCATTCGATGTGCATAGATTTTGGCGGACATCTTCCCTCATAAGCTGATTGGTAAGATCCAGATTACATAAAGGCTATTTTTACTTCCACTCTTGATATTATAGAAACAAATTTTAGAGGTTATGTAAGGATGTTATTGACTGTCGGGGGTGTATTATTATAACCGGGTTTTAGGGAATTCTATCAAATATTTAAATCAATTTAGATTTCTGTGTCCTCAGGGAAGTTTTATTGCTCCATGTAATTGGCGTAAATCTGTGGTTTAATAATTAATTCAAATTGGCAATGTCGTTCTGCTGACTCGGGGAGATATACTTTGGATTTCTTCCGGCCGGAGAAGTTTAGAGGGTTCTTCCCCTGAGCGACAAAGGATATTGCGTTCTTGAATATAAAGAATAAATTACCACATATTATTTTTCCACAGACCACCTTGATTCCATGAGTGATTATTTCAGTTTCCCTGGGTAAAAGCAAATATAACTTTGAGGATGTTTTGATAATGTATGTATGAAATTCAAATCACCAGAAATTTAGTTCTGTATCAAATTGTATGAATATACTCGTTAATTAATAAATCAAACTTACTTTACTTATTAATTTTGTTGGGAGATATTGTATAATTTGGTAGGAAAACCCCATAAATTAACTAACTCAGGAAAGGATTGTGGTGTGCACTGACAATTAGAAAAAAATTTACAAAATTACCGCAAGGTTGGAGGCACTGAATTAACGCTGAGATCTTCATTAAGATCCCATACCACAATCACAACAGTCTCAAGTGTTAATGGGGAGCAGGTGTGTTAAACTTGGTGTTATCATCTCTCATACTGGTCACTGGAAGTTCAACATGCCACCTCATGGCAAAGAACTCTGAGGATCTGCAAAAAAGAATTGTTGCTCTTCATAAAGATGGGCTAGGCTATAAGAAGATTGCCAAGACCCTGAAACTGAGCTTCAGCATGGTAGCCAAGACCATACAGTGGTTAACCAGGACAGGTTCCACTCAGAACAGGCTTAGCCATGATCAACCAAAGAAGTTGAGTGCACGTGCTCAGCATCATATTGAGAGGTTGTCTTTGGGAAAACAGACGTATAAGTGCTGCCAGCAGTGCTTCAGAGGTTGAAGGGGTGGGGGGTCATCCTGCCAGTGCTCAGACCATACGTTGCACGCCGCATCAAATTGGTCTGCATGGCTTTCATCCCAAATGGAACCCTCTTCTAAAGATAATGCTCAAGAAAGCCTTCAAACAGTTTACTGATGACAAGCAGACTAAGGGCATGGATTACTGGGACTATGTCCTGTGGTCTGATGAGACCAAGATAAACTTATTTGGTTCAGATGGTGTCAAGTGTGTGTGGCAGCAACCAGGTAAGGAGTACAAAGACAGTCAAGCATGGTGGTGGGAGTGCCATGGTCTGGGGCTGCATGAGTGGTGCCAACACTGGGGAGCTACAGTTCATTAAGGGAACCATGAATGCCCGCAGAGCATGATCCCCTCCCTTCAGAGAATGGGCCTCAGGGCAGTATTCTAACATGATAACGACCCCAAACACACCTCCAAGATGAGCACTGCCTTGCTAAAGAAGCAGAGGGTAGAGGTGATGGACTGGCCAAGCATGTCTCCAGACGTAAACCCTATTGAGCATCTGTGGAGCATCCTCAAATGGAGGGTGGAGGAGCACAGAGTCTCTAACATCTACTGTCATCACGGAGGAGTGGAAGAGGACTCCAGCGGCAACCTGTGAAGCTCTTGTAAACTCCATGCCCAAGAGGATTAAGGCAGTGCTGGAAAATAATGGTGGCCACACAAAATATTGACACTTTAGGCCCAATGTGGACATTTAGGGGGATTCTCACACATGTTGCCAGCGGTTTAGACATTAATAGCTGTGTGTTGAGTTAATTTTGAGGGGACAGCAAATTTACACTGTTATACAAGCTGTACACTCACTACTTTACATTGTAGCAAAGTGTCATTTCTTCAGTGTTGTCACAGGAAAAGGTATAATAAAATATTTACAAAAATGTGAGGGGTGTATACACTTTTGTGATATACTGTAAATACGTAAAGTGTTTATGTGGTAAAGAAGATGAACGAATTAGTTTTGTAAAATGTGAAACATTTTCAAATAAAGATTACATGATTTAAAAAAGAATTCAAGGGGCTTCTCCAGAAACTCTGAAAATGCTATAGGTGCTGTGCTTCCTATGACCATTTTGCTAAAAACTGTAAAGTTGACATCAAGTGCACAGACTGCTGTTGTTGCATAGTTACATAGTAGGTGAGGTTGAAAAAAGACACAAGTCCATAAAGTTTAACCTATGTGTGTGATTATATGTCAGTATTACATTGTATATCCCTGTATGTTGTGGCCGTTCAGGTTCTTATCTAACAGCTCCTTGAAACTATCGATGCCCCTTGCTGAGACCACTGCCTGTGGAAGGGAATTCCCCATCCTTGCCGCTCTTACAGTAAAGAACCCTCTACATAGTTTAAGGTTAAACTCCCTTCTATGAAAAAGTATTATCCCTATTGTCGGGTCACCGGTATGGTATTTGTATATTGAAATCATATCCCCTCTCAAGCGTCTCTTATCCAGAGAGAATAAGTTCAGTACTCGCAACCTTTCCTCATCATAACTAATATTCTCCAGACCCTTTATTAGCTTTGTTGCCCTTCTTTGTACTCTCTTCATTTCCAGTACATCCTTCCTGAGGACTGGTGCCCAGAACTGGACAGTTAAGAAAAGAAAATTATAATTTTCTTAATAATCCAGCTATCAGGACATGGCAAATTATTCATATCCATAGTAACACTCTGTGGCGATACAAATTTCTAATAACAGAACTGGACAGCATACTCTAGGTGTGGCTGGATCTGAGTCTTGTCTCCTTTTTAATGCATGCCAATATCCTGTTTGCTTTATTAGCAGCAGCTTGGCATTGCATGCCATTGCTGAGCCTATCATCTACTAGAACCCCCAGGGTCCTTTTCTATCCAAGATTCCCCCAGAGGTTCTCCTCCAGTGTATAGATTGCATTCATATTTTTTCCACATAAATCATAATTTTTCTACATTGAACCACATTTGCCATGTAGTTTCCCACCCCAATAATTTGTTCAGATGTTTTTGCAAGTTTTCCGAATCCTGCGGAGAAATTATTGCCCTGCTTAGCTTAGTATCATCCACAAATACAGAGATTGAACTGTGTACCCCATCCTCCAGGTCTTTAATTAACAAATTAAAGAGGATTGGTCCCAGTACAGAACCCTGGGAGACCCCACTACCCACTCCTGACCATTCTGAGTATTCCTCATTTATTACCACCCTCTGAACTCGCCCTTGTAGCCAGTTTTCAATTTATGTACTCACCCTATGGTCCATGCCAATGGACCTTATTTTGGAAAGTAAACATTTAGGGGAGACTGCGCCAAATGCTTTTGCAAAATACAGATACACCATGTCTACGGGCCTTCCTTTATCTAGATGGCAACTCACCTCCTCATAGAAGGTTAATAGATTGTTTTGGCAAGAACGATTCTTCATGAATCCACGCTGATTACTGTTTAGGATACTGTTCTCATTACTAAAATCTTGTATATAGTCCCTTATCATTCCCTCCAAGAGTTAACATACTATTGATGTTAGGCTAACTAGTCTGTAAATCCCAGGGATGCATTTTGGCCCCTTTTTAAATATTGGTGCTACATTGTCTTTTCTCCAATCAGCTGGTACTATTCCAGTCAGTAGACTGTCAGTAAAAATTAGGAACAATGGTCTAGAAATTACGTGATTGAGTTCCCTAAGTACTGTCGGGTGCAAGCCACCTGGTCCCGGTTATTTATTAATGTTATGTTTCCCAAGTCTAATTTTAATTCTGTCCTTTGTTAACCATGGAGGTCCTTCCTGTGATGTGTCATGAGGATAAACACTGCAGTTTTGGTTACTGAATCCCCCCTGATTCCCTCATGAAGACTGAGGAGGAGAATAAATTCAATACGTTCACTGTCTCCCCATCCTTTGTAACCAGATTTCCTTCCTCATTCTTTATGGAGCCAATATGGTCTGTCCTCCCCTTTTTACTGTTTATATACTTAAAAAAATTCTTGGTATATTTTTTTTTTGCTCTCCTCCGCTATGTCTTTTGTGTTCTATCTTAGCTGCCCTAATTGCACCCTTATATTTCTTGTTGCATTCCTTGTAAAGTCTGAATGCTGATGATCTCTCAGCCTTGTATTTCTTGAAGGCCTTCTCCTTTGCTTTTATATGCTCTTAAAGCAAACCCATCTCTCCTCCGTGTTCTTTGTTCCTAAGATTTTATCTCAATTTATATCTTCTGGCAAGGTTCATAGTTTATGGGAGTAGACTCTTTTGAAATTCAGAGTCTTGAATTTCCCTTATGTTTCCTATTTGTGTGATTTATACTGAAGCTAATTGATCTGGGCTCGCTGTTTCCTAAATTGCCCCGTATTTCCACATGATTAGGTCTGTATTGTTGGTAATCAGTAGTAGGGCTAGGAAGGCTTTGTTTCTAGTTGGCGTGTCTACCATCTGACCCATGCCAAGTGACGTGGCAAGTGATAAGCTGCATCTGGTAGCAAGTGACATTGCAAGTGAAATGCATCTGCTTACAAGTGACATGGCAAGTGACAAGCTGCATCTGCTGACAATAGATGGGGCAAGTGACAAGCTGCATTTTCTGACAAGTGTCGTGGCAAGTGACACACATCTGCTGACAAGTGATGTGGAAAGTGACAAGCTGCATCTGCTGACAAGTGACGTGGCAAGTGACAAGCTGCATCTGGTGACAAGTGACATGGCAAGTGACATGGCAAGTGACACGCTGCATCTGCTGACAAGTGACATGGCAAACGACATGCTGCATCTAGTTGCAGGCGACAGTGGCAAGTGACAAGCTCAGGTTCCCCCTGATTCTGCATTATGGTGAGTTGAACTATTTCATTATATATTACAATGTAATAATATAAATAATGCGCTTCAATCATCCTGACACCATAACAACTAGGGTGCCGGGTTGATTGAAGCGCATCCCCAGGTGTTTCGAATAAAGTGGGCTGGTCTGGATGAAGTCCAGGGTCAAATTTTTGTCCCAGTCCAGCCCTGGGCAGAGTACTTGCTACCATACCCACACAGTGGCATGCCTGCTCATCTTCTCCGCGGCTCCCCCGCCAATGCTGCAGACAAATGCCATGTCGGAACAAGAGGCAGAAACTGCAGGAGAAAGTCAGCTGACGGCCAACAGCGTGAAGAGGGAGGAACTTTCTGCTGTGAAAAAGGTATCGCTGGAGGCATGACTGACACTGTAAGCAAGCGCCAGCACCATTGATCCCATCCCCACCATCACTGCCTCTGACTGAACCTCCTCCCTCCCCACACCACATCTGCCTCTGACTGAACCCCCCTCCCCACCACCACATCTGCCTCTGACTGAACACCCCCACCACCACTGCCTCTGACTAAACCCCCCCCTCCCCACCCCCACATCTGCCTCTGAATGAACGCCCCTTACCACCACAGCTGCATTCGAATGTGGGCACCTTTTGGTGGGTGTGATTTTTTTTTTTTGGGGGGGGGGCAGTATTTTCTTTTTGGGTCCAGACAGCACAATATCTTGGGTCGGCCCTGAGTACATCAGCAGTGCAATGGATCTGACGATGCCCCATATGCACAAAGACTTGATCTAGGCTGAGTAATAGTGGGCGATGTATGCTTGAATAGAAGGTACACGCTAGCGGAGATCAACTTCTTCAAAACTCACGTGTTAAGAAATGAGCATGCATCTCACTTCAGACAACAGAATAGCCTTGTAGATTGAAGAGAGAGAATTCATCAGAATAATGGACAATACATTCTTCAAAGATAAATCTAACAGCTGGGTTGCACCATTACCCCTTCGTGCTACAAGAGTTAGACTTCCAAACAATCGTGAACAAGCTTTATCCAGATTCAACTCACTTTAGCGAACTGTAAAGAACAATCCTGAAATGAAGGACCATTACATTTCCTTTATGAAAAGGATCTTTGACAATGCTCATGGTGAGCCAGCTCCACCTCTTCTAGAACATGATGAATGCTGGTATCTGCCTTGCTTCAGAGTGTATTATCCATGTACATCAAATCAAATTAGGGTAGTGTTTGACTCCATTGCCAAGCATCAAGGCGTATCCCCGAATGTTCTTCTCACTGGTCATTACTTAACCAACAACCTTGTAGGAGTACTTATGAGGTTTAGAAGAGAGCCAGTTGCCATAACTGCTAATACTGAACAAATTTTCCATTGCTTTATAGTAAGAGAAGACCATAGGAACTTCCTAAAGCTTCTGTGGCACCATAACAACAATATGAACAATAAAGTGATTGAATACTGCATGAAGGTTACATTCTGCGGAAACAGCCCCTCTCCTGCTGTGGCAAAGTTTGGTCTATAAGGGACTCCTCTTGATAGCGAAAAGGAGTCTGATGCAGATGCTCGATGCTTTAATTAGATAGATTTCTACATGGACGATGGACCCAAATCATTACCTACAGATGAAGAAGCCATAGACCTGCTCCAAAGAACTCAAGATATGCTTTCTGAAGCCAACCTCAGACTCCATAAGATTGCCTCAAACAGTGCTGCTGTGATAACTCAGAGCTTCCTCCTACACACCATGTGTCTATGTGACCTCACATGCAGTGTAAAGCAGGGCATGGGACAGCATTACTGCAGACTTATCAGCTGAAGCTGATAGGACTCACACAGGCAAACACTAGATAATCAGCACAAGTAAACACTATGAAATAAAACAAGTCAGCTATGAACAGAGAAGCAGGGTTGCCATAGAAACTTGGATTGAGAAGGAGGCTTGGTTAACAGTACAGGAAGTGCTCAATGTAAGGGCGGAAATACACTCCACTGTGGACTCAGAAAACAATACTTAAGATGGTGCTGCCTAACCCCTGGAAACAAGTTGTTTTTTAAAGTTTCTTTAAACAGTAAGTAATATGCAATTTGGGCTGGATTACAGTGGCTATAGTTTGATAATTACTTATTATAATGGACTAAATGAAAACAAGCATCAGAGTGGGAGAGTTTACATTCTCTTTAAAGATTGGGATGCTCCACTAAACAAACATTCAAATTGGGAGCCCTGGAAACAATCTCTACATGCCTTAGATGGAATTGGCATACCACACTGCTACACTTCAGCTTCCCTTGCTGCAAGTCAGAGAAAAGAGATTCACATCTGCTCAGATGCATCCACTGAGGTCAGAGCAGCTGTTGCCTACCTCAAGGTAAGAGACTCTCTCAATTAAACCCATGTAGGATTTCTGTTTGGCATAGCTATGTTAGCACCAGCAATTTTCAAGTCTTTCCACAGATTCTTAATTGAATATAGGTCTGGACTTTGACTGGGCCATTCTAACACTAGGGATGAGCCAAACACCCCCCCCCCCCCCAGCCGGTTTCAGTTTGCACCAGAACCTGCGAATTGACCGAAAATTTGTGCGAACTTTAGAACCCCATTAAAGTCTATGGGGACTCGAACGTTCGAAATCAAAAGTGCTAATTTTAAAGGCTAATATGCAAGTTATTGTCCTAAAAAGGGTTTGGGGACCCGGGTCCTGCCCCAGTGAAAAAAAAAAAGAGGCAAATATTCATTTAAATATCGTACCTGGGGGGTGTCTATAGTATGGCTGTAAAGTGGCGTGTTTTCCCATGCTTAGAACAGCCCCTGCACAAAATAAAATTTTTAAAGGAATAAAAGTCATTTAAAACTGCTTGCGGCTTTAATGTAATGCAATATGGATGAAAATCAGTGAGACCAACGGCATAGGTACCCCCCCCCCATCCATTACCAGGCCCTTTGGGTCTTGTATGGATATTAAGGGGAACCCCGCATCCAAATTAAAAAAAGGAAAGGCGTAGGGCCCCCAGGCCCTATATACTCTGAACAGCAGTATACAGGCGGTGCAAACAAGACAGGGACTGTGTAGGTTTGTTGTGTTAAGTAGAATCTGTTTGTAATTTTGAAGTGGTACATTTTTAAAGTGTAGCTCCAGTCAAAAAATCTATTTTTAAGCTTTTTGGAAAACATAGGGAAGGGTTATCACCCCTGCAACATTTTTTTTTTGCTGTCTGTGCACCTCTTCAGAAGATTTCACCTAATTTTCTGTCCCAATGACAAATGTTTTTTTTTAAATTTGGGGGTTTTAGTGAAACAAGGATTTGTGATAAAGCATCAGTGGAGAGGAGACACATTTTTCCCACATCAACTCTTACAGGAGAGAATTTCCCTTCCTAGGGGTAGATTTAATCTCACTTCCTGTTGTCTCCTTCCGTTTGTAAGGAGACGTTTGTAAGTCGGATGTTTGAAAGTAGGGGCCTGCCCTATATGCTCTTCAGAAATTTGGGCCTAAGGTGTTGGTGTTGCCACCACACTCTAAGCCCTCAAAGTTACTCTTGGTGGGCACTGAAAGGCCCTGCTGTGAACTATTATATCAAGAATTGTAATTACATGCCATTGTTGAACAGTGGTAGAAAAATTGGGCCTTTTGGGGGTGGTGGCACAACACTGTAAGTCCTCACAGTTACTCTTGGTGGGTGTTGGAATGGGCCCTGCTGTGAAATATTAGATCAAGAATTGTAATGACATGTCCCTGTTGAACAGGGGCATAAAAATTGGGCCTTAGGCACTGGTGCCTCAACACTGCAACCCCTCATAGAAACTCTAGTTGGAGTGCAGGAAGGAGACCTGCTGCAAAGTATTGCATCAAAAATTGTAATTACACGCCCCTGTTAAACAGGGCTTGAAAAATTGGGCCTTAGGCACTGGTGCTGGTGCCACAACATTGCAACCACTCACAGATATTGTAGTTGAGTGCAGCAGCGAACCCTCCCGTAAAATATCGCGTCAAAAATTGTAATTACACGCCCTTGTTAAACAGGGGCTGAAAAATTTAGCCTAAGCCACTGGTGGCGGCGCCCAGAACCAAAAATGTTCTTACAAGCTATCAGCATGATCATTGAGGAGGAAGAAGATAGTCACTCAGCATCAGCATAGGCAGTCTTGAAGGGATCTGATATTTCAAAAAAATTATTCGGTTACATCAGCATCAGGTGCTTGGTAGCTGGTGGTGATCCAAGACTGATTCATTTTTATGAAGGTCAGTCAATCAACCAAGTCGGTGGACCTGTGATCAGTTACAAAGCCTCCAGCAGCACTGAATGTGCGTTCCGGAAGAACGCTGGATGCAGGAAAGGCCAGTAGCTCAATTGCATACTGTGCAAGCTCTGACCAGTGATCTATGCTCAAGACCCAGTAACCCAGAGGATTTTCGGTGGGAAAGGTGTCCAAGTCTGATCTTGCCCCTAGGTATTCCTGCACCATGTAAATCAGACGCTTGCGATGGTTGCTGGAACCGATCATACCTTCGGGCTGCGGACTAAAAAATTGTCTGAACACATCGGACAGACAGCCACCTTCTCCACCGCTCCTTCTGTGACTGACTGAAGCCCCAGCAACACGTTGTCCAGGACCAGGAATTTGTAACCTCCCAGTCTCTGGGAACACGTTGCATAGACCTTTTTGCAAGGCTTCCCGAAGATGTTTCATCCACTGCTCCCTCTGCGATGGCAAGATAAGGTCCGCAACCTTACCCCTGATACAAGGAAAAAGGAGGGTTGCCGGCCAGTACTGATCCCTCGCCTTGATCCGAAGAAATAGGAGGATGCTTCCGCAGGCTTTGCAGGATCAGGGAGGCCATGCAGCGTAGGTTAACTGAGGCATTCGATCTGGAGTCCTCTGGGTCACTAAGGACGACATAATCCACAGCCACCTCCTCCCAGCCACGTACAAGTCCACGGGTTTCTTGGGACTGTAAATCATCCCTAAAAGACTGCTGCTGATGCTGAGTGCCTTCTCCTCCTCCTGTGTGATTGGTCGGCCAGCAGGAACACTGGGGGCCTTGAGAGGTAAGGAAGTCCTCCTCTTCCTGCCTCTGTTCTGTTCTGCGTCAAGTGCCCTTTCCATTATTCCATGCAGTGTGTGCTCCAACAGGTGGACAAGAGGGACAGTGTCACTGATGCATGCACTGTCACTGCTCACCATCCTCGTGGCCTCCTCAAATGGTGACAGGACAGTGCATGCATCCCCAATCATGCCCCACTGGCGTGGGGAAAAAACCAAGCTCCACTGACCCTTTCCTGGTGCCATAGTCACACAGGTAGTCATTGATGGCCCTCTGCTGCATGTGCAGCCACTGCAGCATGGCCAACATTGAGTTCCACCTGATGGACATGTCACAAATTAGGCGGTTCTTAGGCAGGTTCAATTACTTTTGGAGGTCAGCCAGCCGAGCACTGGCATTATATGACCATCGGAAATGCACACAGACTTTCCTGGCCTGCCTCAGGACATCCTGTAAGCTCGGATACCTGCCCAAGAACCACTGAACCACCAAGTTAAGGGTGTGAGCCAAACGGGGCACATGGGTCAGTTGTCTCTGCCGGAGGGCGGAGAGGAAGTTGGTGCCATTGTCGCAAACCACCATTCCTTGCTTAAGCTGGCATGGTGTCAGCCACCTCTCAGTCTGCACCTGCAGAGCTGACAGAATCTCTGCCCCAGTGTGGCTCCTGTCCCCCAAGCACACCAGTGCAAGCACCGCATGGCATCTTTTTGCCTGCATACTTGCGTAGCCCCTTGAACGCCTATGGAGCACTGCTGGTTCAGAGGACAAAGCACAGGAAGAGGCCCATGGAGAAAGAAGAAGAGGAGGGGGTGGAGGAGAGAGGTGTGTCAGAATCACCAGTAGTAGCATTTTGGCAGCGTGGTAATATGCACCTTACCGCTGACCACCCTGTCCAGCGAGGCCAAGACATTACCTTCCACATTCCAGTAGAGAGCCGGAATTGCCTTCCATGTGAAAAAGTGGCATTTGGGAGCCTGCCACTGAGGAACCGCACATTCCACAAACTCAAGGAAGGGGGCAGAGTCTACCAACTAAAAAGGCAGCAGTTGAAGTGCTAGCAATTTAGCCAAGCTAGCATTCAACCGCTTGGCATGTGGATGGCTGGGAGTGAACTTCTTTTGGCCGTGCAGCAGCTGGGGCAGGGAAATTTGCCTGTTACAATTGGACGTCGGTGTACTGATAGCAGATTGCCCGCAGGTACTTGGCTGTGACATACCCAATTCTACACCTTCATTCCTCCCAGTGCAGGTTTCAGAGAGGACTGAAGGTATAGTGGGGTTGGAGATCCCAGCTGATGAGGAGCAAGGAGAGGTCTGCTTTGTTCTTTGGTGTGGGTCTTTTTGGTACGCTTGCCAATGAACTGCATGGCAGGTCAACATATGTCTGGTCAAGCATGTGGTGCCCAAGCGGCTGATGTTTTGGCCACACGAGATACGCTTGAGCCATATGTTGCAAATAGCAGCGGTGCGATCTGATGCACTTGTCTCAAAATAGGCCCACACCAAAGAACTTTTGGAATAACGTGCAGAGGCAGCACCTTGCACATGCAGAGCTCTGTGGTGTGATGCAGTCAGTGTGCTGCCCTTAAGCTGGCCCCTGGAGGGCATCCTGCCTCATTGGAGATGTGGTGTCTCCTCCTCCTCTCTCCTGTCAGGCACCCACGTGGAGTCAGTGACCTCTTAATCCCCTCCCTCCTCATCACTGGAGCAAACCTGGCAGTATGCTGCAGCTGGGGGAACGTGACTGCCAGATTGCTGTCCTTCTTGGGCACCCCCTCTCTCTAGGCTCATCTTACTGCCTTCCTCTAGCTGGGTATCATCATCAGAGCTTTCAAAACGCTGAGCATCCTCCTGGAGCACGTACCCAACACTGTGCTCAAACAATTTTGGGGGACTCCTCAGGAGGACATGGTGGGGCTAGGGAAGGAGTTACTGATACCATTGAGCTGAGAGAAGAGGCCGTGTTGGCAGCTGCTTTGCCAGACAAAGTACCCTGAGCCTGGGTGAGAGAGGATGAGGATGGATTGGTCATCCCCTCTACCAAGTCTTCGGCATGTTGCAGCTCAACACGGCCAACTGCCGAAAAAAGGACAAGCGTGTCCCATGGCCACACGCTGATGAGGATGCACCGTGTCCACGACCAGCACTGTTGCCTCTAGACACAGAGCCTGCTTGCCCTCTATTATTGGCTTGTGACTGTCTGCCTCTCCTTGTTGGCTTTCCAGACATACTAATGGCCTGCAGGGAGATGTAGCTGCACAAATCGGAGACGTATATACTGATTATACTGCAACTAGCAGGATCAACTGCCTGCCAGAAATGTGGGTAGCTTTAAGTGCACACTGTGCAGAGTACACAGTACACCAACTGTAATTACTGCAACTGCATGCGGTATAGGATCATAAGAACACCAGCAATTGTGGTAGATTTATGTGCACACTGTACACAGTACACCAACTGTAATTACTGCAGCTGCCTGCCTGTGGTATAGGATCAGAAGAAGAACACCAGCAATTGGGGTCGCTTTAAGCGCCCACTGTGCCAAGTACACAGTACACCAACTGTAATTACTGCAGCTGTATGTGGTATAGGATCAGAAGAACACCAGCAATTGGGGTAGCTTTAAGTGCACACTGTACAGAGTACACAGTACACCAACTCTAATTACTGCATCTGCCTGCGGTATAGGATCAGAAGAACACCAGCAATTGGGATAGCTTTAAGTGCACCCTGTGCAAAGGACACAGTACACAGAAACAAATCTAGCTAAACTGAATACAGTATATATATATATATACACACACACACACACAATACCTAGGATGCATATATATATATATATATATATATATATATATATATATACACACACACACACAAAATACACTCACTGCAGCTTACTGACTCGCCTCCTGCATGAAATGAAATGACACTGCCTATCTCTCTCTCACTGCCGGGGCGCACTACACAAGGCCGCCACACAGGCATCCTTATATAGTATGGAGTTTGTACTAAACCCCCTGAGCCATAATTGGCCAAAGCCACCCTGGCTTTGGCCAATTACGCCTCGTTGTACAGATGGCGCTGTGATTGGCCAAGCATGTGGGTCATAGTGCATGCTTGGCCAATCATCAACCAGCAATACACTGCGATGCCCCAGTGATGCCCCAGTGAATTATGGGCCATGATGCCCACTCAAACTTGGTGCGAATGGCCCATAACGTTCGGAATTCGCCGAACGAGCGAACAGGCGATGTTTGAGTCGAACATGGGTTCGACTCGAACATGAAGCTCACCCCTATCTAACACATGAATATGCTTTGATATAAATGATTCTATTGTAGCTCTGACTGTATGTTTAGTGTCGTTGTCCTGCTGGAAGGTGAACCTCCAACCCCAGTCTTAAGTTTTTTGCAGACTCCAACAAGTTTTCTTCTAAGATTGCACTGTATTTGGCTCCATCTTTCTGTCCATCAACTCTGACCAGCTTCCCTGTCCCTGCTGAAAATGATGATGTGTTCAATGTGTTGCGCAGTGTTTTCCGACGCACATGACGTTTTGCTTTTAGGCCAAAAAGTTCAATTTTGGTCTCATCTGACCAGAGCACCTTCTTCCACATGTTTGCTGTGTTCCCACGTGGCTTTTCCCAAACTGCAAATTGTACTTCTTATTGTTTTCTTTCAGCAATGGCTTTCTTCCTGCCACTCTTCCATAAAGGCCAGATTTGTGCACAACATGTACTGTGACATACTGAAGCAGAGCATGATCCCCTCCCATCAGGGCAGTATTCCAACATGATAACGACCCCAAACCTCCAAGACGACCACTGCTTTGCTAAAGAAGCTGAAGGTAAAGGTGGTGGACTGGCCAAGCATGTCTCCAGACCTTAACCCTATTGAGCATCTGTGGGGCATCTGCAAACATTTGCACACTCTAACAGGTTTTCTACTAAGATTTCCCTGTATTTGGCCATCCATTTTTCCACCAGCTTCCATGTTCCTGTTGAAAAAAAGCATCCCCACAACATGATGCTGCTTTTAGGCCAAAAAGTTTGATTTTGGTCTCATCTGACCAGAGTACCTTCTTTCACATGTTTGTTGTGTCCCCCACATGGCTTCTCGCAAACTACAAACAGCACTTCTTATGGCTTTTTTTCATCAATGGCTTTCTTCTTGCCACTCTTCCATAAAGGCCAGATTTGTTAAAGAGGAAGTAAACCCTGATGGGTTTACTTCCTCTTTCATTCCCTGCAAAGGCAAAGCATAATGGACTACTATGCATCGCATAGTAGCCCATTATGTGTCACTTACCTGACACAGGAGCCAGCGAAGTCACCGCTGTCCCCTGTAGTCCGGCGCATCCATCTTTTCGGTGGGGTCTCGCAGCTCCGCCGCTGTCATTCGGCGGAGCCGCGATGACGTCACTCCCGCGCATGCGCACGGGAGCCGACACGCGCAGCAGCTCCATTATTGGAAATGCCGCGCTCAGTGCGCCCGTGCGCTGTAGACAGCGGTGCCTGTCTTCGGGCAAATATCTCCTAAACCGTATAGGTTTAGGAGATATTTCTTGGACCTACAGGTAAGCCTTAATCTAGGCTTACCTGTAGGTCAAAGTGGTTTGTAAGGGTTTACAACCACTTTAAGCGCTGGACTAATAGTTGTGCTATGGACAAATTCCCCCACTTGAGCTGTGGAGCTCTGCAGCTCCTCCAAAGTTATTATGGGCCTCTTGGCTGCTTCTTTGATTAATGTTCTCCTTGCCCGGCCTGTCAGTTTAGGTGGACGGCCATGTCTTTGTAGGTTTGCATTTGTGCCATACTCTTTCTGTTTTCAGATGATGGATAGAACAGTGATCCGTGAGATGTTCAAAGCTTGGGCTATGTTTTTTTATAAGCTAACCCTGTTTTAATTTTCTCCACAACTTTATCCCTGACCTGTTCCTTGGCTACGCAGTGGCGGCTGGTGTTTTTTTTCTTTTGGGGGGCGGCAAGCAGCCACGCCCCCAGGTCGGTAATCGGCAATCCTTCCCCCAGGAGGACATTTGGGACATCAAAGCCCCACACTTACCCCATCTAGGAAGCAGGCATGCTGTCCGGCGAGCGGCAGATTTTTTCTTCCTCCTCCTGTGGATCACAGCGGCTTCCACCATACATCTTCCTCCCTCTCCTAGGTGCCTGTCCTTTCAGCCAATTCAGTGTTAGAAAAGTGTCCTGAAAGGGGTCAGACGCATGGAATGGAAAGGGGAGATGGTGTCAGTGCACCCTTAATGGATGGGCCACCCCTGCTTGGCCTTTATGATGCTGTTTGTTCACTAAAGTTCTCTAATAGACCTTTGCGGGCTTCGCAGAACAGTTGTATTTATACTGAGAATAAAATACAAACAGGTGGACTCTGTTTACTAGGTCGTTTCTCAAGGCTATTGGTTACACTGGATTTTAGTTAGGGGTATCAGCGTAAAGGGGTCTGAATACAAATACATGCCACACTTTTTACATATTTATTTGAAAACCATTTATCATTTTCCTTGCATTTCACAATTATGTGCCACTTTGTGTTGGTCTATCACATTAAATCCCAATAAAATATATTTACATTTTTGAAATGTGGAAAATTTCAAGGTGCATGAATACTTTTTCAAAGCACTGTAGGTAGGGTTTAAGGTCAACTTTTACAGGAAAGCTGAGATTTGCTTATAACTACATTTGTATTTTTACAGTACATTTTTCTCTAGGGGTTTAAAGTGCTTAAGAAGTGGTGCAGCAATCTTGGGTGCACTCATTTGAGTCAGTTAACTTACAAGTATGTGTTTGAAGTGTGGGAGGAAACCCACATAAGCTCAGGGAAAACATGCAAACTCCACACAGATAGTGTCCTAGATGTAATTCGAACCGAGGCCCCTGGGGCTAACCACTAAGCCACTGTGCTGCTCACTTTAGCTGCATATATTTCTGTATTTACTGGCTGTTTTAATATGCTGTTTCTTTTTGGTAACCTTTGCTTATACTTTTTTCATCGTATGTCCAGTTAAAATGAATCAGGTTTTGAAATGTTCACTTTAATAACCATGCATTTCAAAGTGTAACGATGTGCCCCCCACCATTTCCCATCTCCCGATTCTTTTGCCTTATTAAATAAACCTAATATTTAGAATTAGGCATGCATTTGACACTTTGCTGTGGCAGCTAACCTTGAAAAGAGATGTTCCGAAACTGATCTATGAATTTGAAGTCTGTGGTGATATCTTGCGTCCTAAGAAACCTCTTCAGAACGTGGCCAAAGAGAAGCACTGCATCTAGATAGCCAGCAGCATAGTCATCTTGAAGCTAAAATTGAACAAAAACTTTGAGATTGCAAAAAAAATACAGATTACTAAAAAAAACAAATACTGGCATATGATCAACCCTACAAAACTATTTTGTAAATGCAGTTCTGTTAAACTGTTCCTTTGTCAGTTCCAATAGTATATAAATGAAGCCTGAGAGAGAAAAATAGGATTTTTATAACAGCTTACCTGTAAAAATCCTTTTCTTACATTACATATTTCAGTACATCACAGGACACAGAGCCTCAGTATTCACTCATGGGTTATATATGCACCATTAGGTGAAGGACACTGGCACAACCTAGACAGGAATTTTACCCCCCTATATAACCCCTCCCCTAACTGGGAGTACCTCAGTTTTGTAGCAAAGCAATACGAGTGTAATACATATCCCCAAAAAGAGGGGCGGTAGCTCTGTGTCCCTGTGATGTACTCCAAGAAAAGGATTTTACAGGTAAGCTGTTATAAAAATCCTATTTTCTTTATCATACATTACAAGACACAGAGCCTCAGTATTCACTGATGGGATGTCCCAGAGCAATGCCACCTGAGGGGAGGGGACACAAACAAAGTAGAGAGCCATCAGACCTGGGGACCCTGTGCTGAGGCCTGCAGCACACTGCACCCGAAAGCAATATCCTCATGCCTTTTCACATCCACCTGATAGAATTTGGTGAATGTATGGACTGAAGACCAAGTTTCAGCCTTACAGATCTGAGTCATGGAGGCCTGATGATGCACTCACTGTCCAAGAAGCACTAACAGCCCTGGTGGAGTGCGCCTTGATTTAAAAAAAGGTGGAACTTTCTCCTTTAAACCATAGGCTTGAAAAATCACAGTCGAAACCATTTAGCAATGGTGAATTTCAACGCTGCCTGTCCTATCTTAGGACCTTCAGGCAACACAAACAAAATATCAGTTTCGCAAACCTGAGCGGTTGCTACCAAATAAGCTTTGACCGCTCTCACTACACCCAGAGAATGTAGTGACTTTTCTTCCTTAGAACAGGGATCTGGGAAGAATGAAGGCAGAACAATATCCCGGTTTAAATGAAAATTTGAAACCACCTTCGGAAGAAAGCTAGGATTAGGACGTAAAACCACTCTATCCTTATGAACAATTAAATATGGCTCTTTACAAGAAAGGGCTGCCAATTCTGATACCCTTCTTGCAGAAGAAATGGCTACCAGAAAAACTAGCTTCCTTGTCAACAGGACCAAGGGAATATGTCGTATTTGCTCAAAAGTCTGCTTCTGTAAAGCTGACAGAACTAAATTCAAGTCCCAGGAGTTCAGGGGGGCTCTAAACGGTGGATTAAGCCTCGTTGCCCCCTGAATAAATCTTCGGATCAAGGAATGAGAGGCAAGCGGTCATTGAAACAATAGTTGATAGTACTCAAGGCCAATTTCATTTCTAACCCCATTTGCAGAAAGGCAAACTTCCTGGGATGCCAACCCCTGGATTCACAACAGGAGACATAAGCCTTCCAGACTCTATAATAAATGACTCTGGAAGCTGGTTTCCTTTCATTAATCAAGGTAGAAGTTACTGGGCCTGAAAGCCCACGATTCTTCAGAATGTGGGTTTCAATAGCCAAACCGTCAAATTTAGTGTTTGTAAGGTAGGATGGAACACTGGTCCCTGGGATAGCAGGTCTGGACATATTAGTAGTAGGGTCCATGGAGACCCTACCGCCATTTTTACTATCTCTGCATACCAAGATCTTCTGGGCCACGCTGTGGTCACTAGAAGCACTGACTTCTTTTCCTGCTTGATCCTGTGAAGAACCCGTGGTAGCAGCAGAATACGAGGGAATGCATAAATCTGTGAGAACTGATGCCATGGAATCACCAATGCATCCGTCCCGCATGCAAGTGGATCCCTTGTTCTTGACACAAAGTTGTTGATCTTGTAGTTGAACCTGGATGCAAACAGATCTACATCCGGGATCCCCCATCTTTGACATATGGCTGGAAGATGTCGGGGTGAAGAGACTATTCCCCTGGGAACAACTGCCGGCGACTTAAGTAGTCTGCCTGCCAGTTCTCTACCCCTGGGTACCCCTGGAATGAAGACTGCCGATATGCATGGCACATGCTTCTCTGGCCAGATCAGGATCTGGTTTACCTCTTTCTGGGCAGCACGACTCTGGGTACCCCCTTGGTGATTGATATAAGCCACAGCTGTGGCATTGTTGGATTGGATCCTGACAGGACGACCCTGCAATTTGAATGTCCAGGCTTTTAGGGCCAGGTACGCTGCCCGAATCTTCAGAATATTGATGGGTAAGGTCTTCTCGATCCTGGACCATTTCCCTTGGACAGTTGCCTCTTCCAGAATGGCTCTCCAGCCCGAAAGGCTGGCATCTATTGTTACCACCTTCCAGGTCACTGGTAGAAAGGGCAAAGCTACAAACTGAAAATGACAATTTTCTACTTCGAAATGCAGATATTTCTGATGAGTGGGAAAAAAAATAGGTACATGCAGGTAAGCATCTTTTAAGTCTATTGATGCCAAAAACCACCCCTCCCCTTGAGCTTTTTCAAGCAGGCCCTGTTTTCCTGCGCAAGCCGAGGGAATTCCGATCGGATCACTGTGGAGGGGAGGCTGGGCGGAGGAGTGGGGACTAGGTGGGAGAAAAAACCCCCATAATGGCGGCGGCAATGGTGGCAGTGGCGGCGGGAGGTAGTGCGGGTACCGTTAACTGCCCTTAGAATAAAAAGAGCTGTGGGGAAACATTCTTAGCAGAAAAACTCCCTCATACTACCATCCTACCTGCAGCCTGGGCTGGAGGAAGCGTGCAGCATGACTACAGAGATGAGAAAGACAAGCATGGAAGGTATGTGCCCTTTACAGCCCCCGGTGCTGACTTTAGGCATAGCATTATTACTTAAAGGAGAAATACCATAAGAAACTGGAAAAATTCCTTATCTTATCCAGCCAGGGGGTCTGTAGTGACAGACCCAATATTCACCTCTCACGATGGGCTCCATTTTAAAAAACCTTCAAGGACTAGGGCCTCCTTAAAAAAGGGGGATCCTAGCTCTGGGCCCCTAAACCCCCCCACCAGGAATATGGCTGAAAAAAACAAATACTGGCTGCCGGGGTCCAGCTCTCTAAAAAGAGAAGCATTACAGCCAGAACCTCATTTCTTCAGACATGAGGCCTGGGTACCATTCAGTTCAACCTAGAAAAATCACTTTGAACGGATCCCAGTTGCATGGCTTTGCCCCAGTAAGGAATATTCCAGCGGAACTCAGCCAGCACATCTTTACTCAACTATTTACCAACACCTAAGACACTGGCTAAAAAACTGAGGTACTCCCAGTTAGGGGAGGGGTTATATAGGGGGCTAAACTTCCTGTCTAGGGTGTGCCAGTGTCCATCATCTAGTGGTGCCTATATAACCCATCAGTGAATACTGAGGCTCTATGTCCTGTGATGTACGATAAAGAAACTGCATCAGAATGGTGTTGATATATTTTCCTTTCTATGAATTATATTGACAGGCATCCTAGATATGAAAAGTAATTATCTCCTATTTCATAATTTGCCAGGTTTCAGGTTTTGCCACAACACATCAAATGGACCTACAGGTATATCAGGAAGGTCAGGACATTGACCAAAAAAATTCTGTATATGCGTAATATTTTTTCAGACATTCTCTTGTAAAGTGTTTTTATATTTCAAATAATTGTTTTGTGAAATGAGACAGTACAATAAATTTAGCTCACAGATTAAAATTCTAAAATTTTTCTTTAAATATTTCTTTAAGCCAAAGATGTATTGCTGTAATGTAGTCAGGTTGCAGAAATAGTAATACAGTGCATTGAAAAAGTATTCATACCCTTTGAAATTTTCCACATTTTGTCATGTTCCAACCAAAAAAGTAACATTTGTTTTTTGGATTATATTTGATAGACCAACACAAAGTGGCACATAATTGTGAAGTGGAAGGAAAATGAATGATAAATGATTTTCAACATTTTTTACAAATAAATATATGAAAAGTGTGATGTGGAATTGTATTCAGCTCTCTGAGTTAATATAGTTACATAGTTAGTAAGGTTGAATAAAGATGGTCAGTAAAGACACCAGTCCATCCTGAGTGAGTGTCTACAATTGTTCCTAACCCTTTACTTTGCAGTACCAGTGACCCTTTTTACTGCTAGGCAAGAGTACTAACCACTACACCACTGTGCCGCTCTTTGTAGAACCACCTTTTGCCGCAATTACAGCTGCAAATCTTTTTGGGTATGTCTCTACAAGTTTGAACATCTAGAGAGAGTGACATTTTTGCCCAATCTTCTTTGCAAAATAGCTCAAGCTCTGTCAGATTGGATGGAGAGCTTCTGTGAACAGCAATTTTCAAGTCTTGCCACAGATTCTCAAATGGATCTAGGTCTGGACTCGACTGGGCCATTCTAACACATGAATATGCTTTGATCTAAACCATTCCATTGTAGCTCTGACTATATGTGTAGGATCGTTGTCCTGCTGGAATGTGAACCTCCGCTCCAGTCTAAAGTCTTTTGCAGACTTTAACAGGTTTTCTTCTAACACTGCCCTGTATTTGGATTCAAACATCTTCCCATCAACTCTGACCAGTTTACCTGTGCCTGATGAAGAAAAGCACCCCTACAACATAATGTTGCCACCACCATGTTTCACAGTGGGGATGGTGTGTTCAGGGTGATGTGCAGTGTTAGATTTCCGCCCCCATGGAGTTTTGCTTTAAGGCTAAAAAGTAAAATTTTTGTCTCTTCAGACCAGAGCACCTTCTTCTACATGTTTGCTGTGTCCCCCACACGGCTTCTCGTAAACTTCAAACGGGACTTCTTATGGTTTTCTTTCAACAATGGCTTTCTTTTTGCCACTCTTCCATAAAGGCCAGATTTGTGGAGTGCATGACTAATAGTTGTCCTGTGAACAGATTCTCTCACCTGAGCTGCGGATCTCTGCAGCTCCTCCAGAGTTACCATGGGCCTCTTGGCTGCTTCTCTAATTAATGTTCTCCTTGTCTGGCCTGTCAGTTTAGGTGGACAGTCATGTCTTGGTAGGTTTGCAGTTGTGCCATACTCTTTCTGTTTTCAGATGATGGATTGAACAGTGCTCCGTGAGATGTCCAAAGCTTCTGATATTGTTTTTTATACACCTTTTTTTTATAACCCTAATTTAAACTTCTCCACAACTTTATCCCTGAACTATCTGGTGTGTTACTTGGCCTTTACTAATTAGGTGACTTCTGAAGGCAATTGGTTCCACTAGGTTTTAGTTAGGGGTATCACAGTAAAGGGGGTTAATTTAAATGCACGCCACACTTTTCAGATCTTTATCTGTAAAATATTTTAAAAAACACTTATTATTTTTCTTTTCACATCGCAATTATGTGCCACTTTGTGTTGGTCTATTGCATAAAATCCCAATAAAATATATTTATGTTTTTAGTTGTAATATGACAAAATGTGAAAAATGTCAAGGGGTATGAATACTTTTTCAAGGCATTGTACATACACCGATCAGCCATAACATCATTACCACCAACCTAATGATGAATAGTTCCCCCTTTGCTGCCTAAACAACTCTGACCAGTTAAAACATAGATGCCACCAGACGTCTTAAGGTATGTGGTATCTGGCACCAAGCTATCAGTAGCAGATCCTTGAAGTATCCAGTGGCATCCCATAGTACATCTTGATGTCATCTCTTTCCCACGTAAGTGACACACGTGCATCCAACCATCCACATGATGTAAAAGAAAACATAATTTATCAGACCAGGCCACCTTCTTACATTGTTTCGTGTTACAGTTCTGATGCTTGCATGCCCATTGTAGGAGCTTTTGGACACAGGTCAGCATGGCCACCCTGAGTAATCTGTGGCTAAGCAGCCCCATACACAATAAACTGTGATACATTGTGTGTTCTGACACCTTTCTATCAGAAACAGCATTAACTTTTTCAGCAGTTTGAGCTACAGTAGGTTTTCTATTGGATCGGACTACACAGGCCAACCTTCAGGCTCAGTTCACACTGATGCGTCATAGGAACCGACTTGTGAGACCCTAAGTCGGAATGACATGTGAAATTCAATGTTTCCCTGTGAGAGTTGTCTTAACTGATACTACACAAGTCTGTCCAACTTTAGAAAAGGTTCCTCCACTACTTTGGTCCGACTCTGGCAAGACTTTAATGCCACATAGTGTACAAAGTCACATCAAAGTCGCACTGAAAGTTGCAGGACTTTGAAGCCAGCTACTGTGACCCTAGCCTAACTCCCTATATGTATCAGTGAACCTTGGCTGTTCATGACCCTGTTACCAGTTCTCAGTTTTTTTCTTCCTTGGACTACATTTGGTAGGTTCTGACAATTGCAGTTGCTCTGACCCAGTTATTTTGTCATTACAATCTGACCCTTGTCAAAGTGGCTGAACTCTTTACGCCTGTCCAAATTTTCAGGGAAGACTGGAGCGACAATGAGATGGCAGTGGTATAAGAGCGTAGGGGTGGGCATGACAAGGTGCCCAGTTACGCCCACGGGGGAAGGTAGGAGGAGCTAGGGGGAGTGAAGGAGCAGCCTTACTTAAAAAGGTGCGGGGCTGAGCGGGAGAAAAAAGTTCAGCGAGGAGGCGGTTTTACGCGCTGCTCCTCGCGTGGCACACAGCATGGCAGAGATTGCACGGTTACTCGACCAATTGCTGGTCGCGGAGGCACTGGCTGGGAGCAGTGAGGATGGGGAAGGGAGGCGGCGAGCGTCCGGGTGTCGTGGCCGCCATTGCAGTATTCACCTGGGGGAGGCCCTCGAGAAGTGATCGGAGCCCGAGGGGGGAGGAATCGACCCCCTGGCGAAGCGGAGCCTTTATTCCCCCACGGCGGTGCAGAGGAGGCCTGCACGCCATGGAGCCAGCTCGGGAGGCGGGGCCACGGGCCAACATGGCGCCACTTCCCCTGCTCAGAGCGGAGGACAGCATGGGCAGGACATTGCCCCGGCAGCTCTGCATGGCCTGAGGGGGGGGGCTGGGAAACAAGAAAAAGACGACACTGGCTGCAGGAGCTGGGATGGACAGCAGGGGCGCTGTGGAGTTCAGCAGTCTGATGGGGTGTCTCTTACGGTAGCTCCATTCGAGCAGAGGGGGGGCAGGGGGCGGGGGCCAGTGGGATGGCGGGCAGCACATGGCAAGGCTGGAAAGGGGGGCATTGGGACAGTTGCATGGCTCGTTTTCCCCTGCAGCCCTGCATGGGCAGAGGGGAGGGGATAGAAGGGCACCAACGCCTCTGGTTGTGGCTGGACAAGCGAGCAGGGTTCCTGGAGATGCAGCGGGGAGGCGGATGCCCCCCGGCGGTGGCCACCATAGGTCCCAGGGGCAGAGTGGTGCCAGGGTCGGCCCTTCTGTCCGCAACCCCAGGAGGAGGTGGACCCCAACGAGGAGCAGTGCGCAATCGGCGCGTTAAGGAGTGGAACGGATTTGCACGCCGTCCAGGACCCCGTCACCTGGGCGGCTTCCGACTGATGGGAGTCAAGCGGAGGAGGGCAGATCGGAAGGAGAGTTGTCAGAGGATGAAGAGGAATCTGGACGGGCGGTTCTGGTGATGGAGGTCAGCACAGCGGCTGTGGGGGCGGCGCCCAGTCAGCGTGGTAAGTCCTGTGATAACGCTGCTTTTACTAATGCTTTACAGTGTTTAATGGGGGTGGTATCGGGGAGTGGAAGGCAGGTGGTCCCTCCTGCACCACGGGTGGGCACCACTGGCCAACCGCAGGATGGGAGCGGGCCTGCGGGTGCGGGGTCAGGGGGACAGTTGCGGGAGTTACTTGAGGGATTGTGGGTGTTGGTGGGTCAATTTGACGGTGGGACAGTGCAGTCTTCGGGAGGTGCGCAGGAGGTGGATAGCGGTGGTCCTGCTCGAGGAGGTGGGGGAGCACCCTCCGGGGGGATGTGGTTCCGACGCCTCTGGTGGTGTCACCGATTCCCTCGGCTAGTGCGAAAGGGGCCACTGAGACGGCCACCAGGTCGGACATTGTGAGGATCGCTGATGCGGCCAAGTGTGAGGTCTACGTGTGCTTCGAGGGACCGTTGGGGGCGCACCTGAAGCAGGAGGTAAGAGATAAAATTGTCAAGGGGGAATACGTGGAAATTTTTTTCACTATTGCCACTTGAGAAATTCAATTTGGACCGGGTGAAGCCAGACGATTCTAAGAAGGAAGACGAAGATAAGAGGCGATACAGGTTAATACCGTGGATGTTTGCCAATTGGTTGCAGGCGTTCGCGATTATGGCTAGCATCTTAGGCGAAAAGAACCCTGAACACTGTTTGGCATTGTTTTGTTATATGGACGCCATTGGGGAGGCTTATAGGGTGTATGGGGGTACTGCTTGGTTGAGCTACGACGAGCAGTTCCGTCAACGGAGGGCAGTCCGGCCCACATTGCGGTGGGACCATAAAAACATTAGCCTCTGGATGAGGCTCATGGCTTCGGCGAGAACGCCACCTCAGCTATTTCAAGGGGGGCCGGGGGTAACCACTCCTTGATCGTCGGCCGGAAAAAAATGGGGAGTGTGCTGGCAATTCAATGAGGGTTCGTGCAAATTCGGGGGATCGTGTAAGTTCAAGCACGAGTGCTTGGGGTGTGGGGGAGCCCACACCCTCACCAGGTGTTTTAAAAAAGGGAATCTGCTCACAAGAGGGACGACGCCAGTGATGTGGGAAAGGATGCAGCCTTTCCTAAGTAGGTACCCGGATGGGGCGACGGTGGGGATGCTCAGGTCGAGTTTTTAACGCGGTTTTAAAATTCCCTGTGGGTTTAAGGTGGTGCCCCAGCAGGCGGGGAATTTAAAATTGGCATTGCATCATCCAGAAGTGGTGGCGGAAAAACTGTCCAAGGAAGTGGCTTTGGGGCGCATGGCTGGGTCATTTGCGAGAAAACCACTGGAGGACTTAGTGGTGTCACCCTTTGGGGTGGTCCCGAAAAAGGAACCAAACAAAATCGGGCTGATACTCCACTTGTCCTTCCCGAAAGGGGGGTCGGTGAACGGCTTCATTGACCCGGAGGCCTGCGCGGTGTCCTATACATCATTTGATGCTGCTGTACGTTGGGTACAGCGCTAGGGCAAAGGGGCTTTAATGGCAAAATCTGACATAGAGTCTGCATTTTGGCTGCTTCCAGTGCACCCGGAGAGTTTTCGCTTGTTGGGTTGTTGCTGGCAGGAACAATTCTACGTGGACAAGTGCTTGCCCATGGGTTGTTCCATTTCGTGCGCAATGTTTAAGGCGTTCAGTTCCTTTCTGGAGTGGGTTGTGCAGGACGTGGCGGGCGTCGAGTCGGTTATCCATTACCTGGATGATTTCTTGTGCGTGGGCCCTCCCTCTTCGAATGTGCGTGCAATTTTGCTTTCTACGTTGCACCACATGGCAGAGAGGTTTGGTGTGCCCCTGGCAGCTGATAAAATGGAGGGTCCGAGGACAGAGCTGAGCTTCCTGGGCATCGTGATAGATTCCATGGCTATGGAGTGTCGATTGCCAGAGGCAAAGTTGCTGGATTTTCAGAAAGAAATCAGGGAAATTCACGGTCTGAGGAAGGTTAGTTTACGTACGTTACAATCGTTGTTGGGCAAGCTTAATTTTGCATGCCGGATTATTACCATGGGCAGGATTTTCTGTGGAAGGATGTCTGCCGTGACGGCGGGGGTGACCTCCCCGGCGCACTATATCCGCCTGAACAAGGAACATAGGGAGGATCTGAAGGTATGGTATCAGTTCCTCTCCGTGTACAATGGCAGGGCGGTGTGGATGTCGGGCCCGGTGAGCAATTTTGACGTGGAATTGGTCACCGACACCGCGGGTTCCACGGGGTTTGGGGCATTTTTTCAGGGACGGTGGAGTGCTGAACCCTGGCCTTGGTCCTGGGTCGCAGCAGGCTTCCTTCGGGAATTTGGTACTGCTGGAATTGTTTCCAGTGGTGCTGGCATTGGAATTGTGGGGGGAAGCTTGTCGGAACCTAAAGCTTAGGCTGAACTGCAATAACATGGGGGTGGTGCAGGTCATCAATAGCATGTCGGCGTCTTCACAACCTGTCGTTCAGCTGATGCGGCAGTTGGTGTTGCGTTGCTTGCAGTTGAATGTTTTTCTTTATGCTGTGCACATCCCGGGAGTGGACAACACATTGGCTGATGCTTTGTCTCGCTTTCAGTGGGACAAGTTCAGGGCCTTGGCACCAGCGGCGGACTTGGAAGGCATGCCTTGCCCGGGCTGGATGTGGGAGCTGGTATCGGAATCGCTGCAGGATGGATCCGGAGGTCGGTGAGTGGGGTGACATGGGCGGCATACGTGAAGGTGTGGAAGGAATGGTCGGAGTTGGTCCGGGAAGCGGGGGTGGAGCGGGATAGGTCCGCGGTACAGTTGCTGGTACTGTATTTTGTGACGAGGAACATGGAAGCGGGATGCTCGGTGTCGGCTATTGAGAAGAAACTGGCAGGTTTGGCGTTCTGGTTTAAACTGAGTGGGCAAGAGGATTGGACGAAAGGTTTTTGGGTTAGGCAGGCAATCAAGGGATATCGGAAGGAACATCGGCGGAGTGACACATGAAGGCCTATTACATTTGCTAATTTGTTGGTATTGCTCCAACAACTGGGGTCGGTGTGTTCCTCCTCTTATGAGGTGTCGTTTTTGGCGGCTTTTTCGTTGGCTTTTTTCGGGGGATTTCCATCTTCGGGAATTGGTAAGCCCGTCTAGGGCTGTGGTGGGGGGGGGGGTATATTGGTGGAGGATGTGGACCTCTGGGCGGATAAGTTACCGGTTAAGCTGAGAAAGTCGAAGATGGATCAACAGGGAAGAGGTGTGCAGGTGTGGTTGTTCGCGATGCCAGAGTGCGCAGCTTGCCCGGTGAGGGTGGTGGGGTGTTTTCTCCAGAAACGAACGGAAGGCGGTGGGCCTTTGCTGGTGCATGAGGATGGGTCCTACTTGTCCAGGTTCCAATTTGTGGCGGTTCTGCGAAAATGTTTAGGTAAAATGGGTTTGGATGGTTCAGCTTACGCTACACACTCCTTCCGCATTGGGGTGGCCACGGAGGCAGCCAGGTGTGGGTTGGACGAGGTGGCGGTACGTCGGATGAGGAGATGGGAATCTAAGAGATTCCGCACTTACATTCGGGTTTGGTTTGGGAATGAGGTTATGGAATGATAAAAAAAAAAGTTGGTGGGGTGATTGCTTTGTGGGTTTTATTTTGGGGGTTGTTTGTCATTCTGTTTTGGTTTTCGTTTCAGATGGAGGTCACCCGCGCCTTGTCTGGATTGTGGGACATTCATATGTATCCTGGGGAGCCAGGAGAGGGGATGCCAGACCCGATGGGAGGCAATTGGGGATATCCCGACGGGAAGCACACATAAGGTGGCTGGGGAGGCCAGGGATGATGTGGCGTGGGCTGGTCCCAGAAGTGGAGCGTTATGTGAGGTTTGATAGTCCGCCAGACGTGTTGGTAGTACATGCAGGGGTTAATGATTCAGGGGTGAGGACGATCAGGGATCTGATCGCGGACGTAAAGTCGGATCTGGGGTACTTGCGTTCGGCTTTTCCGAACATGTTACTGGTATGGTTGGACATGGTAGCGAGGACTGCGTGGCGCATGGCAAGGTCGGTGGAGAGGCTTAATAAAGCTAGGATTCAGGTGAACAAGGTGGTCGGGAGGTTTATGGTTCGGGAGGGGGGCCTGGTGATATGTCACAGGGAACTAGAGAAGAATGTCGCCCTTTACCTAAGGAGGGATGGGGTCCACCTCACGGATGTGGGAATCGACCTTTGGTCGCTGGGCTTGCAAGATGGAATACAGGCGGCCCTGCGGGTGTGGAGGGGCCCTCTAGGTTGAGGTTTCATCCTTTCAGGTGGTGGCGGTATTTGTTTGTTGGTCAGTGACGGTAGCGGCAACAGATGTGGCAAAAGGGGTGGGGGGCTCATCGGTAGTATGGCCCCTCTGGTGTATTCATCAAATGGTTGATGAATACTGGTTTGGTTGCACTGCAGGAAAAATGTGTGTCTCCGAGCGGTACAGCTAGAGGCCTATGATGGTTGGTAAAGGTCCCGCAGTGTACTGGTGATATATATTCGGTGAAAGAGGAGATAGCTATGTCACTGACCAATAAATTGGGGTTGAAACATGTTGTTTCTTTATGGTTGCAATTACTTTGTTTTATATTAAAGTTAGTTTGGAGTTTTATACGTTATTTGGTTAATAAAGGCTGTTATGGCCAATAAACTCCATGAGAACGGTGTGGTCTCTTATTCAAAGACAAAGGTGGGAAAGGGGTATGAGGGGGCTGTAACAGTTAAAGGGGAGTATATCTGGGTTGCACTGGTCAAGGGAAGACCGGAGTGACAATGAGACGGCAGGGGAATGATAGCGTAGGGCTGGGCATGATAAGGTGCCCAGTTACACCCACGGGGGGGAGGAGGAGCTAGGGGGAGTGGGGGAATGTCGGCCTTTACCTAAGGAGGGATGGGGTCTCTTATTCAAAGAAAAAGGTGGGAAAGGGGTATGGGGGGCTGTAACAGTTAAAGGGGAGTATATCTGGGTTGCACTGGTCTTGCTTTCAACACATTGGCTTCATGAACAACATATTCACTTGCTGCCCAATAAAGTTATATAGTTACATAGTTAGTGAGGTTGAATAAAGACACCAGCCGATCCAGTTCAACCTGAGTGAGTGTCTACAATTGTCCCTATCCCTGTACATTGCACACTCACATTGGTTCCTACCCTCAAGGAGCCCACAATCAAAGGTCCCCATTCATATACTAGGGCCAATTTTGGACAGAAGCCAATTAACCTACCTGCATGTCTTTGGGGTGTGGGAGGAAACCAGAGTACCCAGAGGAAACCCGCGCAGACACAGGGAGAGCATGCAAACTCCAGGCAGGTAGTGTCATGGTTAGGATATGAACCAGTGACCCTTTTTACTGCTAGGTGAAAGTGCTAACCACTAAACTACTGTGCCGCCCAATATATCCTACTCATTGTAACAAGATATTCAATATTGGTAATTTTACACCTGTCAGTGGTCATAATGTTATGGCTGATCAGACTATGTTTGTCTTTTTTTTTTACTTTGTGCTCCAGCTCAGATTAAGATACCCTGTGACTAGCAGCATGTTAGATTGGATGGCAAACCGTCTGTAAAATTTAATATGTTTACCAGCTCTCTACAAACTGTGTAAAATGCATGTTTTTGGTACAATTTTGGAACAGTATATTCCTCTGTACTTAAAGCCCAATTCAAGCTTCCATATTTATTATTGTAATGCAGTCAGGCTGCATATACAGGAATAAATATGTTAGGTTTTGCCTTTACTTCCACTTTAAGTAAAAAAAAGTCAAACTAACTCCCACCTACATTCTAAGCCTAACCTATCTAAATGCATTAAGGGTTAGTCCAGTCTCCAGTGGAGTCCTCTGTGTGCAGGAGAAAGCCAACAATAGCTAAGAAATGCCTGAAAAGTGATGTCACCCATACAATTACTATGGGATTTCCGTTTACTTCCACTTTTGCCGTGTACACACGATCGGACTATCTGGCGGACTTAGGCCGCGTACACACGCGTGGACTGTTCGCCCAACCTTGTTCGGCAAACAGTTTGTCAAACAGTCCGCTCAAAATTTGCATGAGCGGACTTGCCCACACACGAGCGGACTGTTTGACGAACAAGGTTGGGCAAACAGTTCGCTCAACTTTTGAAATGAACGGACTCGCCCACGTAAGGAGGAGGCAAATCCGCCCATTTCGAGCGCGTGTACAGGTAGGCGGGGCCCGCGAGGGAGACGTCGCGGGCTCCGCCGCCTGGAATGGGCTTAAAGGGGAACCCCAACGCCGAAAAAAATCGGCGTGGGGGTTCCCCCCAAGTCCACACCAGACCCTTGTGCGAGCACGCTACCCGGCCGGCCAGGAAAGGGGGGCGAGCGAGCGCGCCCCCCCTTCTGAGCCGTACCAGGCCGCGTGCCCTCAACATGGGGGGGTGCCTTGGGGAAGGGGGGGCCGCGCGGCCCCCCCACCCCAAAGCACCTTGTCCCCATGTTGATGAGGACAAGGGCCTCTTCCCGACAACCCTGGCCGTTGGTTGTCGGGGTCTGCGGGCGGGGGGCTTATCGGAATCCGGGAGCCCCCTTTAAGAAGGGGGCCCCCGGATACCGGCCCCCCACCCTATGTGAATGAGTATGGGGTACAATGTACCCCTACCCATTCACCTGTGAAATAAAGTACAAATAAAAACACAACACAGGGGGAAAAAATATTTTATTGCACAGCCGGGGGTCTTCCGTCTTCGGGGGTCTTCTCGCCGGACTCCTCCGCTATGTGTGTGTAGCTCTTTTGCCAGCGGAGGAGTCCGGCTTTCTTCCTCCCCGCCGCCGGCCTCTTCTCCCGACTTCGGGGGTCTTGTCCCCCTCTTCGGTTCTTCTGCCGGGCCACCGCGCCTGGTCTGGTGGCCCGGTCTTCTGTCGCTGTCTTCCGTTCTTCTGTCGCCGCCTTCGGTTCTTCTGCCGGGCCACCGCGCCTTCTTGTAGCTCTTTTACAGGCGGTGGCCCGGTCTTCTGTCGCCGTCGCCGCCTTCCGTTCGTGTTCTTCTTCTTGTTCTTCTTGTTCTTCTCCTGGAGATGTTGACTCGACGAGCTCTCCGGCCGGAATGCCGGGGACGCGCTGTGCGGTCACTTATATAGTGACAATGGGGCGGGGTCACATGGTATATGTCACATGGGTTGGTCACATGGGTTGATGTCACATGGGGACTATGACATCGTAAGGGGGCGGGGTCACCATGTGACATCAACCCATGTGACATATACCATGTGACACCGCCCCATTGTCACTATATAAGTCACAGCGCAGGGCGGCTCTGGCATTCCGGCCGGAGGGAGCGACGTGTCAACATCGCCTGGAGAAGAACAAGAAGAACAAGAAGAAGAACACGAACGGAAGGCGGCGACGGCGACAGAAGACCGGGCCACCGCCTGTAAAAGAGCTACAAGAAGGCGCGGTGGCCCGGCAGAAGAACCGAAGGCGGCGACAGAAGAACGGAAGACAGCGACAGAAGACCGGGCCACCGGACCAGGCGCGGTGGCCCGGCAGAAGAACCGAAGAGGGGGACAAGACCCCCGAAGTCGGGAGAAGAGGCCGGCGGCGGGGAGGAAGAAAGCCGGACTCCTCCGCTGGCAAAAGAGCTACACACACATAGCGGAGGAGTCCGGCGAGAAGACCCCCGAAGACGGAAGACCCCCGGCTGTGCAATAAAATATTTTTTCCCCCTGTGTCCAGCAAGTCCAGCAAGCAGCATTATTGGGGCACCTCGCCCAGCCTATTGAAATGAATGCAACATGGCCCTTTTTAACACTTTCTTTGGCCACTAGTGGGGGTTAAAAGTGCCCCGCTAGCGCCACTAAAACAATGATAAAGCGCCACTAAAACGAGCAGCGCTGTACCACTACCGACCACATCGCCCCAGTGTGAAAGTACCCTTTGGTATTAGATGTGCAAACAAAAAGGTGAGACCACATCTAATACCTACAGAGTGTAATGGAAACAAGGTGGAGTTCAAAGTGAACTGTGTCATTACCTGCAGGGATTGGCATTTAGGGGGCTTAAAGCAGGCAGGGATGAAAGTGATATCAACTATTCACTGCCTGTCAAATGCTTCTGAAAAGTGACCTGAGCATGGATCACTTTTCAGAGGAGTGGCAGTGGCTGCTGCAAGTGAATACAAGCATTTAGGCTCACACTGGTGTGCTGCGGTTTGGCTGCAGTGCGGGTGTACTGGCGGGTGTCACACCCCCTCAGACTTCTTTTAGGTTACTCATTGTTGCTGCATGTTCTGAAAGTGCACCAAACATGCAGCATGCAGGACGTTTTGTGCACTTTCAGAACATGCAGTAAAAATGTGCATCCTCTATGTCCCAGGGGCAACATGCAGGATGACTGTCAGTACACCAGCACTGCAGCCAAACTGCAGCATGTCAGTGAGAGCCCTCATCATACCACCTAGCCCTAGGAGGGCAAGGTACTGGCACAGGCTGCTAGAAAAAAACTCTTTGGCTGCAGGGAGGAGGAGAGAGGAGGAGCTCACTTACTTGGATGGTCCCAGCCTCCCAGGAGCCTCACTGGATTCCAGCCAACTGCTCAGATTGAGCAGAGAGCAGGTCCAGCCTCTGCCAGCCAATGGTGTGGAGTAGGGAGGGCTGGGCGGGGCTGTGCTGTGTAACACAGACTGTCAGCCCTGACATGAAGACATTGCTGGCTCACAGTACTGGACTCGGCCAGCTCAAGAACTGTGCATGTTTCGGTTTTGAGCTGACGACACAGCAGCCTTTGCCACCGCATATCAGAGCAGCCCAGGGGGCAATTGCATCCCTGCCCCCTAGCCCAGCCCTCCCCTGGACTGTCCTATTCGCCCGCTAGAGCCTTAAGTAAAAATCCTTGTGCAAACTCTGTGCCAGCCTGTGTCAGAGCATACATAGGGCTAATGACTTCCCCCCTGACCTGGTGACAATTTTTGGGACTGGCCTTGGGAGGAAGGGAAGATCACATGCCCCTGATGCCGCCTGACAATATTTCTCTGCTATCACCCAGTGACATTGACCTGCTGCACTATTACTCCAAAATGATAGAGCCCCAACTGCCTGCTACATGTAAACAAACCAACCAGAAATCCAGGGTTATGTCATTGACTAAATATTGACATGATCATATTTGATCAATGGTTTCGCCTAAAATCCTTGCCCAGTTTGTTTGCCAACAGCTAGCCAGTGAACTGTCTTGTAGAGGTGGTAGCATTACTGACATTAAATGACAGATCCCTGAATGGCTTGTTTGGCATTACAGATCCCTGGCAAGCTAAATTACAGATTCCTAGCTGGCTGGTATTTTTAAACAAACCAGCTAGGGATCATGGGTGACGTAATTGAATAAATATGGTCATTTTGTACCCTAGAAAAGGGATGGCCGAACGGTTCGCCCGGCGGTCGGGTCGCAACGAATTTCGGCTGTTCGCGGTCCGCCCAATCGGCGGACTATTGCCGCTGTTTGCCCGGTGGACTTCCGTGTTTACTGTGTAAAAGAACTTTGACCTATGATGACACATCCATCATGTGGTACAGGACAACCAATTGAGACATTACAGCACATGGACACTTGGACATTCCCCCTAACTTATAAATAGACCCGATCCGGCGGCCATTTTACATTCTTTCGTATGTCACTATAGGGCGAGGTTGCTGTGTGGAGCAGGGAGAGACTGCCGTGACCCAAATCGCTAGCTATTAGGTCCACAAAAGTTATTTTAAGGACTGGTATGGTATAGGTGTTAGGTGTAGTTCAGGATATAGGTTTGAGGCACTGCTATTCAAGTCATTGTTGCAGCAGCCTGTCTTTTGTCAGTGTAGAGAGGGACAGGACGCTGTGTGCAGCAGGGACAGTCAGTTTAATCATTAGCTGTTACTATTAGGCTGAGTTCACACTATAGCGATGCGGGAACGCCGCGAATCCGCAGCGTTTTCCCGCATCGCATGACTCCCGCCGGCAGTTCACACTGCCCTATGCGGACTGCTGGGAGTGTCAATGAAATCTTAATGACACCCCCAGATCCGTCCGCATATCGCAGTGCGATCTGCACACTCGCACAGGAATCGGATCGCATGGTGTGAACACCCATGCGATCCGATTCTGCTGCGGACCAAAAAAAGGGTCCCGTGCGAGTTTGCTATCTGTATGGCTGAACTCGCATCGCTACAGAGATCCGATGTGATTTGCACTGCAGTGCGGTGCGAATCACATCCGGATCTCCCCCCGCAGCAGTGTGAACCCAGCCTTAGATCGAAAAAAGTCCTTTTCAGGACTGGTATGGTAAAGTAGTACAGGATATAGTTTTGAGTGCTATTCAAGTTATTGTTGCAGTAGCCTGTGTTTTGTCAGTTTAAATAGGGACAGACAGGAAGCTGTGTGTGGCAGTGAGGGACAGTCAGTTTAATCAGTAGCTGTTAATATTAGGTCCACAAAGGTTCTTTTCAGGACTGCTATGGTAATAGGGTTGTACACGTATAATATTCTTTCTTTCAAATATAGAAAGAATATTATACTTGACTGCTGCCCTTCTGCTGCAGTAGTTCTTTATCAGTATAGGGACTGAGGTACAGTCTGCTAATCGCAACCTACTAGTTCCACAAAGGTCCTTCTAAGGACTGGTAAGGTATAACGTACTAGAGTATATAGGGTTGAGTGAGGTACAGTCTGCTAATCCTTAAGGACTGGTATAGGTCCACAATATATAGGGTTGAGGTGCACTACTGCTGACTGCTGCCCAATTCTGCAGCAGTCCTTTATCAGTATAGGGACTGAGGTACAGTCTGCTAATCACAACCTACTAGTTGCACAAAGGTCCTTCTAAGGACTGGTAAGGTAATAGCGTACTAGAGTATACAGGGTTGAGTGAGGTACAGTCTGCTAATCCTTAAGGACTGGTATAGGTCCACAATATATAGGGTTGAGGTGCACTACTGCTGACTGCTGCCCTATTCTGCAGCAGTCCTTTATCAGTATAGGGACTGAGGTACAGTCTGCTAATCACAACCTACTAGTTGCACAAAGGTCCTTCTAAGGACTGGTAAGGTATAACGTACTAGAGTATATAGGGTTGAGTGAGGTACAGTCTGCTAATCCTTAAGGACTGGTATAGGTCCACAATATATAGGGTTGAGGTGCACTACTGCTGACTGCTGCCCTATTCTGCAGCAGTCCTTTATCAGTATAGGGACTGAGGTACAGTCTGCTAATCACAACCTACTAGTTGCACAAAGGTCCTTCTAAGGACTGGTAAGGTATAGTGTACTACAGTATATAGGGTTGAGTGAGGTACAGTCTGCTAATCCTTAAGGACTGGTATAGGTCCACAATATATAGGGTTGAGGTGCACTACTGCTGACTGCTGCCCTATTCTGCAGCAGTCCTTTATCAGTATAGGGACTGAGGTACAGTCTGCTAATCACAACCTACTAGTTGCACAAAGCTCCTTCTAAGGACTGGTAAGGTATAGCGTACTAGAGTATATAGGGTTGAGTGAGGTACAGTCTGCTAATCCTTAAGGACTGGTATAGGTCCACAATATATAGGGTTGAGGTGCACTACTGCTGACTGCTGCCCTTTTCTGCAGCAGTCCTTTTTTTTTTTTTATTTCACAAAAGTTTTAGCAGTCCTTTATCAGTATAGGGACTGAGGTACAGTCTGCTAATCACAACCTACTAGTTGCACAAAGGTCCTTCTAAGGACTGGTAAGGTATAGCGTACTAGAGTATATAGGGTTGAGTGAGGTACAGTCTGCTAATCCTTAAGGACTGGTATAGGTCCACAATATATAGGGTTGAGGTGCACTACTGCTGACTGCTGCCCAATTCTGCAGCAGTCCTTTATCAGTATAGGGACTGAGGTACAGTCTGCTAATCACAACCTACTAGTTGCACAAAGGTCCTTCTAAGGACTGGTAAGGTATAGCGTACTAGAGTATATAGGGTTGAGTGAGGTACAGTCTGCTAATCCTTAAAGCGGAGGTCCACCCTAAAGTGGACCTTCTGCTCATTGGAATCCTCCCCCCCTCCGGCGCCACAATTGGCACCTTTCAGGGGGGAGGGGGGTGCAGGTACCTGTACAGTACAGGTATCTGCACCCACTTCCGGCATGGCTATCTGCGGAAAGGGGCGTAGATCTACGCCCCTTTCCGAAAGCCCCCCGCTGCCTGCTGGGAAACACACAGATCCCAGAGGCAGCGGGACCATACTTATTGCGCAGCGCGACTCGCGCATGCGCAGTAGGGAACCGGGAAATGAAGCCGAAAAGGCTCCACTTCCTGATTCCCATACCCAAGATGGCGGCGGCAGCACCCGAGAGACGATCGAGAGATCGGCTTCGGGTGCCGACATCGCGGGCGCGCTGGGCGGGGATGTGTCCTTATTTTAAAAGTCAGCAGCTGCAGTATTTGTAGCTGCTGGCTTTTAAAAAAAAAAACGGCGGAACTCCCGGCGGACTCCCGCTTTAAGGACTGGTATAGGTCCACAATATATAGGGTTGAGGTGCACTACTGCTGACTGCTGCCCTATTCTGCAGCAGTCCTTTATCAGTATAGGGACTGAGGTACAGTCTGCTAATCACAACCTACTAGTTGCACAAAGGTCCTTCTAAGGACTGGTAAGGTATAGCGTACTAGAGTATATAGGGTTGAGTGAGGTACAGCCTGCTAATCCTTAAGGACTGGTATAGGTCCACAATATATAGGGTTGAGGTGCACTACTGCTGACTGCTGCCCTATTCTGCAGCAGTCCTTTATCAGTATAGGGACTAAGGTACAGTCTGCTAATCACAACCTACTAGTTGCACAAAGGTCTGTATAAGGACTGGTAAGGTATAGTGTACTACAGTATATAGGGTTGAGTGAGGTACAGTCTGCTAATCCTTAAGGACTGGTATAGGTCCACAATATATAGGGTTGAGGTGCACTACTGCTGACTGTTGCCCAATTCTGCAGCAGTCCTTTATCAGTATAGGGACTGGGAGTTTTGTCACAGGGTCATTTAAAAAATGACAGGCAGAGGAAGAGGCAGGCCCTTCCGCAGGGGTGGTAGGTTGTAGGGCAGGAGCAACAAGCTTGAGCCAAAGTGGGAAATTGCAGAAAGTGCGTGCGATTACGTCAAAGGAAGCACCAGAATTGGTTGAGTGGCTCACTCAGCCTTACTCTTCTGCACCCTCTTCATCCTCTCGATCTGCACCCTCTTCTTCACTCTCTGCTATGTGCACCCCCAAAGACACTACCACCAACAACACCACCACCACATACCTTCCGCTTGAGTCACAGGAATTATTTTTCGATCCATATCAAGACATTTCTGATGCGCAGCCACTCTTGGCATTGGATCAGGAAGAGGAGGTAGCAACAACCGCCACACAGCAGTCTGACGACAGTACCCAGATCAGCCCAAGGAGGAGGTTGGACCCTGGTGTTGCTGCCTACTCCGAGATCTCTACTTATAGCTGTGGGGAAGGTGACATCAATGATGACGTGTCTAGTGATGTCACGTGGGTGCCCACAAGAGACGCCGGCACATGGCTCCGCAGTGTGGGCACTTTTTAACGTGTCCGCTGCTGACAATAGTGTTGCCATCTGCAATCTTTGCAGTCAACGCATTAGTCGCGGTAAGCCCAACACTCACCTAGGGACGACCGCCTTAAGAAGGCACATGACCTGCCATCACCGAGCCCAGTGGGAGCAACGGAACACACAAAGCCGCACTCCAGGCTCTCACCGTCCAGCCTCGTCTTCTACTTCTCCTTCTCCTCTCTCCTCACAATTGTCCTCCACTCCACCTTCCATCACGCCAAGCTCACGTTTTTCTGCAAAAAGGCAGGCTTCCGTGGGCCTAATGTTCGAGCGTAAAAAAATGATGACGCCGGATAACCCTCTTGCCCAACGGTTGACAGCTGGCTTGTCAGAACTGATAGCCCGCCATCTATTGCCATATAAACTGGTGGACTCGGAGGCCTTGTCAAAAATTTATGGCCATTGGAACACCACAATGGAAGGTCCCAGGAAGTAAATATTTCTCACAGAAGGGCATCCCAGAGCTATATGGCCATGTTCAGCGGCAAGTGAATGTATCTCTGGCACACAGTTTCGGTGCCAAGATACATCTGACCACAGACACGTGGTCTAGCAAACACGGGCAGGGAAGGTATATCACTTTTACTGCCCACTGGGTGAACCTTCTGACGGCCGTCAAGCATGTAACCCGTGGCACCCGTGTAGATTTGGTTTTACCGCCACGGATTGCATGCAGGCCTGGCTCTTCTTCTCCTCCTCTTCCTACTCCATCCTCCTCCCTCTCCTCCTCGGCTGCCTCCTCCTTTTCCGCTGCTATCGTCTCTTCCGCTGTGCCGCCCAAGCTCCCCAGAACCTATTTGACATGCCAGGTGAGACGTTGCCATGCCGTGCTGCGCCTGTTGTGCCTGGAAGCCAAGAGCCACACTGGCCCTGCACTCCTTTCAGCTTTGCATTCACAGGCAGATCAGTGGCTAACACCGCTCAATTTGACAGTTGGTAAAGTGGTGTGTGACAACGGTGCCAATCTGCTTAGCGCATTGAAACAGGGCAAAATTACGCACGTGCCATGCATAGCACATGTCTTAAACTTGGTCGTGCAGCGATTCGTTGTCAAATACCCTGGGGTCCAGGACATCTTGCGGCAGGCAAGGAAAATCTCGACCCATTTCAGAAGATCTTACACGGCCATGGCTCGCCTTGCTGACATTCAGCGGCGACACAATCTGCCGGTCAGACGTCTTATTTGCGATTGCCCGACACGATGGAACTCAACCTTCTATATGCTTGATAAGCTGCTCCAGCAGAAATGTGCAGTTAATGTCTACCTGTATGAGCTCTGCGGCAGAACAGGTTCTGGGGAGCTGGGTTTTTTTTCACCGCGCCAGTGGCTGCTCATGTGCAACGCATGCAGACTTCTTCGGCCATTTGAGGAGATCACCAAACTGGTCAGTCGCAGCCATGGCGCCATCAGTGACATGGTACCTTATGCCTTCTTTATGGAGCGTGCATTGCGTCGTGTCATTGATCAAGCTGTGGAGGAGCAGGAGCGGGAAGATGAGGAAGTCGCAATGCTGGATGAATTCCCAGGGGGGGCTACTCTATCTGAGACAAGTGAACAACAGGAGTCTGAAGAGGAGTCAGAGGAGGATGGTGCCGGGGCGGATGAGGAGGAGCAAGAAAAGCATGCTTTAAACCTTTCTGGGATCCCTGTTGTTGTGCGTGGATGGGGAGAGGAGAATGAAGAGGACGGCATTATCCTGGATGATGAGCAGGAGCCAGGCCACCACACCGCTTCCAGTTTAGTGCAAATGGGGGCCTTCATGCTCCAGTGTTTTAATAGGGACCCCCGTATAAAAAGTATAAGGGTCAAGGACCAGTACTGGGTGGCAACGTACTTGGACCCCCGGTACAAACACAAAATGGCAGAAATGTTACCGCCGTCACAGAGGGCTGTCAGAATGGAGCACTTCCAGGCCTTGCTTCGAGAAATGCTGCATTCTGCTTTTGCGTGCGCTGGCAGAGGAGTAATTCCCACTCCCAGAGAAGGAGTTGTGGGTACCAATCCAACAGCGCCTGCAAGAAGAGGCCGGTTTGAAGATGTGTTGGTGACTTCTGATATGAGGTCATTCTTTCAGCCGACCCATCGACAGGTGTCATCCGGATCCAGCATCAGGGAACGCCTAGATCGTCAGGTGTCCGACTACATCAGGTTAACGGCCGATGTGGACGCTCTGAGGAGTGATGAACCCCTGGACTACTGGGTGGGCAGGCTTGACCTCTGGCCAGAGCTTGCCCAATTTGCAATCGAACTGTTGGCTTGCCCCTCGTCCAGTGTCCTGTCCAAAAGGATGTTCAGCGCAGCAGGGGGGATTGTGACCGATAAGCATACTCGCCTAGCTCACGACAGTGTTAACTACCTCACATTTCTAAAAATGAATGAGGCATGGATCTCGGAGGAATTCAACACATGTGACCAGTAGACCATGTATATGTCTATAAACTATTTTTTTAATCGAGCACACAGACCTTCTTTCTTCATTTGGCTCACTTCCTTGTCCAAAAAAAGCACATCGTTCTATATGCCCGTACACTCCTGTTTGAAGAGGTTGAGCAGTGTCATATTTCTACTGGGGCTGCTTATTATGAGGGGCTCCCACCATCCCTGTGCTGTGCTGACTTCCTCCTGGGGCTGTACCTCTGCTGTGCATATTATGAGGGGCTCCCACGATCCCTGTGCTATGCTCATTATGAGGGGCTCCCACCATCCCTGTGCTGTGCTGACTTCCTCCTGGGGCTGCTTATTATGAGGGGCTCCCACCATCCCTGTGCTATGCTGACATCCTCCTGGGGCTGCTTATTATGAGGGGCTCCCACCATCCCTGTGCTGTGCTGACTTCCTCCTGGGGCTGTACCTCTGCTGTGCATATTATGAGGGGCTCCCACCATCCCCGTGCTATGCTCATTATGAGGGGCACCCACCATCCCTGTGCTATGCTGACTTCCTCCTGGGGCTGATTACGGTGCAGGTGTCAGTGCTGTATATCACGGTGCTGGTGTCAGTGCTTTATGTCACACAGCTGATGTCAGTGCTCTCTATCACGGTGCTGGTGTCAGATCACTCTATCACGGCGCAGGTGTCATTGCTGTATGTCACGCTGCTGATGTCAGTGCTCCCTATCACGGTGCTGGTGTCAGATCACTCTATCACGGTGCAGGTGTCATTGCTGTATGTCACGCTACTGGTGATCATCTCCTGCACCCTCTTCTTTGCCTACCCTGACCTTCCCTCTCCTCCATTGCCTTAATGCGCTCCACAGTCCTGAATTGTCACAATTTCACATATAAAAAAATAATGCTTGTAGTTGTCGATCCCAGATTCACCTCATACATGTGTTATGTCATTGGCCATGTGGTGGGACTATGTTTGCACAGCTAGTAATTATTTTGTGGCTGCAAATTTGACCTGTAGGTTTGCAAAGTTCGCCTCCCATTGAAGTCAATGGGGCTCACGGCGAACATTACGGTTCGCGAACTATCGGCCGCGTTCGCGGTCCGCGTTCGCGAAACGTCCCGTCGGAAGTTCGTCCATCACTACCCTAGAACCAAAAAATGACAGATCCCTGTCCGGTAAACAAACTAGCAAGGGATCTGTAATTTTGCAGGGGTAGTTTGAGCCTGGATTCATACTATTTCAAACACAGACATTGCATGTGGTGTGCATCGCATTGCTCTGTAAATCACATGTGATGTCTGTGTAATTCAAATTCAGCCATACAGTTTCTATGGCTGAACTTGCATTGTATGTGCATGAAAAAGGTGCAGGACCCTTTTTTTCCCACTCTGGAATCAGCCCATGTGATCTGATTCCTGTCCAAATTCACAGTGATCTGCAAACCGATCTGGGGTGTCATTAACTTTTTAGTTCAAAGAGGCAGTGTGAACTGACTATGAGGGAGATGGGATGCAGGAACCAGTACTGGAATTGTGCTGGTTCCTGCGTCGCAATAGTGTGAACCGGGGCTGAAGGGTAAAGTGGTGGGTTGTTGTGACGGTGTAGAAATACTTTGAGAAGTAGGTCACTGTGACTGAGAAGCTGCACCGCTGGCTGACGTGATTGACATCAGATTTACATCAGGAAACATTGTTTACTTTTATTTAAAAAAAAAGAAAAAAACATTGTTTACTTTTATTTAAAAAAAAAAAAAGAAAAAAAAAGGGCTTTGTCATGGTGTCTGTTTTTTTGTACTTGTAACTTTTTTTCTGGGAATGAGTAATAAGCACTGCCAATATACCCAGTACTTATTCCCCTAAATAGGTGAGAATACTGGGGAGCACTTATAAGGGTACCACTAATAAGTCTTCTTTCCCACAAACCCCCACATCCTTTGAAAACCACATGTGGGAATTAAGCCTTTGTCCCCTTAAGATGCAGTCAAGGTTCCTTGCAAGGCTTTATTGTCTTCCCTTGCAAGGTTGAAGGCATGTGACCTGCTATGGTTCGGGGTCGGGGAAGCAGGTACATGCCCTAATTTTCATGTTACCCATGCTGCATGGGTGTCAGAAACCATGAATCAAACTGAGACATTAGTACAGTTAAATCTCACTTGTTTAATAATAAAGAAAAAAAGGTAAACAGAGTAAACGTATTCAAAACATAGTTCAGGAACCGGAACAAAGTCAGACAAGCCAAAACATCAGGGAGCCAGACATGAGCATAGTAGAACAGCAAGCAGGATCTGGAGCCAGAATGAATGTCAGCCAAGCAATTCTTTAACAGGAACACAGGAGAGAGTCTCTAGAGATGTGACCAAGGTGAAGGCAGAGATCATCTGGGCTGGACTGCTTAAGTAGGCAGGACTGATGAGTAGGATATCATCAACAGGTGAGTCACCTAGAGAGATAGGAGCTGGCAATTAGCTGACAGCTGAGCGGCCAGCTCAGAGAAGGAAGGGCTGAGCCCAGCCCTGACAGTACCCCCTCCTCAATGACCCATCCCCCTCAGAGGACATCTTAGGCTTGAGGGGAAAACGTCTATGGAAATCACGGAGGAAGACAAGGGCATGTACGTCCAAGGATGAGACCAAAGAGCATTCCTCCAGACCATACCCTTTCCAATGCATCAGGTACTGTATGCGCCCACGGAGCCTACGAGAGTTAACAATGGACTGTACTTCATACTCCTCATGGTTCTCTACCTGTACAGGGTGAGTTACAAGGCACCAAGGTGATAAAGCGATTGCAAACCAAAGGTTTTAATAAGGTGATATGGCATACATTTGAGATACACATATTAGAAGAAAGGTCTAATGCGTAAGCCACTGGGCTAATCCTGCGAAGAATACAGAAAGGCCCAATAAACTGAGGTGCGAACTTCAGTGAGGGAACATGAAGTCGGAGGTTGTGAGATGACAGCCAGACCCTATACCCAACCTGGTAGGAAGGCGCAGACAGGCGTCTGCGGTCAGCATGAAGTCTGTACCTATCATTAGCATGTCGCAAAGCCTCCTGGACTTGTGTCAAAGTGGAACGAAAGACCACAGAGATGTTCCTCTAACGCAGGAATACTCTGCAGAACAAATGAGTCAGGCAACATGGAAGGTTGGAAACCATAGTTCGCCATAAACAGGGACAATTGGGAAGCAGAATTCAAGGCACTATTGTGAGCAAACTCCGCACACGGTAAGAGGTCTGACTAGTTGTTATGATGGTCAGAAATATGCCAATGTAGGAATTGCTCCAAAGACTGATTGTCAGGTGGGTCCAGGGCCTTTCTCCATTGGGTATGGGCTGTAGGAGGCCCACTGGAAGATGTCATGGAGTCTTACTCTGAGCAAACACAGAACAGACAGCTACAAAGGCAGTTACATCAGCATGTAGACTGGGCCCCCAGAATTGTTGGGAATTGGCCCAAAAGAGTTTATTCTTCCCAGGGTGGCCAGCAGCCTTGGGAGAATGGTAAGTCTGGAGCCCGGCAGTATGGAGACTGTATGGGACAAAGCAGCAGTCACACGTTTTCTCAGGAGGAGCATGAACCTGAGCAGCAAGAATTTTGTAACCCACAGGAGAAGTGAGACTGGTGCGAACCATAGCCAGAATACGATCAGGAGGAATCACAGGAACCAGAACCGACTCCATCCTGGAAGTGGAGGAAAATTGTGGTGACTGTCAGAAAATATGAACCAGACTGAGACAGAAGTACAGTAAAATCACACATAGAGTAAGCGTAGTCAAAGCATAGCCAGAGTCCAGTAACTGGATCGGGTAATCAGCCAAGCCAAAGTTCAGTAACCAGATCGGGTAATCAGCCAAGCCAGAGTTCAGTAACCAGATCGGGTAATCGGCCAAGCCAGAGTTCAGTAACCAGATCAGGTAATCTGCCAGGCCAGAAGTCAGGGATCCAAATAGAGGAACGGCAAGCAGGATAAGGAGCCAGAAGAAATGTCAGAAAAGCCAAGTTTTCCACTCATCGCCCTCCTTAATCCTCACGAGTTTGTATGCCCCTCTCAAATCAAGCTGTGTGAAAACCGTTGCTCCCATCAGGCAGTCAAATAACTCTAATCAACGGAATCGGATAGGCATTCTTAATCGTGAAACGATTGAGAACCCTATAATCAATACAATGTCTCAGTTCACCACTACTCTTCTTCACAAAGAATAAAACAAGCACTAGCAGGAGACGAGGATTTGCGGCTGAAACCTCGAGAAAGTGCGTGAGCAACATACTCCTCCATGGCCTAATCCTCCAAGACTGTAAACCCGGCCATGAGGGGGTATGGCACCAGGTTGAAGGTCAATTGCACAATCATACGACCAGTGTGGAGGCAAACTACCGGCTTGACCTTTGTCAAAGACATTGCTAAAATTGCAGTACTCCTCTGGCAGGGAGGTGAGAGAAGAAGAGCACAGGACCTTGGTTACTTTCTGGAAGCATGTCTTACTGCATTGTGGTGACCAGAAGAGAATCTCAGCACAGAGCCAATCAAAAGAGTGGTTGTGCCTCTGTAACCAAGGATAACCAGTGGAAACTTAGGTGAGGAAATAACTTGGAATTGGATTATCTAATGGTGAAGAACCCTTTCGGCCATGGACAATGGAACAATCTCATGAGTCACATGGGCCAGCTGTAGAGGTCTCCTGTCAAGAGCCTCAATGGCAAGTGGACTTTCACGCAGCCCCACAATTGATCACAGCCTGTATCTTAATGGACGACTCAGCCCAAGAAAGGGTAACTAAAACCAGGGGCTTATCCTTCTGGATAACTGGGGACAAAACAATGCCTCTAAGGTCTGTCCATGACAGACCTCAAGGTTGGAGCGTTCCCTGGATGGGTAGGACAAGACTTCAAAAAGTGACCTGCCTGGCCACAATAAAGGCACAATCTCTGCCTCCGCCTAAGGGTTCTCTCATCCGCAGAGAGATGCGTGAAGCCCGAGTGCATGAACCATCTTCACTGACTGACTCAGTACCAGGAGGCATGGGAGATAAGGGAGGCAAGGGTGAGACTGCAAAGCTCGGAGATAAATATACAGGAGGCTTCCGCAAGCGCTCCTTAAAAGAGAGTCTTTCTCTGAGTCTGGTCAACCTTGATGGTATCTGAGAGACCATGAGAAAAAGTAGCCACGAGGGCCTCATTGTTCCAAGCAACCTCTGCTGCCAAAGCACATAATTCAATGGCGTAATCGGTAACAGTTCTCATACTGTGTTTGATGGATATGAGGCACTTGGCAGTAGAAGCAGATGAACGTTAAGAACTTCAAATACCCTTTTAAAGGAAGCCAAAAACTCAGGTTAACTCAAAACAACAGGTTTTTGCATCTCCTATAGAGGGTTTGCCCAGGCCAGGGCTCTCTCAGAAAGCAAGGATATCACAAAACCTACTTTGCTTCTGTCCGTGGGAAATGCCTGGGGCAGCATCTCAAAGTATATCTCAACCTGGTTGAGAAACCCTCTGCATTGGACTGGATCGCCCCAAATCGATATAGAGGTAATTCTGGAGGGGGGTGCCTGCACAGAGAGCAGCAGGGACAGCCTGTAACACAAGTTGGACCAGAGCAGTCACAGTGGGAGATTCCAGGTGAGCCGTGCGACTCTGGATCATTTGTAACGCCATGGCAAACTGATCCATGTGGTGATCCTGCTCATCCAGTCTGGAAATTTTTTTTATCAACAAGTGGATTGACTGCATCTTTTGAATTCATGGCCTTAGTCTACTGTCAGAAACCATAAATCAGGCTGAGACAGAGTACAGTTAAATCTCACTTGTTTAATAATAATAAAAAAAGGTAAACATAGTCAAAACATAGCCAGAGTTCAGGAACCGGAACGGATAGTCTGACAAGCTAAAACGTCAGGGAGCCAGAGATGAGTGTAGTAGAACAGCAAGCAGGATCTGGAGCCAGAAGGAATGTCAGCAAAGCAAGTCTTTAACAGGAACACAGGACAGCATCTCTAGAGATGTGACCAAGGGCGAAGGCAGAGATCATCTGGGCTGGACTGCTTATGCAGGCAGGACTGACGAGCAGGATATCATCAACAGGTGAGTCACTGTGGAGAGATAGGAGCTGGCAATTATCTGACAGCTGAGTGGGCAGCTCAGAGAAGGAAGGGCTGAGCCAAGCCCTGACAATGGGTCTGTTATAGATTTTAAGGGGGACCCCATGCAATTATTTTAAAATGTTATTTTAGGGGAAGTACACATTTTAAAAAAAATGTTAAAAAAAACAACTGTGTAGGGTTCCCCCCAAAGTTCATACCATGCCCTTATCCAGGCATGCAACCCAGTTGCCAAGAAAGAGAGGGCAGTGAGAAAGCCTCCCCTTCTGAACCCTATCAGACCACATGCCTTACAAATTAAAACATTCCCCTTATTGCAAGGCACAAGCAAAATTCTTAAAATGGCTAAACAATAAGGTGCTGATAAATGTGCACATTTGTACATGAGTGTTTAACACTTCTAACAGATATAATCTGGGGTATTAATTAAGCCCCATACAAATTATCAGATTTTCTGCTGATTTTTTTCCTTCGGCTTTACCAAAACCATATAATATGAGGTCAAACCTTAGGAGTTTCAATTTGTATGCAATCAGGCAGGCCCTTGCGCTACATGGTTTTGGTAAATCTGAAGATAAAAATCAGCAGAAAATCTGTCTGATAGTGTTTATGGGGCTTAAAGAGGGATTCCGCCAAAAAAAAAAATATTAAAAGCCAGCAGCTATAAATACTACAGCTGCTGACTTTTAATAAATGGACACTCACCTGTCCCGGGTTCCAGCGATGCCGGCAGCCGAGGCCGATCGACCGCTCGGGCCTCGGCTGCTGCCGCCGCCATTCTAGGTGAGGGAATCAGGAAGTGAAGCGAATCGGCTTCACTTCCCGGTTCCCTACTGCGCATGCGCGAGCCGCGTAGCGCAATAGGAAATCTCCGCGCTGTCACTGGGACCCGTGTGTGTCCCAGCAGACAGCGCAGCAGGGCAGGAAATGCCGTAGACTCCCGTGGGAGTCTATGCCCGTAAGTGGGTGAAAATACCTGTCTTTGACAGGTATCTCCACCCCCCTCCCCCCTGAAAGGTGTCAATTGTGACACCGGAGGGGGGGGGGGGGGTTCCGATCAGCGGAGGTTCCACTTTAGGGTGGAATTCCGCTTTAAAGCTTTCTGTGCCATTGTAATGAGGCAGAAAAGTGTCAGGAGTGGTGTGCGCCACATTAACTAAGCAGATGGATCTGTATCAGGTATATTTCTGCTCTAGTTTCTATTTCAGAGTGAAATAGCACAGGTATGCTCCTAATTGACAGAGGGAATACAGTAGTATGTAAACTATAGAAAACTGCTGTGGATCGCTGCCAGTTGTAACCTTGTTGTACGGGACATGAGCTGTCAGCAGACAGCTCACACCCCTGTCTCTGCTCATGCAATGATTACAATACAGAAGCAAAGCACGCAGGGTTAACTATCCTCTTCCCTCCCACTCTGGTTTGAGTGGGAAATGAAGACAGGCAGAGAGATCAGAGAGCTCCACTTCTCCATTCTCTGTGCCTTGTTTGTCAGACATGTCAGAGAACTGATCACTCCTAATTAACAAGGCTTGCACTCTTTTTGACATTTTCTTATATTTAGAAGATTGCTGTAAGCAAGGTGCTTGCAACATTCTTTGTCAATTCCCCCCAATGTTTCCATATCAAATGTGTGCTCCAACAAACAGTGCTGGCAATCAATGTTCACCACTAGGGATGAGCCGAACACCCCCCGGTTCGGTTCGCACCAGAGCTTTCGAACGGACCCCAAATTCGAACGAACGTTAGAACCCCATTGAAGTCTATGGGACTCGAACGTTCGAAATGAAAAGTGCTAATTTTAACGGCTAATATGCAAGATACTGTCCTAAAAAGGGTTTGGGGACCTGGCTCCTGCCCCAGGGGACATGGGTCAATGCCTAAAATGTTTTTAAAAATGGCCGTTTTGGCAGGAGCACTGATTTTAATGACGATTAAAGTAAAAAAAAAGTGAAATATTCCTTTAAATATGGTGCCTGGGGGGTGTCTGTAGTATGCCTGTGAAGTGCCACGTGTTTCCCGTGTTTAGAACAGTCCCTGCACAAAATGACATTAAATGGAAATAACACCATTTAAAACTGCTTGCGGTTTTAATGTTATATCTGGTTCCTGCAATATGGTTGAAAATCATTGAGAAAAATGGCATGGGTAGCCCTCCCTGCCCATTACCAGCCTATTTGGGTCTTGTACGCATATTAAGGGGAACCCTGTACCCATATTAAAAAAAGGAAATGCGTGTGGCCCCCAGGCCCTATATACTCAGAACAGCAGTATACAGGCGGTGCAAACAAGACAGGGACTGTGTAGGTTTGTTGTGTTAAGTTGAATCTGTTTGTAATTTTCAACTGGTACATTTTTAAAGTGTAGCTCCAGTCAAAAAAACTATTTTTAAGCTTTTTGGAAAACAAAGGGAAGGGTTATCACCCCTGTATAATTTGTTTTGTCGTCCATCTTTTTTCATCTCACTTGCTGTTGTCTCCTTCCGTTTGCAAGTAGGAGATGTTTGTAAGTTGGATGTTTGAAAGTAGGGGCCTGCCCTATATGCTCTGCAGAAATGGCGGAACAAGGTGTTGGTTTTGCCACAACATTGTAAGCCCTCAAAGTGACTCTTGGTGGGCGCTGGAGCGCCCTGCTGTGAACGATTATATCAAGAATTGTAATTACATGCCATTGTTGAACAGTGGTAGAAAAATTGACCTTTGGTGGTTGTGGTGCTGGTGCCACAACACTATAAGTCCTCACCGTTACTCTGGGTGGAAGGGGCCCTCCTGTGAAATATTATATCAAGAATTGTAATTACATGTCCCTGTTAAACAGGGGCAGAAAAATTTGGCCTTAGGCACTGCTGCTGGTGCCACCACACTGCAACCTCTTCCATATACTCTAGTTTTAAAATAAAAATAAAAAATCTGCGCTTGGTAAAAAATAAAATAGTAAAAAGTTACTTGAAAAAAACAGCGGCTGAACACAATAACCCTGATACTAGGCCCAACAACAAAAATGTGAATAACAGTGCAGCGCTTACTACTAAGTGAATTTACATATAACTAAATGTAATAGAATAAATTCTCATGAAAGACCTAGATATTAGTGAATCCGAAAAAAGTGGACATCAGTGATGAATAATATTTTGCAAAAAATTAATCAGTCATTTACCAGAAAAAACATTCCCAAAAAAAATATTCATGCAAAAAAAAGTGTATTTACCAAAAATGTTGCTAAAACAACAACAAACAAAAAATTCCAAAAAGTCCCCTGTATTGGATATGTGAAAGTGACTTTTCAAGGTTCCATACACTTGAACATGTGAAAATTATTATTTGGCATATAAAATATAAGTGAGCAGAAGTAAAGTTGATCCCGTGTAGCTCAGGTGAAGGTGCTTGACCACGTAAACCTTTTCACAGCAACAACTCAAGTAAGTAATGCAGGCTTACCAGAACATCTATTAATGTGCACAGATATGAATTCCCAAACGATTCGAACCGGTCGGACCACGAGCCGGTCCCTCAAACGCTCCACAGTCACCAGGACGACTCGAATCCTCTTTCCGGGTGGGAAGACAAAAAACAACCCACACCTTCGGGTGTTTCGTAATCCAAGTCCGTTCCGGTCTGTTCGGAAGTCTCAAGGTATCGTATCACGGAATGGATAAAAAGAAAAAGTGCGCCCAATCGTGTGAGAAAGTTTCAAACACGTGGAGTTTATTATTCAACCGAATAAATGTTAAAAACTACAAATGACTCGATCGAGTCGCATAAAAGTAGTCGTAACATAAAAAAAGGAGAACAATTTTGCTAGCAAAAGTATAAAACGAGCGAATATAAATAGCACAAAGGGTGAGCGTATCTACCCAATAGATAGATACGGGGTAGATACGCTTATGGGTAGATACGCTCACCCTTTGTGCTATTTATATGCGCTCGTTTTATACTTTTGCTAGCAAAATTGTTCTCCTTTTTTTATGTTACGACTACTTTTATGCGACTCGATCGAGTCATTTGTAGTTTTTAACATTTATTCGGTTGAATAATAAACTCCACGTGTTTGAAACTTTATCACACGATTGGGCGCACTTTTTCTTTTTATCCATTCAGTGATACGATACCTTGAGACTTCCGAACAGACCGGAACGGACTTGGATTACGAAACACCCGAAGGTGTGGGTTGTTTTTTGTCTTCCCGTCCGGAAAGAGGATTCGAGCCGTCCTGGTGACTGTGGAGCGTTTGAGGGACCGGCTCGTGGGCCGACCGGTTCGAATCGTTTGGGAATTCGTATCTGTGCACATTAATAGATGTTCTGGTAAGCCTGCATTACTTACTTGAGTTGTTGCTGTGAAAAGGTTTACGTGGTCAAGCACCTTCACCTGAGCTACACGGGATCAACTTTACTTCTGCTCACTTATATTTTATATGCCAAATAATCATTTTCACATGTTCAAGTGTATGGGACCTTGAAAAGTCACTTTCACATATCCAATACAGGGGACTTTTTGGAATTTTTTGTTTGTTGTTCTTTTAGCAACATTTTTGGTAAATACACTTTTTTTTGCATGAATATTTTTTTGGGGAATGTTTTTTTCTGGTAAATGACTGATTAATTTTTTGCAAAATATTATTCATCACTGATGTCCACTTTTTTCGGATTCACTAATATCTAGGTCTTTCATGAGAATTTATTCTATTACATTTAGTTATATGTAAATTCACTTAGTAGTAAGCGCTGCACTGTTATTCACATATACTCTAGTTTTATTGCAGGAATTAGCCCTGCTGCAAAGCATTGCATCAAAAATTGTACTTAAATGCCCCTGTTAAACAGGGGCAGAAAAATTGGACCCTAGGCACTGGTGCTGGTGCCACCACACTGCAACCTCTGCCATATACTCTAGTTTTATTGCAGGAATTAGCCCTGCTGCAAAGCATTGCATCAAAAATTGTACTTAAACGCCCATGTTAAACAGGGGCAGAAAAATTGGGCCTTAGGCACTGGTGCTGGTGCCACCACACTGCAACCTCTGCCATATACGCTAGTTTTATTGCAGGAATTAGCCCTGCTGCAAAGCATTGCATCAAAAATTGTACTTAAACGCCCCTGTTAAACAGGGGCAGAAAAATTGGGCCTTAGGCACTGGTGCTGGTGTAACCCACTATGCAACCTCTGCCATATACTCTAGTTTTAATGCAGAAATTAGCCCTGCTGCAAAGCATTGCATCAAAAATTGTAATTAAACGCCCCTGTTAAACAGGGGCAGAAAAATTGGGCCTTAGGCACTGGTGCTGGTGCCACCACACTGCAACCTCTGCCATATACTCTTGTTTGATTGCAGGAATTAGCCCTGCTGCAAAGCATTGCATCAAAAATTGTACTTAAACGCCCCTGTTAAACAGGGGCAGAAAAATTGGGCTGATGGCATCAACCAGAACCAGAAATGTTCTTCTAACATATCAGCGGAGGAGGAAGAGGAAAGACAATCAACATAACAGGACAGTCACTCAGCATCAGCATAGGCAGTCTTGAAGGGATGTGGTATTTCAAAAAAAATTATTCGGTTACATCAGCATCAGGTGCTTGGTAGCTGTGGGTGATCCAAGACTGATTCATCTTGATGAAGGTCAGTCGATCAACTGATTCGGTGGACAGGCGCACCCTGTGATCGGTAACAAAGCCACCAGCAGCACTGAAGGTGCGTTCCGAAAGAACGCTGGATGCAGGACAGGCCAGTAGCTCAATTGCATACTGTGCAAGCTCTGGCCAGTGATCCATCCTCAAGACCCAGTAAGCCAGAGGATTTTCGGTGGGAAAGGTGTCCAAGTCTGACCTTGCCCCTAGGTATTCCTGCACCATGTAAATCAGACGCTGGCGATGGGTGCTGGAACCGATCATACCTTGGGGCTGCGGACTAAAAAATTGTCTGAAAGCATCAGTCAGACGGCCACCTTCTCCACCGCTCCTTCTGACCGATGCCTCAGCAACACGTTGTCCAGGACCAGGAGTTTGTAACCTCCCAGTCTCTGGGAACGCGTTGCACAGACCTTTCTGCAAGGCCTCCCGGAGATGTCTCATCCTCTGCTCCCTCTGCGATGGCAAGATAAGGTCGGCAACCTTACCCTTGTACCGTGGATCAAGGAGAGTGGCCAGCCAGTAATGGTCCCTCTCCTTGATCCGAAGAATACGAGGATCCTTCCGCAGGCTTTGCAGGATCAGGGAGGCCATGCAGCGTAGGTTAGCTGAGGCATTCGGTCCGGAGTCCTCTGGGTCACTAAGGACCACATGATCCGCAGCCACCTCCTCCCAGCCACGTACAAGTCCACGTGTTTCTTGGGACTGTAAATCATCCCTACAAGACTGCTGCTGCTGCTGCTGCTGCTGCTGTTGATGCTGAGTGCCAGCCTCCACCTCCATGCTGACACAATCATCCTCCTCCTCCTCTTCCTCCTCCTCATCCTCTTCCTGTGTGATGGGTGGCACAGCTGTAACACTGTCTGGATAAAGGGGGCCTTGAGAGGCAAGGAAATCCTCCTCTTCCTGCCTCTGTTCTGCCTCAAGTGCCCTGTCCATTATTCCACGCAGCGTATGCTCCAAGAGGTGGACAAGAGGTACAGTGTCACTGATGCATGCACTGTCACTGCTCACCATCCTTGTGGCCTCCTCAAACGGTGACAGGACAGTGCATGCATCCCTGATCATGCCCCACTGGCGTGGTGAGAAAAAACCGAGCTCCCCTGACCCTGTCCTGGTGTCGTAGTCGCACAGGTACTCATTGATGGCCCTCTGCTGCGTGTGCAGCCGCTGCAGCATGGCCAATGTTGAGTTCCATCTGGTGGGCATGTCACATATAAGGCGGTTCTTGGGCAGGTTCAACTCCTTTTGGAGCTCAGCCAGCCGAGCACAGGCATTAAATGATCGCCGGAAATGCACACAGACTTTCCTGGCCTGCTTCAGGACATCCTGTAAGCCGGGGTACCTGCCCAAGAACCGCTGCACCACCAGGTTAAGGACGTGAGCTACACAGGGCACATGGGTCAGTTGTCCCTGTTGGAGGGCGGAGAGGAGGTTGGTGCCATTGTCGCAAACCACCATTCCTGGCTTAAGCTGGCGTGGCGTTAACCACCTCTCAGCCTGCCCCTGCAGAGCTGACAAAACATCCGCCCCAGTGTGGCTCCTGTCCCCCAAACAAACCAGCGCAAGCACGGCATGGCATCGTTTTGCCTGCGTACTTGCGTAGCCCCTGGAACGCCTACGTAGCACCGCTGGTTCTGAGGACAGAGCACTGGAAGAGGCCATGGAAGAAGAAGAAGAGGAGGGGGTGGAGGAGAGAGGTGTGTCACAACCAATAGTAGCATTTTGGAGGCGTGGTGGCGGAACAACCTCCAACACTACTGCACCTTGTCCTGCATCCTTCCCAGCTGCCAGAAGAGTGACCCAATGGGCCGTGCAAGACAGGTAACGTCCCTGTCCATGCCTGCTGGACCATGAGTCAGCGGTAATATGCACCTTACCGCTGACCGCCCTGTCCAGCGAGGCAAGGACATTGCCTTCCACATGCCGGTAGAGAGCCGGAATCGCCGTCCGTGAGAAAAAGTGGCGTTTGGGGACCTGCCACTGAGGAACCGCACATTGTACAAACTCACGGAAGGGGGCCGAGTCTACCAACTGAAAAGGCAGCAGTTGAAGTGCTAGCAATTTAGCCAAGCTAGCATTCAACCGCTGGGCATGTGGATGGCTGGGAGTGAACTTCTTTCGCTGCTCCAGCAGCTGGGGCAGGGACATTTGCCTGCTATAATCGGACGTGGGTGTACCGCTAGCAGAGTTCCCGGAAGCACTTGGCTGTGACACACCTAATTCTACACCTTCATTCCTCTCAGAGCAGGTTTCAGAGAGGACTGAAGGTCTAGTGGGGTTGGAGATGCCAGCTGATGAGGAGCAAGGAGAGGTCCGCTTTGTTCTTTGGTGTGGGTCTTTGAGGTACGCTTGCCAACGAGCTGCATGGCAGGTCAACATATGTCTGGTCAAGCATGTGGTGCCCAAGCGGCTGATGTTTTGGCCACGTGAGATACGCTTGAGACATATGTTGCAAATAGCAGCGGTGCGATCTGATGCACTCGTCTCAAAAAAGGCCCACATCAAAGAACTTTTAGAATAACGCGCAGAGGCAGCGCTCTGCACAGGCGGAGCTCTGCGGTGTGATTCAGTCGGTGTGCTGCCCCTAAGCTGGCCCCCGGAGGGCATCCTGCCTTGTTGGACATGTGCCTCCTCCTCCTCCTCCTCCTCCCTCCTTCCAGGCACCCACGTGGAGTCAGTGCCCTCATCATCCCCTCCCTCTTCATCGCTGTAGCAAACCTGGCAGTATGCTGCAGCTTGTGGAACATGACTGCCAAATTGCTGTCCTTCTTGAGCATCCCCTCTCTCTGCGCTCACGCTACTGCCTTCCTCTAGCTGAGTGTCATCATCAGAGCCCACAAAACACTGGGCATCCTCCTGGAGCATGTACCCAACACTGTGCTCAAAGAGTTCAGGAGACTCCTCAGGAGGACGTGGTGGGTCTAGGGAAGGAGTCACTGATGATGACATTGAGAGGAGGGAAGACGATGCGTTGGCAGCTGTTTTGCTACTACCCTGAGACTGGGTGAGAGAGGATGAGGAGGATGAAGAGGGCTTGGTCATCCACTCTACCAAGTCATTGGCATGTTGCGGTTCAACATGTCCAGCTGCCGAAAAGAAGGACAAGCATGTCCCATGGCCACGTGCTGATGACAATGCACCGTGTCCACGACCAGCACTGTTGTCTCTAGACACAGAGCCTGCTTGCCCTCTTTTATCGGCTCGCGCCTGTCTGCCTCTCCTTGCTGGCCTTCCAGACATGGTAATGGCCTGAAGGGAGTTGGGTAAAACAGCAGTTGGGTAGTGTATATTGTGCTGGAGGCACACAACACCCACTAACTCCTGCAGATGCCTTTATTATAGAACACCAGAGATAAAGGGGTATATACAGATGTATACTGTGCTGTGCTGGAGGCACACACAACTTCCAATAACTCCTGCAGATGGCAAGTGGGCTCAAATAGAGAACAGCTATGTAGGTGGATATAGCGGTATGTACTGGGTACAGAGCACGCAGACAGCACGCACTATCTCCTAACACTACTGACTGCAAGCTCTATTATAAAAGATAGATCACTAGCTATATAGGTGAGGTGAATATAGCAGTGTATACTGCGGTCAGGGCACACAGACAATAACCACTACACAACAGCAAGATAGAAAATCATCCGAAAACGATCGGTGTGTACTGTGTTGAAGGTACACAGAACACCCACTGCTTCAGACGCCAACACACTACACGAGGCCGCCGCGATGGCGGCCTTATATAGTGTGGGGCGTGCACTACACAGCCTGAGCTATGATTGGCCACAGGCATCATGGCTCTCCTCGCTGCTGGCGCTGCGATTGGCCAAGCATGCGGGGTCACAGTGCATGCTTGGCCAATCATGAGCCAGCAATGCACTGCGCCATCGCAGTGCATTGTGGGCCGTGAGCGCCACACGAATTTGACGCGAACGGACCAAAATGTTCGGACTTTGCCGAACGGACGAACAGCCAATGTTCGAGTCGAACGTACGTTCGACTCGAACACGAAGCTCATCCCTATTCACCACTCTACACTTCCCCAGAGAACACAATGTTCACCAGATAGATGTGACCACTTTAATCAATATGTTGGTCAATATGCTCTTATTACAGATCACATATAATACAGGCTGTTCAATAGCTGGAATATTCTTCGGCCTCCCAGTCCTGTGGATCATGTGGGATGTACAGACCTCCCATTTCTGTGGATCAGGGCAGAGTGCAGTCACAAAAAGCAATAAGGCTCTGAGGCCCCATTCACACATGAGCGCTTTGTAGCTTGAAGCCTGAAGCTACAAAACGCTGGAGGGGAAAAAAATCAATTATTCTCTATGGAGATGGTTCACATCTCCACTCCAAAATGCTTGACGCCAGAAGCTCCAAAACTCCTGAAGCTCAAACAAGTTCTGGAACTTTTTTTTAGGCAGATCTGGGCGTTTTTCAGCTTTTTACATTGGTGACCTTTTGACCTGTACAAAATCGTGGCAAAAATGCAGCAAAAATCTCTGCAAAATCGCGGTAAAACCGCTAAGCTCAGGTGTGAATGGGGCCTGAACGGCTGAACAGCCTGTGGTATGTCTAGCCTGTAACAAGCCCATATTGACCAACCTATTTATTTAAAGTGATAGTAAACTCAGTTTTTAGGGATTTTCATAAGCTGATTTTCCACTTACTGCAGCTTCTTTAACTTTTAATCCTTGCCTAGGTTCCAGTTTAAGCTAGTGCCATCACTGGTGCCCTAGGTTTCCTGTTTCAGGGTGGCTTCTTTCTCTTGCAACATTCTAAGAAGCCACCCTTGCATGCAGGGACTAAAGTTAAGTCTCCAGACACTGTGTGCATCAATAGAAATACAGCCTTGTAGCTTAGGCTCGCAATGCATCACCCTGCTCCTTTTTCCTCCTTCCCCCTCTTTCCTCTAACAGACTGGCTTGAGACTGCACTGTCCACTGTAACTCTTTCTAATAAAGACTAGACATTCAGGGAAGCAGCAGTGAGAATGCAGGATCCAGCAGCATTACAAGCTGTAAACTGCAGGTGATTGGGTAAAAACATTAAAGTGGTTGAAAACCCTTCCAAACCACTTTGACCTACAGGTAAGCCCAGATTAAGGCTTATCTGTAGGTACGAGAAATATCTCCTTAATTTACACGGTTAAGGAGATATTTTACAAAAATAGGGCACGGCTGTCTACGGCTCCCGCGCGCATGCGTCGGAGTGATGTCATCGCTGTTCTGGCCACTCACAGCACCGTAGCAGCGATACCCGGAAGGAAGATGGACGCTTTGTGCTACAGGGGACAGTGGTGACATCGCTGGCTCCTGTGTCAGGTAAGTGACACATAATGGGCTACTATGCTATGCATAGTAGTCCATTATGCTTTACCTTTGCAGGGAAACAAAGAGGAAGTAACCTATCAGGGTTTACTTCCTCTTTAAGAAATAGTTTTCTTGGGAATGTTTATCTCATTGTGCTTGGAGTGTTGAGCTAAAAACACCTAGTGTTTTATTACCACTTTAAGTGGTCACATCTATCTAGTGGAAGGAGTATCTAAACATGGTAAGTCAAGGGTAGGGATGAGCTCAGGCATGTTTGCATGGACCACATTAAGAGCCCGCCAGGAAGTCGGCGCAGCGCTGTGCTAATCACAGGCAGTGAGACATTGTCCCGACGTGCGGCTGCAGAGATCGGGAAATGTCACACTGCCTGTGATTAGCGCAGCGCTGCACTGACTTCCTGGCGTGCTCTGCACGTGGTCCATGTGAACACACCTGAGCTCATCCCTACTCAAGGGGCACTCCACTACAAGTACCTTCTAATAGGGATGGCCCTGCGGTTCGCTGAATTTTGCTTGTTCTCGATTCGCCAAACCGCTGGACTTCTGGCTCTGTTCGCGCGGCGGGCATATGCGTTTACATTGTGAAAGAACTTTGACCCATGATGACACATCCATCATGGGGTACAAGACAGTCAATTGAGACATTTCAGCACATGGACAATTGTACATACCCCCTACCTTATAAATAGACCTGATCTGGCAGCCATTTTACATTCTGTCTTTTGTCAGTGTAGGGACAGGACGCTGTGTGGAGCAGGGACAGTCAGTTTAAAGTGGTTGTAAACCCTTACAACACACTTTGACCTACAGGTAAGCCTAGATTAAGGCTTACCTGTAGGTCCAAGAAATATCTCCTAAACCTACACGGTTTAGGAGATATTTACCGAAAGACAGGCACCGCTGTCTGCGATGCATGCGCCGTAGACAGCAGCGTCGATGGTGATATGCCACGCGTGGCGGCTCCCGTGCGCATGCGCGGGAGTAACGTCATTGCGGCTTTGCGGAGCGGCGAGACCCACCGAGAAGATGGATGCGCCGGACTACAGGGGACAGCGGTGACATCGCTGGCTCCTGTGTCAGGTAAGTGACACATAATGGATTACTATGCGATGCATAGTAGTCCATTATGCTTTACCTTTGCAGGGAATGAAAGAGGAAGTAAACTCATCAGGGTTTACTTCCTCTTTAATCACTAGCTATTACTATTAGGTCCACAGAAGTCCTTTTAAGGACTGGTATAGGTGTACAGTATATAGGGTTGTAATACACTTAGAATATACTTTCTTTCAAATATACATAGTATATTCTGGTGCACTGCTGCTGACTGCTGTGCTGCTGAGTGCACTGCTGACCGATTCTGCAGCTGTCTTTAGTCAGTGTAGGGACACTGTGTGGAGCAGGGACAGTCAGTTTAATCACTAGCTATTACTATTAGGTCCACAAAGGTCCTTTTAAGGACTAGTATAGGTGTACAGTATATAGGGTTGTACACGCATACTTTCTTTCAAATATAGAAAGTATATTATGGTGCACTGCTGACTGCTGTGCTGCTGAGTGCTGACCGATTCTGCAGCTGTCTTTTATCAGTGTAGGGACTGAGGGACAGTTTGGTGTTTTGGAGCAGGGACAGTCTGCAAATCACTAGCTACTAGGACCACAAAGGTCCTTTTAAGGACTGGTATAGGTGTACATTATATAGAGTTATACACGTATAATATACTTTCTTTCAAATATAGAAAGCATATTATAGTGCACTGCACTGCTGTGCTGCTGACCAATTCTGCAGCTGTCATTTCTCAGTGTAGGGAGGGACAGTTTGGTGTTTGGAGCAGGGACAGTCTGCAATTCGCTAGCTACTAGCTAGCTACTATTAGGTCCACAAAGGTCCTTTTAATGACTGGTATAAGTGTACTATTTGGTGTGCAGTATATAGGGAAAAGCATAGTATAGTGCATTTCCACTGTGCAGAATGGTGACTGCTGAGCGGTTCTGCAGTGATACTACGAAGAGTAACAAACGCAATTAAAAAAAAGTATTATAACTGGTGTGATAGACCAGTGGCCCCCCAAAATGACGATTGAAGCGGGGTGTTATATACCTTATTCCACATACATACTGCACTTCTCTAGAGACTTTTGTCACAGGGTCATTTAAAAAATGATAGGCAGAGGAAGAGGCAGGCCCTTCCGCAGGGTTGGTAGGGGTAGGGCAGGAGCAACAGGCTTGAGCCAAAGTGGCAAATTGCAGAAGGTGCATTCAATTACATCAAAGGACTTGGTTGAGTGGCTCACTCAGCCTTACTCTTCTGCACCCTCCTCATCCTCTCGATCTGCACCCTCTTCTTCACTACCACCAACACCACCACCACCATATGCCCTCTGCTTGAGTTACAGGAATTATTTTCCGATCCATCACAAGACATTGCCGATGTGCAGCCACTCTTGGCATTGGATCAGGAAGAGGAGGTAGCAACAACCGCCACTCAGCAGTCTGACGACAGTACCCAGATCAGCCCAAGGAGGAGGTTGGTCCCCGGTGTTGCTGCCTACTCCGAGATCTCTAAATATAGTGGTGGGAAAGGTGATGTCCATGATGACGTGTCTAGTGATGTCACGTGGGTGCCCACAAGAGAGGAAGAGGAGGGGAGTTCAGAGGGAGATATGGACCAGCAGATAGGGAGGAGAAGCAGGCGGAACTTACATTGCACAGGAGGGACAAAGCAGACTGCTAATGTATCAGGAGCGAGGCATCAACCATGTATGGTCACATCTGGTGCTCCCAGGACGCCGGCACATGGCTCCGCAGTGTGGGCTTTTTTTAACGCGTCCGCTGCTGACAATAGTGTTGCCATCTGCAATCTTTGCTGTCAACGCCTAAGTCGCGGTAAGCCTGAAACTCACCTAGGGACGACCGCCTTAAGAAGGCACATGAGCTGCCATCACCGAGCCCAGTGGGAGCAACGGAACCCACAAAGCCACACTCCAGGCTCTCACTGTCCAGCCTCGTCTTCTACTTCTCCTTCTCCTCTCTCCTCACAATTGTCCTCCACTCCACCTTCCATCATGCCGTCCTCACATTTTTCTGGAAAAAGGCAGGCTTCCGTGGGCCAAATGTTCGAGCGTAAAAAAATGACGCCGGATAACCCTTTTGCCCAACGGTTGACAGCTGGCTTGTCAGAACTGATAGCCCGCCAACTACTGCCATATAAACTGGTGGACTCGGAGGCCTTTCGAAAATTTGTGGCCATTGGAACACCACAATGGAAGGTCCCAGGAAGGAAGTATTTCTCACAGAAGAGCATCCCAGAGCTATATGGCCATGTTCAGCGGCAAGTGAATGTATCTCTGGCACACAGTCGGTGCCAAGATACATCTGACCACAGACACGTGGTCTAGCAAATACGGGCAGGGAAGGTATATCACTTTTACTGCCCACTGGGTGAACCTTCTGACGCCGTCAAGCATGTAACCCGTGGCACCCGTGTAGATTTGGTTTTACCGCCATGGATTGCATGCAGGCCTGGCTCTTCTTCTCCTCCTCCTACTCCATCTTCCTCCCTCTCCGCCTCGGATGACTTATCCTTTTCCGCTGCTAGCGCCTCTTCCGCTGCACCGCCCAAGATCCCCAGAACCTATTCGACATGCCAGGTGAGACGTTGCCATGCTGTGCTGCGTCTGTTGTGCCTGGAAGCCAAGAGCCACACTGGCCTTGCACTCCTTTCAGCTTTGCGTTCACAGGCAGATCAGTGGCTAACACCGCTCAATTTGACAGTTGGTAAAGTGGTGAGTGACAATGGTGCCAATCTGCTTAGCGCATTGAAACCACAAAATTACACACGTGCCATGCATGACACATGTCTTAAACTTGGTCGTGCAGCAATTCATTGTCAAATACCCTGGGGTCCAGGACATCTTGCGGCAGGCAAGGAAAATCTTGGCCCATTTCAAAAGATCTTACACTGCCATGGCTAGCCTTGCTGACATTCAGCGATGACACAATCTGCCGGTCAGAAATCTTATTTGCGATTGCCCGACGCGATGGAACTCAACCTTCTATATGCTTGATAGGCTGCTCCAGCAGAAACGTGCAGTTAATGACTACCTGTACGAGCACTGCAGCAGAACAGGTTCTTGGGAGCTTGGTTTTTTTTCACCGCGCCAGTGGCTGTTCATGCGCGATGCATGCAGACTTCTGTGGCCATTTGATGAGATCACCAAACTGGTCAGTCGCAGCCATGGCGCCATCAGTGACATCGTACCTTGTGCCTTCTTTATGGAGCGTGCATTGTGTCGTGTCATTGATCAAGCCTTGGAGGAGCAGGAGCAGGAAGATGAGGAAGTCGCAATGCTGGATGAATTCCCAGGGGGTCTACTTTATCTGAGACAAGTCAGATGAGGAGGAGCAAGAAGAGCATGCTTTAAACCTTTCTGGGATCCCTGTTGTGCATAGATGGGGAGAGGAGAACGAGGAGGACGACATTTCCTGGATGATGAGCAGGAGCCAGGCCACCACACCACTTCAAGTTTAGTGCAAATGGAGGCCTTCATGCTCCAGTGTTTTAACAGGGACCCCCATATAAAAAGCATAAAGGTCAAGTACCAGTACTGGGTGGCAACGTACTTAGACCTCCGGTACAAACACAAAATGGCGGAAATGTTACCACCGTCAGAGGGCTGTCAGATTGGAGCACTTACAGGCCTTGCTTAGAGAAATGCTGCATTCTGCTTTTGCATGCGCTGGCAGAGGAGGAATCCCCACTCCCAGAGAAAGATTTGCGGGTACCAATCCAACAGCGCCTGCAAGAAGAGAGTGGTTTGAAGATGTGTTGGTGAATTCTGATATGAGGTCATTCTTTCAGCCGACCCATCGACAGGTGTCATCCGGATCCAGCATCAGGGAACGCCTAGACCGACAGGTGTCCGACTACATCGGGTTAACGGCCAATGTGGATGCTCTGAGAAGTGATGAACCCCTGGACTACTAGGTGGGCAGGCTTGACCTCTGGCCAGAGCTTGCCCAATTTGCAATGGAACTGTTGGCTTGCCCCTCGTCCAGTGTCCTGTCCAAAAGGACATTCAGTGCAGCAGGGGGGATCATGACCGATAAAAGCACTCGCCTAGCTCACGACAGTGTTGACTACCTCACATTTATAAAAATTAATGAGGCATGGATCTCGAAGGAATTCAACACATGTGACCAGTAGACCATGTATATGCATAACTCTATAAACTATTTATTTAATCTAGCACACAGACCTTTTTTCTACCTTTGGCTCACTTCCTTGTACAAAAAAAGCACATCGTACTATATGCCCATACCCTCCTGTTTGAAGAGGTTGAGCAGTGTCATATTTTTGGGTCCCACAGTGAGTTGCTGCCGGTATCAGTGCTGGTGTCAGTGCTCTCTATCTCGGTGCTGGTGTGGTGCCAGTGCTCTCTATCTCGGTGCTGGTGTGGTGTCAGCGCTCTCTATCTCGGTGCTGGTGTGGTGTCAGCGCTCTCTATCTCGGTACTGGTGTGGTGTCAGCGCTCTCTGTCTCGGTGCTAGTGTGGTGTCAGCGCTCTCTGTCTCGGTGCTAGTGTGGTGTCAGCGCTTTCTGTCTCGGTGCTGGTGTGGTGTCAGTGCTCTCTGTCTCGGTGCTGGTGTGGTGTCAGTGCTCTCTATCTCGGTGCTGGTGTCAGTGCTATCTATCTCGGTGCTGGTGTCAGTGCTCTCTATCTCGGTGCTGGTGTCAGTGCTCTCTATCTCGGTGCTGGTGTCAGTGCTCTCTATCACAGTGCTGGTGTCAGTGCTCTTGATCACGGTGCTGGTGTCAGTGCTCTTGATCACGATGCTGGTGTCAGTGCTCAGTCTCTATCACGGTGCTGGTGTCAGTGCTCAGTCTCTATTGCGGTGCTGGTTTCAGACAGTGAGGGAGATAGCAGCGGAGAAGCCAATCAGCAGGCAGTGCCAGCACCATGGCTGAGGATCAGCACTGGACTGGCACCTCCGGACCACCGCAGTGGAGCCCTGCATAGGTGGGGGTGAGGGCCGGGCAGAGGGCGGGACTCATACACAGCTTGGCACACTGGGACACTGGCACAGGACTGCGCTGCCCTGACTGTGGCACTGATCATCTCCTGCACCTCCTTCATAGCCTGGCCTGACCTTGCCTCTCCTCCATGGCCTTAATGCGCTCCTAAATTGGCAAAATTTCACAGATAAAAAAAGAATGCTTGTTGTTGTTGATCCCAGATTCACTTAATACTTTTTTTATGTCAGTGTCCATGTTGTGGGGCTATGTGTGCGCAGCTAGTAAGTATTTTGTGGCTGAAAATATGACCTGCAGGTTTTTAAGGATTGCCTGCCATTAAAGTCAATGGGGTCTACCACGAACCTTGCGGTACGCAAACTTTTGGCCGCGTTCGCGAAACGTTCCGTCTGAATTTTATCCATCACTATCTTCCAAGGAAAAGGAACTCACTTATCTCTTTTCTTTAAGAAACTTTTAGAAATTAGGCATGCAACCTGTTGCAGACTCTTTAACATGGTTTGCATGGTTTGTGTGCATCATTGTTTAGAAACATATTTTCAATATGCGTGTAGGTTGTGTGATAACTGATTTCAACAAAAAAGTTATATGCCAGTTATGTTCCTCCTCTCAAACTTTTCTTTCTAAATAAAATGCTCCTTTGATGGATTGCTGTGACTTACCTCCGGGTGAGCATTTGAACCATTTGACAATTGGCTAAAATTGGATTGAGGCAATGTTAGAACCAACACATTTCTCATATATAGCTGAGAGCTACTATTCTCATAGTACACAGGGCTGTTGAAAGAAAGAAAAAAAACATGAAAAAAAACACTTGTCAGTACTTGACTCAATAAAACCCAAGCTTTCTGACCATACAATGAGTTCTTTTAAAGTACTTTTTGATATGAATTTCATATTTTAAATGCAAGCACTGACTTGTTTTGCTATTGTTGTATGTGGTGAGTTCCCTAGGCCCTGCTCTATATATAGTGTTTTGCAAGGAACCGTTTAAAGCCCTATACACACATCAGATTTTCTGCTGATTTTTTCCTTCAGATTTACCAAAACCATATAATATGAGGTCAAAACTTAGGAGTTTAAATTTGTATGCAATCAGGCAGGCCCTTCTACTACATGCTTTTGGTAATTCTGAAGGAAAAAAATCTGCAGAAAATCTGATAGTGTGTATGGGGCTTTAGAATGCTTTGCTCATGAGTGTTACGCTATCTGCCAGACTGACTAGCTGCAGAGTGCTATGATTGTGATGTGACATGACTTGCAGCCTGACCAATTCTTGGTAACTTGTCATCAGGAGGTTGAACCAAGCCAAGCCTTAAAGTATATGTCAAGCCAAAAGGGATTCATTTGGGTTTTCATTTGGCCTTTATATGGCGCTTTGTTGCAGAAATGTATTCTCACTTTCTCTCCTGGTGTCATTAGTTTTAACAATCTGACAAGGCAAAATTTGCCTTCACCTATTAAAGAAAAGCATTTCTATTTATATTTGTGCTGCTGCTGGAGAGTTACCATCAGTTCCTGAAGAGACTTTAAATTGAGTATTCAACCTTCTCATCTCTCCAACTGAAGTTCTAATAAAGCATAGAAAAATAATCTAAGCCCTTGTACACACGGTCGGAGATTCCGTCGGAATCTTTTCTATCGGACCGTTTTGTCGGATATTCCGACTGTGTGTGGTCTGCATCGGACTGTTTCCGTCGGAATATCCGATGGACCAACTTTTTCCAACTTGCCGGTAAAATTTTCCGACAAAATGCTCCGATCGGACATACTCCGATCATGTGTAGCCTACTCCAACGGACAAAGTGCCGCACATGCTCAGATCAAATTCCTAGACCAAAGCTATTGGCTACTAGCCTGAATGTAGTCCCGTCGTAACGAAATAACGTCATCACGTTATGTACAATCGGATTTTCCGACAACTTGGTCCGACCGTGTGTATGCAACATCACTTCCGGAATTAATCCGTCGGAATAACTCAGACGGATTTGGTTGTCGGAATTTCCAACCGTGTGTACAAGGGCTAAGACTGGACCTGCATGACTGCAAGAAAGGCATTAGGTTAACTGCCTGGGGACAGGGTGTTCTCAGAAGGGGGAGTCAGTTACAAAGCCCTTCGTACTGTGGCAGAGAGAATTCATGAAAGTCCACTAGTTCTCATCCAAGCAGAAGCTCAGATACTTTGGTTTACCCAGAGGCTACAGAAATACATTGGATGTAAACTGCCAAGCGAGGGTTATATCACATGGTTCCCAAAACAGTTACATTGTACTAAATATATATATATTTAGGATCAACCACTACAGGGAGCTCTTGGTCGCTCAGAAAACAGTGACTGGATATACAAGTATCTTTTTATTTTTTTAATATTTACAGTAGTTTACAATTTTCAGGAATCAGTGGTGGAAAAAAATAACAGAGAGAGCTGTATAATGTTTGGGGCACCTATTACTTTTATAAACATGTTAAAAGGGTCTAGAACATGTGTCAAACACAAGGCCCGTGGGCCAAATCAGGCACTCTAAAGCCGCGTACACACGAGCGGACTTTTCAACATCCAAAGTCCGTCAGACCGAGTCCGTCAGACTATTCGATCGTGTGTGGGCTGCAACGGACTTTTGATTCACCAAAGTCTGACGGACTTTAGAATATGGAACATGCTTCAAATTTTCCCGACGGAACTCCGCCGGACCCGGTCCCCTTCGAAAAATCCGCTCGTGTGTATGCTACTCCGACGGACTAAAACCGACGCTAGGGCAGCTATTGGCTACTGGCTATGAACTTCCTTATTCGAATCCAGTCGTACGTCATCACGTTTGACTCCGTCGGAGTTTGGTGTGATGGTGTGTGTCCAAGTCCGTTCGGTCGAAAAGTCCGCCAGAACTCCGTCGGAACTCCGGCGGAACTCCTTTGGAAGTCTGTCGGACATAAGTCCTCTCGTGTGTACGGGGCTTAAGCCATTTCATGTGTCCCTTGAACCTTACCTGCAGCACCACCCTAGTCTCCACCTCCACCTTGTTCCAGCAGTCGGCAGCAGAGTGGAGGACAGAATTCCTCTTACAGATCCTGCACCTCTGTGCAGCTGCAGCACCCCTTCATCTCCGACTCCCCTGGTCTCAGCATTCAGCTGACTCCAGCCCTTCTCTGGTCCTCCTTCAGATCATGCACATTCTGCTTCCCAGCTCCACCCCCAGCTTCTTACTGGCAGGAGCACAAGGTAAGGGGGGTGCACTGTGATGTAAGGTAGAGTGGTGGACTCAACTACTGATGGTAGGGAAGCTCTTGACACCTGTTGCAAGGGGAGGTGGGATGCTCTGGACATCTAGTCTAAGCAAATACAACCGGCCCTTCGAGGGCAACCATAATGCTGATACGGCCCACTATAAAATTGAGTTTAACAGCCCTGGTCTAGAACAGCACTCTATACTGTACAGTGGTGTGAAAAAGTGTTTGCCCCCTTCCTCATTTCCTGTTCCTTTGCATGTTTGTCACACTTAAGTGTTTCGGAACATCAAACCAATTTAAACAATAGTCAAGGACAACACAAGTAAACACAAAATGCAATTTGTAAATGAAGGTGTTTATTATTAAAGGTGAAAAAAAATCCAAACCATCATGGCCCTGTGTGAAAAAGTGATTGCCCCCTAAACCTAATAACTGGTTGGGCCACCCTTAGCAGCAACAACTGCAACCAAGCGTTTGCGATAACGTGCAATGAGGCTTTCACAGCGTCCTGGAGGAATTTTGGCCCACTCATCTGTGCAGAATTGTCCTAATTCAGTTACATTAGAGGGTTTTCGAGCATGAACGGCCTTTTTAAGGTCATACCACAACATCTCAATAGGATTCAGGTCAGGACTTTGGCTAGGCCACTCCAAAGTCTTCATTTTGTTTTTCTTCAGCCATTCGGTGGTGGACTTGCTGGTGTGTTTAGGATCATTGTCCTGCTGCAGAACCCAAGTTCGTTTCAGCTTGAGTACACGAACAGATGGTCGGACATTCTCCTTCAGGATCTCTTGGTAGGCAGCAGAATTCATAGTTCCTTTTATCACGGCAAGTCTTCCAGGTCCTGAAGCAGCAAAACAGCCCCAGACCATCACACTACCACCACCATATTTTACTGTTGGTATAATGTTCTTTTTATGAAATGCAGTGTTCCTTCTACGCCAGATATACTTGGACACACACCTTCCAAAGAGTTCCACTTTTGTCTCATCGGTCCACAGAATGTTGTCCCAAAAGTCTTGGGGATCATCAAGATGTGTTGTGGAGAAATTGAGACGAGCTTTGATGTTCTTTTTGCTCAGCAGTGGTTTTCTCCTTGGAACTCTGCCATGCAGGCCATTTTTGCCCAGTCTTTTCCTGATGGTGGAGGCATGAACGCTGACATTAACTGAGGCAAGTGAGGCCTGCAGTTCCTTGGACGTTGTTGTGGGGTCTTTTGTGACCTCTTGGATGAGTCGTCGCTGCGCTCTTGGGGTAATTTTGGGCGGCCGGCCACTCCTGGGAAGGTTCACCACTGTTCCATGTCTTCGCCATTTGTGGATAATGGCTCTCACTGTGGTTCGCTGGATTCCCAAAGCTTTGGAAATGGCTTTATAACCCTTTCCAGACTGATAGATCTCAATTACTTTCTTTCTCAATTGTTCCTGAATTTCTTTGGGTCTCGGCATGATGTGTAGCTTTTAAGGATCTTCTGGTGGACCTTACTGTGTCAAGCAGCTCCTATATAAGTGATGCCTTGATTGTGAACAGGTGTGGCAATAATCAGGCCTGGGTGTGGCTAGAGAAATTGAACTCAGGTGTGGACAACCACAGTTATAGTATGTTTTAACAAGGGGGGCAATCACTTTTTCACACAGGACCATGATGGTTTGGATTTTTTTTCACCTTTAATAATAAACACCTTCATTTACAAATTGCATTTTGTGTTTACTTGTGTTGTCCTTGACTATTGTTTAAATTGGTTTGATGTTCCGAAACACTTAAGTGTGACAAACATGCAAAGGAACAGGAAATGAGGAAGGGGGCAAACACTTTTTCACACCACTGTATATAATCAGTGGTGGAAAAAATAACAGAGAGAGCTGCATAGTGTTTGGGGCATCTAGCTCTTAGATTAATATTATAAACATGTTAAAAGTGTCTTAAACACCAACCTATACTATATATGAAATAACAAATAAAGAAAATGTATACAAAACATGTTTCAATTCTTTTCAACCGATCTATTCTATTATCCAAATATAACAAAAAAAATTGCATGATCAAAAAAAAGAAAAAAACAACAGTCTAGTACTAGTAAATAAAAATAATATTCTCTTAAATACAGTTCACAGTAAATAAGTACTTACTTAAAAATGTCAATGAGAATGATAACCATATCTGCGGGAAACTCTAAGTTTTTTGTCAAGTTTTCAACATCTGAAGGTGAGCCACACATAAGAAGCACTAGAAAATAAAAGTGAATTAATGCTTAATTACTTTTTTTTCTATAAAACCTATAAAAGAAAAAGTTATTTATAGGACAGGAGAAAATAACTTGTCTTACTATACAAAATTAGAGATCCGTAATCTTGTCAGTATACTAGATTAATGGTAACCTAATGGTAGCCTAACATCAGGGCTGGACTGGCCTACCGGGATACCTGGAAATTTCCCGGTAGGCCGTCTGCAATCAGTGCCCTGGGGCCGCTTTTGTCTCTGGGCTGGCTTCAGCAGAGCAGAATAAACAGCGGCGGCCGCCGCACTTTGCAATGCACTGTGTCTGCCTGTGCCTCCTCTTCTGATCTGTCTCCGCCCACTGATATGCCTGTCTGCCTGAGTGTGGGGAGGAGCATGAGGATGCTGACTTCTAATTGCATTCGGGCCCGTGCGGTGCCAGCACCGCTGATTTCTCCTGCTTCCATTCGGCTCGCCCACTAGCCTGCATGAGGAGCTAGGAGGACGGCCGCCCGTGGATCAGAATAATTAAGGTACTCTCCGAGGTCTCTGTCTCTCTATGTATGTCTGTATCTCTCTGTATGTCTGTATCTCTCTCTCTCCTAAAAAAAAAGAGTGTTTTTTTTTTATTTGTTTTTGCATTTTTTTGGGGGGCGCAAACTGAAAAAAGTAAATGATCAATTGCAGCCTCACTGTGCCCATAAATTTCTGCCACTGTACCCATCAAACGCAGCCACTGTGCCAAACGCAGCCCTTGCCCATCAAATGCAGCCACTGTGCCCTCAAACGCAGCCACTGTGCCCTCAAACGCAGCCACTGTGCCAAACGCAGCCCTTGCCCATCAAACGCAGCCCTTGTGCCCTCAAACGCAGCCACTGTGCCTGTCAAACGCAGCCACTGTGCCAAACGCAGCCCTTGCCAATCAAACGCAGCCAATGTGTCCCTCAAATGCAGCCACTGTGCCCGTCAAACGCAGCCACTGTGCCCGTCAAACGCAGCCACTGTGCCCGTCAAACGCACCCACTGTGCCCTCAAATGCAGCCATTGTGCCCTCAAATGCAGCCACTGTGCCAAACGCAGCCCTTGCCCATCAAACGCAGCCACTGTGCCCGTCAAATGCAGCCACTGTGTCAAACGCAGCCCTTGCCCATCAAACGCAGCCCTTGTGCCATCAAACGCAGACACTGTGCCAAACGCAGCCACTATGCCCGTCAAACGCAGCCACTATGCCCGTCAAACCACAGTGCCCTCAAGCGCAGCCACAGTGCCCTCAAACGCAGCCCTTGTCCCATCAAACGCAGCCCTTGCCCCCGTCAAACACAGCCCTTGCCCCTGTCAAACGCAGCCCTTGCCCCCGTCAAACGCAGCCACTGTGCCCGTCAAACGCCGCCCTTGCCCATAAAACGCAGCCCTTGCCCATCAAACGCAGCCTTTGCGCCATCAAATGCAGCCACTGTGCCCGTCAAACGCAGCCACTGTGCCAAACGCAGCCCTTGTCCATCAAACGCAGCCCTTGCGCCATCAAATGCAGCCACTGTGCCCGTCAAACGCAGCCACTTTGCCCGTCAAACGCAGGGCAAAAGGGGCAGCTGCCCTGGGCCCTGGCATAGTTGTGGGGCCCATAACAGCTGCCTCCTACTTGCCAACTATCCAGATTTAAATTCCCTTGTCCCTTAAAGTTTTAGTCATGTGCTGGTACTAATGCTGCCCAGCTCTTGCCCTATTGTTGTGTGCAGGTGACTCCCTTGCAGACCCTGTGTTTACATGTAAATAACCGGAATTTATATGTAAATAGCGACGACAATACTAAGTAAATAGCTGCTGCCGGCGGCAATGATATGTAAATAAAGGTGGCATTCATATGTATATCATGCTCCCCTACTGCGAGGAGATGATGTGCTGTAACTTCTAGCAACTAATCAGTGAGCCGTAATGTGTGCTGTAACTCCTAGCAACCAGTCAGTATGCAGTAATGAAATGCTGTAACTGCTGGCAACCAATTGCAATCGCTGCCTGATCTGATACAGTAAACTGATTTTAAGTCTAGCTGCTATTTATTGTATGTCTCAGAGCAGGTGGAGAGGGAAGTTGCATGGGGGGGCCCCCCCAGAAAATTTTTGCCCAGGGTCCAATCAATATTAAAGACGGCCCTGCAGCCACTGTGCCCGTCAAACGCAACCACTGTGCCCGTCAAACGCAGCCACTGTGCCCGTCAAACGCAGCCACTGTGCCCGTCAAACGCAGCCACTGTGTCCTATGTATATATAATGCACTTTTCAAATATGCTTTAAAATGTTTGTTTTCTCTTTTATGAACAAGAAAATAATGACGTTAGAGCCGGTTCACACTGCAGGCGAGGCGAGGCGACTCCGACTTGCCTCGCCGCGACCTCAGCGGCAACTTGCACATGACTTCTGTATAGAAGTCAATGCAAGTCGCCCCGAGGTCGCCCAAAAGTAGTACAGGAACCTTATTTCTGAGTCGGAGCGACTCGAGTCGCTCCTCTCAGAACGGTTCCATTGTACAGAACGGGGGCGACTTGCGAGAGCGAGGCGAGGCGAGTCGTGTCGCCTCGCATCGCCCGCTGTGTGAACCGGCTCTTATGCTGCTGGGCTGGTATAATAATGCTATGGGGCTGGTATGAAATTATTTCCAGGGCTGGTTTTCATTCCCAGTCCGGCCCTGCCTAACATAACGGAAATATGTTTCCATTGCTACAGTAACTTGATTTTGAAGGCTTGAGCCTCTGGGTTGTCTTCCTCTGCTTTCTTTAACTTCTTGGTAACAGACCTAGCACAGACGTACCTACTGGAAGTTCTGATTTCAATGGCTGCATGCTTGTTTTAGGGAAAATTATTCACTAAGCAGTCAAGCAAGGATAAGAAAACAGGAAAGCAGCCCCAGTGACATTGCTACTCCTCCACAGATACAGAATGATGAATGTGAGTTGCCATTCTAGGACGGGAGTCATGGCAAGCTTACCAGGTGAAAATCAAGGGAAAGAAGTCTAACAAAAAAACAAAAAAAACGAATGCAGCCACATCAGTTAAGGTCTAGTAAAATGCAATATAGTACGTTTGGTTTGGAGTTTTGCATCAATCAGTTTCTATTGAAAAAAAGCTTTGGCTAAATGTTTTGTTTTTAGATATAACCTAAGTGGTAGAATGATACATTTTTGTGCTGCAAGTATTAGTAAAGTATGCCCCTCTTTACATGCATGCTGGAATACTCAGCATTCCCAGACAAATCAGCAATGCTCAACTAGAATATTTCATGCATACATTACTACATTGTAATATATTATGGATTTGTTTCTTTATGTCTATGTGCTTATTTCCACCTCCTAACGTTTTTCTTAGTGCTTGAACCATTTTCTATTGTAATGCTTAACTGCCAGTCTATCTCAAACGTTTTAGTAATATGTGATTGTAGACATACTAAATATAAATATAACCACTGCAATTACATTGTTGCCAACATTCTGAAAAAAATAATAGCGACACTTTGTATGCAGGCGGAGTCTTATTTTAATTAGGGGTGGGCATTCAGTTGTGGGTGAGGCTTAACAATGAGAAAAAATTTGGCGCACTGAAAAATGGGTGTGGCTTAAACTAAATATTGGGCGTGGCTTAACAGGGGTGTGGTTAAGCCAAAGATGAAAGAGGAATGGAGGGAGAGAGAAAGAAACAGAAGGGGAGAAAAAAAAAGAGAGAAAAACAGAGAGGGAGAAAAAGAGAGAAAGGGAGAGGGTCAGAGAGTGTGCGGAGATAATACAGGAGATGGTCAGAGAGTGTTCCAAGATGGTACAGGAGTCTGTCAGAGAGGGTGTGAAGATGGTACAGGGGACTGTCAGAGAGTGTGCGGAGATGGTACAGGAAACTGTCAGAGAGTGTGCGGAGATGGTACAGGAGACTGTCAGAGAGTGTGCGGAGATGGTACAGGAGACTGTCAGAGTGTGCGGAGATGGTACAGGAGACTGTCAGAGAGTGTGCGGAGATGGTACAGGAGACTGTCAGAGAGTGTGCAGAGATGGTACAGGAGACTGTCAGAGAGTGTGCGAAGATGGTACAGGAAACTGTCAGAGAGTGTGCAGAGATGGTACAGGAAACTGTCAGAGATTGTGCCGAGATGGTACAGGAGACTTCCAGGGAGAGGGGGCAGACATGGTACAGTAGAGGGGGCAGACATGGTACAGGAGAGGGGGCAGACATGGTACAGGAGAGGGGGCAGACATGGTACAGGAGAGGGGGCAGACATGGTACAGGAGAGGGGGCAGACATGGTGGGTGAGAGGGTGCAGAGATGGTGGGTGAGAGGGTGCAGATATGGTACAGGACTTTATGTGTGCCTCCAACACAGCATTCTGTACCCCCCTCTCCCCCTTTCCAGTACACAGAACATCCAGCAGATCATCACCTTTGCCAATCACCTACAGCAGGCAGCGGATGGCAGCTCTGTGGTGCCAGTGGGATCTCCATTCGGCTAGCAGGTGTCTTCTGTGTTTACAGTGTAGAGGGGAGGGGCCTCTGACCCGGTTATCTAATCGGTTTCAGTATACAAGGAAATTGCTCTGCTTGTATACTGAAGAGAGAAGCCGATTAGCTGCCCAGGTCAGAGGCCCCTCCCCTCTCCAGTGTACACACAGAAGAGACCTGATGACCACATGGAGATCCCCCGCGGCCATGTTTTCATAGCCATAGAGCTCCGGCTTGGCATGGTGGTCAGCCAGTGAAGGCTGGGTTGCCGAGACAACGCCAATTTACCTTGAAAATGGGGACTGTTGGCAGCTATGCAATTGTATATGTCAGCATTGAAGTGACACTAAGGGGGTTATTTACTAATGGAAAATCCATCTTGCACTGCAAGTGTACTTGAAAGTACACTGAAAGTGCACTTGGAAGTAAAGTCACTGTAGATCCGAGGGGGACATGCAAGAAAAATAGAAAACAGCATTTTAGCTTGCATGTGATTGGATGATAAAATCAGCAAAGCTTCCACTCATTTCATGACCAGTGTAGTTCAGAGGTCCCCAACCTGCCTCATACTGCTATACCACTTGTACTCCAACATCCCCATTTCTTACCCTTCTAAAATGATGAGACCACAACTTAATTTTGGAGTATAAATGGGCATAGCAGCCTATTTATTATACTACCACAGTATTACCAACAACCTTACCCCCCACATAGCCATGTTTGACCTCAGACTCCTGCACCAAACAACCCACCCTTCCCTTTATAACTTCACGTAAGCTGCCCATGTGGACTCACTGGCTGACTGCCTTGTTACCTCCTGTGGTGATTCCAATGCCATCTCCGATATCCAGCCCGAGTAGGGAACTCCTCCCCCTCTGTGGCCAGCTAACTCTCTGAACCTGTCCCACTGAAAATAGATGCAAGGAGTAAGCCCCCAGTGTTTCTGATGCCTGTAAGATGAATAGCATATAGAAAATGTTCAACTGCACCTAACGCAACACAAAATGGCGCAGCCGCCATATGACCAGTTGTGACAACGCGGACATGTGGTTGACCACGGAAACCACACCCACATAATCACAATTCAACTCCATGTCAGGTTCCTGCATGACCCTTACCCAAGCTCCATAGCCAGAACCACTGGAAAAATTCCAATAGCACATGTTTACGAATGAACACCCCACTTCCGCCCAACAAAATTGGGGCCACATTTCCTCACTCTATTGCCCCTGAAAGAAAAATTTCCCCCAAACCTGTTTACCCCGCCATGTTCGTGACCTCTTTTCCCATCGACCTAGCATCCACCTATCATCCATTGTATGCGGCCAAGGACTCGTATCAAACTTTCTAACCCTCCCTATGTCCTGCATTCAACTGTTTAAATTAGCCAGGGCCTGACACCCCCTACTGTAGCAGACGGCAGCCGTCGGCCAAATCCCACTCATCAGAATAAAACTGGCAGGCGAAACTGAACTTACTCAGCAACGAATGCAAAGTCCTCAACTGTACCTCACGCCGTCCCTGGGCCCCCCACACCCCCTTCTATAGTACCTTCAGCTTGGTCACCTGCAGACGACCCTCCGTAACCCCTGAAACAATCACAATGCCAAAACAAAAACAGTACAATACCCCTCATTGGCCCCCTGTGTTTGGCAGCCAATGGCACTAATGAACCTACCTGCAATGTGCTGCAACGTATAAAGTATAATCCCACACACACCGGAGGAAGGCAGCTCAACACACAAACGTCCAAGCCATGTATGATTGTATCAGGGACTGACACGTCTCTTGCCAGCAAACTCCTCTTGCCAGCATCTTTCCAGCAGCTAAAGCTCTCCGAATAAACTGTAAGCAAGTGGAATACAGATTCCTAGTTTGCCATAAGCGCCCCTTTTCTGTCACACCTAACCCACCTTATAGCTGTGTACCTGAAGTATCGGGCACAGAGCACCGCATCGGATTATAACAGAACTCTTTTTTTTTTTTTACAGATAAGTGGGGAAACGAGGCAAAACTTGTTTGGTTCCTTCTCAGGCACCACCCCCGCTATAGACACCATTAAAAACCCCCAGAGGCAAGCAGCCTCGCCATTTCCTTGTCCGCGTATCTACTTATAAAAGGCTGCAACCTTTTAACCCCCTTCCAAAAGTTATCCCTTGTGTGACTAGACTCACCTGTACATTGTCCTCACATGAAGCCACAAGCCACTCGTGTTTAACGTCAAAAAACACCGAACTGACAGGAGCTCACATTGCACTGCCAACCCACCCCCCTTTCTTTTCGGCCAACCGTCCCGAGGGGGGTATACCCCCCAAAAGGAACTGCTTCGGGGGCCTCTACTACTACAGAAACCGCATCCAGAGCCCACTATCCTTTGATCCCCACGAAGAGATGGCCATAATGACCTGCGTGGTCTAAACTGCTCATCACCCCGTAGCCAATCAGATCCCCCTTTTTAACATGTGCACCTACCAATGGCCTACATATAACAGAACAACGCTGAACCATGTTCAGGTTCTTCCCCCCCAAGACAATCGCATAATGGTGACTGCCTTCCGCAAAAGCAATCGGTACCTCCTCTTACCTTCCTCCTTTTTCCCTTAATCTTCCTGCTTGACCCTATACACTTAAAATTTAAATCCCCCCCCCCTTTTTTTTAAAGGGGGTCCATAACAAGAATATCTCCACACACTTGCCTTTTCAAATCGTATCCCGGACCTCCTATTTAATTGTGTTCCCAGGGGACCCTCAAAGCACCTGTACATCTCACATTTTTTTTTTTGCGTGTCTGCAATCCTTACCATCTCCATCCGACCATTGCCTGACAACCCCATCGCTGCACCACTGTCCCCAAACTGGCAGGCGCACCGCCCGCCACTTGTGGGTCAGCATCCACCACCTCTGTTACCGCCGACATTGCACCCCCCTTTCCAACCCCCAACAAATCCTGCAATGCAACTTAAATGAAAACATTTAGACATTATTTGACTTACCGGGCTGACTGGAACCCCAACAGCCACCTCGCTTGCCTCCATCGCTGGCTCGCATCCCTGCGGCTCCTCCTCCTCGCACACTGACAGCTCGCCTACCGACCTGTAGTCCTAGACCAGTGGTGTCATCAGCCCCCAAAGCAAAGAGGTCCTGGGGCCGCGGAGTCCCTCCATTGTAGTGCCTGTCTCACCCCCAAAGCTCTGCCTCCTGCCACGGTTCCACACATACCCCCACATACTGTGACCTGGAAGGTCAACCTCGTCCTTCCACCACCATCTTGTGCCATCTCGCGCTGCCCTATAGGCCATGCCCACCCGTGGAGCTCTGCCCCCTTTTTAAATTAATAAAAAAATACTTTTTTTTTCTTTGTATAAGCAGCCCGACGGCCATACTAATAAGTCTCCCTCGCCAAGCCTTCCTCCCCGCGCAGCGATGCAGGCAGAGGAGGTAGTAGTCCTGCGATTCACGGACAGGGAAGTGGCACCATAACAGCCCGTGGCCCCGCCCACCGAGCTGGGCTGGCGGCGTGGAGTCCACCCAGACCCTGCTCAGGCAGATGGCTGGCTATTCTTTGCTGGGGGACCAGATTGTTCCCCCCAGAGGACTCCTCGCCTGGCGCAGGGCCCTGGAAGAGGGTCCTGGTGAAAACAGAGTGCCAGAGGCCGCAAACCCTGCATGCACAGCAACCCTCATCTCCCAGCCTCGATCCGCTCACCTGGTCATCCATAAAGACCCTCATCCGAGTGACATCTCAGCCATGTTGGCGGAGCAGAGCAAAAAACTGCCTCCTCCTTTCTTTCTCCACAACTTTCTGTTCCCCAACCCAGTCCCACCTCCTCCTTATATATTACCACTCCCCCTTGGACTTTACTCACTGTCCCCTCCCCTCTTATCTCTTCATATTACCCCATGAATTGTCTCCCTTAAACACACGGTCACTACTTTTTCTTTTCTGTCTTTTCTGTTCCGGGCCTCACTGATCTACCCCTCAGATTTAGAGCGACTGCACTTTCAAGTGCACTTGCAGTGCAAAGTGGATTTGCCTTTCATAAATAACCCCCTAAATATCCTTATTCTTCAAATGCAATCCATGCACATCTACTACTTAATGGCTCTGTATTCTATTTTTTGTGAAATAATTTCTTACTTTGTTTTCTGCTGTCCTCCTGAGCTCTCGGACCTCTCCTTTTTCTCTTCACTTCAATTTGTTTGGAACAAATAATGCATGCTAGTCCTGGTCATGTGCACTCCTCTATGCAAACTATATGCCCTATAATCTATAGTTTGTAGTCTCCAGTCAATCCTGGAAGCAAGCAAAAGAGGGTGGCTACGTTTCTACATATAATGGGACCGTGGAGAACAAACTTAGCCACCCTCTTACAGGATGTTGGACAACAGTAGCAAAAAAGAGCTGAGATTTGGAGGAAGCTAAAAGCAATAGATGGTACTTGTTTGAGTTAAAGTGATTCAAAAGAATTTTTTTTTTAATCACTTGCCTACTGGGCACTTAAACTCCTCTCCTGCCCAGACCAATTTTCAGCTTTCAGTGCTCTCACACTTTGAATGACAATTACTCAGTCACGTAATACTGTACCCAAATTAATTTTTTGTTCTTTTTTCATACGAATAGAGCTTTCTTTTGGTGGTATTTGATCACCTCTGAGTTTTTTATATTTTGCGCTATAAATGAAAAAAGAATGACATTTGTGAAAAAAACCCACATTTTCTTTATTTCTGTGATAAAATTTAGCAAATTATTAATTTTTCTTCATAAATTTTGATAAATATTAACCCAAATTAGTGGATATTTATTTGGTCTTTGTGAAAGTTAGAGAGTCTAAAAGCTGTGGTGCAAATCATAAAAAATTGATTACACCTTATGTACTGACGGCCTATCTCATTTCTTGTGACCCAAACAAGCCAGGAAAGTACAAATACCCCCCAAATGACCCCTTTTTTGAAAGTAGACATTCCCAGGTATTTAGTAAGATGCATGGTGAGGTTTTTGATGTCGTAATTTTTTTCCCACAATTCTTTGCAAAATGAAGATTTGTTTTTGTTTTTTCCACAAAATTGTCATTGTAATAGGTTATTTCTCTCACATGGCAAGTTTATACCACAAATGACACCCCAAAATACATTCTGCTACTCCTCCTGAGTATTACGATACCACATGTGTGGGACTTTTTCACAGCCTAGCCACATAGAGAGACCCAACATGCAAGGAGCACCGTCAGGTGTTCTGGGAGCATAAATTACACATCTAATTTGCTGACTACCTATTACACTTTTGAAGCCCCTGGAGCACCAAGACAATGACACGTGACACTGATGTGGCACTGATGACAGATGGCACTGATACATGGCACTGATGACATGTGACACTGATGTGGCACTGATGACAGATGGCACTAATACGTTGCACTGATCACACATGACACTGATGACAGATGGCACGAATATGTGGCACTGATGACACGTGACACTGATGTGGCACTGATGATAGATGGCACTAATACATGACACTGATGACAGGTGGCACTAATACGTGGCACTGATGACAGATGGCACTAATACGTGGCACTGATGACATACGTGACACTGATGACAGATGCCACTAATATGTGGCACTGATGACACGTGACACTGATAACAGGTGGCACTGGAGACAGACGGCACGGACAGGTGGCACTGGGGACGGATGGCACTGATGGGTGGCACTGGGGACAGGTGGCACTGATAGGTGGCACTGGGGACAGATGGCCCTGAAAGGTGTCACTGGGGACATATGGCACTGATAGATGGCACTGGGTACAGGTGGCACTGATAGGTAATGTGGGCTCTTTGTTTTAGTTAGTTTTCACTCACTCTGCAGCACAGGTCACTCTCCCTCCTCATATGCTGTCTCTGTGTGAGGAGGGAGAGCCGACAATGAGAAATGAGCTCATATGTTTATATATGAGCTCAGCTCTCATTGGACACACCGATCGAGCGCTAAATGGCCTCTGTGATTGGCCATTTAGCACGATCTGTGATTGGATGTGTCCAAGGGACACGGCCAATACAGATTTCCCCCGGATGCATGCCCGCGGCGGCGTGCAGGGAGGAAGTAAACAGGAGGATGCCCAGGGATGCCCTCCCGGCAATTGAGTGCCATGCTGTAGCCGTCTTTCAGGTATAGCGCGGATGCCTAGTGGTTAAAATAAGAAACATGTTATAATTACCTGCTCTGTGCAATGGTTTTGCATAGAGCAGCCCCGATCTTCTTCTTTTTGGATCAGCCATCGGCGATCCTGGCTCCTCCCACCCTCTGAGTGCCTCCAGTAACAAGCATCTTGTTATGGGGGTATTCTAAAAGGCTCGCTCTGTGTGTTCATTCACGCATGAGCGCGGCTCGTCCCCACATTGCAGAGAACCTAGAAAGTATGTCTCATACTCTCATGCGGCACAGTGGTGTAGTGGGTAGCACTCTCACCTAGCAGTAAAAAGGGTCGCTGTTTCGAATCCCAACCACAACACTACCTGCCTGGAGTTTGCACCTTCTCCCTGTGCTTGCGTAGGTTTCCTCCGGGTACTCCGGTTTCCTCCCACACTCCAAAGAAATGCAGGTAGGCTAATTGGCTTCTGTCCAAAATTGGCCCTAGTATAAGAATGGGGACCTTGTATTGTGGGCACCTTGAGGGTAGGGACTGATGACAGTATGCAATGTACAGGGACAGGGACAATTGTAGACACTCACTCAGGTTGAACTGGAAGGACTGGTGTCTTTATTCAACCTTACTAACTATGTAACTATGCAACTATCCACTATCCACCTCCAATTGTAGTTGACTGGCACAATATACTAAGGGGCCATGAGGGGCTTTGAGGTACTACCTTAATTTGCATTAGTGCTCACCTGTATATGCAGAGCATTATAGTTACATTAACTGTCAATGGCATTTTTGTTGATTGCCCCAACCCACAATACAGTAGTTTCTGAATACACAACACATACCGTAATGTACTTCTTTAGCAAAAATGTTGCATGTCTGTTAACTGCTCTGTTGAGGTACAAGGACAATGCAACAAGATGTTTTGCATGTTATAACCTATGTTAATAAGCATGTGTTAATGCACCATAACACCATGTGTTAATGCATACCATATAGGAGTAAATGGGCCCTTATTAATTGTTATTATTATTATTATTATTATTATTATTAATAATATTAATACAGCTATCTTACAATTTCCACAGTAAGTATTGTCTCTATTTAAAAATTACTAAATCACTTTGGGGCTTTCAGACTTCCTTACTATTCCATATTTTTTTATCGTGCTTGTAGTTTAGCAACAATAGGTCTTCCTTCCTTAGGGGTTACATTAGTGTTAGGGTCAGGCATATTCAAAACTGTTCATAGGGGAGCTGCATGGTTTTTATTGCTTCTTGGCATAAGTTCTGAACTTAGATGCCAAAGACCATTGTACTGGTATTGGGAAGGGTTATAATCTCTGTAAAGTTATTGCTGCTTTGTCCGTTGACACCTTTTCTGTTATATTTCTATTATCTATTTGCAAATGAGACCTCTAGTTTCCCTGACATATTATAAGAATATACTGTATTAAGTAGGCTTGGGTACCTTAGTTAAGTGCTATTGAACTTTCCATCTTGTCTATAGTTAATCATCATCAGGACCACTGATAGGGAGGTACAGACAGTACTCCTGTACTGGGCCCATGCCACCATGGGGTCAGCAGAGGAGCCCAAGCCCTGGCAGGGGCTGCCTGTGCCTTAGTGTAGCTTACAAAGCTCAGATTAAGAAGGGGAAGTTCCTAGTTTTAGATAATGAGTTTATGTGAAATTTCCATTAACAGATGTCAATAATATTTTAATTAGAAATATATTTTAGTTAGATGGAAATATATTTACACCATATTTATATAAGGCAACCCCATCAATAATTGTATCAAATGAAATAATCACACTATATCAAACAGTAAAAGGCATTGTCATCCCAAATAGGTAATATCAAGAGGAGCTGGGAAAATTTTGTAAAAATGATATATACAAGTTGAACTCAAAACGGAGCAAACAAATCTAAAAGGTTTTCACAACATGATAATGCACAATAAATGCATATAAATAGAGCTATATAAATGCCTGTAGGTTCAACATGTTTCACAAACTACTTATTCAGGAGCGACAAGGCATATATTGGCTATTAAAAAAATACAAAGGAAATATTGATAAACAATAAAGGTACCTTTATTGTTCATCAATATTTCCTTTGTTTTTTTACATAAGAATATACAGACATTGAATGAAACTATAAAATAAGTATACTATACTATACTATATAGTTGAGATGCATATAGCATCCAAACTACCAAAATCATGGCAAAGGTAAAACTCATCAGGGCTAGTGTGCAACAGTGATGACACTCACCTATCATTTATGTGTAAATAGATCAAAATAGAGTCCTGTCTGTGCAGAGAATGGGAGGCAGAGAGGCAAATATCCAGCCCAACAATAAGGATCACAGGGTGAGCACCAAAGCACTACAGATTCACGCCTACACTATAGATGTGATAATACAGCAAAGAGGGTGATTCCCTCAAAAGGAAACAGACTAGTTGAGAAGCATAAACCAGGGAGCAGAAGAAAATTCTTGAAAGAGAGAGTAACACAGATAAATAGAAAAACAGACAAATTACCTTTAAACAGGATCAGGGCGTGAGCCTTAATTGTATAAAAATACAAACACCGTAATTCCACTTCTAAAGAGGAGACACAATGGGGGTTATTTACGAAAGGGAAAACCACTTTGCACTACAAGTGCAAACCACAAGTGCAAAGTGCACTTGAAAGTGCACTAAAAGTGCACTTGGAAGTGCAGTCGCTGTAGATCAGAGCGGGACATGCAAGGAAAATAAAAAACAGCAATTTAGCTTGCACATGATTGGATAATAAAATCAGCAGCGCTTCCCCTTATTTCAGATCTACCCCTCAGATTTACAGCGTCTGCGCTTTCAGTGCAATTTCAAGTGCACTTTGCACTTGTAGTTTGCACTTGTAGTGCAAAGTGGATTTGCTTTTCATAAATAACCCCCTCTATGTAGATCTCCCAATGAGATATCCCAGAGTGAACACTAAGCCCCTGTACACACGGTCGGAGATTCTGCCAACCAAATCCGTCGGATTTTGTCCGTCAGATTTAGTCTGACAGATTGTGTCCGAACTGTTGCATACACACGGTCGGACTAAGTTGTCGAAAAATCCGATCTTTCAGAACGTGATGACGTAATTTCGTTACGATGGGACTAGATTCAGGCTAGTAGCCAATATCTTTGATGTAGGAATTTGATCTGAGCATGCGTGGCACTTGGTCCGATCAAAATTCTCTATACATGATCGGATTACGTCCGACCGGCCCAGTTGGTCGGGAAATATTTCCAACATGCTGGAAAATTGGGTCCGACGGAGATTCGGACGGAATCAGTCCGATGCATACCACACACAGTCGGATTATCTGACGACACGGTCCGATAAGACGCATTCCGACGGATTCTCCGACCGTGTGTACGCGGCATAAGGCTGAGGGGATGGATAGAGCCCCATTTGAAAAGCAGAGAAATCCAATTGGTGTAATAAAGACAATTAAACAAAAAAAAACCCAAGTCCAAATTCAGCCTGAACAGGCAAACAACTTACAAGGGAATCTAGCAAACAAATCTCCACAGCAATCCTCTGTTCCATATAGACGCTGTGGTGTTACCACCCTCAGCTCTATATAAATATGATAACCGCTAGTGATGGACAAACTTCCGATGGGACGTTTCGTGAACGCAATCCGCGAACACGCCCAAAAGTTCACGAACCGCAAGGTTTGCGGTGGACCCCATTCACTTTAATGGCAGGTGGACCTTAAAAACCTGCAGGTCATATTTTCAGCCACAAAATACTTACTAGCTGTGCACACATAGTCCCACAACATGGACACTGACATACCAGAAGTATTAAGTGAATCTGGGATCGACAACGACAAGCATTCTTTTTTTATCTGTGAAATTTTGTCAATTCAGGAGCGCATGAAGGCCATGGAGGAGAGGCAAGGTCAGGCCAGGCTATGAAGGGGGTGCAGGACATGATCAGTGCCACAGTCAGGGCAGTGCAGACCTGTGTCAGTGTCCCAGTGTGCCAACCTGTGCTTGAGCCCCTCCCTCTGCCCAGCCTTTACCCCACCTATGCAGGGCTCCACTGCGGTGGTCCGGAGGTGCCAGTCCAGTGCTGATCCTTAGCCATCGTGCTGGCACTGCCTGCTGATATGCTTCTCCGCTGCTATCTCCCTCACTGTCTGAAACCAGCACCGCGATAGAGACTGAGCACTGACACTAGCACCGCGATAGAGACTGAGCACTGACACCAGCACCGTGATAGAGAGCACTGACGCCAGCACCGAGATAGAGAGCACTGACACCACACCAGCATCGAGATAGGGAGCACTGACACCACACCATGATAGAGAGCACTGACACCAGCACCATGATAGAGAGCACTGACACCAGCACCGAGATAGAGAGCACTGACACCAGCACAGAGATAGAGAGCACTGACACCAGCACTGAGATAGAGGGCACTGACACCAGCACTGAGATAGAGGGCACTGACACCACACCAGCACTGGGATGGAGAGCACTGACACCAGCACCGAGATAGAGAGCACTGACACCAGCACCAAGATAGAGAGCACTGATACCAGCACCAAGATAGAGAGCACTGATACCAGCACCGAGATAGAGAGCACTGACACCAGCACCGAGATAGAGACCACACCACACCAGCATCAAGATAGAGAGCACTGACACCAGCACCGTAATAGAGAGCACCGACACCAGCACCGAGATAGAAAGCACTGACACCAGCACTGACACCAGCAACTCGCTGCGGGACCCAAAAATATGACACCGCTCAACCTCTTCAAATAGGAGGGTACGGGCATATAGTACGGTGTGCTTTTTTTGTACAAGTGAGCCAAAGGTAGAAAAAAAGGTCAGTGTGCTAGATTATATAAATCGTTTATAGAGTTATGCATATACATGGTCTACTGGTCACATGTGTTGAATTCCTCCGAGATCCATGCCTCATTAATTTTTATAAATGTGAGGTAGTCAACACTGTTGTGAGCTAGGCGAGTACGCTTATCCCCCCTGCTGCACTGAACGCCCTTTCGGACAGGACACTGGACGAGGGGCAAGCCAACAGTTCCAATTCAAATTGTTCAAGCTCTGGCCAGAGGTCAAGCCTGCCCACCCAGTAGTCCAGGGGTTCATCACTTCTCAGAGCGTCCACATCGGCCGTTAACCCGATGTAGTCGGACACCTGTCGGTCTAGGTGTTCCCTGATGCTGGATCCGGATGACACCTGTGGCTGAGTTGGCTGAAAGAATGATCTCATATCAGAAGTGACCAACATATCTTCAAACCTCCCTCTTCTTGCAGGCGCTGTTGGATTGGTACCCGCAACTCTTTCTCTGGGAGTGGGAATTTCCTCTGCCCCACGCAAAAGCAGAATGCAGCATTTCTCGAAGCAAGGCCTGGAAGTGCTCCATTCTGACAGCCCTCTGTGATGGTGGTAACATTTCTGCCATTTTGTGTTTGTACCGGGGTCTAAGTACATTGCCACCCAGTACTGGTCCTTGACCTTTATGCTTTATATATGGGGGTCCCTGTTAAAACACTGGAGCATGAAGGCCTCCATTTGCACTAAACTGGAAGTGGTGTGGTGGCCTGGCTCCTGCTCATCATCCAGGATAATGTCGTCCTCCTCGTTCTCCTCCCTCCATCCACAGACAACAACAGGGATCCCAGAAAGGTTTAAAGCATGCTCTTCTTGCTCCTTCCCATCCGCCCCGGCACCATCCTCCTCTGACTCCTCTTCAGACTCCTGTTATTGACTTGTCTCAGATAGAGTAGCCCCCCCCCCCCCAGGAATTCATCCAGCCTTTCGATTTCCTCATCTTCCTGCTCCTGCTCCTCCACGGCTTGATCAATGACACGACGCAATGCACACTCCATAAAGAAGGCATTAGGTGCAATGTCACTGATGGCGCCATGGCTGCAACTGACCGGTTTGGTGATCTCATCAAATGGCCGCAGAAATCTGGATGCATCGCGCATGAGCAGCCATTGGCACGGTGAAAAAAAAACAAGCTTCCCAGAACCTGTTCTGCTGCAGAGTTCGTACAGGTAGTCGTTAACTGCACATTTCTGCTGGAGCAGCCTATCAAGCATATAGAAGGTTGAGTTCCATCGCATCGGGCAATCGCAAATAAGACATCTGACTGGTAGATTGATTGTGTCGCAGCTGAATGTCAGTAAGGCAAGCCATGGCCGTGTAAGATCTTCTTAAATGGGCCGAGATTTTCCTTGCCTGCCACAAGATGTCCTGGACCCCAGGGTATTTGAAATCGAATTGCTGCACGACCAAGTTTAAGACGTGTGCCATGCATGGCACATGTGTAATTTTGCCCTGTTTCAATGCGCTAAGCAGATTGGCACCGTTGTCACACACCACTTTACCAACTGTCGAATTGAGCGGCGTTAGCCACTGATCTGCCTGTGAACGCAAAGCTGAAAGGAGTGCAGGGCCAGTGTGGCTCTTGGCTTCCAGGCACAACAGATGCAGCACAGCATGGCAATGTCTCACCTGGCATGTCAAATAGGTTATGGGGATCTTGGGCGGCACAGCGGAAGAGATGCTAGCAGCGGAAAAGGAGGAGTCAGCCGAGGAGGAGAGGGAGGATGGAGTAGGAGGAGAAGAAGAAGAGGCAGGCCTGCATGCAATCCATGGCGGTAAAACCAAATCTACATGGGTGCCACGGGTTACATGCTTGGCAGCCGTCAGAAGGTTCACCCAGTGGGCAGTAAAAGTTATATACCTTCCCTGCCCGTGTTTGCTAGACCACTTGTCTGTGGTCAGATGTATCTTGGCACAGACACTGTGTGCCAGAGATACATTCACTTGCCGCTGAACATGGCCATATAGTTCTGGGATGCCCTTCTGTGAGAAATACTTCCTTACTGGGACCTTCCATTGTGGTGTTCCAATGGCCACAAATTTTCGAAAGGCCTCCGAGTCCACCAGTTTATATGGCAGTAGTTGGCTGGCTAACAGTTCTGACAAGCCAGTGGTCAACTGATGGGCAAGAGGGTTATTCGGCGTCATCATTTTTTTTACGCTCGAACATTTGGCCCACGGAAGCCTGCCTTTTTCCAGAAAAACATGAGGACGGCATGATGGAAGGTGGAGTGGAGGACAATTCTGAGGAGAGAGGAGAAGGAGAAGTAGAAGAGGCTGGACACTGAGAGCCTGGAGTGTGGCTTTGTGGGTTACGTTGCTCCCACTGGGCTCGGTGATGGCAGCTCATGTGCCTTCTTAGCGCGGTCATCCCTAAGTGAGTGTTGGGCTTACCGCGACTTATGCGTTGAGTGCAAAGGCTGCAGATGGCAACACTATTGTCAGCTGCAGACACGTTAAAAAAAGCCCACACTGCAGAGCATTGTGCCGGCGTCCTGGGAGCACCAGATGTGACCGTACATGGTTGATGCCTCGCTCCTGATACATTAGCAGTCTGGTTTGTCCCCCCGTGCAATGTAAGTTCCGCCTGCTTCTCCTCCCTATCTGCTGGTCCATATCTCCCTCTGAACTCCCCTCCTCTTCCTCTCTTGTGGGCACCCACGTGACATCACTAGACACGTCATCATCTACGTCACCTACCCCACCGCTATAATTAGAGATCTCGGAGTAGGCAGCAACACCGGGGACCAACCTCCTTGGGCTGATCTGGGTTCTGTCGTCAGACTGCTGAGTGGCGGTTGTTGCTACCTCCTCTTCCTGATCCAGTGCCAAGAGTGGCTGCGCATCGGCAATGTCTTGTGATGGATCGGAAAATAATTCCTGTGACTCAAGCGGAGGGTATATGGTGGTGGTGGTGTTGGTGGTAGTGTCTTTGGGGGTACACACAGCAGACAGTGAAGAAGAGGGTTCAGTTCGAGAGGATGAGGAGGTTGCAGAAGAGTAAGGCTGAGTGAGCCACTCAACCAAGTCTGGGGCATCCTTCGACGTAATCGAATGCACCTTCTGCAGTTTGCCACTTTGGCTCAAGCCTCTTGCTCCTGCCCTACCACCCCTACGGAAAGCCCTGCCTCTTCCTCTGCCTGTCATTTTTTAAATGACCCTGTGACAAAAGTCTCTACAGAAGTGCAGTATATGTGGAAGAAGGTATATAACACCCCGCTTCAATCTGTCGTTTTGGGGGGCCGCTGGTCTATCACACCAGTTATAATACTTTTTTCTAATTGCGTTTATCACTCTTTGTAGTATCGCTGCAGAAGCGCTCAGCAGTCACAATGCTGCACAGTGGAAATGCACTATACTATGCTTTCTATATTTGAAAGTATTTTATACGTGTATTACTCCCCTATATACTGCACACCAAATAGTACACCTATACCAGTCCTTAAAAGGACCTTTGTGGACCTAGTAGCTAGTGAATTGCAGACTTTCCCTGCTCCAAACACCAAACTGTCCCTCCCTAACGACAGCTGCAGAATTGGTCAGCAGCACTGCATGCAGCCAGTGCACTATAATATACTTTCTATATTTGAAAGAAAGTATATTATAAGTGTATTCCAACCAGGGGAGGGCTGGCAGCCTTAGGCCTGGGGGGCAAGTCCAGTCAAGTGGCCCATTGAACCACTGAATCAGCTCACCACATTCCCTGTACAGAGAGAGAGGGAGACTGCTCCACATTGCCCCAAAGAGAGAGAGACTGCTTGACACTGCCTGCACAGATAGAGACTGCTTCACACTGCCTCCACAGAGAGAGACCGCTTCACACTGCCTGCACAGAGAGAAACCCCGCTTCACACTGCCTGCACAGAGAGAGACCCCGCTTCACACTGCCTCCACAGAGAGAGACCCTGCTTCACACTGCCTGCACAGACCTCGCTTCACACTGCCTGCACAGAGAGAGCAGTCACTTTCTGTGCAGGCACTGTGAAGCAGTCAGTCTCTGTACAGGCAGTGTGAAGTGGAGCAGTCTCTCAGAGAATGGAGCAGTCTCTCAGAAAGAGACTGCATGATTGCCCCCTAGAGAGACTGAGAAAAAGAGCTGGCCCCTTCCCCACACCCAGTACACAGACCAATCAGACTGCAGGAAGATGAAGACTAAAGACTGTGCTGTCACTGCCACCACACTAAGCACTACCTGTGGAGTCCGGAGCTTCTCTGGTGAGTGAGCACCACACAACTGGGCAAGCCAAGCAAGCAGAGTAGCTGAGAGTGAGAGTGACAGTGAGCGCAGCAGGCTAAACACGCAAGTCCTGCTGTCTCCCCGGCATGAACACCAGATTCACCAGGGTGCAGGTTCGTCCTGTCTCAATTGCGGATAGTAAGAAATGCACATGCAGGCGCATGCCGGAGCACAGGCCAAATTAAGGGCATTATGGGCCTGGTGCTGCAGTGGAGCAGGTTTAGGAGTGGCAGGGATATGAGGTAAGTAATGTCATATCCCAGCTCTTGCCCAGACTTGGTCACAGCCCCACAGGGCTGTAATGTTAGGGAAGCCCAGAACTTGAATTACCAAGCTTCCGTAAGAGCCGTGTCTCGGTGTGTGCTCTGAGGTGAAAGTTTCCAAGCCATCAGAATACAGTGATCACTGCTGGCAGCTATAGCAGCCAGCACTGATCGCTAAAAAAACATAAAGACATGCTGGTTGTAGTGTCAGTTGATGGAGTCAAATTCTGTACAACCAGTCTGCACAGAGATAGATTGAAATGTCTGCTGAACCGGCAGAATTTCAATCTGTCTATTGTGGCCTAAGTCCACCAGTCTCTGGGTTTAATAATATCCTCAAATCTTCTGAAAGTGGGGTCCACTTAGGTGTAGAAATTCACTTTGAACTCCACCTTATTTCCAGAACTCTCTTTAGGGTCCTTTAACACTGAAGGCGCTGTACAGGCGTTTTAGTGCTAAAAAATAGCACCTGTAAAGCGCTTCTTATGCCACCCCAGGTTTCGCACTGGGGAGGTGCGCTTGAAGGACATTCTGAAAAGTCCAGCAAGCAGCATTATTGGGGCACCTCGCCCAGCCTATTGAAATGAATGCAACACGGCCCTTTTTAACACTTTCTTTGGCCACTAGTGGGGGTTAAAAGTGCCCCGCTAGCGCCACTAAAACAATGATAAAGCGCCACTAAAACGAGCAGCGCTGTACCACTACCGACCACATCGCCCCAGTGTGAAAGTACCCTTTGCTATTAGATGTGCAAACAAAAAGGTGAGACCACATCTAATACCTACAGAGAGTAATGGAAATAAGGTGGAGTTCAAAGTGAACTGTGTCATTACCTGCAGGGATTGGCATTTAGGGGGCTTAAAGCAGGCAGGGATGAAATGTGATATCAACTATTCACTGCCTGTCAAATGCTTCTGAAAAGTGACCTGAGCATGGATCACTTTTCAGAGGAGTGGCAGTGGCTGCTGCAAGTGAATACAAGCATTTAGGCTCACACTGGTGTGCTGCGGTTTGGCTGCAGTGCGGGTGTACTGGCGGGTGTCACACCCCCTCAGACTTCTTTTAGGTTACTCATTGTTGCTGCATGTTCTGAAAGTGCACCAAACATGCAGCATGCAGGACGTTTTGTGCACTTTCAGAACATGCAGTAAAAATGTGCATCCTCTATGTCCCAGGGGCAACATGCAGGATGACTGCCAGTACACCAGCACTGCAGCCAAACTGCAGCATGTCAGTGAGAGCCCTCATCATACCACCTAGCCCTAGGAGGGCAAGGTACTGGCACAGGCTGCTAGAAAAAAAACTCTTTGGCTGCAGGGAGGAGGATAGAGGAGGAGCTCACTTACTTGGATGGTCCCAGCCTCCCAGGAGCCTCACTGGATTCCAGCCAACTGCTCAGATTGAGCAGAGAGCAGGTCCAGCCTCTGCCAGCCAATTGTGTGGAGTAGGGAGGGCTGGGCGGGGCTGTGCTGTGTAACACAGACTGTCAGCCCTGACATGAAGACATCGCTGGCTCACAGTACTGGACTTGGCCAGCTCAAGAACTATGCATGTTGCGGTTTTGAGCTGATGACACAGCAGCCTTTGCCACCGCATATCAGAGCAGCCCAGGGTGCAATTGCATCCCTGCCCCCTGGCCCAGCCCTCCCCTGATTCCAACCCTATATACTGTACACCTATACCAGTCCTTAAAAGGACTTTTGTGGACCTAATAGTAATAGCTAGTGATTAGACTGACTGTCCCTGCTCCACACAGCGTCCTCTCCCTACACTGACAAAAGACAGAACGTATAATGGCCGCCAGATCAGGTCTATTTCTAAGGTAGGGGGTATGTCCATGTGCTAAAATGTCTCAATAGGCTGTCCTGTACCCCATGATGGATGTGTCATTGGTCAAAGTTCTTCACGATGTAAATTAATATGTCTGCCGCGAACAGCGCCAGAAGTCCGCCGGTTTGGTGAATCGCGAACAAGCAAAGTTTGCCACGAACCGACCACCGGGCGAACCGCAAGGCCATCTCTACTCACCGCAATGAGCTGGCATCTGAGCTCACCAGTCGATTGTGGACACTAGTAGTCCCATTGCATATGCAAGAACATGACACATTATGACATCACAAGCATGTTTAGTCCAAAACCGCCATCTTGGAAAGTCCCTCCCACATGGGACAGACTAGCCAGACAGTGGAAGTAAACACCAAGGCCTGGAGGTGATGTCAGGCGGGGCCAAACTGCCACACACCAAATGATAGGCATCATAGGGATGACCTAGGCCAACTACAACAGGCAAAAAGGTGACCAAATCCAAAAACAAGAGCCCAATGAAAGGGGGCATTACTTCTCTAATAGATGAACATACAGGGCACCGGGGAAATCCCCAAAACAACCGGAACTAGAGGGGAAGGGGATAAAATAAAACACAGGGAACTAAGGCAAGGGAAATATGGTGCCCAATAGGTGGGACAAGGCCTACATGAAACAGCGAGGACCCTCCCACCAGGCGGACACCGCCCGTATCCGTATGATCCCCCAATAAGCGGACAGGACACTACCCCAATCAGCTCCACCAATTCAAAGACAGTGACAGAGAATCAAAATTCACAAATATACCTGCACACCATTGACCATCGATGAGAGTCCAATGCTATAATGGGTCAAACAAGAACTACATGGTATTAAGAATATAAAGAAAATGAATGAGTCTAACAATTAACAATAGTGATTACCAATAAGAACAGCAATGGCAAAGAAATATAATAAGAGAGGAGGGGATAGTCAAAAACAGAACAACATTTATAAGAATGGCTTTAAGCTCATGGCTTCATTAAGGCCAGGATATTTTGTTGCAGATAGTTGATAAATCCATCTGGCCTCACTTTATAATAGTTTTTTTTTTATCAATGTTTCCCCCCCTTTCATGGGAAGGATTCTGATCAAGAGCAATGAAATAGACCTTGAATAAATCAAAACCATGGTGTAGGCCAATATGTCTACTTATAGGAGTTTCCATCCTCTTTTTCCTAATCAGGGATATATGGAATCATCATATATCCACCTCCCCTCTGATCTTTCTTTGCCATTGCCATTCTTATTGGAAAACACCATTGTTTGTTGTTTGACTCAATTATTTTCAGTATATTCTTAATACCATACCATAGTTTTTGTTTTACCCATTATGGCATTGGTCTCTCATCATTGGTCAATGGTGTGCAGTTATATTTGTGAATTTTGATTTTCTGTCACTGTCTTTGAATTGGTGGAGCTGATTAGATCATCACTGTTGCACACTAGCCCTGATGAGTTTTACCAATGCCGTGATTTTGCTAGTTTGGAATGCTATATGCATTTCAAATATATAGTATGCATCATATATATATATTATTCAGTTTGTGAAACATGTTGAGCCTACAGGTATTTATCTAGCTCCAATTATTAGCATTTATTGTGTATTATCATGTTGTGAAAATCTTTTATATTTGCTCAGTTTTGAGTGTACTTGTATATACATTTTTACAAAATGTATTCTAAATAAAATATTTTTTATAAATATCAGCATTAATTTGTGTGGCTCCTTAATAATCCCATTTGCCAGTTCCTCTTGATATTATCAATAAATGTATATTGCAGATTGAACTACTACCTCTGTTCAAGAATCCCCAGAACTGGCTGTGTATATCAGCATTGACCACTAATGTTAGCTGTAATGTTCAAAGTGCAGGAGGTCTGTAAGCCTGGCTTGTAAGCGTAGTTTAGCTGAGTTTGAGGGCGTGGGGTTAGCAAGGAACACTTGCTCTAAAGAGTCCAGTGTTTCCTTAGCTTGTTTTAGGGTGTGCTTGGAAGAGGCTTTGTGTCTATTTATGCAGTTTGACATGATCATGCGAGCATAAAGTTTAAAGGCTATTACAGCCTGAGCCTGCCACTAAACACTGATGCTGGGGGTTTTAAAACATCCTCGTCCCACAATGACCAATTATGCTGAGGGGGGTTATTATTACAGCCTGAGCCTGCCACTGATCGCTGTTGCTGGGGTGGGGGGCTAAAAGCCTGCCATTGACCGCTGATGCTGGGAGGAGGGGTCATTAGTATAGATTGAGCCTGTCACTGATCACCAATGATGGAGTGTTAAATTAGCTTGTGTTTCAGATACACATCTTAGGCATTAAGTCCCATAATGAGGTCAACTGTGACAGGTGAAAAGGAGGGCTGTCAATAAATCACAAGAAGGTACATTGGGTTTGCTGGGTGGCCTAATTTTCAGACATGTTTTCATGATTCGAGTGACAAGAGGTTTCACTGCCCATTTTACATGGCTTTTTAAGAGCCAGAGGGGGTACATGCGAAACATTACAGTGATACCTCTGATGCAGCCGGGAGAACCAGTGAAACCAGTCAGGGTGGTGTTTTTTTTCTCCACCAGTCTCATCTTAGATGACACTTTGGGCGGTTGCTTAGCAGTGATCAGTATACTGGCTATTGTGACATTTCCTTCATTGGTATTAATGACCGTTAATAACTTCTTGGTGTTTAATTTATGATTTCAATGGGACCATTTCCCTGCTGGATCTATTGATTGCTTCAGCTTCAGTAGCTTCCAGCTACATATGGATTTGTGGTGGCCAGCTATGAGCATGTAAGGAAGGTAGCGAGACTAAAGCCTCGTACACACGATCCGATTTTCTGCAGACAAAACCTCAGACTTTTGTCCAAAGGGCGTTGGCCCCAAACTTGTCTTGCATACAAACTGCACACAATTGTAGACCAACAAACATGAACGTAGTGACGTATTATGTGGTTTTTAAGCTCTTTAGCGCAACCCTTTGGGCGCCTTCTGCTAATTTTGTGTTAGCAGAGGTTTAGTGAGTGTTGATTCGTGCTTTCATTTTGTTCTTTTCATTTCACACTTTTTAGTTTGTTTCTGAACGGCCGTTCGTCAACCAGACATGTTGCCGAAACGGAGGAGATAATATGTTATTTATTATTGGCCTTGGAGTTATTGCTTTGATCCAAGTCCAGTCCAGGAAAAGGAAGAGGAGGACCAACAATTGGTTGCTTTATTAATCGTGACCAATTATGTCATATGCCTTTGCTGCAGGAGCTCCAGGAGAATAGTCCAGATGATTTTATTTTTTTATTTTTTTAATGCACAATAAAAAAATTGTGGAGAATAAGGGCTCCTTCACACGGACACGTCCGTGTACGGAGCCTGCTTTGCTCAGCAGGGGACTGCTCCTTCGATCCCTGCTGAGCAGGAAGATAACAGGTCTGTCTCTGCACACTGTGCAGGGACAGACCTGTCAGAGCGCCACTCTCGCCTATGGGAGGATTGGAGGAAGACGGACCGTAGAGTTCGCCATCACCTGATCCGATCCGCAGACGGATGGAAAAATCGTTTTATCCTCCATCACACTTTTTCGGATCGGAGCGGGTCGCATGTCAGCGGACATGTCACCGCTGACATCCATCCCTCCATAGACCTCTATGGAGTGTCCGTTCAGGTCTGCCTAAAAAACTGACAGGCGAGCCTGAACGGATGTGAAAGGGGCCTAATACTTGGCTAGGTGTTTTACTTCAAATGAAAGTTTGGGAGTAGGCAGTTACATTTTAAAAAAATACAATGTAAAATTAACAAGGGACACCAACATAGTTGTATCTTTCATCTTAAAAACTACGAAATAATGGTGTTGTGGTAATTTGCACCAGAAAAAAAAAAAAACAAGCATAATAATATTATTCTTGATATCAGTATTAAAAAAAGCCTTTGAAAATTTGTGTGCAATAACTCCATCAGTATCACCAGCAAAACAGCTTCATTATTATCCCATTAAAGGAGAAGAGAATGTGCGAATGTTTCGAGATTTCATAATTTGCCAGGTCACGAATGTTAATTCTCCATTGCGAACGCTAGTTTACAAGACTGACCGCTTCTGGCTTGTCCTTGCTTCCAAGCATGTGTGTTTGTACTTTTCACTTTTTTCCGACTGACTTGTGTACACAAGCTCGTAAAATCTGATGGCAGACATTTAAAATGGACCACGCTTTTACCAACTCGCTATGAACAAATACGTGTGACTTGCATTTTCAATGCCAAGGGGTTTTAGCTACAACCTGCTAGAATACATATGAGTGCATATTGTCCAACTACAGTGTGCGAGGGAGGCAGAACAACATCCTTGTGGCTTTGAGATACCAAGTCCTCCTCTGGACCACACTGTACACCTTACTTTATAAGTGATTTCTACCCTGAATATTTATTGTCTTATATTTATCTAAATGGGATTTGTTGTCCAATATAGACTTCCACAGTGATACAACAAATTTAAAATGGATGTGGAGTTTATATGGAAAAAGCATGTCCAGTGCCAGAGTGGAGTCATATATGTCTAATTAGACACTAACACTTATAGACAACTAATGACTTATACCCAAGTGAAGTCATGTGTGAATTGTATATATCTTTTATGATATGATTAACACGTTCTTCATGGGTTTTTTCCTTTTGCCTTTAAAAAGGGTTTATATTAACCATACTTTTATGCAGCTGCCTCTGAACCGCCAGTATAAATTACTAGATTAGAGATCACAGAGCATTCATTAGAGCATCTACACATCAGGAGGCCCTGAAGTGACATTCTCGTGGGAAAAGGGCCTCCACTGCAGACCCTGTGTTTACCTGTGAATAACTGCCAGTTCATATGTAAATAGCAGAAGCATTCATATGTAAATAGCTGCATTCGGCTACATAGATATGTAAATAAAGGCGACATTCATATGTATATCATGCCCCCTGCAGTGAGGAGATGATGTGTTGTAACCTCTAGCAACCAATCAGTGAGCAGTATTACTGTACAGTAATCTCTAGCAACCAATCAACAAGCAACTAATCATTGAGCCGTAATGTGTGATGTAACCTCTAGCAACCAGCCAGTAAGGGTAATGATACACTGTAACCTCTGGCAACCAATCGCAATCGCTTCCTGATCTGATACAGTAAACTGATTTTAAGTCCAGCTGCTATTTATTGTATGTCTCAGAGCAAATAGAGAGCGAAACTGTATGGGGGCCCAAGAAAACATTAGCCCAGGGTCCAATCAATATTAACCACTTGACCACTGGGCACTTAAACACCCTTAATAACCAGACCAATTTTCAGCTTTCGGTGCTCTCACATTTTGAATGACAATTACTCAGTCATGCAACACTGGACCTTTTTGTCCTTTTTTTCACATAAATAGAGCCTTCTTTTGGTGGTATTTAATCACCGCTCGGTTTTTTATTCTGTAAAAAAATGATTTTTTCTTAATTTCTGTTATAAAATTTAGCAGATTAGTAATTTTTCTTCATACATTTTGGCCAAAATTGATACTACTACATATCTTTGGTAAAAATAAGTACAAATTGGTGGATATTATTTGGTCTTTGTGAAAGTTATAGAGTCCACAAGCTATCGTGCCAATATCTGAAAATTGATCACACCTGAAGTACTGAGGGCCTATTTCAATTCTTGAGACCCTAACATGCCAGAAAAGCACACATACCCCCCAAATGACCCCTTTTTGGAAAGAAGACATTCCAATGTATTTAGTAAGAGGCATGATGAGTTTTTTGAAGTTGTCATTTTTTTCCCCACAATTCTTTGCAAAATCAAGATTTTTTTTACTTTTTTTTTTTTTCACAAAATTGTCATATTATAAGTTTATTTCTCACACACAGCATATGCATACCACAAATTACACCCCAAAACACATTCTGTTATTACTCCCGAGTACGGCGATACCACATGTGTGAGACTTTTATACAGTGTGGCCACATACAGAGGCCCAAAATGCAGGGAGCACCATCAGGCGTTCTGTAGCACCCAGGACAAGTCTGACATTTCTCTCCTACATGTAAAAATCATCATTTATTCGCTAGAAAATTACATAGAACCCCAAAACATTATATATGTTTTTTTAGCAAACACCCTGGAGAATACAGTGGTGGTTGTTGCAACATTTTATCTCGTACGGTATTTGCGCAGCAATTTTTCGAATGCTTTTGTTTGGGAAAAAAACTGTTTTGTGCTTAAAAAAAAAAAACACAGTAAAGTCAGCCCAATTTTTGCATAATGTGAAAGATGAAGTTACGTCGAGTAAATAGATACCTAACATGTCACTCTTCAAAATTGCACACGGTCGTGGAATGGCACCAAACGTCGCTACTTAAAAATCCCCATAGGCGACGCTTAAAATTTTTTTTACTGGTTACATGTTTTGAGTTACAGAGGAGGTCTAGGGCTAGAATTATTGCTCTCGCTCTAACGTTCGCAGTGATACCTCACATGTGTGGTTTGAACACCGTTTTCATATGTGGGCGGGACTTACATATGCATTCGCTTCTGCATGCAAGCACATGGGCACATTTTACTTTATTTATTTTAGTTTGACACTTTTTTCCCCAAAAATACATTTTTTGATCACTTTTATTCCTATTACAAGGAATGTAAACATCCCTTGTAATAGGAATATGGCATGACAGGTACTCTTTACAGTGAGATATGGGGTCAATAAGACCCCACATCTCACCTCTAAGCTGGGAAGCCTGAAATAAAAAAAAAGATTCTGGCTTTGATCATATTGGCGAGTCGGTAGAAGCACTGGAGGGCAGTGGGAGGGGGGGAGGGGTGTCTATGGCTGGGTATTGCAGGGTATCACTGAGTATGGTTGGGTATCTTCGAGTATGGCTGGGTATCTCCGAGTATGGCTGGGTATCTCCGGGTATGGCAATTTATGGCAGGGTATTGCAGAGTATTGGCAGGGTATTGCAGAGTATTGGCAGGGTATTGCAGAGTATTGGCTGGAATTGTACTGCAGAGTATTGGAGGGTACTGCAGAGTATTGGCGGGTATTGCAGAGTATTAGCTGGCATTGCAGAGTATTATCTGGCATTGCAGAGTATTATCTGGCATTGCAGAGTATTAGCTGGTATTGCAGAGCATTAGCTGGTATTGCAGAGCATTAGCTGGTATTGCAGAGTATTGGTGGGTAGAGTATTAGTTGGTATTGCAGAGTATTAGCTGGTATTGCAGAGTATTAGCTGGTATTGCAGAGTATTGGAGGGTACTTCAGAGTATTAGCGGGTATTGCAAAGTATTAGCGGGTATTGCAGAGTATTGACGGGCATTGCAGAGTATTAGCTGGCATTGCAGAGTATTGGTGGGTACTGCAGAGTATTGGTGGGTATTGCAGAGTATTAGCTGGTATTGCAGAGTATTGGTGGGTATTGCAGATTGCTAGCTGGTATTGCAGAGTATTAGCTGGTATTGCAGAGTATTGGAGGGTACTGCAGAGTACTAGCGGGTATTGCAGAGTATTAGCGGGTATTGCAGAGTATTGGTGGGTATTGCAGAGTATTGACGGGTATTGCAGAGTATTGGTGGGTATTGCAGAGTATTAGCTGGCATTGCAGAGTATTAGCTGGCATTGCAGAGTATTGGCAGGGAATTGAGGGGTTACATTTCGGTGAGCAGCGATGTGGGCACTGCAGATGCAGCCCACGGCGCTGCTGACACCGATCTCTTCCCCCTCCGCTATATCGATCGGTACAGAGAGGGGGAGGGAGGAACCGGCGTCATAACATGACGCCGGTTTGTTTACAAGTGATCACTCCGTCGCGATGAGCGGCCGTTTACCGTGATCCGTGATGACTCGGCGGTCACGGATGCTCTCGAGTGCACGCCCCAGGGAGCGCGCGAAAGCGGAATTCTGGGAGGACGTCATATGATGGCCTCCCAGAGTTAAACAACCGCCCTGTAGCCGTCATTCAGCTATGGGCCAGTTGTTAAGTGGTTAAAGACGGCCCTGGTTCTAACCCTGGGGTAAAGTCCCGTCTATGAACTGTATGTTTCATTAGATTTTGTTTCTGCTGTTTTGTGCTGAAGACAAGTGGACTTTTTGTGTTGCATTTTTGTTTTGCAGCTGCAAGCATTTCTTTGTGTTTGCCTTAAGAAAAAAATAAACACCTCTTTGTTTAAAGTTAAACGACTGTGCACATGGTCCTGTGGAGCTATAACCCCCAAACTTTACAACTGGTGTTTTGGATGCTGGCAGAGTGCATTGCAGCCACAAAAGCCGTTTAAACCTTCAAATGACATTTAAAGAGACAATGGGGGTTATTTACAAAAGCCAAATCCCCTTTGCACTACAAGTGCACTTGAAAGTGCACTGAAAGTGCACTGAAAGTACAGTTGCTGTAGATCTGAGGGGGACATGCAAGTAAAATAAAAAACAGCATTTTAGCTTGCACATAATTGGATGATAAAATCAGCAGAGCTTCCTCTCATTTCAGATCTTCCCCTCAGAGCTACAGTGACTGCACGTCCAAGTGCACTTGTAGTGCAAAGGGGATTTGCCTTTACTTAGTCAACCAACCCCAGTGTACCTATTGCATGTCTTGGGTGAAATCTGTTCAGGCACTGCAAGCAGCAGGAAAATACATGGTTGAGTTCATAAAAGTACCTATGAAAGCCACCATGACCCAGCAGCAAGCCTCCATGGAGGCAAACTGTTGCAATGAGGAGGCAATGGCTCAGCAGCAGCAGGCCCTGGCACAGGCTGTAGCTGCACAGCAGGAAAATATCAGTTTGCTGGACCCCCAGTTTTTATCTCAGCAGGAAACCACACAGGCACAAGTGGCTGCCTTGCAGGAGGCAGTCCATCATCTTGCTCAGGGACGATAGCAAGCAGCTATTGCTCCGGCAACTAAGTAGCCGGGACGGCCAGCCATGTTTTGCAGAAACTGACACCCAGTGATGATGTGGAGGCCTTTCTCCCTACCTTTGAGAGGATAGCAGAGAGAGGGGTGGCCCCATGTCCTATGGGCTGGCGTTACTGCCCCTTTTCTTACTGGTGACCCACAAAAGGCCTACTTTGACCTGACATCCGAGCACATCAAAGACTATGATTGACTGAAACAAAGATTCTGGCCTCATAAAGTAATGGTCAAGTGTGGCGCTATTAATGTAATATAGGTAAAGTGCTACAACCAATAAAAGACTGTTTACTTGGATTATCACAGTATATATTTATACAGATACTTTGTTATTGCATACAAAGTATCTGTGTTAATATATACAGTGATAATCAAAATATGAATGTAATTAAACAATAATCAATAATGATATATATTGTGCAAAGAATATAAAGTCCCATCTGTACACAGAAAATCCAAATAAGTGTTGTAAAAACTCAAAAAGTGAGTGGCGACACTAAAACTATCCACCGTAATAGAAGCAATGGTGCAAAAAAATATAAAATCCTATAAGTCCATGAAGAGTCCAAAGAGTGCCATGGATACTGGAAAAACAAGTGATTTGTCTGAAGATAACCACAACTTTATGGAATGAGGCTTAACGGAAGAGATGGACCCAATTAGGCTTATGCCCACTGAGTCATTAAGGCTTAACGATGTAATCACACCTGGGGATGTTATATCTCCGAACTTCCATATACATCAAACGTTTGAATTAGACTCTTCCATATGTGGATTGTAAAGGGATCCGAAATATAGTAGCCAAGTGTTGGATTGAATTCATATAATACTTCTGGTATTTGCTCATGATTGAGATAGTCACTTAGCCTCAGTTGAATGAAGCACATGAAAGCTTTGTTATCAGAAGAACAATAGCTTGGCTTCAAGGCAGAATGAGAGTTTGATTTCCCTGTCAAGAGTCCAGGGAAAGGGAGTATGGGTCAAAGGCAGATGTATCCTTAATAAGCAGAGGAACAGGAAGGCAGAGAAAGTTCAGACATAGGAAATGGAATAGGCATAGACATAGATTTCATAAAGCCCTTAAAATTGCTAGCATGGAACAGGAAACCCCAGAAGTACAGGTATCTACAATGAAAACCCCCACCCAGGACAGGGACAGCGTAACTCAAAGGCCTGATATGAAAGATAGCAGCCAGGACAGATTACAAAGTTCTGAAGGAGAGATAAGAAATGACAAGCCACACCCTAAGCACAGCCAGCAACAAGACTGGATGAACATTCCAATATTTGCGCCCTGGGCTAATCTACCATTTTGGCTTGTATGTAATTGGACGCAAATTGCATGGACATTTTTCTTGAGTAATATGGCAAAGTTTACCAATACTACTGCGTAGTATAGAAAGGTATGGCAACTATATTGCAATTAATGGGAAAGGCTTTGGGGACTTAAAAAGTCAATTGTCATGGTAATTGTGTGTAATCACTGTCTTTGTGTTCCTGTGATGAGATACATATGCTTTGTTTGTTTTTGTTTTTTTGTTTTTCCCCTAACTGTCTTTCAGATCGGAATGAACACTCTTCTCAGGAGAGAAGTCCATGGATGTGGTTAACTAAAAGTTGAGTGTTTGTCATTGTTTTATGGTGGTTGTCTTGTCATGTTGTTTGTGTGATAATGGCCAGATTTTAAAAAAAATTCTACATTTTTTGTTTGTGATATTTGTTCTTGAGTAATATGGCAAAGTTTACCAATACTACTGCGTAGTATAGAAAGGTATGGCAACTATATTGCAATTAATGGGAAAGGCTTTGGAGACTTAAAAAGTCAATTGTCATAACTGTGTGTAATCACTGTCTTTGTGTTCCTTTTCCAGAGACCATGGAAGAAGTTAAATGGCTTTGGTTTCTAACATTTCTGTTTTGTTTGCAGGTCTGTCAAAGGGAGAGCAACAGTGGGAAAATATAGCAGAACAGGGGTTAGGTTATTGTAAATGCATAATCGATTATCACATGGTACCATGAGCTCATTAGTTAGTAATTGTTTGCAAACAATGAAAAATAAATAGTACTAAAGAGTTACAAATGAAGCTACAATGTTGTGATGAGATACATATGCTTTGTTTGTTTTTGTTTTTTTGTTTTTCCCCTAACTAACTGTCTTTCAGATCAGAATGAGCACTCTTCTCAGGAAAGAAGTCCATGGATGTGGTTAACTAAAAGTTGAGTGTTTGTCATTGTTTTATGGTGGTTGTCTTGTCATGTTGTTTGTGTGATAATGGCCAGATTTTTTATTTTTTTTCTAAATTTTTTGTTTGTGATGTTTGTTTAGTCATCTATTTTATTTTTATTTTTGTTCAGGTGGAAAAAATTTTGTTTAGTCCACCTGAAAGGGGGGTAATTGACAATGCCCTCAGTTACAACCAGTCTAGTCACTGGAGTGTTTTCTTTGTTATATTTTCATTCAGGTGGAAAAGAGTTCCAAAAGCTTTAGGCTTTGTCCACCTGAAAGGGGGTAGTGCATACATCGTAGAGATACAGAAATGCATTATCTTTGTAGCTTGTAAAATTTGAAGTTTTTGAGAAGCAACACTGACGTTCAGTTTTAAACATTTTTGATCATACCATGGGGATCCATTTTACAGTGGGTTCAGCCTAAAGAGGTCATGGTTGTTTGGATAGTTTGGTCAGAGTTGCAGAAGCCAGGAATACTAAGGTCCTGGGTTCCAAGGAGGGAACTATAAGTAAACATAGTAAGCGAGCAGATATTGTGGATAAGAATTTGATAATGCTCTTGTTTTTCACTTCCAGAATCCTGGTGGAGCGAGAATTGAAGAGGCTTCTGGAACATGGATGACAGATGATCATCTGGTTGGCAGTTTGTCAGTGCCACATCACACTGCAAATTTGTTCTGATAAACATCAGGAGAGAAAAAAAAAACTGAAAGATTCAGATTAATACTTGTTTTTTTTCTTATGGACAATGTGGTGCGAATGCTGTATCTGAAACAACAGAGCTTGTGAAGTATTTTTGCTGAAGTCTCTCCTGATGAATGCAAACATGTTATTAATACATGTGCAATGGGTTGGAGGTTGGGGAAGAATTATGACACATCCAATCCGTCAAAACATGAAAATGTAAAATATGTGTTTTTTTGTTGGAAGGAGGAATTGAAAGAAGAAAGGTTTTAATGTATGACATGTGTTGATGTAACGGAGTTAATATGGTGCAGGTACCCATGAGCCAGGCTGGCACTTATGCATAATAAGGTAGCTGTTGGCCAGACTAAAGGGTGCCAGGTGACACATCAATGGGGTGAAAACCTCCTCGTAGGGGTGGTGTCTCAATCCTAGCGGTCCTAGAGAGAAGCTTTCGGTTACTGGACATGCGGGACACCAGAACTAGACATGGGGAAGATACGCCTGGTTGGTGTCTCACCTGAGAGGTTGAAACCCTGCACAGATAATGCCAGTGAATACACACAGGAGCATGCTCCATTAAAATAAAGTGAATAAACGCTGGCTACCAGGGTACCGTATGCCTTCACCACATGGCACTGCAACATCTCACGGTGGTTGATTAAATCCCTATAAATTACCCTATGTATGCTGACTATACACTGAATCAAGTGCGGTCATTATACCAGTGACTTACTCCCAGAGATGTGCGAACACAGAATGAGGTCCATACAGGATGCTTATTTCTGAGGGGTAACCCAAAAGAGGAGGGATGTATTCAGCACTATATTGGAGGGGAATAATAGCTGGGATGGGTGTTGTGAATGGAGTGGACATCGGCCTCCTGAGGAGCAAACTCACAGCCATAGCTTCAGAGAAGGAGCGTGACTTTGTTACCCATAGAGATTGGTGGCGTCCTTGATAACATTCAACGAGGTCACAGAAACACCCAGGTTAGAGTGGCTCCGGATTTTGTCAACCATGTTGAGAGGTTGGTAGAGAGGACAGAAACCTGTCATTGGCTCTGGCGCGCACTCTGTGGCAGGTGGAAATATCAGCCAACACCAAGCTGATTGTACCGTCTCTGTATGAGGGGCAGTGGCCTGATGAGTTAGCATCACCGCTCAGTAAGATTTTGCCAAAACACATTGCTTACACTAATCCAAAGTAGTGGTCGAATGCCTGTATGGGCTGTACTAAGTTGGATTGTGAAAGGTGTTATGCTGTATGTTCCCATATACAGAAGTGCAGACTCGGTCTGTATATTTGGTGGCATCAATGGGCTTACTGACTGGGGATTCTATCTTGTTGCATTTGAGGCTATATCACACATGTGATCAGAGAAGATGAAAGCTGGAGGCAGGTGGATATTTCCCTTTGTCGGAAGCATGACCATGATGACCTTTGTATGCCAGCTCAATACATGGGGATGAACGAATAATGTTGGGAAGTTATTTCTCTCTGTGTTCTGGATGGAGAGATCATTGCTGGGAAGGAGGCACCCGGGTATTATTTAGGACATAGGCAAGTTTGTTTCTTTGTCCTAAAGAATACAGTGTTTGTTTCTTTGTCCTAAAGAATAGGTTGAACCTAACCATAGGTAGAGGTGAATGGTACACCATGGGCATGATCTCTGAAATCCAGGCACAGGGGTGGAATTGTGTGGGTTTGGTCATTGTTGTAAATTTATATGTGTAGATATGCGATATTTATCTAGAAGGGTCTCCCATTTCTCTATGCAAGTTGAGGGACGATTTGATGGTAAGGTCTCTGTGTAGAGACTTTGCAGGCAAGTCAGAGCCCTGCAATACCGCTGTGAGCAACCCTGCCGAATCCCGACCCGTATTTACAGTAAAGGGTTATAGGAGGTTGGGAGCGGGGTGCGTAATACATATATATGTATGTATTATGGTAATAAGTTGATTTATTTGTGTGGTAGAGTGTGACCTATGGGTATTGTAGGCTAGTAATATGGGCAAGAAAGGCCCTCCTCAAGACTCGGTATTTGAAAGCTGGTTGATATGTTACTCTGAATGTGTGCTGGTGAATGGTGAATGAGTGGACACCCCTTGCCTGTATTGCCGTCCTGAAGATACCGAAGATCCAGAATGGTGACATGGAAGCTGTCGCTGAAGAATGTTGGTGGTGTGTCACTCAGTGGCAAAGCGGCACGTGTTGGGAAGCACCACACGGTAAGACCATTATGGACTGTTCCACGGGAGCTGTTTCTGAAGCACATGTTGAAAACTACAACACGTTACACAGCTAAGGACTGTTCCATAGGTACTGGTTCGGAAACACATGTTGGGGAGCCACACACGTTAAGACAATTATGGACTGTTTAATAGGAGCCGTGTCTGAAGAAAGGTGGTATGTGCCTTTCAGGGGCAAAGCTGGATATGTTGGATTGAATTCATATAATACTTCTGGTATTTGCTCATGATTGAGATAGTCACTTAGCCTCAGTTGAATGAAGCACATGAAAGCTTTGTTATCAGAAGAACAATAGCTTGGCTCAGACCCACCTGCTGTGATAGGTGTGATTGAAGGCTTCATGGGGAATAAGATCTAGCTAGATGGCTCATTGTAATAGAGACACTGATCACAGTGGACAATACAGCATGCTTCCTGAAGAATGGGCATACATGTGAAGGAATACCTCTTGGCGAAATCTATTGGATGGAAGGCATATGGGGGTGGCTACGAGTGGGCATGCATGTTTGAATGAAAAGGCTCTCACACAGACAAGGCTCTCTCTGTTTGCTGCAAGAGCCTGCCATGTGGTGATTCGGCCTACTCTGGATGATGGCTCCGGCCTAAACCTCATGGTGAAGGCCCTCTCCTGGTCTGAGTCTAGCCGATGCAGCAAAGCCTCACGGAGGACTGTATGATAAGTATCTTTCATATTCTTGTATTATATGTTCTGATTGTAAGCTTTGTGATATGGTAATGTCTTTTTAATACATTATGTTAGCTTTCCTAATTTCTTGGGAAATAAATAAGATAGTGTTTTACTAGAAGCAATGTGTGTGTTTTCATAAGTAACTTTATATCAGTGTGCCTAGTAGGGTTTTATAAACTAGATAACTATGGCAAGAGACAAGTTAATAATAGTTTGTAGAGTACAAAATGTCCTTCACCAAGTATACACTGTGAGTCTCTCCCAGGTTACATATACCAAAAAAGGAGGAAATGGAGCCACATAGTGTATTACCGTAATATGACGCGTTTCGCCTTAATGAACCCCAGATGATGCCTTATAAAAAAATTTATTGAATAAACGTTTTTTATATAACAGTAATACACTATGTGGCTCCATTTCCTCCTTTTTTGGTATATGTAACTGAGTTAACCTCTGGGGGGAAGTCTCTCAGTTACAGGTCATGTTGGGCGGGGGGGTTAATAGGAACTTTCCACATTGCAGATCCCGATTGAGGAGGATGATGAGGAAACTTCCTCTAGATCAGTGCACCCAGACCAAAATGTATCCAGGGGTGCGTTTGGCACTGCTCAATTCCAGGATCCTACTTTGATCAATGCTCAAGAGCAGCTTTCTGTTATTAATGGGGTCCCACAAATACATGATGCAGATCAAAGGTTTCCTCATTTTGCATTGAATGGGGACTTGTTTTATCGAGTGGCTGAAAGATAAGGGGGATTGGTAGAGCAACTGCTGGTTCCCCAGCCATCTAGGTGGATGCTCCTTGATCTAGGCCACAACGACGCACTGGGAGGACACCTGGGGCTGAAAGAACAGAGGCCAGGATAACTAACTACTTTTTACTTGTCAGGCTTGAAGGATAAAGTTAAAAAGGTACTGTGCCCCACTTGCCAGGTAACCGTCCCAGTGTCCAACTACAGAAACCCCCTGGTACCCTTGCCCATAATTGAGGTGCCATTTGCACGGAACACTATGGATATTGTGGGGCCCTTGGTAAAGTCAGCAAGGGGACACCAATATATATATTAGTAGTCCTGGATTGCTCAACCAGGTATCCAGAAGCAGTCCTATTAAGGAAAACTTAATTTAAGGAGTAATTTCAAATGTTTTGCAGAACTGGGAGATACTAATGGACCAGGAGACCCCGTTTTTGTCAAAGGTGATGACAGACTTGAGAAAACTGTTTCAGATTATGCAGTTGAGGATGTACATCTATCATCCGCAGACCGATAAAATAGTTGGGAGGTTTAATTAAATCCTAAAATCCATGTTAAAAAGAGTGGTCCAGAAAGACAGGAAGGATTGGGATATGTTGCTCCCTGCCCTGTTGTTTGGCATCCGGAAGGTTCCATAAGCATCCACGGGTTTCTCACCGTTTGAGTTTGTGTATGGGTGAAGGCCCCAGGGGTTGCACGGTCTAGTAAAGGAGACATGGGAAAGTGAAACCTCACTACATAAAACAGTGGTAGAGCATATCTCCCAAATGCGAGAGAGGGTGGCCAGAGTGATGCCGTTAGTGAAGGAGCATCTCCAGAAAGCTCAGGATGCACAAAGGAGGTTATACAACTGGTCAGTTAAAGTCAGACAGTTTCAAGCAGGAGACTGGGTGGCTGTTCTGATACCCACGATGGAGAGCAAGCTCTTGGCCAAGTGGCAGGAACTGTTTGAGGTAGTGGAAAAAGTGGATGAGTTCAACTACAAGGTACACTAGCCAGGGAAAATAAAGCCATACCAGATCTATCATATAAACTTGTTAAAACCCTGGAGAGATAAAGAACAGGTATCTGCGGTGGAAGGTGTCCAGTCAGGGGACCCTGCAGGAGCTGACCTGGTGCAGGTTGCTGCTACCCTGTCTAGGCCACAAACCCAACAAGTGAAAGATTTTCTGCAAAGAAATAGGGATATGTTTTTTTAGGATTGCCTGGTCTCACCAATGTCATTGAGCATGACATTGTAACAGAGCCCAAAGTAAAAATTAGCTTAAAGACTTATCATATCCCAAAAGCACATAGAGTGGCAGTGTCTGAAGAGGTGAAAAGAATGCTGGAGCTTGGTGTCATTAAAGAGTCGCAGTGAGTAGTCGGGTCCAATCGCATTGGTACCAAAACCCAATGGCACGCTTTGCTTCTGCAATGACTTTAGTATACGTAAGTTTGATGTCTATCTGATGCCCCAGGTAGACGAGTTAATTGAGAGGTTGGGTCTCTCTAGGTATATCCCCACGTTGGACCTCACAAAAGGGTACTTTCACATTTCCCTCACAAAGGAAGCCAGAGAGAAAACAGCCTTTTCCACCCTGGAAGGCCACTCCCAGTATAAAAGTATGCCATTTGGCCTACACTCTGCTCCAGCCACATTCCAACTGGCCATAGATAAAACATTGCACCAATATCGATAATATGCTTCAGTGAAACTGGACAACATAGTAATTTTCATTACTGATTGTGGGTCCCAACTTCCCTGGGTTCAGGCAGTAGTAGACTCCTTGAAAAAAAGAAAGGGTTCACAATTAATCCTGAGAAGTGTGCAATTGGGATGGAGGAAGCCAAGTATCTATTGTAAATTGTGGGTAGGGGGCTAGTGAAACCCCAACTGGCCCTGTCCCCTAACCAAAAAGAAGATCAGAGCATTTTTGGACATAGCTGGCTACTACCGGAGGTTCGTCCCCAACTTTGCCACCATCGCTGCACCATTGACTAACTTAACAAAAGGCAGGAAGTCAGTAATGACTTCCAAATGTAATGCGGATGCTGAAGAAGCTATTCAGAAGGTGCAGACAGATGCCTCAAGTGAGGGCTTAGGAGCAGTCTTATGTCAATTGGGTAATGGGGAAAAGCACCCCATAGTTTTCTCAGTAGGAAACTGACAGCAACAGAGAAAAAATATGCCAAGAGTGGGTCCTGGATGGATGCTATGTGTTACCGATATTTGGGTTGTGGTCCCTTTAAGAGTGTTAGGCTGGTGTACTCAGGGGTCTCGATTGTACAGGGTGAGGGATTCCAAGACAGTAGTACAGAAGAGAGGACTGATTTGCAGTCCTCTTGGCATTAGTAGAGGAATATTTGGGATCTGAAAAAGGGCCGCCACTCCTGTCTACAGGTACACCAGTCCCGAAAGGGTTAAGAGCCTCCAGGAAGCAGCACTTTAAAACAGGAAGCAGTATTAGGTGTTGTGTAGGAGTTGGAGGGAGACACCTGTTTGGAGTGCTGCGCATTTGCTGGAAGCTGCCAGACAGCCAGAATGGGACTGTGCTAACCCTGGGGTAAATTCCCATCTATGCTGTATGCTTCATTATATTTTGTTTATGCTGTTTTGTGCTGAAGACAAGTGGACTTTTTGTGTTGCAATTTTGTTTTGATGCTGGAGGCGTTTCTTTGTGTTTGCCTGATGCCACGTACACACGATCGGAATTTCGGCCAGCAAAAGACCAATGAGAGCTTTTCATCGGAAAATGTGACCGTGTGTATGCTCCATTGGAATTTAGCATGTTCTCAATTTTCCCGATGGAAAAACATTCGGAAATTCTGATCGTGTGTAAGCAATTCCGACGCCCAAAAGCTCACGCATGCTCAGAGATGGAAGCTATTGGCTACTAGGTATTGAACTTCCTTTTTCTAGTCCCGTCATACGTGTTGTGCATCAGCATGTTCTTGGCGGTCAGAATTTGGTGTGACCGTGTGTAGGCAAGACAGTTTGAGTGGAATTCCATTGGAATTTCAACTGGAAAACCATCATAGCTTTTTCCGACGGGGGGGGGGGGGGGGGGGTAAGGTTTGCGCTATGGGGACAGAAAAAGCTACTCAGAAAATAGGAAAGAGGCAAAAAAATATAAAATCACATATGTAGAGAAGGGAGGCTGCCACTACTAGGTAATACCAGCCTAATAAGTTGGAAAGAAATGTAAATACTAAGGTGGTAGCTATGGCGCTCTCCTGTGACAGCACATAAAATACATATTACAGGCGAATTACAAGTGCTAAAATTAATAAGCAGCCTTCTTAAAGTGCTAGCGCTACATAAATTCCTATGTAATTATTGCAGTGCAAATTGCAGGTGGTAAATAAAAACAGAAACATTTTGAAAAAATACTGAAAAAAATGCTGAAAAAAAATATGTGCATATAAAGCTGATAAAACTTATATCATCTTCACACAATAAAGTCCATTAAAAAACAATAAAGTCCAAGAAAAGATCATTTCAAAAAATTCCACAAAAATTCAATCAAAGTGACTTGTGCTCAGTGCCTGGTGTATCCTGAATTGCAACCGGTGCGTTTTCCGTGCATAGGACAAATTGCCACACTCCCCAGCTCCCCTGCCCCTGCAGGGGTTAGCTCGCCTCCACAGTGTGAGCCCCTGTGTCGCTGTATAAAGCTGGTCCGGTTAATATTCAGTTACTCCTCATTTCCAGCTCCCCTATCCCTGCAGGGGTTAACTCGCCTCCACAGTGTGAGCCCCTGTGTCGCTGTGTAAAGCTGGTCCGGTTAATATTCAGTTACTCCTCATTTCATCGTGTTATATAGAAAAATAAAACATCCATAGTGTAGTACTGTTTAACACTATTATCTTTATTATCATTCAAAAGTGGCTATTCACATAGATCAGAGGTAAAAACGCTTTTAAAATACAAACACCGCCGCTGCCTTGTGAGAGAGAGTGTGTACACGTTAGGCCACGCCCTACGCGTTTCGTCATTGAACGTCGTCTGGAGCGGCCATCTTGGTGCACCTCTCTCTTAATATAGGGTGTAATGCTTATACTGCGGTTTTTGGTTCTCAGTAGGGAGCATATATATATACTTCATCTTACTTTTATTTCAATTTTATTATAATTGTTATTAAATAATGCAAATCCTCTATGCAAAATCTCTAAGGGGATTAATACGTAAGATATACAATGTAATATAGTGCAATGCATTATGTTGTTTTTAATAAGCTGCCGCATGTATATGTGTAATAAAGCCGCTGTTGTAATAGTTGTAGAGCAGAACCAGATGGTGGATGTAATGCTGTACGTGCTTACATGTTGCAATACAAAGTACGTTCATCTGATATCCTATTCCAGATACAAACATGGCGTTTATGCGCTCGCGCATGCGCAGTATAAGCATTACACCCTATATTAAGAGAGAGGTGCACCAAGATGACCGCTCTAGATGATGTCCAATGACGAAACGCATAGGGCGTGGCCTAACGTGTACACACTCTCTCTCACAAGGCGGCGGCGGTGTTTGTATTTTAAAAGCGTTTTTACCTCTGATCTATGTGAGTAGCCACTTTTGAATTATAATAAAGATAATAGTGTTAAACAGTACTACATTAAACAGTAAACCACAACCTGTCCAGAGAGCAAACCCAATGCAAACCCCCTCCTATGAGCTGTCTCCTTTTTGCGCCACTGCATAATTTTGGCTCAGATTGCATCCTCATGTTTTAAATATATATTATACCTTGTAAAAATTATTTTGTGTAAAAAATCTTTCTTTAAAAAAAAAATTCTGTTGTTTTTGTCTAAACCCAGTCATAATTAGCTCCAGAAGAAAAAGATGCACGAAACATGTCGAGCATGAGCTAAGCACCAGCATTCAATCATCCTTGATGTTCCGCAACCTTGCCAATATACCAGTTCTTGGACTGTTCAATATTCAAGAGAATTTTTTCTTCCTACTATTAACTACATTATGGCCATGATATCAGAGCGGTAACATCCCCTGTGATGAACTTGTGATTATTTATGACTTTTTAAAGATGTTTATGAATTTATTGTTTTTTTTGTAAATAAAATTATATCTTTTTAATAACAGTTTTTTGTAATTGTGCCTAGAATGTCCATAGCCCCTCTTTTTTGTTTACAACTTTAATTCAGGACACGACACGTGTATTTATCAACTGTGTATCCACCATACCGCTTGGTGTGTCGATACACTTACTCTTTTTCAAGAAAACACTGCAGATTTATGTACCTAGCTCAAATTTAATGAATCAGGTTTACATCCACTTTAAGAAAAAATAAACACCTCTTTGTTTAAGTTAAACAGCTTTGCACATGGTACCATGGAGCTATAACTCCCCAAACTTACATATAAATATATATACTAGGGTCCCTTTCCAGATCTGGACGAGTCCATAACTAGTGATACAAGTTTTGGTTTTTCATGGCCGAAATAGCTGAAACTTGGATCTTCAAGGTACTTGTGCGCAGACCCTTCTCAAGCCCCATTTGTAAGAACTCAAGAACCTGAGCCACCTCTGGGGACACTGGATTCCAGAACATTTGTTGGGCGACTGAGAGGAAACTTTACCAGATATTCAGATATGTGTTGTCAGTGGAGTTTCTCCTAGCCTAAAGCAGAGTTGCCTTCACTTATTGAGAACAACCATGCTCTAGAAACCTTTTGCCTTTCAGCTTCCAGGCCATAAGGTGTAGCTTCTCTAGAGCTGGGTGCAGAAACTGGCCTTGTGACAGAAGGTCTGGGGTCACTACAAGAGGTATTGAAGCCTCCTCACTGAGCTGCAGAAGCATCGTGAACCATGGCCTCCTTGGCCAGAATGGGATTACTGCTACCACCGTGTTTGAGAACCTCCTGAGTCTAGTGATTAGACTTATTGGAAGAAATATGTATTCCAGGCTCAACCTCCATGGGTGGTGAAGGCAGTCTATTCCCTCTGCCTTGGGATACGATATTCTCACCAAAAACCTCAGACATTTGGTATTCATTGGGGTTACAGCCAAATCTATTTCCGCAATGCCCTACCTCTGGGTTAAGAGGAAAAAGGCCTGGGGACTCAGGGATCATTCACTGTTTGACAAAAAATTCTGACGTTTGCTGGTACATATACTGAGATTAGATCTGTTAAATGTGTCTGGGCCCAGTTCAGGACTCTTCCAGTAATGTGGGGCTATTGATACCCCTCTGCCTCTGAATATAAGCTACAGCAACTCTGTTGTCCAGAGTACCTGCTTTCCCCTCAATGAAGAGTCGAAGTTTAACAGGGCTTGCAGGTGGCTCTGAGTTCCAAGATTTTTGAGACTATCCCATGGGGATTGAATGCTCAGTGACCCTGGCCTGTCTGATCTTGATAATGTGCTCCCCAATCTTCCAGACTGGTGCCCAAAGTGACAACTTCTGCTCACTGGGAAAACAATCGGGCACTGTTTTATTAGGTTGCAGACCCGAGTCCACCACCAAAGAGATTGTTTGTTTCACCCTGTTGGAAATGATGATTGATACTCCCATCTAGGGATGAGCTTTGAGTTCGAGTCAAACTCATGTTCGACTCGAACATTGCCTGTTCGCCAGTACGGCAAACAGTGAACAATTTGGGGTGTTCGTTGCAAATTCGAAAAGCCGCGGAACAACCTGCGCAAAGTCTATGGGAGAAATCTAAAGTGCTAATTTTAAAGGCTAATATGCAAGTTGCTGTCCTAAAAAGTGTTTGGGGACCTGGGTCCTGCCCCAGGGGACACGGATCAATGCAAAAAAAGTTTTAAAAACAAACGTTTTTTCAGGAGCAGTGATTTTAATAATGATTAAAGTGAAACAATAAAAGTGTAATATTCCTTTAAATTTTGTACCTGGGGGGTGTCTATAGTATGCCTGTGAAGGGGCGCATGTTTCCCGTACTTAGAACTGTCCCTGCACAAAGTGTCATTTCTGCAGAAAAAAAAGTCATTTAAAATCACTCACGGCTATAATGAATTGTTGGCTCCCGTAATACAGAGAACAACTCATTGAAAGTCATTGATAAAAAAAATAAAAAAAAGCGTGGGGTTCCCCCAAATTCAATTACCAGGTCCTTCAGGTCTGGTATGGATATTAAGGGGAACCCCGCGTCAAATAAAAAAAAAATTGACGTGGGGCCCCCCTAAAAATCCATACCAGACCCTTTATCCGACCACGCAACCTGGCAGGCCGCAGGAAAAGAGGGGGGACAAGAGAGCACCCCCCCTCCTGAACCGTACCAGGCCACATGCCCTCAACATGGGAGGATGCTTTGGGGTCACTCCCAAAGCACCATGTCCCCATGATGATGGGGACAAGGGCCTCAACCCCACAACCCTGGCTGGTGGTTGTGGGGGTCTGCGGGCAGGGGGCTTATCAGAATATGGAAGCCCCCTTTAACAAGGGGACCCCCAGATCCCGCCCCCCCTGTTTGAAATGGTAAGGGGGTACAAAAGTACCCCTACCATTTTACAAAGAAAGTGTCAAAAATAGTTAAATAAGACAAACACACTTTTGAACAATACCTTTATTAAAAATAAAAAAAGTAAAAAAAAGATTCCAGCGGTGGTAATCCACTCTTGCTTTCCAGCGACGGATGATCATCTCTCTGGGGTCCAGTGATGGCTGATCTGATCCAGCGACGGGTGATCTCTCCCTCCAGTCCAGTGCAGACCATCCATGCATCTTCTGTCTCCACTCTCGGAGACACTGCAGGGATCCCGATGGCCTGACGTTTCTTATATGAGGAGGGCGGGGCCACCCGTCACCTGACCCCGCCCCCTCTGATGCTAGTGAGGGAAGCCAGGCTTCCCCAATGACGTACAATGCCTTGCGAAAGTATTAGGCCCCCTTGAACTTTTCAACCTTTTGCCACATTTCAGGCTTCAATCATAAAGATTAGTGATGGACGAACTTCCGACGGGACGTTTCAAGAAACGCGGCCGATAGTTCGCGGGCCCCATTGACTTCAATGGGAGGCGAACTTTACAAACCTACAGGTCAAATTTGCAGCCACAAAATAATTACTAGCTGTGCACACATGGTCCCACCACATGGCCACTGACATAACACATGCATGAGGTGAATCTGGGATCGACAACTACAAGCATTCTTTTTTTATATGTAAAATTGTGACAATTCAGGACTGTGGAGCGCATGAAGGCAATGGAGGAGAGGGAAGGTCAGGGTAGGCAAAGAAGTAATAGAGAGCACTGACATCATGGTGGGAGCCCCTCATAATATGCACAGCAGAGGTACAGCCCCAGGAGGAAGTCAGCAGAGCACAAAGATGGTGTGAGCCCCTCATAATAAGCAGCCCCAGGAGGAAGTCAGCACAGCACAGGGATGGTGGGAGCCCCTCATAATGAGCATAGCACAGGGATGGTGGGAGCCCCTCATAATAAGCATAGCACAGGGATGGTGGGAGCCCCTCATAATATGCACAGCAGAGGTACAGCCCCAGGAGGAAGTCAGCACAGCACAGGGATGGTGAACTTTACAAACCTACAGGTCATATTTGCAACCCCAAAATAATTACTAGCTGTGCACACATAGTTCCACCACATGGCCAATGACATAACACATGTATGAGGTGAATCTGGGTAGCATTCTTTTTTTATATGTAAAATTCAGAAAATTCAGGACTCTTGAGACAAAGGAGGCAAGGGAAGGTAAGGGTAGGCAAAGAAGAGGGTGCAGGAGATGATGATCATCACCAGCACCGTGATATAGAGCACTGACACCTGCACCGTGATAGAGTGATCTGACACCAGCACCGTGACATAACACATGTATGAGGTGAATCTGGGATCGACAACTACAAGCATTCTTTTTTTATGTGTGAAATTCTGACAATGCAGGACTCTTGAGACAATGAAGGCAAGGGAAGGTCAGGGTAGGCAAAGAAGAGGGTGCAGGAGGTGATCACCAGCACCAGCACCGTGATATACAGCACTGACACCTGCACCGTAAGCAGCCCCAGGAGGAAGTCAGCATAGCACAGGGATGGTGGGAGCCCCTCATAATGAGCATAGCACAGGGATGGTGGGAGCACCTCATAATATGCACAGCAGAGGGTGCAGAAGAGTAAGGCTGAGTGAGCCACTCAACCAATTCTGGTGCTTCCTTTGACGTAATCGCACGCACCTTCTGCAATTTCCCACTTTGGCTCAAGCCTGTTGCTCCTGCCCTACCCCTACCACCCCTGCGGAAGGGCCTGCCTCTTCCTCTGCCTGTCATTTTTAAATGACCCTGTGACAAAACTCTCTACAGAAGTGCAGTATGTATGTGGAAGAAGGTATATAACACCCCGCTTCAATCTATTGTTTTTGGGGGCCACTGGTCTATCACACCAGTTACAATACTTTTTTTTTGGATTGCGTTTGTCACTCTTTGTAGTATCGCTGCAGAACCGCTCAGCAGTCACAATGCTGGACAGTGGAAACGCACTATACTATGCTTTCTATATGTGCAAGTATTTTATACATGTATTACACAACTATATACTGCACACCAAATAGTACACCTATACCAGTCCTTAAAGGACCATTGTGGAACTAGTAGGTTGTGATTAGCAGACTGTACCTCAGTCCCTATACTCATAAAGGACTGCTGCAGAATAGGGCAGAAGTCAGCAGTAGTGCAACTCAACCCTATATATTGTGGACCTATACCAGTCCTTAAGGATTAGCAGACTGTACCTCACTCAACCCTATATACTCTAGTACACTATACCTTACCAGTCCTTAGAAGGACCTTTGTGGAACTAGTAGGTTGTGATTAGCAGACTGTACCTCAGTCCCTATACTGATAAAGGACTGCTGCAGAATAGGGCAGCAGTCAGCAGTAGTGCACCTCAACCCTATACCAGTCCTTAAGGATTAGCAGACTGTACCTCACTCAACCCTATATACTCTAGTACGCTATACCTTAACAGTCCTTAGAAGGACCTTTGTGCAACTAGTAGGTTGTGATTAGCAGACTGTATCTCAGTCCCAATACTGATAAAGGACTGCGGCAGAATTGGGCAGCAGTCAGCAGTAGTGCACCTCAACCCTATATATTGTGGACCTATACCAGTCCTTAAGGATTAGCAGACTGTACCTCACTCAACCCTATATACTCTAGTACGCTATACCTTACCAGTCCTTAGAAGGACCTTTGTGCAACTAGTAGGTTGTGATTAGCAGACTGTACCTCAGTCCCTATACTCATAAAGGACTGCTGCAGAATAGGGCAGCAGTCAGCAGTAGTGCACCTCAACCCTATATATTTGTGGACCTATACCAGTCCTTAAGGATTAGCAGACTGTACCTCACTCAACCCTATATACTCTAGTACGCTATACCTTACCAGTCCTTAGAAGGACCTTTGTGGAACTAGTAGGTTGTGATTAGCAGACTGTACCTCAGTCCCTATACTCATAAAGGACTGCTGCAGAATAGGGCAGCAGTCAGCAGTAGTGCAACTCAACCCTATATATTGTGGACCTATACCAGTCCTTAAGGATTAGCAGACTGTACCTCACTCAACCCTATATACTCTAGTACACTATACCTTACCAGTCCTTATAAGGACCTTTGTGCAACTAGTAGGTTGTGATTAGCAGACTGTACCTCAGTCCCTATACTCATAAAGGACTACTGCAGCAGAAGGGCAGCAGTCAAGTATAATATTCTTTCTATATTTGGAAGAAAGAATATTATACGTGTACAAGCCTATTACCATACCAGTCCTGAAAATAACCTTTGTGGACCTAATAGTAACAGCTACTGATTAAACTGACTGTCCCTCACTGCCACACACAGCTTCCTGTCTGTCCCTATTTAAACTGACAAAACACAGGCTGCTGCAACAATAACTTGAATAGCACTCAAAACTATATGCTGTACTACTTTACCATACCAGTCCTGAATAATAATAGTAACAGCTAATGATTAAACTGACTGTCCCTGCTGCACACAGCATCCTGTCCCTCTCTCAGCACTGACAAAAGACAGGCTGCTGCAACAATGACTTGAATAGCAGTGCCTCAAACCTATATCCTGAACTACACCTATACCATACCAGTCCTTAAAAGAACTTTTGTGGACCTAATAGCTAGCGATTTGGGTCACTGCAGTCTCTCCCTGCTCCACACAGCAACCTCTCCCTATAGTGACATACAAAAGAATGTAAAATGGCCGCCGGATCGGGTCTATTTATAAGTTAGGGGGAATGTCCAAATGTCCATGTGCTGTAATGTCTCAATTGGCTGTCCTGTACCACATGATGAATGTGTCATCATAGGTCAAAGTTCTTTTACACAGTAAACACGTAAGTCCGCCGGGCGAACAGCGGCAATAGTCCGCCGATCGGGCGGACCGCGAACAGCCGAAATTCGCCGCAAACCGACCGCCAGGTGAACCGTTCGGCCATCCCTAATAAAGATATAAAATTTTTATTTTTTGTGAAGAATCACCAACAAGTGGGACACAATTGTGAAGTGGAACGAAATATATTGGATTTTTTAAACTTTTTTAACTAATAAAAAAATGAAAAGTGGGGCGTGCAAAATTATTTGGCCCCCTTGCGTTAATACTTTGTAGAGCCACCTTTTGCTGCGATTAGAGCTGCAAGTCACTTGGGGTATGTCTCTATCAGTTTTGCACATCGAGAGACTGAAATTCTTGCCCATTCTTCCTTGCAAAACAGCTCGAGCTCAGTGAGGTTGGATGGAGAGGGTTTGTGAACATCAGTTTTCAGTTCTTTCCACAGATTCTCGATTGGATTCAAGTCTGGACTTTGACTTGGCCATTCTAACACCTGGATACGTTTATTTGTGAACCATTCCTTTGTAGATTTTGCTGTATGTTTGGGATCATTGTCTTGTTGGAAGATAAATCTCCGTCCCAGTTTCAGGTCTTTTGCAGACTCCAACGAGTTTTCATCCAGAATGGTCCTGTATTTGGCTGCATCCATCTTCCCCTCAATTTTAACCATCTTCCCTGTCCCTGCTGAAGAAAAGCAGGCCCAAACCATGATGCTGCCACCACCATGTTTGACAGTGGGGATGGTGTGTTGAGGGTGATGAGCTGTGTTGCTTTTACGCCAAACATATCGTTTTGCTTTGTGGGCAAAAAGTTTGATTTTGGTTTCATCTGACCAAAGCACCTTCTTCCACATGTTTGGTGTGTCTCCCAGGTGGCTTGTGGCAAACTTTAGACGAGACTTTTTATGGATATCTTTGAGAAATGGCTTTCTTCTTGCCACTCTTCCATAAAGGCCAGATTTGTGCAGTGTACGACTGATTGTTGTCCTATGGACAGACTCTCCCACCTCAGCTGTAGTTCTCTGCAGTTCATCCAGAGTGATTATGGGCCTCTTGGCTGCATCTCTGATGAGTCTTCTCCTTGTCTGAGCTGAAAGTTTAGAGGGACGGCCAGGTCTTGGTAGATTTGCAGTGGTCTGATACTCCTTCCATTTCAAAATGATCGCTTGCACAGTGCTCCTTGGGATGTTTAAAGCTTGGGAAATCTTTTTGTATCCAAATCTGGCTTTAAACTTCTCCACAACAGTATTACGGACCTGCCTGGTGTGTTCCTTGGTCTTCATGATGTTCTCTGCGCTTTCAACAGAACCCTGAGACTATCACAGAGCAGGTGCATTTATACACTTGATTACACACAGGTGGATTCTATTTATCACCATCAGTTATTTAGGACAACATTGGATCATTCAGAGATCCTTGCTGAACTTCTGGAGTGAGTTTGCTGCACTGAAAGTAAAGGGGCCGAATAATTTTGCACGCACCACTCAGTTTTTTATTTGCTAAAAAAGTTTAAATTATCCAATAGATTTCGTTCCACTTCACAATTGTGTCCCACTTGTTGGTGATTCTTCACAAAAAATTTAAATTTTATATCTTTATGTTTGAAGCCTGAAATGTGGCAAAAGGTTGAAAAGTTCAAGGGGGCCGAATACTTTCGCAAGGCACTGTATGGGTGACCTCGCCCCCTCTGATGTAACGCAGGTTTCCGTTACATCAGAGGGGGGCGGGGTCACCCATATGTCATTGGGGAAGCCCAACTTCCCCCACTAGCGTCAGAGGGGGGCGGGTCAGGTGAAGAGTGGCCCCGCCCTCCTCATATAAGAAACGCCAGGCCGCCGGGATCCCCGCAGTGTCTCCGAAAGTGGAGACAGGCATACTATAGACACCCCCATGTACGAAATTTAAAGGAATATTACACTTTTATTGTTTCACTTTAATCATTATTAAAATCACTGCTCCCGAAAAAACGGCCGTTTTTAAAACTTTTTTTTGCATTGATACATGTCCCCTGGGGCGGGACCCAGGTCCCCAAACACTTTTTAGGACAGTAATTTGCATATTAGCCTTTAAAATTAGCACTTTAGATTTTGAACGTTTGAGTCCCATAGACTTTAATAGGGTTCTAAAGTTCACATGAAATTTAGGTCTGTTCGCAGGTTCTGGTGCAAACCGAACCCGGGGGGTGTTCGGCTCATCCTTACTCCCATCCCACTGCACAAGGAATAAACGCTGAAAGGTTCTCATATGCATATGTATGTATGTATGTATATGCCATTGAGCCCATTGAATCATTGGGAATGTGGAGGTCATAGACCCCAGGATAGACAGGATCTGATTGTCAATGTTATTGTTGATATAGCCCTTTTTACTTTATGGATTAGAGGGCATAATTACTCCTCTGAATGCAGAACCATGTTGATTTGAGTGTCTAGTAGTGCATCCAGAAAGAACATTCTTTGTGTAGGATGTTGATTGCTCCTTTTCCAGTTTATCATCCAACCCAAGTGTTGTAAATCTTCTTCAGCTTCTGATGTTGCTGGCAAGCAGGAGGATGTTGTCCAGATAATGATGGACCCTCAAGCCCCTCTCTGTCAGGAGTGTGCTTACTGGAAGAAGAACTTTTGTAAAGGTTCCGGGAGCCATGGATATGCTTTTACTGGAGCAATAGTTAAAGGGTTAACCTTGAGTTCATTTAATGTGTATAATCCTGCAAGCATGCTTTTGATACTTGTCCTCTTGTCCAGCTTCTGCCATTCGACCTGGATAAGTTCATCCAGCTCATTAATGAAAGGGAAGGCCTCTGGCTCTTTTTTAATATTAGGAAAATATCTTCTGACTTTGCAAGGTGTGTCTTCCAACTTCTTCCAACCAATTGCTTCTTTAACTGATTTTGTGAATGGTTCCACCAAGGAATAGTCAAAACCAATAGCATCTTCAGTCTCTTCATTCTCTGACGAACTATCCTATTTCTGCGGAACTTAGGGGAGCTGGAGTAGCGGTGTTTTGGACTACTGCCTCTGAATCAAGAGCAGAGGTCTCTGGGATAGTCTCCCTAATGGACTCTGATTAAAATCATAACCTCTCTGACATCCCCATCTTTTTCTCTGGTTGCCTCTTTGAGGCAGGAACAGCAAGCCAGCTTTTCTGGGAGTAGAGTGGCCCCCACAAATCCAGCATGTGTTTATCCCCTGGATGGGATTGATGGCAATGAGAGGACAGACGATAACTCAGAGAGGGTGACTTTGCTTGGTGGGAGTGATGGTGATGGTAGGAATACCTGGAGCAAGTTTTTCTGGATCATCTGTCCCTTGAAGGTGAAGCATGGCCGGAAAATTCTCTCCATTTTGAAGTGGAGGATGACCTCCACTTGATGACCTAGGAGGGCTGTCAAGTTAAGACAATGTTCGTAATGTGGCTCTCTTTTGATCTATCTTCTCTACTTGTCCAACCCCTTACCTTTTAAGCTGAGGGTGGTCTACTTGGGCAGCAGACTCTATAAGCAGGAAAATATAGTGGCGCCAGACACCTGTAACAGAGTATGGAAGACAGCATGACATGGCAGGCTGAAGTGAAGGACAGCAGACACTAGAAGGCACATGCTGGATGAAAGAAGCAGGTATTTACATCAGGGTGCCGAGGGGGTAGGGGTCACAGTATAGAGACAGCAAGGAGAGGATGCAGAGATAAAAGGTGATCTGACCTGCGAGAGCAAAAACTTCCAGTGCAGCAAGGGCAGGGGGATAATAAATGCTGCTGGAGTGGTGGAAGTGAAGTGCCTGAACATGCTTGGTAATGACAATACATGGCTCTCTAAGCCATCTTGGAAACTGGCAAGCGAGAGAGCTCAGTGGTGACTCTTCTGGCTGCGCATGCATGGCAGCCTCCGGCTGCCATCATGAAAGTGGGCACAAGCTGAAGAACCAGAAGGCTCAGGAAAAAAGTCATATGAAAAAGAGAAAAGTGCAATGAGAGAGAAATGGAAGGAACAGGAGACCACTGCAACCATTAGGCTTCCTAAGAAGCTTGCAATGCTGGTCAACACCCCCAAGACAACCAGACTAGGGTTCCCTCTATAGAGCTAATTTAGAGGCTGAAAAGGACAGGGACTTCCGCCTAGGAGAGGCTGGAGTGAATGCGGTAAGGGGTGCTTATGTGAACCATCCAGTTCCAAGAAGGTGAGGACAAAAAAGGAGAATGTTTTGAGGGGGAGGGTCTAGCTGAAAATGTATCATTAACCAGTCCTATTAGGTTAAATAATGCAATGTCCTGTGAGGCGAGTCATCACTATGTACCTCTATACAGGGCCGTCTTTAAGGCAGGGCAAAAGGGACAGCTGCCCTGGGCCCTGTCATTGTTGTGGGGCCCAAAACGGCTGCCTCATACTTGCCAACTATCCAGGTTTAAATTCCCTATCCCCTTGAAGTTTTATTCCTGTTCTGTGTCCCAATATCTCAGTGTGAAGTGCTGGTACTAATGCTGCTCAGCTCTGCCTTATTGTTGTGTACAGATGACTCACCTGCGAAACCTGTATTTACATGTAAATAACCAGCATTCATATGTAAATTGCGGTGACAATACTGAGTAAATAGCTGCGGCTGGCGGCATTGATATGTAAATAAAGGCATCATTCCTATGTATATCATGCTGCCCTACTGTGAGGAGGTGATGTGCTGTAACCTCTAGCAATGAATCAGTGAGCAGTAATGTGTGCTGTAACCTCTAGCAACTAGTCAGTAAGCAGTAATGATATGCTGTAACTGCTGGCAACCAATCGCAATTGCTGCCTGATGTGATATGAAAAACTGATTTTAAGTCAAGCTGCTATTTATTGTATGTCTCAGAGTAGGTGGAGAGGGAAATTGCATGGGCCGGGGCCCCAAGAAAAATTTTGCCCAGGGTCCAATCTATATTAAAGACGGCCCTGCCTCTATAGGGTTAACAGACACTGTTCCTATTTTGAATCAGCTGCTAGCGTTATACATGCCTCCTAAGTCATGCAAAATGAGTTAAAATATACTGTAGTATTCTGCGCTATCAAAATTAAACTTACAAAAATAATGTGACAATAATGCTTCAATATCAGTGCACTGCTATAAATTACATTTTCAAAAAAACTATAAATCATCCACAATAAAGTGACAATAGTGCTACAATATACATGCAATGCTGCAAAAGTGCACTCACGTGAAAATTATCATAACCTCCTTATAATAAAAAAAGTTCATATAAATATAAAACATCAATCTAAAAGTTCATAAATATATTAAGCATGTGAAAAAATATAAAAAGTGCTAAAGTGTGTTGTGCAAATTTTACAATTCCAGTCCACAAATGCTGCAAAATCCTTCATGCGATTCAGTGTATGTTATGCAATCAAAATCAATATTAAAGTGCTGTGTTCACACTCCGGTGTCCCCCTTAGGTATTAGCCGCTCCCCTTAGAGCGTGTGACCTCGCTGTTTAGGCTAGGTCAGTACACACTTTAGAACCTAAAATGGTTCAGCTGTATATCCGGAATCTTAGGTGGACTTCACATATACCTCAGTGTACCAGTGGGGTCCCTCGTGTGCCAGTCTCTGCTCCACCCCCTGCACCTCCAGCAATGACCAAATCCTTATCCCAGCTTGTTTTGTTCTACCACCAATCCTATTAGGTTGCAGGGGTGGACCCACAACCCAGTGTATGCTGCCAGGATGCGCCAGAAAATGTAATTTTGTGAGTATTACTGAAAATAATTAGGGCCGGTTCACACTGCGAGGCGAGGCGAGGCGACACGGCTCGCCTCGCCTCGCTCCCGCAAGTCGCCCCCATTCAGTACTATGGAACCGTTCTGAGAGGAGCGACTCGAGTCGCTCCGACTCAGAAAAAAGGTTCCTGTACTACTTCGGGGCGACTTCGGGGGCGACTTGCATTGACTTCTATGCAGAAGTCCTCTGCAAGTCGCCGCTGACCCCCCCCTGCAAGTCGCGGCGAGGAAGTCGGAGACGCCTCGCCGCGGCTCGCAGTGTGAACCGGCCCTTATGGTGCATGGTGGGGATGATGATAAACAAATGATCCACCCTAAATAGCAGGTGCAGGAATATATTTCAAGAGATCATTAAAAATCATATTAGCTGCTTGCAACCTCCGGTCTACAGGTGTAATTTGCTTTGGTGGTTTCACACCTACTGTATATGCCCGCATTGTAATACCATATTCTACATGTATTTTGTAGAAGCTCAAATAATTTTTTAATGGTCCACAATGCACATGCACACAGTAAAGAGGCACCTGACTCTTTAATACATACATGTGACAGCACCAGAGTTGTTTAGCAGTGCATTTGGGAAAACAAGAATCAGCTATGTCTCTGGTGCCAGCACACTCATTGAGGGTTGATAGAAAATGCATGGGCACATATGACATATCAAACTATATTTTTTCTTTTAGAACTAAAAAAAACACCAAATGTTTATTAGCGATTATACCATTGCTTTTCCGGTTTGGATTTTCAACAACTTTTCTCACATCATTTTCTTTCAAGATTTGTCTGAAATTCAAGGCTCTTGTGAAATATGAGACAGTAGGCTCCAATGCATTAATATACCTGTTAAAAAAAAAATCTCATTAGAAAATACCAAATCCAATGTCACAAATCAATCTTGTTAGAATGCATTAGCTAGCAGCTAGCCCAATGTCATATACATGAGTTTTAGCTAGTACTTTGCCACTTTTATTACCAATCAATCAAAACTCAACAAGCTAAGACCTATGTCCCCCAAGATATTATGACCCACTCAGGATCTGGTGCACACATCAGAAGCTATATCTAAGACCTTTCAACTATATTACTCATCATTGTATTCCCAACCATCTTAACAGGTATACACAAGGGATCACATACAAGTCAATTAAAGCTATATATATATATATATATATATATATATATATATATATATATATATATATATATATATATATACACAAACTAACACTCTCCTGACTTTTGACATGCTGATATTGAAGAACTTTCAGTGCCATTTGCCACAGAACAAATTGCATCAGCAAATAAGTCATCCTCAGGCCCAGAAAAACCCTGGCCTGATGGCTTTACCCTTCGCTTCTACTCCCAATTTCTAGATTCTATATCTCCACTTATGAGAGAGGCCTTTAATTCTATCTCACAAACTTGTACTTTTTCTGAGATACTCGCAAGAAGCTTTCATAACTGTTATATCGAAACCTAATAAAGACCCAGTGTCATGTAGTAGTTATAGACAGATTTTTCTTATTAACATTGATATAAAACTATACGCAAAAATGATAGCCCATAGACTTCAATCTTCTATTCCCTCCCTGGTCCATTTAGACCAGGTAGGGTTTGTCCTTAGCAGAGAAGCAAGGGATAACACTATCAAAACAATTACCCTCATGGACTATGTAAAGAAAAAAACATCTTGCAGAGCGTTTTACCATGTATCCTGGGACTTTATTCTTGCCTGTCTCACACAAATTGGTGTACCCCACTAGCTTACTGACCAAAATCATGACTCACCCCAGGCTTGGGTTTTAATTTAATGGTATTTTATCTGACCCCATCTATATCCACGAGGGAACACGTCAAGGGTGTCCCCTTTCACTCCATTTTTATATTTTGGCAACAGAACACCTTGCAAGCGCTATTAGATCTAACACTTCTATTCAAGGTTTGGTTATAGGTCAAAGAGAGATAAAATTAAATCTTTATGCTGATTACTTATTATTGTATATCTCTAACCCTAACATGGCTTTTCCAGCTCTAGCGCAAATATGCATAATAGAGAAGCATTAAAACATACAATACCAGACTCAACTGTCTGAGAGGCAGTCCAGTCCTCTCAGACAGTCGAGTCGACTTAGTCGACTAAGTCAGACAGTCGACTTATGGTCCAGTTTATTGAGGCCCCAACTAGGAATGATGCTCTGTTGGACCTGGTAATCTCAAACCATGCAGAACGTATTACTAATGTTCAGATAAAGAAACACCTGGGTAGCAGTGACCATAGCATGATTTCATTTGATGTTAGCTGTAAGCAAAAATCACTTAATTTCAAGAAAGCAAATTTTCCAAGGATGAGGGCTGCTCTCCAGGACCTAGACTGGGAGAGAATATTGGCATCAATGGGCACTGAACAGAAATGGGAATTCTTCAAAAAGACTGTTTGTGATCTCACGGCAAAGTATATTCCCATGGGCAATAAGTTTAAAAGGCTAAAAATAAAACTGATGTGGCTCACGGCCAAAGTTAAAAAAGCTATAAACTATAAAAAAGAGCTTTTAAAAAATATAAAAATGAAGGAACGCTAGTGGCATATAAATGTTATAATGAATATAACTGAATATGTAAAAATGAAATCAAGGATGAAAAAATTCAAAACGAAAGACAGATTGCAAAAGATAGTAGGACAAACCCCAAAAGATTCTTCAAATATATTAATAGTAAAAAGGTTAAGTCTGAGCATGTAGGCCCTTTGCAAAATAATCTGGAGTGGGTGACTGGGGACAAAGAGAAGGCTAACCTATTAAATACTTTCTTCAGCTCTGTGTATATAAAGGAGCATGGGGGAGCTAATGTCCATAATGGGGGTGGTAGTGAAGCGGCCCCAAATCCACAATGGCTCAAAAGTGATATGGTCCAGAAATATTTAGACAGAATAAAGGTGGATAAAGCATCTGGACCTGATGGCATCCACCCACGGATCCTAAAAGAATTGAGCTCTGTCATTTCAAAGCCATTGTATCTAATTTTTAGGGACTCATTAACCACTTAAGGACCGCCGCATGCCATTGTACGTCATTACAATGGCATGTACAGGCACAAGCACGTACATGTACGTGCTTGCCTTCCAGCGGGTGGGGGGTCCGATCGGACCCCCTCCCGCTGGATGCGGCGGTCCGTTTCGCTTCAGGAGTCATCCGGGATGAGGGGATGGCCGTTGATTTCTGGCCATCCCCTCTCGATCGCTCCTGGAAAATGAGAAGCTTCCTCCCACTGTGTATTGTATACACAGGCAGGGAGGAAGTGATGTCATTCTCCTCGGGGCGGTCTTATTGACCGGACTACGAGGAGAGGACACAGTAAGTCTGCACCAAACATTACACTGACACTAAATAACACATAGGCACACAAACCCCCCCCCCCGATCACCCCCCTTCCCCAAGGCACCCCCCATGTTGAGGGCACATGGCCTGGTACAGCTCAGGAGGGGGGGGCGCTCGCTCGCCCCCCCTTTCCTGGCCGGCCGGGTAGCGTGCTCGGACAAGGGTCTGTTGTGGACTTGGGGGGGACCCCCACGCCGTTTTTTTCGGCGTTGGGGTTCCCCTTTAAGTCCATACCAGGCGGCGGGGCCAGCAGCGCCTCCTTCGCGGGCCCCGCCTACCTGGAGACCCGCTCGAAATGAGCGGACTTTTCTCCGGGCGGGAAAAGTCCGCTCATTTCAAAAGTACGGCGGACTGGCATACACACAGCCGGATTGTCCGCCGAAATGCGAGTCCGGCGGGAAGATTGGAGTGCAACACGGCATTCTAAGTCTGCCTTACTTTCAGGTCAAAAAAGTCTGCCGGAGGCTACACACGGGGGGATTGTCCGGCGGACTTGAGTTTGCCGGACTTTTCCACCCGCTTGTTTGATCGTGTGTACGCGGCATAACAGTTTTTTTTGCTAGCGTTTTATATTTAAATCCGGAAAGCAGGGCTTGGTTTTCGGGGTCCAGTATGTGGCTAGGCTCCCAAAAAGTGTAAAAGGGTGTAATTTGACTTATGCCCATAGAATGTGTCAGCAATATATCATTTAGTGACAACTTTGTGCAAAAAAAATAAAAAAATGTAATATTCCTGCAACTTGTGGCAAAATATAAAATATTTCATGGACTCAACATGCCTCTCAGTAAATAGCTTGGGGTGTCTACTTTCCAAAATGGGGTCATTTGGGGGGGGGGGGGGGGTTGTGTTATTTTGGCTTTTTATGGGCTTCGAAACTGTGATCGGTAGTGAGGAGTGAAATCAAAAATTTGCACCCTTAGAAACCCTGAAGGCAGTGATTGGTTTTCGGGGTGCCGTACGCGGCTAGACTCCCAAAAAGTCCCACATATGTGGTATCCCCGTACTCAGGAGAAGCAGCAAAATATATTTTGGGGTGCAATTCCGCATATAACTATGGCATGTGTGAGCAATATATCATTTAGTGACAACTTTTTGTAAACTTTTTTTTTTTGTGTCATTATTCAATCACTTGGGACAAAAAAAAATATTCAATGGGCTCAACATGCCTCTCAGAAATTTCCTTGGGGTGTCTACTTTCCAAAATGGGGTCATTTGGGGGGGTTTTGTGTTATTTTGGCATTTTATGGCCTTCGAAACTGTGATAGGTAGTGAGGAGTGAAATCAAAAATTTGCACCCTTAGAAATCCTGAAGGCAGTGATTGGTTTTCGGGGTGCCGTACGCGGCTAGACTCCCAAAAAGTTCCACATATGTGGTATCCCCGTACTCAGGAGAAGCAGCAGAATATATTTTGGGGTGCAATTCCACATATAACTATGGCATGTGTGAGCAATATATCATTTAGTGACAACTTTTTGCAAACTTTTTTTTTTTTTTGTGTCATTATTCAATCACTTGGGACAAAAAAAAAATATTCAATGGGCTCAACATGCCTCTCAGAAATTTCCTTGGGGTGTCTACTTTCCAAAATGGGGTCATTTGGGGGGGGGTTGTACTGCCCTGCCATTTTAGCACCTCAAGAAATGAGATAGGCAGTCATAAATTAAAAGCTGTAAAAATTCCAGAAAATGTATTTTAGTTTGTAGACGCTATAACTTTTGCGCAAACCAAAAAATATACGCTTATTGACATTTTTTTTACTAAAGACATGTGGCTGAATACATTTTGCCCTAAATGTATGACTAAAATTTAGTTTATTCGATTTTTCTTATAACAAAAAGTAGAAAATATATTTGTTAAAAAAAATTTCAGTCATTTTCCTTTTATATCATAAAAAAATAATATTGCAGAGGCAATTAAATACCATCAAAAGAAAGCTCTATTTGTGGGAAGAAAAGGACGCAAATTTCGTTTGGGTACATTTTCTGGAATTTACACAGCTTTTAATTTATGACTGCCTATCTCATTTCTTTTTTTTATTATCAATGTTTTATTGAAAGACATACAGTTGAAGTGCAAGGGTCTTTCAATCAACAATACAATACTTTCAAATGGAAATTACATGGATCAGCTAATATTTCAAGTACTGTGTCACTATCTATCCGCAGACCATGTTCCAGTATACACTTCTCAAGATTGTCCAGCGCAGGATATATATACAACCTATGCAACCACAGTCAAACATATCATCCTGCCGGCATAATAAGCGGTCGCATGGGTCCCTGGAGGATACCCATGGACAGGGACAGATGAGAGAAGAAAGTAGGAGAAAGAGAGAGAGAAAAAAAAAAAGGAAAAAGAAAAAGGGAGGGGGGGAGAGGGAAGGCTCAACCAACATCAGCCAGTACCTGGTTCTGGATTACTAGGTTCCTCCCGGCGGTGCCACAGTTCCCAAACCAGGTTGTGTGCGTCCAAGCGGTCCTGCAGCCTCGCTGTCATCTTCTCCATTGTCTCTACCTCCCTAATCCTAGAATACAGCGCTCCCTCCAGTGGAAGGGTCCGGCGCTTCCAGTTCAATGCCACTAGGCAGCGAGCTGCCGTGAGAATGTGCCTGACCAGTTTCCCCTGCGGGCCGGGGTTTTTTAGGGGCGACAGCCCTAGCAGGAAAAATTTAGGGGTGAGGGGGACTTCCCTCTCTAAGAGGTGAGTCAGGAGTTGACGCACTGACTCCCAGTAGGGTACTATAAATGGACATTCCCAGTATATGTGATACAATGTTCCCCTGTCTCCCAGGCATCTCCAGCAGCGATCCGAGCTTGCCGGATGGATGGCGTGGATCACATCAGGGGTCATGTACCAGAAGTAGAGTATTTTATAAATATTTTCTTTATAGAGCGTGCATATCGAAGACTTGGATGCCTGAATCCAGATGACCCTCCATTGGTCCACTGGTATCTCCTCACCCAGTGCCTTTTCCCATTTAAGCATATATTTATGCTTGCCCGTTGAGATAATGGGCCTGTCATTCAGTATTTTATAGATGTCCGAGATCAGACCTTTTTGGGTCGAGCCTGCCAAGATGTGGTTTTCAAAGGGGGTCGGAGTGGAGAATTGCAGGCTCGGCGCAAATGTCAAGGCATAGTGTCGGATTTGGAGATACCCATAGAAAACCTGCTTCGGGAGATCAAATTTGGACTGTAAGTCTGCAAAGGAACGCAGTTTATGGGTGCAAGGATCTACCAGATGGCCATAATGGAAAAGGTTTCTTGTGGTCCATGGTGAGAACATCTGATGAGTCAAGCTATCTGGCAGTTTGGGATTACAGGCAAACGAGGTCAGGAGCGAGCTTTCCAATGATAGCTCATGTTGCCATGACAGTGCGCGCCAGAGCTTTCGGAGTAGTGCCATCGGGCCTAGAAGCCGTGCGGATTCTACCTTCGCATTCCATAGCAGACTGTTGGGGTGTATTGGGGCGAGCCATAACTTCTCTATCTCGGTCCATTTATTATAGGTCTGGAGCGTAAACCAAGAGGTTACCGCCCTTAGTTGTGCGGCCTGGTAATACTTAGTGAGGTTAGGGAAAGCCAGGCCGCCATCCAATCGGGCCGCCTGCAATACAAAGCGTGGGATCCTATGCCTTCTGTAGTTCCAAGTGAAGTTCAGTAAGTCATCTTGTAAGTGATTCAGTTGGCCGTAGGGGACTGGTATGGGTAGGGTCTGGAAGAGGTATAACAGCTTCGGGAGGATCGTCATCTTTATAGACGCGATCCTCCCAAGGAGTGAGAGATGGTGTTTTTTCCACTGTTGGAGGAGGGTTCTAATGTTATGGAGAAGGGGAGGAAAGTTTGCCTGATCTATCTCATTTCTTGAGGTGCTAAAATGGCAGGGCAGTACAAACCCCCCCAAATGACCCCATTTTGGAAAGTAGACACCCCAAGGAAATTGCTGAGGGGCATGTTGAGCCCATTGAATATTTTTTTTTTTGTCCCAAGTGATTGAATAATGACACAAAAAAAAAGTTTACAAAAAGTTGTCACTAAATGATATATTGCTCACACAAGCCATAGTTATATGTGGAATTGCACCGCAAAATATATTCTGCTGCTTCTCCTGAGTACGGGGATACCTCATATGTGGGACTTTTTGGGAGTCTAGCCGCGTACGGCACCCCGAAAACCAATCACTGCCTTCAGGATTTCTAAGGGTGCAAGTTTTTGATTTCACTCCTCACTACCTATCACAGATTCGAAGGACATAAAATGCCAAAATAACACAACCCCCCCCCCCAAATGACCCCATTTTGGAAAGTAGACACCCCAAGGAAATTGCTGAGGGGCATGTTGAGCCCATTGAATATTTTTTTTTTGTCCCAAGTGATTGAATAATGACACAAAAAAAAAAAAAAGTTTCTAAGGGTGCAAATTTTTGATTTCACTCCTCACTACCTATCACAGTTTCGAAGGCCATAAAATGTCAAAATAGCAAAACAAAAACCCAAATGACCCCATTTTGGAAAGTAGATACCCCAAGCTATTTACTGAGAGGCATGTTGAGTCCATGAAATATTTTATATTTTGCCACAAGTTGCAGGAATGCGTTTTTTTGGAACCCTAAACTGCTGGGGACGCTAGTATAGATCTGATCAGATCAGATATTGATCTGTTCAGATACTATACCACAACGGGAGGTGTATGCTTTGCGTGTGGGTGTTAGCTGTACTGGCACTAACCTAGCGCTGCCTGGGGCGACACAGACCCTGACCCTAAAACCTAATTGATATCACCCGCCGTGTGATCAGGGGGTTAAATCTTTATTGGGTAATAAATGGTGGGTGCCCTGATGCTATAAAAAGCAAACTAACTAACCAGAGTCACCCGTAACACTTATACGGTGATCACTGGTGAAAGGGTTAACTAGGGGCAATCAGGGGGTTCAAATCTTTATTAGGTAGTATATGGGGGTCCCTGACGCTATATAAAAACCTGACGGGGAACCTAAATAACTAACTGGCTAACCAGCATCACCAGTGGCACTTATACGGTGATCGCTGGTGAAAGGGTTAACTCTAGGGGCAATCAGGGGGTTAAAATCTTTATTAGGTAGTATATGGGGGTACCTTACGCTATAAAAACCTGGCAGTGAACATAAAAAATAACTAGCTACCTAGCGGCACCAGTGACACTAATGCAGCGATCAGAAAAATGATCGCTTAGTGACACTGGCAAAAGGGGGTGAAAGGGATACCTGGGGGCAATCAGGGGTTTAAAACCTTTATTAGGTAGTATATGGGGGTCCCGGACGCTATATAAAAACCTGACGGGGAACCTAAATAACTTAATAACTAACTGGCTATCCAGCATCACCAGTGACATGGTGATCGCTGGTGAAAGGGTTAACTCTAGGGGCAATCAGGGGGTTAAACCTTTATTGGGGGGGGTAGGGGGATACCCTGGACCTAACACTAACTGCCTTGACAGTTTTTACTGTCACAACTGACACTAAATGCAGTGATCAGTAAATAAATGATCACTGCAATCAGTGACACTGTGACTGGGAGGGGGGGGCGATCGGGGGGGGGGGGGTGATTTGTGTGCCTATGTGTACCTACATGTCATTGTAGTGTTTGGTGCACTTTCTATGTGTTCTCCTCGTAGTCCGGCCAAAAAGACCGCTCCGAGGAGAATGACATCACTTCCTCCCGGCCTGTGTTTACACTACACGGGCGGGGGAAGCTTCTCATTCGCCAGGAGCGATCGAGAGGGGATGGCCAGAAACCAACGGCCATTCCCTCATCCCGGATCGCTCCTGAAGCGAAACGGACTGCCGCAGCCAGCGGGAGGGGGTCCGATCGGACCCCCCACCCGCTGGAAGGCAAGCACGTACATGTGCTTGTGCTTGTTGGTGCCATTGTGCCGACGTACATTTACATGCGGCGGTCCTTAAGTGGTTAAGGTTATCAGTGGTGTACCCCAGGATTCAGTGCTGGGACCCTTACTTTTTAATATCTTTATAAATGATATTGGGTCTGGGATCAAAAGTAACATTTCCATCTTTGCAGATAACACCAAGCTATGCAGTGGAATAACGTCCTTACAGGATGTCTCCAATTTACAAGCCGACCTCAATGCTCTGTCTAATTGGGCGACCAGGTGGCAGATGAGGTTTAATGTTGAGAAATGTAAAGTTATGCACTTGGGGGCTAAGAATATGCATGGATCATACATGCTAGGGGGGGTACAACTGGGGGAATCCATAGTGGAGAAGGATCTGGGGGTTTTGGTAGATCATAAGCTCAATAATAGCATGCAATGCCAAGCTGCGGTTTCCAAAGCGAGCAAAGTCCTTTCCTGTATTAAGAGAGGTATGGACTCCAGAGAGAGGGATATCATTTTGCCCCTGTTCAAATCATTAGTAAGACCTCATCTGGAATATGCAGTTCAATTTTGGGCACCAGTTCTCAAAAAGGATGTCGGGGAACTGGAGAAAGTGCAGAGAAGGGCAACCAAACTGATAAGAGGCATGGAGGAACTCGGCTATGAGGAAAGATTAGAGGAACTGAATTTATTCACTCTTGATAAGAGGAGATTAAGGGGGATATGATCAACATGTACAAATATATAAGGGGTCCATATAGTGAACTTGGTGTCGAGTTATTCACTTTACAGTCAACAAACAGGACAAGGGGGCACTCTTTACGTCTAGAGGAAATGAGATTTCATCTCCAAATACAGAAAGGTTTTTTTCACGGTAAGAGCTGTGAAAATGTGGAATAGACTCCCTGTAGAGGTGGTTCTGGCCAGCTCAGTGGATTGCTTTAAGAAAGGCCTGGATTATTTCCTAAGTGTACATAATATAACTGGGTACTAACATTGAGAGGTAAAGTTGATCCGGAGAAAATCCGATTGCCTCTTGGGGGATCAGGAAGGAATTTTTTCCCCTGCTTTAGCAAATTGGATTATGCTCTGCTGGGGTTTTTTGCCTTCCTCTGGATCAACTGTGGGTATAGAATTGGGTATATGGGCTGGTATGATATTATTATATATATATTTTTTTTTTTGTGGTTGAACTGGATGGACTTGTGTATTATTTCAACCTGACTAACTATGTAACTATGTCTCAATGTTGCAGGACTCTTTCCCTTTTATTTGGAAAACTAAACCTTTCAAACACCTAGGTATTCCAATTCCACCTAATCTCAAATCTCTTTATGATTCAAATTATAAATCTTTTATTGTCATTGGTAAACAGCAGGTTGAAGGATTGACAGGTTTTCAATCACTCATGGCTAAGAGGGATGACACTCCTGAAAATTGATATTTTTTTCCCCATATTATTTATTTCTTTCAAAATGTACCAATAAACCCTCCACGTTCCTTCTTCGGTTCTTTAAAATTCTTATTTGTGCGTTATGTTCAGGATGTTTCTCATGCTAGAATTGGTTATGTCACCTTAACCAGGCCAAAATTACTTAGGAGGAGTGAGTCTGCTCCACATGAGTCATTATCACAAAGCGGTTCACATAGCTTGTACATTAGAACAAAGCGGTTCACATAGCTTATACATTAGACTGGTTTCACAACTCTTTGAGGAAATTATGGGTACAAATCGAGGAACTACTATCTCCTTACCCTCTTGTGTCTCTACTGTGCATCTTGCCATCCTTATGTCCTCAGACAGCTCTGCCCTATTGTTGTGTACAGATGACTCACCTGCAGACCCTGTGTTTACATGTAAATAACCTGCATTGATATATAAATAGTGGCGGCATTAATATGTAAATAGCCGTGGACTGCCGCATTGATATGTAAATAGAGGTGGCATTCATATGTATATCATGTCCCCTGAGGTCACATCCACCATCACTTCTGCTGAATGCTGCCCACTGGGGAGGTAAAGGGGCATGCTTGAAAGTCGTGCCTACAACTATAGTCATTAAGCCTAACATCAGCCTGTTCTGCAAAAGTAAGCAAATTGGAGGTGGAACCCTTCTTCAAAATAACATGGTGCCACAGCACCCTGAATTTTGGTGCATGTAAATATGCAGGCAGTAAGTGAGGAGATGATGTGCTGTAACCTTTAGCAACCAATCAATGAGCAGTAAAGCTGTGCACTAATCTCTTGCAACCAATCAGTGAGCAGTAATAATGTGCAGTGACCTCTAACAACAAATTAGTGAGTAGTCTAGGCAAGCTGGGCCATACACAGGTAGAACAGAGTCCAAACAGTACCGAATCAGAAGTGAGCAAGCAAGGTCAAACAAGCCGGGTCATATATACGAAATACACAGAGTAGATATCAGCTGGATCAAACAGTGGCACACAAAGGTAAATTATATCACAACCACTGATTGAATGCTGATACAGGTGATTTAAATTTGAGCTGGCCAATCACTGTTGTTTCCCAGGCAAAGGCTGTGTCATTTGAGTTGTGCTGGGTCCTAAAGGGACCCTAGTAGTGACAGTACCCCCCCCCCTTTCTCGAGTGGTTGCTCCTGCATCCCCAGGCTAACTTGGATAACAAAGATGGAACTTCTTCTTAAACCGGCCAGTATGAACATCACGAGCTGGGATCCAAGATCGATCCTCTGGGACAAAACCTTTCCAATAAATGAGTTATTGTAAGGTATTGTGTACTCGTCTGGAATCAAGAATAAATGCCACTTCATATTCCTGACTGTCCATCACATCCACAGGTTCTGGTTCATTTGCTAGGAGGCTGGAATGAACAGGTTTCAACATTGAAACATGAAAGGCATTTGGAATGCACATGGATGGAGGAAGTTTTAATCTATAGGATACAGGATTAACAAACTCCCAAATTTCATAGGGCCCGACTTTGTCACCAACTTTATATCCTGGTGCCTTTGAGAGCCTCTTGTCAGCCATTTTCTTAAAAGCCTGCACAGAGCAAGAAATAGCACGAATAACATCGGACCAGATTTTGGAGAATTTTTCAATCGTGGTTTTGGCATCTGGAACATCAGAGGGTGGAAGATCAAATGAGCAAACACGAGGATGCAACCCATAAACACAGAAGAAAGGAGAGGTCCTTGTAGATGTGCTGACACAATTATTAAAGGCAGCCTGAAAACATGTTTTAATGAATAAAGATGCCAGTTCTTTAGCAGATGGAAGTTTCGGAAGCGGATCAAAGTGGGCCATCTTACTGAACCTGTCTACCACCACCCAGATTGTGAAACATCCCTGGGACGGAGGCAAGTCATGATAAAGTCCATAGATAAATGGGTCCAGGGACAGGTAGGTATTAGTAAAGGATGTAGGAGACCGGGGGGCTTAGAGGTACTGCTCATGCTTCTGGCACAAACTTCACAGGCCTGGACGAAGGCTAACACATCCTGCCTAATCAATGGCCACCAGAGTTTGCAAGAGATAATCTCAAAAAGTTTGTCTAAACCCCGGATGTGCTGCAGGTTTTGATGCATGTACCTGCTGCAATACCAGCAAACGAAGAGCCAGGGACACAAAAAGGATACCAAAGGGAGTGGAGGGAGGGGCTTCAGCCTGTGCAGGTAACAAGGCCTCAGAGATGTCAGTCTGGGTGAAAGCCAAAATCCTATCCTCAGAGATAATGGGTTGTGGAGGAAGCGGAGGAGGAGACGCTGATAAAAAGCCGTGAGACAAGATGTCAGCCTTAATGTTTTTTGCCATTGGATACAATTGTGGTATTCGATCTTGATCGAATGTGTATGCCGTTCGGCAGGTATCTCTTAAACTTTTACAAATTTTTCTATTTTCGGTAACGGTTGGAAATTTGGGCTTCGACTTGGTTCGAGTGAATTGGCTTTCGATTTTGACCGAATGTGTATGTCATTCGGGAGATATTTCATAAACTTCTATAAATTTTTCTATTCTGTGTAACGGGCGGGAATCTGGGCTCCGACCTCGTTCGAATGATTTGGTAGTTCGGTGGTTAAATCAATTGAATCTACGATTGGACGTTTTTGTCTTCGCCTATGGCAGGGCTCCTTACCTTACCCATAGGCTATAAAAGGGTTTAGCACAAGGGTGTGGGCGTACCCCTGATGACGTCAGATTTTGACGAAACGATCGTCGGGTAGTGACGCTCACCCTTTGTGCTTTTAGCATTCGTTGATTTTACATTTGTTTTGCTAGCAAAATTGTTCATTTTTTAAGTTACGTCTACTTTTGTATGGCTCGGTGGAGTCATCTGTAGCGCTCAACATTATTCGGTTGAATAATAAATAAATTCTACGTGTTTAAACTTTATTACACGATCGGGTGCACTTGTTCATTTTTGTTTTTATGGTGACACGATATCCCGAGATTTTCGAAAGGACCGGAACGGACCTGGGAACTACGAAACACTCGAAGGTGTGGGCTGATTTTTGGCTTCCCATATCGAAAACTCTACACGGTCTGTGCAAATCGTCCAGTGAGGAGACTCGAATCGACTCGGTGACAGTGGAACGTCTGAGTGACTGGGTCGTTGTCCGGCTGTCCGCTTCGAATTGTTTGGGTATTCGCATTTGTGCATACTAATCGGTGATCTGGTAAGCCTCCATTTCTTATTTGATTTGTAGCTGTGAAGGGTCCACGCGGTCAAGCACTCTCTCCTGAACAAACAGGATTAACTACATTCTTGTTCACCTAAATAGGACACTATTATATGCTTTTGGATTTCTTTTCACATGTTTAAATGCACTGGACTTTTGGGTTACTGAAAGATGTTATTTCTGGCAACTAACTAATTTTTTTGTACAACACTTTATATTGTTGATTTCACTTTATCTGGATTCACCAACACTTAGGTCTTTTATGATAGTTTATTCATTTATACTCAGTTACATGAAAATTCACCTAGTGGTAAGCGCTGCACTTCTATTTATTTTTTATCTTAATGTTTTTTGGCCCTGGTAAATAAGAAATTGTGAAGTCAAATCTGGAGAAAAACAATGACCACCTAGCTTGACGTGAGTTCAGTCTTTTAGCAGAATGGATGTATTCAAGGTTTTTGTGGTCAGTCAGAACTATGAATGGATAGTGAGCTCCCTCAAGCCAATGTCTCCATTCTTCCAAAGCTAGCTTTATAGCTAAAAATTCTCTGTTGCCTATATCATAATTGCACCCTGCTGGGGAATATTTATGGGACAGGAAGGCACAGGGGTGGATAGCAGCATTTACAGGATCTTTTTGTGACAGAGGTGCCCCCACCCTTACTTCAGATGCATCTACCTCCACAATAAAAGGCAGCTCAGGAACAGGATAGTGTAGAATTGGTGCAGAGGTAAAGGCTTTCTTCAACTGAGTGAAGGCCATCTGGGCTTCAGTAGTCCATTTAAACTTAGTCTGAGTCTTCCTGGTGAGAGATGAGATGGGATGTGCAATGGTGTCAAAGTTCATAATGAATTTCCGATAGAAACTTGCAAAGCCCAGGAAGTGCTGAATTGCTTTCAGGTCAGAAGGTGGTGCCCAGTCTAAAATGGCTTGTATTTTAGCTGGATCCATGGTTAGGCCTGTGTCAGAGATTAGGTAGCCCAGGAAAGGTACTTGCTTTGACATGGAATAGGCATTTTTTGGGCTTAACAAAAAGGGAAACAGCTTTTAATCGGGCCAATGCAGAGCAGACATGCCTCTGATGTGTTTCAAGATTAGGAGAGTATATCAAAATATCATCAAGTATACAAGCATATATGTCACAGAAAATGTAATTCATAAAGTTCTGAAAGACAGCTGGTGCATTCCTGAGAATGAAAGGCATGAGAAGACATTCGTAATGGCCATCCTTGGTGTTAAAGTCCATCTTTCATTAATCTCTTGCATGGATGCACACTAGGCTCGCCTTAAGTCTAATTTGGAGAAGATTTTTGCTCCCTGGATGTGGGAGAACAACTCTGTGATGAGAGGAAGAGGATACCGATTGGGAACAGTTCGTTTATTTAGACCTCTGTAATCAACACAAAGCCTTAGTCCCCATTCCTTCTTTGGGACAAAGAAGCATCCTGCTCCTGTGGGAAAAGTGGAGGGACAGATGAAACGCTTAGCTAGGTTTTCCTGGATGTATTCTTGCAAAGCAAGATTCTCTGTCTCAGACAGTGGAAAGACTCTCCCTTGAGGAGGTGTAGTGTCAGGCAAGAGGTCCTAGGAGCTATAATAACTGCGATGAGGAGGTAAAGCGTCAGTAATCCCTTTAGAAAACACATCCCGAAAGCCCTTATAACAAAGCAGAATATTTTCCATTTCCACTTGACAGGAAGCAAGTCGAACAGGGTGCTGGATGCAGTTTTTTTACACTGATTGAGCCAAGCCAGAATATTTCCTGTTCGCCAGTCAGTTATGGGATTGTGCTTCTGAAGCAAAGGAAGGCCTGTGAGTCAATGACAAGACATGAAATCTTCTCCTAATGCAAGGCCCCCAATTGTAACTGGAAAGGGTTGGTGGATTGGAGCACTAGATCTTGTGAGAGAGGCCGATTATCCACGGAAATCAGGTGGACTGGGCAATCTAGAGCATGAGTTTCGAGGGACAAAGTCAGAGTCTTATCAATAAAATTCTCACCGGCTCCAGAATCTACCAAGGCCAGCAGTTCATGAGTCCCTGTCCCAAAGTGAATGACAGTGGGTAAAAGTATACGATTGTTCCCCTGGGAGATGAAAACAGACCTAAGATGACCTTCACCGCAATCACCTAGGTCCTTGAGTTTCCCGGATGTGTAGGGCATGACCGGGGCATATGGCCATTGAGGCCACAATATAAGCAGAGTCCCATGTTACACCAGCGTGTGTGTTCCTGGGCAGATAACCGAGTGCAGCCTAATTACATAGGTTCTTCCTCAGATCTGGCACTGGAGGTGGAATAGTCAGGTGGCAAGGGAGGTATATAGTTTGCCACAGCCGTAGATTGTTCTCGCCCCCTCTCTCACTCGCAGTGCTCAATTCTAATGGCTAGACACATAGCCTCCTCCAGTGAGGCTGGGTAGGAGAAGTTGACCAGGCCATCCTTAATTGCATCTGAAAGGCCTATTCTAAACTGGCTGCGGAGAGCTGCATCATTCCAGCCAGATTCTGGGGCCCACCTGTGAAACTCTGAACAATACATTTTAGCTGTGGTAGTTCCTTGCTTTAAGTTATGCAGGGTTGATTCTGCAGTAGAAGCAAGATCTGGATCATTATATAGCAACCCGAGGGCTTCAAAGAAGGCATCTACTGTTAGCAGGGCTGGATGGTTTGGTCCCAAGCCTGGGGGTCACCCTGCAGTAGCAAGATAATGATTTGAACCCTCTGAGTTTCAGGGCCAGACGAGGATTGTCTTAACTTAAATATAATTTGCAGTGGTTTTTAAAGTTGCAAAACCCTTTACGGTCACCAGAAAACTGGTCAGGCAAAGGAATTTTTGGTTCAGATGGAGTTTTTGTAGCGATGGTAGTAGAAGGAGATTGGACCTTGGTGAGCTCTGTGGCCATTTCCTGAACTTGATGGGATAAACTGCAAAGTTCCTGTGCAAACAACTGAGCCTGCTCACGATCCATAATAGGTTTCTCTTTTTATGTATGGTTCGTGATAATGTCAGGCCAGGAGCAGTTAACGGGTAACAGTTCAGGTGTGCTGATTATGCAAAGAGTTCAAAGAACAAGAGCACATACCATGAGCAGGTCTAAGCAGAGCAGGTCAGCTGGGATTTGTAGTTCATCGCTGCAGGTGAAGGTAGATGTTTGCTGGACCTTGTAATTCCCTGCTGCAGATGAGTGTAGATGTTAGCTGGTGCTTGTAGTTCACTGCTGCAGTTGAAGGTGGATGTTAGCTGGTGCTTGTAGTTTATCGCTGCAGATGAAAGTACTACAGTAGAATCAGGAAAAGAGTAGTCTAGGCAAGCTGGGTCATATGCAGGTAGATCAGAGTCCAAATGGTACCGAATCAGAAGTGAGCAAACAGGGTCAAATTAGCCGGGTCATACACGAAATACACAGAGCAGATATCAGCTGGATTAAACAGTGGCACACAAAGGTAAACTATCACGAGCACTGATTGAATGCTGATACAGGTGATTTTAAGGTGTGCTGGCCAATCACTGTTGTTTCCCAGGCAAAGGCTGTGTCAAGTGAGTTGTGCTGGGTCCTAAAGGGATCCTAGTACTGACAATTACTGGTTTCACCTGCTGGTGACACTGTTACGTGCAGCAACAAAAGGTGTAATTCTGATGACCACCAGCAGGTGTCTCCATGCCTGGACTAACAGTAAGCTATCAATCATACTTGTTGTGAGTCTGCTGGTGTATATAAACCCACCCTGAGCCCAAGCTCATTGCTTCAGGATTCCCTCTGCTAGTCTTGTCCCTTTTTGTACCTGCTTGTCCTGTACCCCGTTCTGTGAATCCTGTCCTGGAGACCTGTTCCCTGTTACCTGCTTATGTCCTTGAGATCTGTTACCTGCTCCCTTTACAGTCTGCTTCCTTTATACCTGGCTATTGTCCCCTTTTGCCTTTGTCCCTGCCTTGTTTATTTCATGTTTTATCTCCTTTGCTCCTGTGTATATATTGGTTAGGTGGTTTTGGGGTTTACTGTGGCTTGTGCAGCCCAATGATCTGATCACCTGTATTGGATGTTTGTGTATAGCATCCCTGACAATAACCCAGAAAATTATATTCAAACCCAAATACAAAACAAAACGGGACTTGGGGACTTTAAAGGCACCAGTATAAATCAAGGTACAATAAAATTTATTGTACCTTGATTTATACTGGTGCCTTTAAAGTCCCCAAGTCCCGTTTTGTTTTGTATTTGTTATATTCAGTATGGATGGTGGCACCCCCTTTTCCCTTGAATGATCATTCTGAGATATCCACTTCCTACCACGAAGTGCAGTGAAGATATCTCTTAGTTTTCCATTTTTTTTTCTATTCAAACCCAGACACTAAGGTGATCTTTGGATTCCCCTATTACATTGCTGTGCAAAATGCCCAAATTTAGCTTATCACATACAAGCCCAAACAATCCTCCACTACAATTACTCTGTTACTCTAGTGTAACTGTGTTGGAGGATTGTTTGGGTGTGTATGGAATGTACAGTATAGTTGAGTCTTATTTTGGTGGAGAATTGGTGGTGGTGTATGGGTTTTATATGGATTTTGGAGGGATGAAAGGGTGCAATTGTGGTGTGGGATTGTTTGGGGTTGTATGGGATGTATGGCTGAGTGACAGTTTGGAGGATGTTTGGTGTTCTATGGGTTGTATGTTGATTGCGGAAGGATGAGTGAGATTGGTGAATGTCATAGGGCTCATGTAGTGCAGTTTCTAGGTTTACTGGTAGAAGGGCGATTGTTCTGATTAGCTTACCCCTAGTTTTCCCATGTAGATAGTTTTGACACTAATAATTTTGATATTTAGGCATTATGTGTAATAGTGCATCCCTTTCATTCATTTTTGTAGCTGGGTTTATGTGGCCAATTGTGGCCCCCTGCTTCACCTGTGTGTGGTCCAGTGTCCGGCTTATCCTTCCTCTCCATGGACCTTCCTTTTTGAAGGATTGGTATTCAGGTCTTCTGTGGCAACTTCTTACAGGCTAGTGGTTGTTAAAATCCATGTCAGTGTCAAACACCATGAATCAGACTGAGACAGAAATACAGTTAAATCACACTTGTTTAATTATAATATTAAAAAGGTAAACAGAGTAAACATAGTCAAAACATAGCCAGAGTTCAGGAACCGGAACGGTTAGTCAGACAAGCCAAAATGTCAGGGAGCCAGAGATGAGCAGAGTAGAACAGTAAGCAGGATCTGGAGCCATAAGAAATGTCAGCCAACCAACTCTTTAAGAGGAACTTAAGAGAGCGTCTCTAGAGATGTGACCAAGGCGAAGGCAGAGATCATCTGGCCTGGATGGCTTAAGTAGGCAGGACTGACCAGCAGGATATCAACAGGTGAGTCATTGTGGACCGAAAGGAGCTGGCAATTAGCCGACAGCTGAGTAGCCAGCTTAGAGAAGGAAGGGCTGAGCCCAGCCAGTCCTGACAGTACCCCCTCCTCAATGACCCCTCCCCCTCGGAGGACCACCAGGCTTGAGGGGATAATGTCTATGGAAATCACAGTAGAGGACAGGGGCATGTACGTCTGAGGTTGAGGTTGAGACCCAAGACCATACCCTTTCCAATGCACCAGATACTGTATGCACCCACAGAACCTACTGGAGTCAACAATGGACTGTACTTTATATGCCTCATGGTTCTCAATCTGTACAGGGTGAGGACGAGGCATGAAATCCATAGACAGGTGGGTCCAGGGCCTCTCTCCATTGGGTATGGGTTGTAGGAGGCCCACTGGAAGGTATCATGGAGTCTTACTCTAAGCACACACAGAACAGGCACCTATGAAGGCAGTTACATCAGCACTAGGGATGAGCTTCGAGTTCGAGTCGAACTCATGTTCTACTCGAACATTGCCTGTTCGCCTGTTCAGCGAACAGTGAACAATTTGGGCTGTTCGCAGCAAATTCGAAAAGCCGGAACACCCTATACAAGTCTATGGGAGAAATCTAAAGTGCTCATTTTAAAGGGTAATATGCAGGTTACTGTCCTAAAAAGTGTTTGGGGACCTGGGTCCTGCCCCAGGGGACATGGATCAATGCAAAAAAAAGTTTTAAAAACGGCCGTTTTTTCAGGAGCAGTGATTTTAATAATGATTAAAGTGAAACAATAAAAGTGTAATATTCCTTTAAATTTCGTAGCTGGGGGGTATCTATAGTATGCCTGTGAAGGGGCGCATGTTTCTGGTGCTTAGAACTGTCGCTGCACAAAGTGTCATTTGTGCAGGAAAAAAAGTCTTTTAAAATCACTTGCGGCTAAATTGTCGGGTCTCCGTAATACAGAGAACACTCAATGAGTGTTCTCTGTATTAGCCGACAATTCATTCATTCATTGATTAAAAAAAAAAAAAAAAAAAAAAAAGCGTGGGGGTTCCCCTAAATTCAATCAAAAGGCCCTTCAGGTCTGACATGGATATTAAGGGGAACCCCGTGTCAAATTAAAAAAAAAATTGACGTGGGGGTCCCCCCAAATATCCATACCAGACCCTTCAGGTCTGATATGGATATTAAGGGGAACCCCGCATCAAATTTTAAAAAAAAATTGACGTGGGGGTCCCCCTAAATATCCATACCAGACCCTTTATCCGAGCACGCAACCTGGAAGGCTGGTGGCCTGGTATGGTTCAGGAGGGAGGGGGGGCCGCTCTCTCGTCCCCCCCTCTTTTCCTGCAGCCTGCCAGGTTGCGTGCTCGGATAAAGGGTCTGGTATGGATATTTAGGGGGACCCCCACGTCAATTTTTTTTTTTAATTTGATGCGGGGTTCCCCTTAATATCCATATCAGACCTGAAGGGTCTGGTATGGATATTTGGGGGGACCCCCACGTCAATTTTTTTTTTTAATTTGACACGGGGTTCCCCTTAATATCCATGTCAGACCTGAAGGGCCTTTTGATTGAATTTAGGGGAACCCCCACGCTTTTTTTTTTTTTTTTTTTTTTAATCAATGAATGAATGAATTGTCGGCTAATACAGAGAACACTCATTGAGTGTTCTCTGTATTACGGAGACCCGACAATTTAGCCGCAAGTGATTTTAAAAGACTTTTTTTCCTGCACAAATGACACTTTGTGCAGCGACAGTTCTAAGCACCAGAAACATGCGCCCCTTCACAGGCATACTATAGATACCCCCCAGCTACGAAATTTAAAGGAATATTACACTTTTATTGTTTCACTTTAATCATTATTAAAATCACTGCTCCTGAAAAAACGGCCGTTTTTAAAACTTTTTTTTGCATTGATCCATGTCCCCTGGGGCAGGACCCAGGTCCCCAAACACTTTTTAGGACAGTAACTTTCATATTACCCTTTAAAATGAGCACTTTAGATTGTGAACGTTCGAGTCCCATAGACTTTAATAGGGTTCTAAAGTTCACACGAAGTTTAGGTCTGTTCGCAGGTTCTGGTGCGAACCGAACAGGGGGGGTGTTCGGCTCATCCCTAATCAGCACGTAGACTAGGCCACCAGAATTGTTGGAAAATGGCCCAAAAGAGTTGAGTCTTCCCAAGGTGGCCAGCAGACTTGGGAGAATGGTAAGTAACCTTTGTCAAAGACATCTCTAAAATCGCTGTACTCCTCTGGCAGGGAGAAGAGAGAAGAGGTGCACAGGACCTTGGCTACCTTCTGGAAGCATGACTTACTACATTGTGGCAACCAGTAGAGAACTTCAGCATGGAGCCAATCAAAAGAGCGGTTGTGCCTCTGTAACCAAGGATAACCAATAACCAGTGGAAACTTAGGTGGGGAAATAACTTGGAATTGAATTATCTCATGGTGAAGAGCCCTTAGGCCAGGGACAACAGAACGGTCTCATGAGTCACATGGGCAGGCTGTAGAGGTCTCCCGTCGAGAGCTTCAATGGCAAGTGGAGAGTGTCATGCAGCTGCAGCGGAATCTAGTGCTTCGATACAAAGGCAGCATCAATGAACAGGCCTGCAGCCCCAGAGTCGATTATAGCCTGTATCTCAACGGGCGGCTCAGCCCAAGAAAGTGGAATCAAAGCCAGGGGCTTATCCTTCTGGGTAACTGGGGACGAAACAACGCCATCTAACGTCTGTCCATGACAGAACCTCAAGGTTCAGGTATTCCTTGGACAGGTAGGACAAGACTTCAAAAAGTGACCTGCCTGGCCACAATAAAGGCACAATCTCTGCCTCCATCTAAGGGTTCTCACATCCGCACACAGACACGTGAAGCCTGAGTGCATGGGTTCACCTTCACAGACTGACTCGGTACCAGGAAGCATGGAAAGTGAGGGAGGCAAAGTTTGGAGACAAATGTACAGGAGACTTCCACAAGCACTGCTTAAAAGGAAAGTCTGGAGTCAATGAGGATGGCAAACGCGATCAACTTCTCCAGCTCAGTGGGTATATCTAGGGCTGCTATCTCATCCTTGATGGTATCCGAGGGACCATGAGAAAAAGCAGCCATGAGGGCCTCGATGTTCCAAGCAACCTCTGCTGCCAGAGTACAGAATTAAATGGCGTAATCGGCAACAATTCTTGTACTCTGTGGAATTGACATGAGGCACTTGGAAGCAGAAGCGGAATGTGCAGGAACGTCAAATACCATTTTTTAACCAATAATTTTTATTCAAATTTTTCAGATTTACAGGGCACAAAATAAACAAATTAACTTTCGTGCATAAGAGTCATACAATCAGCATAAGTAGGAGACATTCTAGACATATCCTGTTAACATCGTAGTTACAAATATATAAAAGAATGCAGTATATTGACCCAACATATTTCCACTCAGGCATCATCGCCATTATCTGAGACCGTAGTACCCTCCCAATGGAGGTGCCCCTTCTGGGATCTAGCTGCACCCCCGAGGGAGGATTCACACGGATCCTTTTGTTTGATCCTGTGTTGCACAGAGAACAATCAATTGTTCGTCCATTTCTCATAGATTGTAGCAAATGCTCGGAATATAACAATGCTGACTCTCCATAAAATCTACTACGTGTCTTAAAGAAAGTCAGAAAAAAAGGGGAAAACAATAACTAAAACCTTAGTCAGGTAAGGGGAAGGGGAGGGAAGGACGGGTAGGAACCTAATACTAGGTCCCAGGGCAGGAGACTGTCGCTCAACAAGAGTTTTTTAAGAGAGAAAGGTATGATTCCATTTCCTCTAAGTTTTCACCCCCACTACTAGGTTAATCTTGTCATTTTACTATGGTGTGTTAGCCTTGTACCAGTCGCACCACGGTTGCCAGTTATTTTGAAAGGTAGTACGTTTCCCTGATGCCGATGCCAAGATAAGTTCATAATTATAGTGAATAGCAAGAGACCGAATAACCTCTGGGACCTCCGGAGGATGAGAGGATTTCTAAATCCTAAAAATAAATGAGTTACAAACTGTCTAAGGGATGGTGGTATATATTCTATTCCTATGTTAAGCAGTGCCAAAGCAGGGGATGGGGTTATCGTGATGCCTGTTACTTGTCGGAATATTACGAATATTCTCGTCCAGTATCCAGCTAGTTTGCTGCACGACCAAAGTACATGAAAATAGTGCCGACTTGAGAGCAGTTCCTCCAACAAAGTGGAGAGATCGAAGGGTTACATTTGGCCAGACGATATGGAGTTAGATACCATCTTTGCGTAGTTTTATGCGCTAATTCCCAAAGGGAGGTGCATCTTGTGGCAGAATATGTGTGGTGGATAGCTATGCTCCATTGCTCTTCAGAGATAGAGACTCCAAGGTCTCTCTCCCAAGCCATCATGGGCCCAGTCTTTTCTAATAATGATTTGTGATTTAAAGTGTTATAAAATAAGGAGATTCCACCTTTTTTCTCCCCCGGTACCAAGGTATTGTTTGATTCGCCAATTAACTTTATAAGGGGGAATATGTTTACTAGTAATATAAGACTAAACTCGGTAATAAGTAAAGTATTCCGAGTGCGATAGGCTGTACTCCTCCTGCACCTTTGCAAAGGGTTTAAGCTGAGATCCACTAAACAGGTCATGAATCCAATGGATTCCCAAGTTATACCAATTATTCAGGGATAGCTCCGGGATTAGCAACGTTAGTGTTGATATAGGTAATGGAATCGTAGAGGTTGGGCCACTCTGCTGATGTGTAGAAAGTAATAGTTTCCAGGAGTGTAAGGATGCTAACACTGGGAGCGAAAGTCCTTTCGGTGTCCGTGCCAGGTGTGGGAATGCCAGGGCGAAATTTTGTAAATTACTGCCTGGAACACTTTGCTGCTCTATTTCCCCCCATAACGAGGATGGTTTGTTAGCAAACCAATCGCTCAGTTGTGCTAGGATAGCTGCTCTCTAGTAATCCACCAGTACAGGCAAGCCTAGGCCACCAGCTTTCCTAGATTTGCTCAATTTTTTGAATGCGCTTCTAGCTTTCTTACCTTCCCAGAGAAACCCTGAGAGCATAGTCTGTAGTTTGCTGAAAAATTGGTTAGTGACCGGAACAGGGACCGTGCGAAAGATATAAAGCAACTGAGGTAGTATTTGCATTTTAAACGCCGCAAGGCGTCCTGACCATGAGAATATGCTTGCTGAGGGCATGGAGACCAGACCTTAGTTTGTCTACAAGGGGAATATAATTAGCTTAAAAAAGTTGATCAGGGTAAGGGGTTAGTGTGGTCCCTAGATAAGATATCCCTGAGTCTTGCCATAGGAAGGGGTAAGTATTCTGCAAAAATGTCCTTTCATGTGGGGAAATTCCCAGATCAAGAACATAGGATTTGAATGTGTTTACTATATAATACGAGACTTTGCTATAGTGTTCCAGAATCTTGGCGACGTGCATCAGAGAGGTTGTTGGTTTAGTAAGCATTAGAATCACGTCGTCAGCGAAAAGGCCGACCACGTGCTTTCGACTGTTCACCTCGAACCAATAGACATTAGGGTCTTGTCTGATGCACGCAGCCAAAGGCTCAATTAGCATATTGAAGATCAAAGGGGATAATGGACATCCCTGTCGAGTGCCATTCGTGATTTGAAAGGGTTTTGACAACATTCCAGAGGAGTATACCCTAGCCGAAGGAGAGGTATAGAGAGCAAGTATGGCTGATAGAATATGACCTGTAAAGCCAAATGATCCCAACACTCCAGACAGATATCCCCAATGGACCTGGTCGACCGCCTTCTCCGTGTCCAAAGCAAGGAGCAGAGAAGGCGTTCGCCGAGCCCGCGCCAAACCAATTATATTTATGACACGCCTTGTGGCGTCCGAGGTCTGTCTCCCCTTAGTGAATCCCGATTGGTCAACATTTATGATAGTAGGTAGCATCGGCATCAGACGTAGTGCTAGCATTTTAGCATATATCTTTAGGTCATTGTTCAGCAAGGATATAGGCCTAAAATTTTGAGGCACCTCCGGGGCTTTGCCCGGCTTGGGCAGGTTCACAATAATTGCTTCCAACATTTCTGGCGGGAAGAGGGCAGAGGCAGCAGCATTCTCATAGACCTTAAGAAGGTGGGGGCCTAGGACAGACTTAAAAGTCTTGTAATATTCTCCAGTCAGCCGTCAGGACCTGGGGATTTATTGCTTGGTAATATGTCTATGGCCCTATACATCTCAGCGATCGTGAAAGGCAGATTTAGGTCCTCTAACTGGTCAGTGGTAAGAGTAGGAATTTTTGCTTTCGCTAAGAAATTCGCTATGTCGTCCCTAGAAGGCTGTGGGGTAGAGCTGTCTTTACCTAAGTTGTAAAGGGATTCGTAATAGTCACTAAAGGAGTCAGCAATCCTTTGCGGATCGTATTCTTTGATATTAGTCTTAGGGTTGAACAGATGAGGAATTTTTGATTTGAAACGTTGTCCCTGTAGTCTACGCGCCAAGGCCTTCCCAGCCTTATTGCCGGTGGAATAGAAGGACAATTTTAGCTTCCTCTCCACTTGTTCAAATTTGTGCAGTAACGCAAGTCTAAGTTCATGTCTCAAATGTCCTAAAGCTGTGTGGCAAGATGGAGTGGGGTTGGATTTATTCAGACTCTCTAATGTTGTAATTTTGTACAGAAGGTTGTCTGTCTGCTTTTGCCTCTGCCTCCTCAACCGCGCACCTTGCTGAATAAAGATACCGCGGATAAATGCCTTATGGGCATTCCATACCGTAGTAGGAGAGATCTCAGGGGTAGAGTTAATCTGAAAAAACTCAGAGAGGTGGTCCATGAGTAAGCGTTTAGTAGCAGGTTCTTGAATTAATTGGGAATTAGATCGCTACAAATAGGCGGCATTAGGGGGACTATTGTCTGCGATGGTGACCAGCACTGATGCATGGTCCGACCATGTGATTGAGTTAATTTTAGTATGCATGATATTCTGGAGGAGCCACCTGTCTGAGAGGAAGAGATCAATTCTACTGTAAGAGCGATGCCTATGAGAGTAGAAAGAATAATCTCTCTCATCGGCATGTCTGCAACGCCATACATCAAAGATATCATTATTTCTTAAAAAGTTGCACAGAGATTGAGATTTCCTAGCGGAAGTGCAAGTTGAGTCCATCTTGGGATCCGGTACAATATTAAAGTCCCCGCACAACAGTAAAGCCCCTTGTCTAATTTTGTTTATTTTTTTCATAAGTCTGTTTAAAAAGCGGATCTGGCGAACATTAGGTACATAGACATTTACTAGTGTATAACGGGTATTGTTAATATCGCACACCAATACTATGAATCGACCATAAGGCCGCGTACACACGGGCGGATTGTCTGGCCAACTAAGTCCGTCAGACAATCCGACAGACAGTCCGTCCTACTTTCGAATGAACGGACTTGACCACACACGACGAACAGAGAGTCCACTGAAAGCTTGCGCGATGACGAGTACAGCACGTACGACGGGACTAGAAATACGACATCCAATACACTGCAATGCAACCTTCGGCCGTGTAAATCCTTTCTGAGCATGCGCCATACTTAGTCTGTCCAACTTGCCTACTCACGAGCGGACTGTCCGCTGAAACCAAGTTTGGACGGACAATATTACGGAAATTCCGAAAGACTTAGTCCGCCAGACTGTCCGCTGAAAAAGTCCGCTGAAGCCCACACACGAGCGGATTGTCCGCTGAAACACGTTTCAGCGGACCAAGTCCGTCAGACAGTCCGCCCGTGTGTACGCGGCCTTAGAGTCAGTAATTTCCTGATGCAGTAGAAAGGAGACGGTATCTCTAATAGCTATCATAGTACCTCTCTTCTTCTTCTGTGCGCTAGATAGGAAATAGTGTTGAAAACCTTGATGTGCACTTGGGAGGGGAATCCTTATGAAAGTGCGTCTCTTGAACACAGAGTATATCGCAGTGCGATGATTGGGCCTCTTTCCACAAAGAAAATCTCTTGGCCGGGTGATTTAGTCCGTGGGCATTAACTGACAAGATATTAAGAGGCATTACATCTATTTGACGGGGCGCTGATCATGGGGAGACATTTGTACTCACTTCTGAACTCGTCCCGGTGTAGCTGTAGGTGGTAGTGGTGTAGATACGGTGAGTAGGATGTCCCTGCTAAGGTCTCGTCATGTAGAGAGTGTTCTGATACCCTGGAGTTGGTAGTTCCTGGACTTAGGGATAGTGCTGACAGCTCCTGTGGGAAAAACAGAAAAGGGGAAAAACTTCCAAAACAAAAACTGGGTAAAAGGAGGGTCATCATAACCCGTGTGCAGATCATATCTGCTCAGGTAAGTGGGGTCTGTATTTACCAAAAGAGCACGGCTCCGTCAGGTGGGGCCCATAAAAGGCGCAGCGGCCGCCAACAAGCAGCAGATCCAAAATCCAGTATCATGGTACAGCTACTCAACCAGTGGCCAACCTTTTGGGCTGTGTGCGGCAGGAGGCGGAGAAGAATCATCGGGGAGGATTTTCCATTTTTTAAGAAGTTGAAGGCATTTGTCAGGTGAAGAAATCACATAATTAGACCCTTCCCTGCTCACAACCAATTTGGTAGGAAATCCCCACTTGTAATTGATGCTATGGTTCCTCAGAACCCTGGTAATGTTATTCAAATTTTTGCGGAGCTGCAAAGTATGCTGCGAGAGATCCGCATAGAACTGAATATTAGAAAATTCTGTATTACGGTGCTCCCATCTCCTGGTGATTTACATTAGACGGTCTTTAGTTTGGTAGAAGTGCATACGAAATAGAACATCCCTAGGGACATTTTCAGGGATGAAGGTGGGTTTAGGGATGCGGTGTATTCTGTTTATAGATACTTCTATTGGCGAAAGATCTGGCATGAGAGTGGTTAACAGATTTGTAACATAGGGACGCAGGTCTGCTGGGGTTACCGACTCGGGGATGCCCCTTAGCTTCACATTGTTCCTCCTGGCCCTGTCTTCTAGGTCTGCCAGCTTAGCTTTAATCCAATTCTGATCTTCCTCAACTGAGTCATGGGCATCAATTAGATCGTTTATGGTGGTGGCATACTCCCCCATTTTTGTTTCAACATGGCTCACTCTTTCACCCACCTCCTTAAGTTCTGTGCTAAAGCTTCTCATGCAAGACATCATGTCTGTATGTATAGTGTTGCGCAGAGAGATAAGCATGTCTTTAAGGGTGGTGTCAAGAATAGGCTGATTTGTTGTAGGAAAGTTAGTAATGGAGTCAGGGAGTTCTCTGGTGTCTTCCTGGGAGTCAGTGGGGGATCTCACCTCATGTTGCTGCAGTGTACCAGAGCTGCCCCTTCTGCTCCTGGTCTTGGCTGGCCTCCTGCTCAGCGGGGTAGATGCCTGTGAGTCCCCCGGGGAGTGCTCACCGCTGGTGTGGGTATTCTCCTCGGACCGCTCCAGAATGCTGGATGTGAAAAGCGGAGTGGAGGACGCACCGGCGCCATCTTGGCCATGCTGTCTCGGCGGCTGCATGAAGTATGCAGACAGTTTTCGAGGCTTCCTCTCCGCTCTTTTCCTCCTAGACATGTCGGCAGGCTGTGCCTGGATCAAACCGCCGCTATGGGGCTGCAAACTGTTGCCGCTGTGCTCCGTGAGCCACTCCGTTATCCCACTATACACCCTAGCTCTGAGACTAAGCTGCCTTCTTGGCTAAGGTCAAGCCACGCCCCTCATCAAATACCATTTTAAAAGAAGCTGCAAACTCTGGGTAACTCAAGACAACAGGTTTTTGCATCTCCCATAGAGGGTTTGCCCAGGCCAAGGCTCTCTCAGAAAGCAAAGATATCATGAAACCTACTTTGCTTCTGTCTGGGGCACCATCTCAAAGTATATATCAACCTGATTGAGAAACCCGGTGCATTGGACTGGATCACCCCCAAATCACTGGAGAAGCAGAGCAGAACCAGACATAGCTCTTATAGAGCTAATACTCGAGGTGGAAGCCTGCACAGAGACTGGCGCAGCAGCAGGGACAGCCTGCAACACAGGTTGTACTGGAGCAACCACAGTGGGAGATTCCAGGTGAGCCGTGTGACTTAGGAGCTTTTTTTAACATCCATGCAGTGACCTTGCTCATCCAATCTGGAAAAAATATTATCAACAAGTGGATTGACTGCATCTTCTGAAATCATGGCCTTCGCCTACTGTCAGAAACCATGAAATCAGACCGAGACAGAAGTACAATTAAATCACACTTGTTGAATAATAATAATAATAATATAATAAATAAAAGGTAAACGTAATCAAAACATAGCCAGAGTTCAGGAACCAGAACAGATAGTCAGCCAAGTCAAAACGTCAGGGAGCCAGAGATGAGCGTAGTAGAACAGCAAGCAGGTTCTGGAGCCAGAAGGAATGTCAGCCAAGCAAGTCTTTAACAGGAACACAGGAAAGTATCTCTAAAGATGTGACCAACGTGAAGGCAGAGATCGTCTGGGCTGGACGGCTTAAGTAGGCAGGACTGACAAGCAGGATATCATCAACAGGTCAGTCACTGTGGGGAGACAGGAGCTGGCAATTAGCTGACAGCTGAGCAGCCAGCTTAGAGAAGGAAGGGCTGAGCCCAGCCCTGACAGTCAGATGTTGTGGTAAGCTGAATACAACTGTATATTTATGTAATTTGTTAGGTTCAATGTATGAGTATGTTTGTACTGTCAAGTCCTTTTTCAACTTTTCAGATATTCCTGCAGCACTCTTGAGGAAGTAGCTGAAGACTGTGAAATACTTACGTTCGACTCAACAATGGGACCATCCCTAATGGTGACATTATGGTGGTTTAATGTGGTTTTTAATACTTTTAGGGGATTAACAGGGTCCTTTGTGTTTTGTTTATCTTCAGAGAGTTATTTTTGTGTTTTAGTTTTTTTTTTGTTGTTACAATAAGTATGAAAAATATGCGCAAGTGTCATCTTGAAATTCTTAAATGAGCAATGCATTGTAGTTTTGTTTGGTCTTTAACATTTTCAAATAACAAAAAAAACCAACATACACAAAAAACAAAAAACATTTTATATTTGTTACTCTTTTTGCAGTATATTTGTTTTGTTTTTTTACTACAACATGCATGAATGTATGTGATCACACCTAATGAAACATAAAAAAAATACCCTCCAAGAAATAAAAAAAAAAATTGTTTTATATCTGTATCCCCTCCATACATATTTATCACATTTTGTTGGTGTACTTTAATGTTTCAGGGTTTTTCTTACAAAAGGGAAAAGGACAAAAATATCAGTTTGCACTTTGGTGTACATAAGTGCGTGGGTGGAGCCAAGGCATGGTTGCCATCTTTGATGTGTGTGTGTGTGTGTGTGTGTGTGTGTGTGTGTGTGTGTGTGTGTGTGTGTGTGTGTGTGTGTGTATGTATAGAGCCTGGCAGGGATTTGCCGACTCTGGTGAACATCTTTTTTTGGATACCATCGGTAAGATCAATACACATTACTATTCTTCACTGTAATACTATTTTGATAGTCATTGTGACCCCATTGTACTCCCTTAGAATTTATGTTATAAGACTTCCGGTGGTCTTTTTATATTGTATCCATGGAGGGCGCAACAAGGCTTTCTCTGGAATGTTTTCTGATTATTACCCATCTCTTTAAGACGTCTCTTATAGAACTGGGTAGGTTTATATTCTTTGGATACGCAAATATGGAAGACACATTCAACCTTTCAGGAGCATGTAAACACTCCTGTTCCATCACAGCTGCCGGTCTCATTCCAGCATCCTGGTTTTGGCTATGATGCATTCTCCCTGTCTGCCTATCCACCTGCAAGAAGATTGATGTGGCCAATCTCTGGGTGGAGACCAAACCTGATTTCCTGGTCCACCACGTCAGCTCACGATGGGTTAACACCTCCTCTGGAGCCCCACTTGATCACCTGTTACAAGCTGAAAAAAGGCAACCGCTCCCCCAACTAAGATGTTCTTCTTTTTTGGTCTGCTCAAGGTCACCTGTTGATTGCAGTTGGTAAGTAATTTCAAGACCCTGAATATTGACGGTAAATCCTTATAAAAACTGGGTGCCCTTTTTGCACCAGGGCTGCGGGCAAAATGATGCTTAAACAGCATTCACATTGCACAGGTATGGTATTATAATGGATCTGCAGTATCATCATTGCCTCTCCCTTTGTTTTGTTTTTTACTGTCTTTTTATATGCAACACACCACACTGCTCTCGTGGCTTTATTGTCAGCCTAAGAGCGGCTGTGAATGAGGTCACAAGGTGCAGGGAGATGGGCAGCACAGGATGGGCCAGTCGCAATGCAGTGGTGTAAATGGTCTTGGAGGTCTGCAGTTGAGACCATCAAACCCATGGAAGGCTGTGTACTTCCATGGGTTTGATGGTCTGACTGTTTTTTGTCCCAGTCTCTAACTGTGTCTGCTGTCTGCCTTTGGAAACGCTGTCTGAGCTCACCTGTGCCTGCTTCTGAAGTGAGTGAAGGAAAGCAAATGGCTCTTAAAGAGACAGAGTACCATGTTTTTTGGTGAATGGTAGTATGTTTTTTTTTTCATATATTTTGTGCAAATATGAGCTTACCACACCTGTTAGTGGTACAGAAGATTAGCAAAGGTAGGAGAGAGGGCATGGTTTTTAAAGGAGTGCTCATGGGAATTATGCAAATGAAGGTGTTTTGCATTATTTTAGGAGCAGAAACCCTGAACGCAACACCTAACAGGTTGTCACATTCATTAAGCATGTGGTCAATACACTCTAAAGGAGTTGTAAACACTTACCCTGTGAAGGGACAGGATCCAGGAAATTGGCACATGTGTTTATGCCAGCATGATAGAAAATGCCTTGCCAAGCTCAGGATGCATTTTGGGCCTGCATGCAGTCTACAGTGGCAGAGAAATTAAATTGCACAGGTTGCCTCACAAGTATGTGGTTGTGCAAAATTCTAAACCCTATTAAGGTGGCTATAGCAGAAAGTATGCAGCAAATATCCACACCACAAGCAACACCCATAATGATAGAGGGTAAATCGATCGTTGATGGAGGATGGTCTTTTCCCATAATGAAAGAGTGTAAACCGCTTTCTGATGAAGGATGACAGACCTCGTCAAAAGACCAATTTACAATAACAGGTTCTCTAAGCTTTATCTAAATGTGATGGCTGATGTATGTTTATCCACTGCACTTTGCAGGGGTGGATGCTGCCCTCTAGTGTCGGTTACCTTCAGAGATCCTGTGGATGACAAAGTGGACTTGCTCACACCAGATGCAGTCCAGTGAATTTTTATTCTGCATCAAGAATGCATGGCCAGTGTCTAACTTTAATTCCAATTACCTAGTTCACACCAGTACAGCGCATTCTAGTGCAGTCAACAAAAGTAGAATGTTTCTGTATGGAGCACATCTGGAAAGTGGCAAAACGCATTGAGAATGCATCAAAAACATTCATGCAGAAACACATTTAGAACACAGAAATTGTGGTGATCTGGCCATCAGGCTTACACAGAATCTACACAGTGACAGATTTTGCCTGCCAATCAGCAACAGAGTTAACTTCGCTATCTAAAAACTTCAGAAATGGAATTACATTCAACACTGGAAATGAAAAGATTTGGCACAGTTTTTGGAAAGCGTGGAACTTAGCAACGGACATTTGGTTGACGCTTTTGATAGACCTAGTGCAAGCACTGGCGCAGTCAGTCGCTGCTATGAGAGCATTGTGGTTAGGCCACTGGAGGGCAGATGGAACTTCTACATAAGCCATTGACATTTCCTATAATGGGAGGTTATTGTTTTTGGCGAAACGCTGAACAACGCAATTAAGCAAATGACAGGAGGAAAAGTCTGGACTGTGGCCATAGACTAGTAAGAGGAAGCCGCCATCCTTCACTCAAGCCTACTGAACTTCAGAAGGTGCAGGAGGCCAAATCTTATAGGACAGGCTGCAGATTTAAAAGATCACAGTGGAGGAGTCTCAAAGTTACTTTTGACATGAAATCAAGCCCAGAGCAGGCTGCTAAGATGGCTGGAAAGTCTTTTTGAAGGTGCAGCCAACCAGTCTCTTCCAGTTGGGGCCAGGAGGTCTGAGTGAAGTTGATGATTGTAGCCTCCTTCTGGAGGGTTTGGATGACAATCATCAAAGACCAGTGGGTCCAGAAGACAGGTGGAAGTACAAGGGAGAATTCCAAAGTTGACCACTGAATTAATTTAATTTATGTTCAACAGATCTCAGAAGAGAAAATGTTTGCAATATTTTTATACTGCTACAAAGCCATCATGCCATCAAACATAGAATTATCTGGGGGCCTTTCTCCCCAGTTTTTCTAATACTTAAGGCAGGAGCCTTCTGGCCTGTTTCATTTTGAAGGAATCAATGTGTTAATACACACCAGGAGGTTCAAGATGGAGTCCATGCAGACAGTCATAGGGACAGTTCAGCAGGAGGACCAGTTGGTATCAATCGACCAGCTGACTCATGCTTCCATGTACCGATCAATGCTGAGCATCAGTGGCATGTGGGATTTGTGGTGGCCAGATATCACTTCCAGTTCAGGTGTCTGCCTTTTACAGAATTGGCACAGCCCCAGGAATCTTTTTGAAGATCTTGTTGGCAGCGGTGGTACCTCGGGCCAGGTGGCACATGAGGGTGCTTCAATTTGTCTTCTTTAGCCTATGAGCTGGGCTGTCTATGGATCAGAAAATCTTTGTGCCTATACAAATTCAACAAGAACTGGAATTTTGGACATTGCTACTGTGCTTCTTTTCGGAGGCTTGCCTCTCAGCCCAGGAATTAGGATGATTCTGATGCCAGTCTCTGGGGTCTAGGGAGTCTACAATCTGAAGAAACAAGTGCAAGGCCATTGGAGTGTGGTGAAGCACAGACTCCCCAAGTATCTTGAATGGAAGGAAGCTTTTTTTTAGCATTGCAAGCCTTTCAGGCTCTTCAAAGAGGCATGAGTAAGGTTGACAAGACAGTAGTGGCCTACATTGCCTGACAAGGAGACACCTAAAGTATTTTCTTGTTACATCTTGCAAAGAAACTTTTTGTGGAGAACATCCCTAATCTCCTCCCCCATCTAAGGCGCAGTTGATAATAATCTGCTATGTTTGTGATTCGAGTGAGAGGAGTATATTAAGCAAGCCTCTGTCTGATATGGCTGACATCCACCAGGTAGTCTGGATGCCAGGATGTATCTCCATGTGGCTACTTCCCGCATATTAAGGTATGCCTTACTGGATAATCTGAACAGGCCTCCAATACCCCCAATATCACTTCTGTTACCACTACTACTGCTCTATCTATGATAATTAATACTCAATAAGATCAGTGTTAATCTGTTTTGGCCATTAATATTTGCTCTTGTGGGCAGCTTTAAATTACTTTTTATATTCCTACATTTTTTTAGCCCAATTTAAGGGCTTATAGACTATTGATAAGCCACATATTTAAACAGTGCAATTTATCTTATATATATGGTCCATTTACCTTCCTTTTTTTATACCCCTCTATAAAATCCTGCCACATTACTTGGAGCATGCAGTATTTTGTAAGATTTGGTGATTTTACAAACATGAAGGTGTACTCATTGTATATCTAATATCATCATACAAAGTGATACATATACTAATAGTAAATGCATAACAAACAGTCAGTTATTTATATCTTCCAGTTAACATCTACCATATAGTGTGTCATATCAACATTTCAACAACTTATTGTTCCCACACAAACATGTAGGACATATATTTAGGTATTGGGGGATATTTGCAAAAGGCAAATCCACTTTGCACTACAAGTGCACTGAAAGTGGGGTGTGACCAGATGTGAGAGCGAGCGGTGATATGGAGTGAGAGGATGAGAGGACGCTGTGTGATCTCCTCTCCCCGCTCCACCTGAAACGAAGCACGCCGTATGACAGCTGCAGCTTGAGCACAAGAGAACCTGGAGCCGTTGTGAGAGATATCGACTTGGCTCACAGCGCAGCGGAAGTCGTGAGAAGTCCATAGCACATTGCTGACTAGTGATGGCCGAACGGTTCGCCCGGCGGTCGTTTCGCGGCGAATTTCCGACTTTCGCCGTCCGCGGGTTCGAACGCCTTTTTCCGTCGTTCGCCCCGGCGGACTTACGTGTTTAATGTATACAAGAACTTTAACCTTTCGTGACACGTTTATCATGTGTTACAGGACAACCAATTGAGACATGACAGCTCATGGACACTTGGACATTCCCCCTAACCTATAAATACACCCGATCCGGTGGCCATTTTACATTCTTTCTTCTGTCACTGTAGGGAAAGGATCCTGTGTGGAGTAGGGACAGAGAAAACGCTAGCTATTTGGTACACAAAAGTTCTTTTCAGGACTGGTATAGGTGTTAGGTCAGCAGCCTGAGTTTCTTTTGTCAGTTTAGATAAAGGGACAGAGCGCTGTATGCTGCTATTTTAGGGACAGCTCAGCCAGATTAGTCTTTCTTCATCATCATCATCATCATCATCATTAGCTGTTACTATCAGGTCCACAAAAGAGCTGTTCCAGCTAATCGTTCCAGCCTACTCTTTTTTGCCAATTTGTATAGGGACAGGCAGGAAGCAGTGTGTCAGGCAGTGAGGATAATTTTAAAGACTTGCTGTTACTATTAGTTCCACAAAGGTTCTTTTCAGGACTGGTATCAGTGGTACGGTAATAGGCTTGTACACGTATAATATTCTTTCTTCCAAATATAGAAAGAATATTATACTTGACTGCTGCCCTTCTGCTGCAGTCTGCTAATCATTCACAACTCACTTGTTCCACAAAGCTCTTTATCAGGACTGGTAACTTGGTCTGTCTAGGGTGCTACGGTACATAGGCTTGGGTGCGGTACAGTCTGCTGTTCTGTAAGGACCGCTATCGGTCCACAATACATAGGGTTGCCGTGCACTACTGCTGACCGCTGCCCTATACTGCAGCAGTCCTTCAGCGGTATAGGGACTGACGCACAGTCTGCTAAACACTAATACACAACCTGCTTGGTCCACAAAAGTTCTTATAAGGACTGGTAACTTGGTATAGGGTGCTACGGTACATAGGCCTGAGTGCAGTACAGTCTGCTGTTCTGTAAGGACCGCTATCGGTCCACAATACATAGGGTTGCCGTGCACTACTGCTGACCGCTGCCCTATACTGCAGCAGTCCTTCATTGGTATAGGGACTGACGTACAGTCTGCTAATCACTAACACACAACCTGCTTGGTCCACAAAAGTTCTTATAAGGACTGGTAACTTGGTATAGGGTGCTACGGTACATAGGCCTGAGTGCAGTACAGTCTGCTGTTCTGTAAGGACCGCTATCGGTCCACAATACATAGGGTTGCCGTGCACTACTGCTGACCGCTGCCCTATACTGCAGCAGTCCTTCATTGGTATAGGGACTGACGTACAGTCTGCTAATCACTAACACACAACCTGCTTGGTCCACAAAAGTTCTTATAAGGACTGGTAACTTGGTATAGGGTGCTACGGTACATAGGCCTGAGTGCGTTACAGTCTGCTGTTCTGTAAGGACCGCTATCGGTCCACAATACATAGGGTTGCCGTGCACTACTGCTGACCGCTGCCCTATACTGCAGCAGTCCTTCAGCGGTATAGGGACTGACGCACAGTCTGCTAAACACTAACACACAACCTGCTTGGTCCACAAAAGTTTTTATAAGGACTGGTAACTTGGTATAGGGTGCTACGGTACATAGGCCTGAGTGCAGTACAGTCTGCTGTTCTGTAAGGACCGCTATCGGTCCACAATACATAGGGTTGCCGTGCACTACTGCTGACCGCTGCCCTATACTGCAGCAGTCCTTCATTGGTATAGGGACTGACGTACAGTCTGCTAATCACTAACACACAACCTGCTTGGTCCACAAAAGTTCTTATAAGGACTGGTAACTTGGTATAGGGTGCTACGGTACATAGGCCTGAGTGCGTTACAGTCTGCTGTTCTGTAAGGACCGCTATCGGTCCACAATACATAGGGTTGCCGTGCACTACTGCTGACCGCTGCCCTATACTGCAGCAGTCCTTCATTGGTATAGGGACTGACGTACAGTCTGCTAATCACTAACACACAACCTGCTTGGTCCACAAAAGTTCTTATAAGGACTGGTAACTTGGTATAGGGTGCTACGGTACATAGGCCTGAGTGCGTTACAGTCTGCTGTTCTGTAAGGACCGCTATCGGTCCACAATACATAGGGTTGCCGTGCACTACTGCTGACCGCTCACCTATACTGCAGCAGTCCTTCAGCGGTATAGGGACTGACGTACAGTCTGCTAATCACTAACACACAACCTGCTTGTTCCACAAAAGTTCTTATAAGGACTGGTAACTTGGTATAGGGTGCTACGGTACATAGGCCTGAGTGCGTTACAGTCTGCTGTTCTGTAAGGACCGCTATCGGTCCACAATACATAGGGTTGCCGTGCACTACTGCTGACCGCTGCCCTATACTGCAGCAGTCCTTCATTGGTATAGGGACTGACGTACAGTCTGCTAATCACTAACACACAACCTGCTTGGTCCACAAAAGTTCTTATAAGGACTGGTAACTTGGTATAGGGTGCTACGGTACATAGGCCTGAGTGCGTTACAGTCTGCTGTTCTGTAAGGACCGCTATCGGTCCACAATACATAGGGTTGCCGTGCACTACTGCTGACCGCTGCCCTATACTGCAGCAGTCCTTCATTGGTATAGGGACTGACGTACAGTCTGCTAATCACTAACACACAACCTGCTTGGTCCACAAAAGTTCTTATAAGGACTGGTAACTTGGTATAGGGTGCTACGGTACATAGGCCTGAGTGCGTTACAGTCTGCTGTTCTGTAAGGACCGCTATCGGTCCACAATACATAGGGTTGCCGTGCACTACTGCTGACCGCTGCCCTATACTGCAGCAGTCCTTCAGCGGTATAGGGACTGACGTACAGTCTGCTAAACACTAATACACAACCTGCTTGGTCCACAAAAGTTCTTATAAGGACTGGTAACTTGGTATAGGGTGCTACGGTACATAGGCTTGAGTGCGGTACAGTCTGCTGTTCTGTAAGGACCGCTATCGGTCCACAATAGATAGGGTTGACGTGCACCACTGCTGACCGCTCACCTATACTGCAGCAGTCCTTCAGCGGTATAGGGACTGACGTACAGTCTGCTAATCACTAACACACAACCTGCTTGTTCCACAAAAGTTCTTATAAGGACTGGTAACTTGGTATAGGGTGCTACGGTACATAGGCCTGAGTGCGTTACAGTCTGCTGTTCTGTAAGGACCGCTATCGGTCCACAATACATAGGGTTGCCGTGCACTACTGCTGACCGCTGCCCTATACTGCAGCAGTCCTTCATTGGTATAGGGACTGACGTACAGTCTGCTAATCACTAACACACAACCTGCTTGGTCCACAAAAGTTCTTATAAGGACTGGTAACTTGGTATAGGGTGCTACGGTACATAGGCCTGAGTGCGTTACAGTCTGCTGTTCTGTAAGGACCGCTATCGGTCCACAATACATAGGGTTGCCGTGCACTACTGCTGACCGCTGCCCTATACTGCAGCAGTCCTTCAGCGGTATAGGGACTGACGTACAGTCTGCTAATCACTAACACACAACCTGCTTGTTCCACAAAAGTTCTTATAAGGACTGGTAACTTGGTATAGGGTGCTACGGTACATAGGCCTGAGTGCGTTACAGTCTGCTGTTCTGTAAGGACCGCTATCGGTCCACAATACATAGGGTTGCCGTGCACTACTGCTGACCGCTGCCCTATACTGCAGCAGTCCTTCATTGGTATAGGGACTGACGTACAGTCTGCTAATCACTAACACACAACCTGCTTGGTCCACAAAAGTTCTTATAAGGACTGGTAACTTGGTATAGGGTGCTACGGTACATAGGCCTGAGTGCGTTACAGTCTGCTGTTCTGTAAGGACCGCTATCGGTCCACAATACATAGGGTTGCCGTGCACTACTGCTGACCGCTGCCCTATACTGCAGCAGTCCTTCAGCGGTATAGGGACTGACGCACAGTCTGCTAAACACTAACACACAACCTGCTTGGTCCACAAAAGTTTTTATAAGGACTGGTAACTTGGTATAGGGTGCTAGGGTACATAGGCCTGAGTGCAGTACAGTCTGCTGTTCTGTAAGGACCGCTATCGGTCCACAATACATAGGGTTGCCGTGCACTACTGCTGACCGCTGCCCTATACTGCAGCAGTCCTTCATTGGTATAGGGACTGACGTACAGTCTGCTAATCACTAACACACAACCTGCTTGGTCCACAAAAGTTCTTATAAGGACTGGTAACTTGGTATAGGGTGCTACGGTACATAGGCCTGAGTGCGTTACAGTCTGCTGTTCTGTAAGGACCGCTATCGGTCCACAATACATAGGGTTGCCGTGCACTACTGCTGACCGCTGCCCTATACTGCAGCAGTCCTTCATTGGTATAGGGACTGACGTACAGTCTGCTAATCACTAACACACAACCTGCTTGGTCCACAAAAGTTCTTATAAGGACTGGTAACTTGGTATAGGGTGCTACGGTACATAGGCCTGAGTGCGTTACAGTCTGCTGTTCTGTAAGGACCGCTATCGGTCCACAATACATAGGGTTGCCGTGCACTACTGCTGACCGCTCACCTATACTGCAGCAGTCCTTCAGCGGTATAGGGACTGACGTACAGTCTGCTAATCACTAACACACAACCTGCTTGTTCCACAAAAGTTCTTATAAGGACTGGTAACTTGGTATAGGGTGCTACGGTACATAGGCCTGAGTGCGTTACAGTCTGCTGTTCTGTAAGGACCGCTATCGGTCCACAATACATAGGGTTGCCGTGCACTACTGCTGACCGCTGCCCTATACTGCAGCAGTCCTTCATTGGTATAGGGACTGACGTACAGTCTGCTAATCACTAACACACAACCTGCTTGGTCCACAAAAGTTCTTATAAGGACTGGTAACTTGGTATAGGGTGCTACGGTACATAGGCCTGAGTGCGTTACAGTCTGCTGTTCTGTAAGGACCGCTATCGGTCCACAATACATAGGGTTGCCGTGCACTACTGCTGACCGCTGCCCTATACTGCAGCAGTCCTTCATTGGTATAGGGACTGACGTACAGTCTGCTAATCACTAACACACAACCTGCTTGGTCCACAAAAGTTCTTATAAGGACTGGTAACTTGGTATAGGGTGCTACGGTACATAGGCCTGAGTGCGTTACAGTCTGCTGTTCTGTAAGGACCGCTATCGGTCCACAATACATAGGGTTGCCGTGCACTACTGCTGACCGCTGCCCTATACTGCAGCAGTCCTTCAGCGGTATAGGGACTGACGTACAGTCTGCTAAACACTAATACACAACCTGCTTGGTCCACAAAAGTTCTTATAAGGACTGGTAACTTGGTATAGGGTGCTACGGTACATAGGCTTGAGTGCGGTACAGTCTGCTGTTCTGTAAGGACCGCTATCGGTCCACAATAGATAGGGTTGACGTGCACCACTGCTGACCGCTCACCTATACTGCAGCAGTCCTTCAGCGGTATAGGGACTGACGTACAGTCTGCTAATCACTAACACACAACCTGCTTGTTCCACAAAAGTTCTTATAAGGACTGGTAACTTGGTATAGGGTGCTACGGTACATAGGCCTGAGTGCGTTACAGTCTGCTGTTCTGTAAGGACCGCTATCGGTCCACAATACATAGGGTTGCCGTGCACTACTGCTGACCGCTGCCCTATACTGCAGCAGTCCTTCATTGGTATAGGGACTGACGTACAGTCTGCTAATCACTAACACACAACCTGCTTGGTCCACAAAAGTTCTTATAAGGACTGGTAACTTGGTATAGGGTGCTACGGTACATAGGCCTGAGTGCGTTACAGTCTGCTGTTCTGTAAGGACCGCTATCGGTCCACAATACATAGGGTTGCCGTGCACTACTGCTGACCGCTGCCCTATACTGCAGCAGTCCTTCAGCGGTATAGGGACTGACGTACAGTCTGCTAATCACTAACACACAACCTGCTTGTTCCACAAAAGTTCTTATAAGGACTGGTAACTTGGTATAGGGTGCTACGGTACATAGGCCTGAGTGCGTTACAGTCTGCTGTTCTGTAAGGACCGCTATCGGTCCACAATACATAGGGTTGCCGTGCACTACTGCTGACCGCTGCCCTATACTGCAGCAGTCCTTCAGCGGTATAGGGACTGACGTACAGTCTGCTAAACACTAATACACAACCTGCTTGGTCCACAAAAGTTCTTATAAGGACTGGTAACTTGGTATAGGGTGCTACGGTACATAGGCTTGAGTGCGGTACAGTCTGCTGTTCTGTAAGGACCGCTATCGGTCCACAATAGATAGGGTTGACGTGCACCACTGCTGACCGCTCACCTATACTGCAGCAGTCCTTCAGCGGTATAGGGACTGACGTACAGTCTGCTAATCACTAACACACAACCTGCTTGTTCCACAAAAGTTCTTATAAGGACTGGTAACTTGGTATAGGGTGCTACGGTACATAGGCTTGAGTGCGGTACAGTCTGCTGTTCTGTAAGGACCGCTATCGGTCCACAATAGATAGGGTTGACGTGCACCACTGCTGACCGCTCACCTATACTGCAGCAGTCCTTCAGCGGTATAGGGACTAAGAGTTTTGTCACAGGGTCATTTAAAAAATGACATGCAGAGGAAGAGGCAGGCCCTTCCGCAGGGGTGGTAGGGGTAGGGCAGGAGCAACAGGCTTGAGCCAAAGTGGGAAGTTGCAGAAGGTGCGTTCAATTACTTTAAAGGATGCACCAGACTTGGTTGAGTGGCTCGCTCAGCCTTACTCTTCTGCACCCTCCTCATCCTCTCGATCTGCACCCTCTTCTTCACTCTCTGCTATGTGCACCCCCAAAGACACTACCACCAACAACACGACCACCACCACCACCACCACATACCTTCCGCTTGAGTCACTGGAATTATTTTCCGATCCATATCAAGAGGACATTTCTGATGCGCAGCCACTCTTGGTATTGGATCAGGAAGAGGAGGTAGCAACAAGCGCTACTCAGCAGTCTGACGCCAGTACCCAGATCAGCCCAAGGAGGAGGTTGGTCCCCGGTGTTGCTGCCTACTCTACTTATAGCGGTGGGGAAGGTGACGTTGATGATGACGTGTCTAGTGATGTCACGTGGGTGCCCACAAGAGAGGAAGAGGAGGGGAGTTCAGAGGGAGATATGGACCAGCAGATAGGGAGGAGAAGCAGCAATGACTTACATTGCACAGCAGGGACAAAGCAGACTGCAAATGTATCAGGAGCGAGTCATCGACCATGTACGGTCACATCTGGCGCTCCCAGGACACCGGCACATGGCTCCGCAGTGTGGGCTTTTTTTAACGTGTCCGCTGCTGACAATAGCGTTGCCATCTGCAATCTTTGCAGTCAACGCGTTAGTCGCGGTAAGCCCAATACTCACCTAGGGACGACCGCCTTAAGAAGGCACATGAGCAGCCATCACCGAGCCCAGTGGGAGCAACGGAACACACAAAGCCACACTGCAGGCTCTCACCGTCCAGCCTCGTCTTCTACTTCTCCTTCTCCTCTCTCCTCACAATTGTCCTCCACTCCACCTTCCATCACGCCAAGCTCACATTTTTCTGCAAAAAGGCAGGCTTCCGTGGGCCTAATGTTTGAGCGTAAAAAAATGATGACGCCGGATAACCCTCTTGCCCAACGGTTGGCGGCTGGCTTGTCAGAACTCATAGCCCGCCAACTACTGCCATATAAACTGGTGGACTCGGAGGCCTTTCGCAAATTTGTGGCCATTGGAACACCACAATGGAAGGTCCCAGGAAGGAAGTATTTCTCAGAGAAGGGCATCCCAGAGCTATATGGCCATGTTCAGCGGCAAGTGAATGTATCTCTGGCACACAGTGTCGGTGCCAAGATACATCTGACCACAGACACGTGGTCTAGCAAACACGGGCAGGGAAGGTATATCAGTTTTACTGCCCACTGGGTGAACCTTCTGACGGCCGTCAAGCATGTAACCCGTGGCACCCGTGTAGATTTGGTTTTACCGCCACGGATTGCATGCAGGCCTGACTCTTCTTCTCCTCCTCCTACTCCATCCTCCTCCCTCTCCTCCTCAGCTGCCTCCTCCTTTTCCGCTGCTAGCGTCTCTTCCACTGCACCGCCCAAGCTCCCCAGAACCTATTCCACATGCCAGGTGAGACGTTGCCATGCCGTGCTGCGTCTGTTGTGCCTGGAAGCAAAGAGCCACACTGGCCCGGCACTCCTTTCAGCTTTGCGTTCACAGGCAGATGAGTGGCTAACACCGCTCAATTTGACAGTTGGTAAAGTGGTGTGTGACAACGGTGCCAATCTGCTTAGCGCATTGAAACAGGGCAAAATCACGCACGTGCCGTGCATGGCACACGTCTTAAACTTGGTCGTGCAGCGATTCCTTGTCAAATACCCTGGGGTCCAGGACATCTTGCGGCAGGCAAGGAAAATCTCGGCCCATTTCAGAAGATCTTACACGGCCATGGCTCGCCTTGCTGACATTCAGCGGCGACACCATCTGCCGGTCAGACGTCTTATTTGCGATTGCCCGACGCGATGGAACTCAACCTTCTATATGCTTGATAGGCTGCTCCAGCAGAAACGTGCAGTTAACGTCTACCTGTATGAACTCTGCGAAAGAAACGGTTCTGGGGAGCTGGGTTTTTTTTCACCGCGCCAGTGGCTGCTCATGCGCGACACATGCAGACTTCTGCGGCCATTTGAGGAGATCACCAAACTGGTCAGTCGCAGCCATGGCGCCATCAGTGACATGGTACCTTATGCCTTCTTTCTGGAGCGTGCATTGCGTCGTGTCATTGATCAGGCTGTGGAGGAGCAGGAGCGGGAAGATGAGGAAGTCGCAATGCTGGATGAATTCCCAGGGGGGGCTACTCTATCTGAGACAAGTCAACAACAGGAGTCTGATGAGGAGTCAGAGGAGGATGGTGCCGGGGCGGATGAGCAGGAGCAAGAAGAGCATGCTTTAAACCTTTCTGGGATCCCTGTTGTGCGAGGATGGGGAGAGGAGAATGAAGAGGACGACATTATCCTGGATGATGAGCAGGAGCCAGGCCACCACACCGCTTCCACTTTAGTGCAAATGGGGGCCTTCATGCTCCAGTGTTTTAATAGGGACCCCCGTATAAAAAGCATGAGGGTCAAGGACCAGTACTGGGTGGCAACGTACTTAGACCCCCGGTACAAACACAAAATGGCGGAAATGTTACCGCCGTCGCAGAGGGCTGTCAGAATGCAGCACTTCCAGGCCTTGCTTCGAGAAATGCTGCATTCTGCTTTTGCGTGCGCTGGCAGAGGAGCAATTCCCACTCCCAGAGAAGGATTTGCGGGTACCAATCCAACAGCGCCTGCAAGAAGAGGCCGGTTTGAAGATGTGTTGGTGACTTCGGATATGAGGTCATTCTTTCAGCCGACCCATCGACAGGTGTCATCCGGATCCAGCATCAGGGAACGCCTAGACCGTCAGGTGTCCGACTACATTGGGTTAACGGCCGATGTGGACGCTCTGAGGAGTGATGAACCCCTAGACTACTGGGTGGGCAGGCTTGACCTCTGGCCAGAGCTTGCCCAATTTGCAATCGAACTGTTGGCTTGCCCCTCATCCAGTGTCCTGTCCGAAAGGACGTTCAGCGCAGCAGGGGGGATTGTGACCGATAAGCGTACTCGCCTAGCTCACCACAGTGTTAACTACCTCACATTTCTAAAAATGAATGAGGCATGGATCTCGGAGGAATTCAACACATGTGATCAGTAGACCATGTATATGTCTATAAACAATTTTTGGAATCAAGCACACAGACCTTCTTAATTCATTTGGCTCACTTCCCTGACCCAAAAAAGCACACCGTACTATATGCCCCTACCCTCCTCTTTGAAGAGGTTGAGCGGTGTCATATTTCTACTGGGGCTGCTTATTATGAGGGGTTCCCACCATCCCTGTGCTGTGCTGACTTCCTCCTGGGTGTTCTTATTATGAGGGGCTCCCACCATCCCTGTGCTGTGCTGACTTCCTCCTGGGGGTTCTTATTATGAGGGGATCACACCATCCCTGTGCTGTGCTGACTTCCTCCTGGGGCTGCTTACGGTGCTGCTGTCAGCGCTGTATGTCACGGAGCTGCTGTCAGCGCTGTATGTCACGGAGCTGCTGTCAGCGCTGTATGTCACGGAGCTGCTGTCAGCGCTGTATGTCACGGAGCTGCTGTCAGCGCTGTATGTCACGGAGCTGCTGTCAGCGCTGTATGTCACGGAGCTGCTGTCAGCGCTGTATGTCACGGAGCTGCTGTCAGCGCTGTATGTCACGGTGCTGCTGTCAGCGCTGTATGTCACGGAGCTGCTGTCAGCGCTGTATGTCACGGAGCTGCTGTCAGCGCTGTATGTCACGGAGCTGCTGTCAGCGCTGTATGTCACGGAGCTGCTGTCAGTGCTGTATGTCACGGAGCTGCTGTCAGCGCTGTATGTCACGGAGCTGCTGTCAGCGCTGTATGTCACGGAGCTGCTGTCAGCGCTGTATGTCACGGAGCTGCTGTCAGCGCTGTATGTCACGGAGCTGCTGTCAGCGCTGTATGTCACGGAGCTGCTGTCAGCGCTGTATGTCACGGAGCTGCTGTCAGCGCTGTATGTCACGGAGCTGCTGTCAGCGCTGTATGTCACGGTGCTGATGTCAGTGCTCTGTATTACGGTGCTGCTGTCAGTGCTCTGTATCTCCTGCACCCTCTTGTTTGCCTACCCTGGTCCCTGACCTTCCCTCTCCTCCATTGCCTTCATTAGCTCCATAGTCCTGAATTGTCAGAACAATTTCCCAAATAAAAAAAAAATGCTTGTAGTTATCGATCCCAAATTCACCTCATACATGTATTATGCTATTGTCCAGGTGGTGGGACTACGTGCTACCCCCTAATAATTACCCCGTGGCCGCAAATTCGACCTAAAGGTTTGCGAAATTCGCCTCCCATTGAAGTCAATGGAGCCCGCGGCGAACGGTCGTTTTCGCGAACGTTTGTGTCCGTTCGCGTTTCGCGTTCGCGAAACGTCCCGTCGGAAGTTCGTCCATCACTATTGCTGACCCTGCTGACCCTGCTTATCCAGAACCGCTCGTAAATTCTGGTGGGATCCGTGTCACCCTGTGCTGCTGAGTAGTGCCCGGACAGAGAAACAAGAGCACTTCACACGCCGCCAGTAAGACACCCTGCTCATGGCAGGTTTTTTTCTCTTTGCTGCCTTAGCTGCCCCTTGAGAGAGTGAAAATGAACCTAACTTACAAGCTCTCATAGGAAGAAACAAGTGGCTTGCAGTGGATTAATAAGCATTTGAGAAAGCAGATGACTATTCTCCCTCCAGCAAGACCTTAGTAAGGGGGAAAAAAAGGCATTTAAGCAAAATGAAAGGCAGTGCACAGCGCTAACAGTTAAGGGACTGCTAATGTCAATGCTGAATGCTGTCAATTTACCAGTCATTAACTTAATATATCCTCAGTAAGCTGGACGTTCTGAGCTGTATGTGAGAAACTGTGCATAGATAAGGACATTGCTGAATATTAAAAGCTAAAATTTAAAAACGAAATGCCGTTTTAGAAGTGGTGGTCGGATACTGCGCAGATTTTCATCAGGATCGTTTCTACAGTCTTTTTTTTCTCCTCTTTCCCTCGCTGAGTTATAAGAGACTGTATTTTTGGGTGTACCCTAGAGATGGGGGTGAAAGGCACCTGGGGTGTGCTTTTTGATAACCAAATTAGAGCCTGGTCGGCTTCCTGTTAGCCAGTAAATATGGTATACAGCATTTACACTCCTCTAAGGCCGCGTACACACGGGCGGATTGTCTGCCCAACTAAGTTCGTCAGACAATCCGACAGACAGTCCGTTCAACATTTGAATGAACGGACTTGACCACACACGATGAACAGACAGTCCGCTGAAAGCTTGCACGATGACGTGTACAGCACGTACGACGGGACTAGAAAAACGACGTCCAATACACTGCAATGCAACCTTCGGCCGTGTAAATCCTTTCTGAGCATGCGCCATACTTAGTCCGTCCAACTTGCCTACACACGAGCGGACTGTCCGCTGAAACCAAGTTTGGACGGACAAAACCAAGTTTGGACGGACAAAATTACGGAAATTCCGAAAGACTTTGTCCGTCAGACTGTCCGCTGAAAAAGTCCGCTGAAGCTCACACACGAGCGGATTGTCCGCTGAAACACGGTTCAGCGGACTAAGTTGGGCAGACAATCCGCCCATGTGTACGCGGCCTAAGGATAAAAATCCCCAGCAAATGGCAGCTTGCGCAGCAGCAAAATTGGAGCAATATGCACATACTTCATCATAGTCCCCCCAAAAAAGGGGTCACAAGCTAAAGCACAGCAGGTTGGAATATCGGCCAGAAAAAGTCAAGGCCAGAGCCAGGTAGCTGGCTTAACCCCGCGGGCACAATCAACAAAATCGCAGAACAATAAAAATCCGGGCCTGCCTGAGTAAAATGCTATTGTAGAAATAATAGATAGCACAGCTGGGCCTTGTATACCTACAGAGAAAGAGCCAACCTTGATGGATGTATTTAAGGCTGTAAGAGCATGTAATGAATCTCTTAAAGACATTTGTGAGCAAATGAAGGGAGTTAAAGATGATTTAAACATGGTAAGACAGGACCTACAAAAAACAGCAGAAAGAACTACAGCCCTGGAAGAAAGGGTTAGCCAGCTGGAAAATGATGTGTCACCATGGATAAAAGAAATGAAAAGTATGAAGGGACAGTTACTCAAACATGAGGCCAAACTAGAGGAAATGGAAAATAGAAGTCGCAGGGACAATGTACGGGTGGTGGGCCTGCCCGGAAAAAGCGAGGGTCCTAATCCTACAGAGTTTCTAGAAAAGTGGCTGGCTGAGTTATTTGGGAAAGAGTCCTTCTCAACAACATTTTGTATAGAAAGAGCACACAGGGTGCAGTTTAGGGCCCCCCCAGAAGGAGGATAACCCAGGACTTTACTGATGAAGTTCCTTAACTATAAGGACAAAATCTCACTAATGCGGAAGTCTAGAGAAGCGGGAAATATATTTTTTAAGGGGACCAAAATATAATTTTATTCAGATTTTTCCCCGGATCTCCAGAGACGTAGAGTGGAGTTCATCCAGGCTAAGCATACTTTGCAAAGATTTAAAGTACCATATGCTTTATTGCACCCGGCAAAGTTACGGGTGACTGCATTGGGAGGAATCCAGGTTTTTGAATCCCCGGCCGGGGCTGAAAAATGGTTGGAGGAAAATAAGGAGAAATTCTAGTTAACCGGGGGGAGTGAGGTGAAAGGGGAAAGAAAATGCATAATAAGTATGGGCTGCTCTGTTTTGAAAAATGGGAAGGGGGGGAGGTGATATCACACAGTTGGTGTTTGGAAGTGATGAATGGGTTTGAACAAGGATGTAAGAAGGTGGGAAAGGATGTAAGGGAAACGGTCACTGTAAGCCCCCTGGGGAGTCACCTAGTTAGGTGGGGGGTAGGGTGGGGGGATGGGGGAGGGTGCAGGGAGGAAGGGGGGTGCGGGGCAGGGGAGGGGGTGGTTATACTAGTACTGGTCAAGAATTAATGTTGGGGAAGTGCGGATTAAATGAAGGGAAAATATGTTTGAAAATATGTTTGATAATTACTAGAAACAGCACCGGGCAAGTTTATACACAGTAAGTAATATGGGAAAAAGTTGGTTTTCATATAAATTTTTGAGAATATGTCAATGTTTTAGTGCAGAATTTAAGCACGAACTGGATATTAATCCATTTTTAAATAGGTACTTTCCGGGTGTCTTTATATTCACTTTTTGATTTTTGATGCAAATTACATTTTTTAAGAAAGGTTCATGGAACGTAAGGGGGATGGGCACAGTGGTTAAAAAAGCAGCAGTATTTTCCATGTTGGAGAAATATGGTGCAGAGATGGTCTGCCTGCAGGAAACCCATCTAACAAAGGGCACTGCTCAACAAGTCCAGTTTAAAAGATATCAATGTCAATACCATTCTGTGTACTCCTCTATAGTAGAGGGGTGAGCATTATAGTGAGTAGGGATGAGCTCGGTGTTCGAGTCGAACACCGGCTGTTCGCCCGTTTGGTGAAGCCAGAACTCTGTGGGCCGTTCGCGCCATCGCAGTGCATTGCTGGCTCATGATTGGCCAAGCATGCACTGCGACCCCGCATGCTTGGCCAATCACAGCTTTGGCAGCGAGGAGAGCCATAATTGGCCAAAGGCAGGATGCCTGTTGCCAATTATAGCTCAGGGGGGTTAAGTACATGCCCCACATTATATAAGGCCGGCAGCGCGGCGGCCTTGTGCAGTGTGTTGCGGCAGTCAGGGAAAGAGCGGGATAGGCAGGGCCAGTGTCTTTGTGGCTTGCAAACCTAGCGCTGTTAAAGTGGGTGTTGTGTGCCTCCAGCACAGTATACACCTGAAACTACCCTTTATTGCTGGTGTTCTGTAATACAGGCATCTGCAGCAGTTAAAGTGAGTGTTATGTGCCTCCAGCACAGTATACGCCTGAAGCTACCCTTTATTACTGGTGTTCTGTAATACAGGCATCTGCAGCAGTTAAAGTGGGTGTTGTGTGCCTCCAGCACAGTATACACCTGAAGCTACCCTTTATTGCTGGTATTCTGTAATATAGGCATCTGCAGCAGTTAAAGTGGGTATTGTGTGCCTCCAGCACAATATACACCTGAAGCTACCATTTATTACTGGTGTTCTGTAATACAGGCATCTGCAGCAGTTAAAGTGGGTGTTGAGTGCCTCCAGCACAGTATATGCCTGAAGCTATCCTTTATTACTCGTGTTCTGTAATACAGGCATCTGCAGCATTTACAGTGGGTATTGTGTGCCTCCTGCACAATATACACCTGAAGCTACCCCTTATTGCTGGTGTTGTTCTGTTTCTGTAACACAGGCAGGCAGCTCCAGTAATTACAGTCGCTGTACTGTGTCATCTGCTCAGCATGCATCTAAAGCTACCCTTTATTACTGTTGTTCTGTAATACAGGCATCTGCAGCAGTTAAAGTGGGTGTTGTGTACCTCCAGCACAGTATACACCTGAAGCTACCCTTTATTACTCGTGTTCTGTAATACAGGCATCTGCAGCATTTAGTGGGTGTTGTGTGCCTCCTGCACAGTATACACCTGAAGCTACCCCTTATTGCTGGTTTTGTTCTGTTTCTGTAACACAGGTAGGCAGCTGCAGTAATTACAGTCGGTGTACTGTGTCATCTGCTCAGTGTGCACCTAAAGCTACCCAATTGTTGGTTTTCCCATCTCCCTGCAGGCCATTACTATGTCTGGAAGGCCAACAAGGAGAGTCAGACAGTCACGAGCCAATAAAAGAGGGCAAGCAGGCTCTGTGTCTAGAGACAACAGTGCTGGTGTTGGACGCAGAGCATCATCATCAGCACATGGCCATGGGACACGCTTGTCCTTATTTTCGGCAGCTGGACGTGTTGAGCCACATCATGCCAAAGACTTGGAAGAGTGGATGACCAAGCCCTCCTCATCCTCCTCATCCTCTCTCACCCAGGCACAGGGTACTAGCAAAGCAGCTGCCAATGTGTCCTCCTCGTCTAAGTGTTGGGTACATGCTCCAGGAGGATTCCCAGTGTTTTGTAGGCCATGATGATGATACTCAGCTAGAGGAAGGCAGTAGCATGAATGCAGAGAGAGGGGATATTCAAGAAGGACAGCAATCTGGCAGTCATGTTCCACAAGCTGCAGCATACTGCCAAGTTTGCTCCAGTGATGAAGAGGGAGGGGATGATGAGGTCACTGACTCCATGTGGGTGCCTGATAGGACAGAGGAGGAGAGGGCACATCTCCAGGATGCCCTCCGGGGGCCAGGTTAGGGGCAGCACACTGACTGAATCACACCACAGAGCTCCGCCTGTGCAGGGCGCTGCCTGTGCACGTTATTACAAAAGTTCTTTGGTGTGGGCCTTTTTTGAGACGAGTGCATCAGATCGCACTGCTGCTATCTGCAACATATGTCTCAAGCATATCTCGCGTGACCAAAACATCAGCCGCTTGGGCACCACATGCTTGACCAGACATATGTTGACCTGCCATGCAGCTCGTTGGCAAGTGTACCTTAAAGACCCACACCAAAGAACAAAACGTCCTCACTTTGCTCCCCATCAGCTGGGATCTCCAACCCCACTAGACCTTCAGTCCTCTCTGAAACCTGCACTGAGAGGAATGAAGGTGTAGAACTAGGTGTGTCACAGCCAAGTACTTGTGGGCACTCTGCTAGCAGTACACCCACGTCCGATTGTACCAGGCAAATTTCCCTGCCCCAGCTGCTGGACCGTCAAAAGAAGTTCACTCCCAGCCATTCACATGCCCAGCAGTTAAATGCTAGCTTGGCTAAATTGCTAGCACTTCAGCTGCTGCCTTTTCAGTTGGTAGACTCGGCCCCCTTCCATGAGTTTGTAATGTGAGGTTCCTCAGTGGCAGGTCCCCAAACGCCACTTTTTCTCATGGAAGGAGATTCCGGCTCTCTAACGGCACGTGGAAGGCAATGTCCATGCCTCGCTGGACAGGGCGGTCAGCGGTAAGGTGCATATTACAGCTGACTCATGGTCCAGCAGGCATGGACAGGGATGTTACCTATCTTTCACAGCCCCTTGGGTCACTCTTCTGGCAGCTGGGAAGGATGCAAGACAAGGTGCAGTAGTGTTGGAGGTTGTTCTGCCACCACGCCTCCAAAATGCTACTACTGGTTGTGACATGCCTCTCTCCTCCACCCCCTCCTCTTCTTATTCCTCCATGGCCTCTTCCAGTGCTTTGTCCTCTGAGCTAGTGGTGCTCCATAGGCGTTCAAGGGGCTACGCAAGTACACAGGCAAAAAGATGCACTGGTTTGTTTGGGGGACAGGAGCCACACTGGGACAGATATTTTGTCAGCTCTGCAGGGGCAGGCCAAGTGGTGGTTGACACTACGCCAGCTTAAGCCAGGAATGGTGGTTTGCGACAATGGCACCAACCTCCTCTCCTCCCTTCCGACAGGGACAACTGACCCATGTGCCCTGTGTGGCTCACATCCTTAACCTGGTGGTGCAGCTGTTCTTGGGCAGGTACCCAGGCTTACAGGATGTCCTGAGGCAGGCCAGGAAAGTCTGTGTGCATTTCTGCCAATCATTTAATGCCAGTGCTTGGCTGGCTGAGCTCCAAAAGGAATTGAACCTGCCCAAGAACCACTTTATATGTGACATGCCCACCAGGTGGAACTCAATGTTGGCCATGCTGCAGCGGCTGCACACGCAGCAGAGGGCCATCAATGAGTACCTGTGCAACTACGGCACCAGGACAGGGTCAGGGGAGCTCAGTTTTTTTTCACCACGCCAGTGGGGCATGATCAGGGATGCATGCACTGTCCTATCACCATTTGAGGAGGCCACGAGGATGGTGAGCAGTGACAGTGCATGCATCAGTTACACTGTACCTCTTGTCCACCTGTTGCAACATACGCTGTGTGGAATAATGGACAGGGCACTTGAGGCAGAACAGAAGTAGGAAGAGGAGGACTTCCTTGCCTCTCAAGGCCCCCTTTATCCAGACAGTGTTTCTGCTGTCTCACCCATCACACAGGAAGAGGACGAGTAGGAGGAGGAGGAGGAGGCTTGTGTCAGCACGGAGGTGGAGCCTGCCACTCAGCATCAGCAGTCTTTTAGGGATGATTTACAGTCCCAAGAAACACGTGGACTTGTACGTGGCTGGGAGGAGGTGGCTGCAGCTCATGTTGTCCTTAGTGACCCAGACGACTCCAGACCGAATGCCTCAGCTAAGCTATGCTGTATGGCCTCCCTGATCCTGCAAAGCCTGCGGAAGGATCCTCGTATTCTTCGGATCAAGGAGAGGGACCATTACTGGCTGGCCACTCTCCTTGATCCTCAGTACAAGGGTAAGTTTGCGGACCTTATCTTGCTGTCGCAGAGGGAGCAGAGGATGAGACATCTCCTGGAGGCCTTGCAGAAAGGTCTTTGCAACGCATTCCCAGAGACTGGGAGGTTACAAACTCCTGGTCCTGGACAACGTGTTGCTGAGGCTTCGGTCAGTCACAGAAGGAGCGGTGGACAAGGTGGCCGTTTAACCGATGTGTTCAGACAGTTTTTTAGTCCGCAGCCCCAAGGTATGATCGGTTCTAGCAACCATCGCCAGCGTCTGATTTACATGGTGCAGGAATAACTAGGGGCAAGGTCAGACTTGTACACCTTTCCCACTGAAAATCCTCTGGCTTACTGGATCTTGAGGATAGATCACTGACCAGAGCTTGCACAGTATGCAATTGAGCTACTGGCCTGTCCTGCATCCAGTGTTCTTTCAGAATGCACCTTCAGTGCTGCTGGAGGCTTTGTAACTTATCACAGGGTGCACCTGTCCACTGACTCGGTTGACCGACTGACCTCCATAAAGATGAATCAGTCTTGGATCACCACCAGCTACCAAGCACCTGAAGCTGATGTAACCGAATCATTTTTTTTGAAATGTCACATCCCTTCAAGACTGCCTATGCTGATGCTGAGTGACTGTCCTGTTATGTTGACTGACTACCCTCTTCCTCCTCAATGATCCTGCTGTTAGCTTGGAAGAACATTTTTGGTTCTGGGTGAAGCCACCAGTGGCTAAGGCCCAATTTTTCAGCCCCTGTTTAACAGGAGCATGTAATTACCATTTTTGATGCAATGCTTTGCAGCAGGGCTCATTCCTGCACTCCAACTAGAGTATCTGGGAGAGGTTGTAGTGTCGTGGCACCAGCACCATTGCCTAAGGCCCAATTTTTCAGACCTTGTTTAACAGGGGCATGTAATTAAAATTTTTGATGCAATGCTTTGCAGCAGGGCTCATTCCTGCACTCCAACTAGAGTATCTGGAAGAGGTTGCAGTGTTGTGGCACTAGCACCAGTGCCTAAAGCCCAATTTTTCCGCCTCTGTTTAACTGGGGCATGTAATTACAATTCTTGATATAATCGTTCACAGCAGGGCGCTCCACCAAGAGTCACTCTGAGGGCTTACAGTATTGTGGCAACACCAACATCTTAGGCCCACATTTCTGCAAAGCATATAGGGCAGGCCCCTACTTTCAAACATCCAACTTACAAACAGCTTCTACTTGCAAATGGAAGGAGACAACAGGAAGCGAGATGAAAAAAGACGGACGCCCAAAAAATTATACAGGGGTGATAACTCTTCCCATGTTTTCCAAAAAGCTTAAAAATCGATTTTTTTGACTGGAGCTACACTTTAAAAATGTACCAGTTCAAAATTACAAACAGATTCTACTTAACATAACAAACCTACACAGTCCCTGTCTTGTTTGCACTGCCTGTATACTACTGTTCTGAGTATATAGGGCCTGGGGGCCCCACGCCTTTCCTTTTTTTAATTCAGGTACGGGGTTCCCCTTAATATCTGTACAAGACCCAAAGGGGCTGGTAATGGGCAGGGGGGCTACTCATGCCATTTTTTTTCTCAATGATTTTCATCCATTTTGCCGGAACCAGACATTACATTAAAACCGCAAGCAGTTTTAAATTACTTTTTTTCTGTTAAATGTAATTTTGTGCAGGGACTGTTTGGGAAACATGTGCCAATTCACAGGCATACTATAGACACCCCAAGGCATGATATTTAAAGGAATATTTCACTTTTTTTTTCCACTTTAATCGTCATTAAAATCAGTGCTCCCGAAAAATCAGCTTTTTTTTTTGCCATTGATCCATGTCCCCTGGGGCAGGAGCCGGGTCCCCAAACCCTTTTTAGGACAATATCTTGCATATTAGCCATTAAAATTAGCACTTTTTATTTCGAACGTTCGAGTCCCATAGACTTCAATGGGGTTCAAAAGTTCAAACGAATTTCAGTCCGTTCGAAAGTTCTGGTGCGAACCGAACCGGGGGTGTTCGGCTCATCCCTAATGGTGAGAACCGGGGTGAATTTTTCCTGCAGGCTGTCCAGTATAGATGAGTTAGGCCTATGTGTTTTTTTTACATTGCTTGATAGACGATAGAGCGTTTGTAGTAGCAAGCGTCTATATTCCTCCACCATTTAAAATACATGTGATGCTTAGACTAAATTAGTTTCTGCTGGATAAACAAGATATACCAATTATAATACAGGGAGATTTCAATGAGGTCCTGGATAATAATGTGGATAGATTCCCTATCCGGAACACAGGGGGCGCCCATGGAGAGGGGGCAGTTGTGCCAATTTTTTTTTTAAACTTTATTTCTTTATTAAGATATTTATTTTGTTTACAAAATACATCAAAATCAAACATCCCTTCAGCCCCCCCCCCCTTCCTCCCATCGCCTTATCAGATAAGAATATAACAACAACAAAAAAATCATTCATATCTTGGGTGACCTAAGAGGGGTATCATGGGGGGCCATCCTATCTGATGTTCCATTTAATCTAGATTCCTACTCTATCACACTTCCCTCTGATCCCCATTCTCGCACACATCCATCCTCTTCAATTGCCCTCTAACTTGAATTCCTATTGGGTCACTTTTCATCGTTAGAATATTTTTCCACACTATTATTATTCACATATCAATCCCTCTGGCTTCCCACCAAGGTTTCCACATCTTGTCATATTTCTTTAAAGTCCCTTGTTTTATATATAACGCCTTCTCTTTAAGAATTACCACATTCATGCTATTTATCCATTCTCTGCTGGACGGAGGCGACACCGACAACCATCTTAGGGCAATCAGTTTCCTTGCCTGAAATAGGCATCTCAGAACCGCCGTCTGGCTGCTTCCCGGGTTTCCAACTCCTTCAACTAATCCCAGGAGACAATACTTCGCCTCCATCCTGGTGGAGGTTCCAAACACCCGATCAATGGTTCCTGTCACCTTCGTCCAGTAGTGGATCAACTTCAGGCATCTCCAAAACATGTGAATCATGTCTCTCTCCATGTCCCCGCACCGGGGCAGCTTGTGTCCGGCCGTCGACCAAATTGAAAAAGTTTACGAGGAGTATAATAGGTTCTATATAATAAGAACAGATGTGACATCCTCTGAGAGAGAGAGAGAGAGAGTGATACCAACGGAGCCATTTCAAGAGTTCTATTCCATTGTATTTCGGAGATATCTCCCACATCTTTTTCCCACTTCCTCTTATACACAGGGGTCGCTATCTCTCCCATTCTCCCCTTGTTTATGTGGGTATATTTTCGAAATTAAAACTTTCCCTGTTTCTGCATTAATTATTTTTTGAAGAACTGTGCTCCATTCTAAAGTCCTCCCTCTAAACTGCTCCTCCAGTGCGTGCCTGACCTGCAAATACTTATAGAAGGATTTATTTGGTAGAGCAAAATAGTCTCTCAGTTCCTGAGAGGTTTTCATGGCACCATATTCGTATAGCTGAGCGATAAATTTTATTCCACATCTCTCCCATTCTCTTACTGTCCCCATCTTCTGCAGTTCTCCCAATTTTCTATTCTTCCATAAGGGGTATGCTCATTAAATCCTCTGTATTTTAATATGGCCTTCGCTGTGTCCCGCACTCTTGTCATTAACCTCAAAGTAGGGAGTCCTAATGGAAAGGATCCTGCCTCCAGAGCTTCCACTATTGAGTCATGTGGTGTGTTTTGTAGGAGCATTTTTCTCCCTGCCTCTCCCCCTTCCAAATTACACCCCCCCCCCCATATACTGGAGTTGTGACGCGAGGAAGTAGCTAAAGGGGTGTGGGAGTGCTACTCCTTCTTCCTCTTTTTGTAACTGCAAAGTACTCAATCAAATTCTTGCCGACCCACCCTTCCAGATCAGTTCCCTGAACACCGTGTCTATCTTTTGAAACCACATTTTATATAACCAAATTGGGGAATTATGCAATACATAGAGAAGCTGCGGCATCCATATCATTTTGATTAAATTACAGCGACCTGCCACAGATAATGACAGGCCTTTCCACACTTTTGTCTTCCTCCTAAATTTATTCAGTAACGGGATTATATTTTCTGCTACGTACTGTTGAGGGTCTCTGGATACGTTTATTCCCATGTATTTAAATTTACTTACTACTTGGATCTGGGTCACCTCCCCAGGCAAGGGGCTTCCCAGAGGATCTACTGGCAGAAGGCTAGATTTTTCCCAATTTATCTTAAGTCCTGAAATTTTTCCAAATTTGTTAATAATGTCCATAGCTTTCTTCCTGTGTATCACCAAGGAATAACAGAAGGTCATCCGCGTATAATGCTGCTTTTTCTTCCAAGTCACCCCTTCTAAGACACTTCACCTGAGCAAAGAACCGCAGGGCAATGGCCAGGGGTTCAATTGCAATGGCAAAGAGGAGGGGTGACAAGGGACACCCTTGTCTGGTACCCTTCACCCATCTAAATTTATCAGACTTTTCATTATTTACCTTTACTCTGGCTTCTGGTGCCCTATAAAGCATTTTTACTCATTTAATGAAACCCGGTCCAAATTGGGCCATCTCCATAACTCTCCAGAGATACTGCCACTCTGAAATAGCCCTCTCTCCACTCTCATCTGTAGGAACCTGAAGATGCACTTTTTTTGGCACCGGGTGGAAGTTTTTGGGTGTGTTTTGCACCCATTGGCTTTTTCAATCGAAAAAAAAAAAAACCTGAAGATTCAAGTATATCCTCCTTATATTTGTGCTAGTAGTTCTTCCATGTATAAAACCTGATTGATCGGGGTGGATGAGTTTCAGTATAACCTTATTCATCCTAGCCGCCAAGACCTTTGCCAGTATTTTTATGTCAATGTTTAATAAAGTGATAGGCCTATATGAGGCAGGATCAAGTGGGTCTTTACCCTCTTTGTGTATGGTGATTATGGTGGATTCCATCATTGATGAGGGGAGCTCTCCCGTTATCAATGACCAATTCAATACCCTCAACAGCTCGGGAAGCAATACCTTCCAGTACTGCCGATATATCGGGATTCCGTCTGGGCCTGAGGATTTCTGTTGCATCATCTCAATAGTGACCCTTTGTATTTCTTATATCGTTATAGGTCTGTCTAACTCAGTTCTATCTGCCTCATTATGACAGGGGAAATTCAGATCCCTGAGAAAGCTGTCCATTCCATCCCCCATTTCCTCTTGTTGGGATCTATACAAGTCCTCATAATATTCTTTAAACTTGCCGCTATTTCTGGCGTATATGAGGATACCCTTCCATCTCCTATAGTGATCGTGGGTATAACGGATGGGGGGGAGCTCACCCTGACTAATTGTGCCAGCATACGTCCCACACTTTCCCCCTCTCCAAAGGCAAATTGTTTCTGGAAGAGATGTTTATTCTCTATTTTTCTATGGGTCATTAATCAATAATTTTGTTGTTTAACTATCCATTTCCTAAGTCTATCCGGTGTTGGGTCATTGATATACTGTTCTTCTGCTGTAGTTACCCTCTCTCCTAATAGTCTCTCCCAGTCCTTAGTCTATTTTTTTTACTTTTTGAGATTTGTTGGATCATTATGCTTCTTAGGAAAGCCTTCAGAGTGTCCCATACTATTCCTTCCGAGGCAGTACCTCTATTCAAACTGAGAAACTCCCCCATTGATGCCAATATCTCATTCGGATCCTCCATCAGTTCGATCCAAAATGGGTTTATCCTCCACACCCCAGGATCGTTACGCTCGCCCAGCTCTAGTGATATTGTCACTGGGGAATGGTCCGACAGACCCCTTGGTCTGTAGTTCACATTCTTTATGATAGACATCATTTCCTCATTTCCCAGCACTAGGTAGATCCTGGAGAGTGTTGAATGCGGTTCCGTATTCCCCAGATGTCCCACAATCCTGCTTCCCTAAAAAATTGGGGAGCCGGCTATCTGTGACACCACCCGTTAGTGTCTGCGGGGGGGAACCTATCTAGTCTCCAGTCCATTACCATATTGAAGTCCCCCGTTACTATCACCGGCACTCTCGCTTATCCACAACAAACTCGACAAGCTCACAAAGGATTGAAACGTTAAAGGGTGGAAGACATTTGCTAATACACAGGCTCTGTTCTCAATCTTACAGAATAAAAATATAAATCTCCCATATTCATCCACCTTAGCCTGCATACAAGAGAAAGCCACCCCTGATCTAACAAATATACTCACCCCCCTAGAATAGGAGGTGTGTACTGAATGAAACTGTGTACTGTAATCCCTCCATCTCAATTGGGGAATAGAGATTTTAGTAAGATGTGTCTCCTGCAAACAAAGAATAGCCACCTCGTATGTCTTTGTATTAAGGAGAACTGCTGCTTTTTTCTCTGTATCTCCTATTCCCCATACATTCCATGAGCACAAAATAAATTTTTTAATCTGGGTGCGCATAACCATCAGAATTAAATTTTTAGTGAATCAAACCAGTGCCTTTTCAAATTTATATGGTTTTCTTGTATCATTTTTTGTGACTCCATAGTGTCTCTTCTCATACCTGTGATTTAAATCGAACAAACTTTTGTGCCAAACCCACCGCTCATTCCATCCCATACAGCCATACCTCCTCTCATGCATATAATTGTGTTCACACAGTCTTCTGCACCAAGCAAACCACTCGTTCTGTCTCATACCTATGCACCCCATTCACCTGCCCACTAGCCCTATTTTGGGGCTTCCTAATGTGACCTTTGCTTTCATCTATCAATTTAAGTGTTATTATCAGCTTTAAACTTGTGTTCTCACACTCTTCCCTCCCACCCCCCCCCCCCCCCCCTCAGAAAACCATACAACCCACATTTAATAAAATAAACAAGACAAGACAAACATAACAAAACAGACAACACAAATAGAGAGAACTCTTCGCTCTACCCCTTAGAAACATGGGGTGGTATGCTCGTTGTTCTCTCCCACCTTTCCACCCCCAACACCCTCCTCTCTCCCTAAATTATTCAACAGTGTAGTGGTTTGTGTCTTAAACGAAATCATATTACTAATAAAAGCCCAGGGCAATACAGTCAGATTGGTCCACAGTCTCCCACTATAGGTTACTATCCAGTTCTGCACTCCCTCCGGGGTATCGAAGTACACAGTCCCCCCTGGGGCGTTTATACGTAGTCTTGCCGGGTATAGCAGTGCATAGTTCAATTTTAATTGTTGCAATTTGCGTTTGACTTCTCCAAACTTAGCCCTTCGTTTTTTTGTAGATCAGGTAAGAAATCTGAGTACATAGAAATCCTGTTGCCATTGTGAAAAATATTACCAATTTCTTTAGCTTTATTTAGTTTTTAATTTGCTAAAAAAGTTTAAAATATCCAATAGATTTCGTTCCACTTCACAATTGTGTCCCACTTGTTGGTGATTCTTCACAAAAAATAAACATTTTATATCTTTATGTTTGAAGCCTGAAATGTGGCAAAAGGTTGAAAAGTTCAAGGGGGCCGAATACTTTTGCAAGGCACTGTATATGCTGCTAAGAATCTTATATTCCCATATATCTTGTGTGTAACTCTGTTTTATCACTACATATGTAGATATATATAGATATATAATTGACCTTTATATAGACAGCCCTGAAGAAGGAGACAGAGATACACTGAAACGCATCGGGTGAACTACCAGAAATTTTCTGTCAATCATTGTGGTGATTTTGCACCTTGTACACAGTAACTGTAACCATTCCAATACATTTTATCTTTATTGTGTATACTATGTTTAATAAAATATGCTTTTTATAAAAACTATTTCAGTGCATTTAAAAGTCCATTTAGGGGATACCCTTTCTTTGTTTAGTCAATTCAGATGTGGCACCTTACAGAGACACCCTCACTGATATAATTATTGCTTAGTCCAGGGGTTGACAAATTTGCTTGGAATCTAGGAGCCAGCTAAAAAAGTTAGGAGCCAGGTCCGTGACGGCGATCTGGACCTGTCCCTGGCCTGACATGGAGACGAGTGAGGGGAAGATAGCCCCCAGCCCCCCATCTGTCTCCAAGTCATTGCCCATAGCTCTTAGAGGGACATTTTATTTGTTTTATTTTTTTCAAATGACGATTTTTTTTTTAAATTGCATTTTAGTGTAAATATGACATGTGAGGTCTCTCTGACCCCAGATCTCATATATAAGAGGACCTGTCATGCTTTTTTCTATTACAAGGGATTTTTACATTCCTTGTAATAGGAATAAAAGTGACACACTTTTTTTTTTAAAGAACAGTGAAAAAAATAAAAATAAAAGTTAAAATAAAGAAAAAAATTTTTTTTTAAACGAGCCCTGTCCCACCGCTGACTTTACTGTTGTCTTATTTTTTTTATTAAATACATTTTTTTTCCCCCAAAAAAGTGCGCTTGTAAGTCCGCTGTGCAAATATGGTGTGACAGACATTATTGCAACGACCACCATTTTACTCTCTAGGGTGTTAGAATAAAAAAAAAAAAGTGTGTGTGTGTGTGTGTGTGTGTGTGTGTGTGTGTGTGTGTGTGTGTGTGTGTGTGTATATATATATATATATATATATATATATATATATATATATGTGTATATGTTTAGGTGTTCTAAGTAAATGGAAGGAGATATCCCCATTAGCATTGCTGGTTGTAATTCCAACGGCCACCACAAGAGGGCGCCAGATTCCAGAAGGAATAGGATCACAGAAGGAATAGGATCACAGAAGGCCTCAAAGCCGGGGGCTCAATTACCGGCCGCCGGCGGCGCGGCCCGACGCAATCACGCCGGGGGGTCCACGGAGACAGGAGACCCCCAGCTGTGCTGCCCCAGGTGCCGGGTCGCTAATTCTAGTCGCCAATGCGACCTGGCGCCCGGGTTTTGTCGAGCCCTGGCTTAGTCAGTTAAGGTTGATCTTCTTGCCAGGGAAGCAAATCCAATTATTGGTTTGGTTAATCAGAATATTTTTTCAATAAGTGCCCCATACCAATATTGGCCCTACTGAACATTCAGCTTCTAATATTTGCAAAAGGATACCAATGCAAAGACTCTATCATACAAGAGTTCACTGTGCCATGGAATTTTCTGTTTGATCTTTGTCTCTGGTCGAATTCAATCTTTTATGACAAGGTCAGTGATAAGAAATATGCAAAGAATTACAGGTTATATCGACATTTGCCTTGTTCCTTAGATGCACTTTCTCTAGCTGAAATGGCGCTGACTTATTATTTATGCAACTTTCTCAGTTCTGACCAACATCCAAAACAATACTTAAAGAACTAGCAAATGTTACCATAAAGGGAAGCCTTGTGAAAGGCATGCTGGATTTGGCAATAAAGCTGACAATGCACCAGTCACCAGTGTGCCTTAGCCAATGGCAGGTTGCCAAATATTACTATAAGAGAACTGTGTATGGATTTTCTGGTGTGATTCTGCTGTGGAACTCCTTGCTGTAAGGGTTCTATTACCCATTTTACTGGTACATCTGTAATAAATCTGTCTTCTAATCAACATGACCGGAGTTGACTGATCAGTAAGAGAATGGAATTTTACGGACATCATGGTCCTTTCGAGCCGGAAGCAAGGATTAGGTGGTGGATTGAACGGTTCCGTCCAAAATATCGGTGAGTATCAGACTCCCTCTCACGGAGACCTACCGTAGGTCCTCCCACTCAAGTTAAGTGGTAAAAAGAGGCTGGTCGGCTCCGGATCCACACCTAAACTCTGCTATACTGGACTTATTCAATCCATTCCTCCGAGTCTGTGAAAGGTAAGACAGATCTTTTCTTTTCTCTTCTACTCAAGGTGATTTGGGTTTTTCAATTTATTGAGTATGCCGGCATTGTGGTTGAATGTATAAGATCTAGGTGACACAGGGGCCAAAGATAGAGGCACTTGGGGACGTTGCCTATGGTAAATAGACCTAGCCTGCTGTCCAGGACAGATGACAAAAAGATTTGTTGAAGGGTATACCGAATGTCAGAGGTTGATTGCCTGACGATCTAAAAGCGCTAAAAGTAGCTAAGTGATCTAGAAAGATTGCAAAACTAATTTTCTGTGAGTGTTTAGTCTTCTTTTCCGTGTTTAACTTTACTGCAGAGAGGGGTTTTCTTTCCTTGTATTCTTATTGTTCTAGCCCGGTGGTTTAAGTTGATAAAAGGCCCACTTGGTGAGGAGTATGTCTGCTAAGGCAGTTATATGATCTGTCTGGCTTTAAACTTGTGGTTAAAAAAAACTCACTCACCCCCCCCCCCCCACGGACATCTAAGTGCACTTCCTCTTTTGTGTATGTGTGTGCGTGTGTGCGTGTGTGTGTGTGTGAAAAATAATAATAATAATAATAATTTCTGATCAGAAAACTAATTCTGTTTGTTTTAGGGTAAAGGTAAAAGTTGTTTTTATATGTGTATATGTATGTGTATAGATATGTATATTTCCTGTTTGGGAAGTTTAGACTTTGTTTTCTGTCTTATATAGATTTTGGCAGGGTTCGAGAGAAGAATTAGCAGTCTTGTATTCTAAACTTGAAGGAAAAAAAAAAAAAAACAACAGAGACAAGGGGAATAGTTTCTGTAAAAGAATGTCTTCTGCCTTATGTTGCTGTTGTTTTCCTAATGTGCCATTAGAAGGCAGGAGAACAAAAAAAAATGCCAAGCCCAATTGCCCCTAGTGGACAAAGAGGATGATCTCATTTGATACCCCCAGAGACCACCTCCTTATAATGGTCCTTCCCCTCAGGTGCAGGCCACAGCCCAGAGTACGGTCCTCCCTGTGACATCCACCCCTTTCAGATTAACCACCTCTGAACAAAACCCCAACCCCATTTCCCCAATCTCTGCAGATGACAGTCAGCTCCATGCGATGAGCACATCTATATTAGAGACGTTGACTGACGCATGGTCCCGGGGATGGGGAGTTCCCGAGGGAACTAAAAAACCCAGAAAAACAATAGATTATAGCGAGGAGGATGCAGAGGATGCTGAAGGGTATCCCCTAATAGACGTTCCAAACCCTAGAGGTGAACAAAACAATCAGCCCCTAACTATGACTGTTTTTAGACCATGGACCGAGAGTGACATGCAGAAGGCTACCGACCATATTAACCCTTTCATGACTAAGCCTATTTTTGGAATTTGGTGTTTACAAGTTAAAATCCATATTTTCTACTAGAAAATTACTTGGAACCCCCAAACATTATATATATTTTTTTAACAGAGACTCTAGAGAATAAAACGGCGATTGTTGCAATATTTTATGTCACACGGTATTTGCGCAGCGGTGTTTTAAATGCAACTTTTTGGGAAAAGGGACACTTTCATGAATTAAAAAAAAACAAAACAGTAAAATTATCCCATTTTTTTTCAATAATGTGAAAGATAATGTTACGCCGAGTAAATAGATACCAAACATGTCACACTTTATAATTGCGCGCACTTGTGGATTGACGACAAAGTACGGTACCTAAAAATCTCAATAGGCGACGCTTTAAACATTTTTTACGGTTACCAGGTTAGCGTTACAGAGGAGGTCTAGTGCTAGAATTATTGCTCTCGCTCTGATGATCGCGGCGATACCTCACATGTGTGATTTGAACACCGTTTACATACGCGGGCGCGACTTCCGTATGCGTTTTCTTTGCTTTGCGAGCTCGCGGGGACGGCGGGCGCTTTAAAAAATTTTTTTTTATTTTTTTATTTATTTTATTTATTTTAAAATGACTAAATTAAAAAAAAAAAAAAAAAAAAAATTTGATCACTTTTATTGCTGTCAGAAGGAATGTAAACATCCCTTGTGACAGTAATAGGCGGTGACAGGTACTCTTTATGGAGGGATCGGGGGTCTAAAAGACCCCCCACCCCTCCTTTACACTTCAGTGTATTCAGATCGCCGAAAACGGCGATTCTGAATACCGGATATTTTTTTAAAACCGGCGCCATTGGCAGCCGAGTAAACGGGAAGTGACGTCATGACGTCGCTTCCGTGTTTACTATGAGGAGACTGGAACGAAGCCGATTACGGCTTCGTTCCAGTTCCTCCCCAGCGGCCGGAGGCAGTGCAAGTTGAATCGGTGCTCCCGATCGAACGGGAGCACCGGTAACAGCGGCGGGAGGCGGCGGGAGGGGGGGACGTCCCCTCCCGCTCCTCCGGCATAACAGCCGAGCGGCTTTTAGCCGCATCGGTTGTTATGGCTGGAAAGCCAATCGCCTGCTGAAGAAAACGGTACCGGGATGATGCCTGCAGGTGCGGGCATCATCCCGGTATACCCCCCGGAAGCCGAGTACGCAGATCTGCGTACGCTCGGCGGGAAGGGGTTAAACATCCTAAGTTTGGGACCCCAGAATTTAAAATATGTAAGGTCTCAGGAACAGTTGTAGGCTAAACGGATTGACTGTCTTATGCAATCTCCAATGGATACAATGAACTGACTGGCAAAAGATTAATATGACTGTACAGGAAGACAAGGAAAGTGTCAGTGATTATCTGAGTAAACATGGTAGAAGTTTTTATAGTGTTCTCCCCGAAGCTGAGGATATGAATAGTGCATATCAGCAACAGCTAAGGATAGCTTTTGTTAATAGATTAAAACAGGATCATAAGGATTACATTGTTAAAAGCATGGTTACTTACCGAACTGCATCAGTTTTAGATGTTTTGCAATATGCTAAGCATTCTGAGAAGTATTTGAAAGTGATGAAAAAAAATAATGTGAAAGTAAAGTTTTTTGTGCAAGGTGATGAAGGAAATACCCCCTTAAGAAGGAAGCAGAAGAGGATACAGCCCCTGTAATAGACAAACTTTTACAAACAGGGGTGATTATTCTGTGTCCTGATAGCCCCTGCAATACCCCTCTTTTCCTGTTAAGAAGGTTCTAGACATCCTAGTGGCATCTCCCTCAGAGGAGGTTTGTAGGACTGACACAATGGCTCTGTTGTATTTCCTCCATGACCAAGGGCATATGGTAAATAAAACTAAACTCCAGTTGTGGCAACAGCAGGTCAAACACTTAGGGTATAATATCTCAAAAGAAGGTCGACATCTGGTTGAGGAGAGAATTTGAGCCCTCCTCCAGGTGCCGAAGCCAGAAACAAATTATGTCTTTTTTGGGCATGACAAATTTTTGTAGGGCTTGGATCCCTGGGTATTCAATACTAACCGCACTGTTGGTCCATGCCATGCATGGGAACACCATGGCCCCACAGCACGCTATAAAATGGAGTGAGGAAACAGAGACAGCCTTTAATGACCTAAAACAAGTCCTTTCTAGCTCATCAGTACTAGCCTTACCAAACTATGACAAACTTTTAGAACAAACAGTAGACTCAAGGGAAGATCACATGACATCAGTACTTACACAGTCACATGGCGGGTGTCAGAGACCAATTGCTTACTATTCTACAAAACTAGACAGTGTAACTAGAGCACTTCCACCCCATGTACAGGTCTCAGCATCTATAGTGCTGTATCACCCGCTGACACTCAAAGTACCACATGTAGTGTTTGTTATCCTTTTACAAGAAGGAAAATCATATTTGAGCCCAGCATGACACCTTTCCTATATGACAATACTTTTGACACAACCTCACTTAACAATACAGAGATGTACTACATTAAACCTATCCACACTACTACCACTTCCTACTGATGGTCATAAACATGACTGTACTGCTGCCATCGCTTAAAAGGTACTGCCACAAAGGAATTTGAAAGATGTACTGTTATCTAACCCTGACATGACACTTTTTGTTGATGACTCCAGTAAGAAAAATCCAGATGGCACAAATGCAACTGGATATGCAGTAGTGGCACAGGATGAAATATTAGAAGCTAGACCATTACCAAAACATTATTCAGCACAAGTAGTAGAACTTGTAGCACTGCCAAGAGGATGCATACTATCAAAAGGAAAATCTGTAACCATATACACTGACAGTCAATATGCATTTTCAACAGTACATGTTTTTGCACAACAATGGAAAAACAGGGGGATGATCACCTCCAGTGGTAAGCCAATTTCTTTTCAAATATTTTATTGAATATAATGCAATAAAAAGAGTCATACAATAGATTTATAGTTAAGTAGAATGTATAAAAGTGTGAAATGAGGCTTCTCAGTATATTAACAGGAGGTGAATACTATAACAGTCATGTAATTTGGGATATATTAGTTTAACACATTTTTGCTAAAGATAAACATGTATAAAGTTTAATAACTGGATTAGATACATAGTAAAAATGGTAGTTTCAAAGTTTAGGGTTGGAGGAGATTTGGTATAATATAGGGTAAAAGAAAGGTTGTTACCAGGAAGGTATAGAGAGGTAAATAGATAATTCAGGGTCAAGATCCAACCATGTGGCTTGGTTATTCCCTGAATAAAAGATACTTAATTAAACCATCCCTAAAATCTCCTCTATAGTAATAACATTAGGAAATATATAACTCATTCATTTAGCTTGTACATCTATATATAGTAAAAGGAGAGGGTGTGGGGAAAGCAAGGGTGGGGGAAGCATATATAAGGGTTGTGGAGGGAGGAGACCACTCCGAAAGAAAATGGTATGTTAATAAATGCTACATGTAACATAGGGGCTAAGATATATGTTTGATTAGTTGTTTCATGAGAATATAAGAGATTGGTCTAGACCATGTGGTAAGTAGTGTTCAATCCAAGGAAGCCATAATGATTCGAACAGTGGTAAGCCAATTTCTCACACGGACTTCATTCTACAATTCCTAGATGCAATACAGTTACCAAAAGAGCTTGCAATCTGTAAATGCCAAGCAAACACAACATACAGAACCGATCTCGGAAGGAAATAAAAGGGCAGATGAAGCAGCTAAAATAGCGGCACAAGAAACACATCAAATAATGACAGAACAGGAAATCACAGAGACAAATCATATAGTCCTTACTGATATGCAGCAGAATGCATCCCCTGTAAAGAAACAATATTGAAAAATAAAAGGATGCACAATAATAGATTATATCTACACATCACCTGAAGGAAAGCCGGTATGGCCAAAATCCTTATTTAGGTATGATGCAGTACTGACACATGGAGGAACTCATGTGTCAAACTGGGGGATGACTGATATGTTAAATAAGGTATGTACAGCCTGTGGCTTCACAAACTACTAAAAATACTTTTTGTTCTCAATGCATTATATGTGCAAGACACAATGCTCAGGGAGGCATAAGACCATGGAAAGGGAAGTTCCCCACACTGCAATATCCATTCCAACACATTTGCATGGATTTTATTGAATTAGACAAATGTGAAAGGAAGAAATATTGTTTGGTAATCATTTATGCATTGACCAAATGGGTAGAGATATTCCCCACAGGAAGTGCTTAACAGTATCCAAAGCCTTACTAAAAGATATCATTCCACGATTTGGGATACCAGAGAAGATTTATAGTAATAATGGTCCACATTTTGTAAATCAGACCATAAAACACAAGTGATAATAACAGAAGTGATGGGTATAATAGTAAAGAATCTGCAGGGAGAGGGTGGGGAGTTGGGGGAGGGAGGTGGGAAGGGAGGGGGGAAGAGAGGGGGGAAGAGAGGGGGGAAGAGAGGGAGGAAGGGGAAGGAGGTAAAGAGATTATTTGTAGACCATCCTAATAATTTAGGAAAGTATCACGATATGGGAGGGAACCGTGTTAGCCGAAGAGGACAGGAAAGAAAGAAAAGAGGAAAAAAAAGAGAAAAAAAAAAAGAAGCCTAAATGGTAGGAACCACTTTTATCACACATAATGTAAAAGGCCTGAATACGCCAACAAAGAGGCATAAGATCCTCGTGGAATTAAAAAGATATGACGCAGATGTTGCTGCCCTGCAAGAAACACATATCTCCCTAGCATCAAATACTAGATTATATTCCAGACATTTCCGGACCTGGAATTACAGTGATACAATATCTACAAGAAGTAGAGGAGTAGCAATAGGCTTCTCTAGAAAAACCAGGTTTCATCTAGTAGATAGAATGAGTGATGCAGAAGGGAGATATCTGTTCCTAAAATGTAAACTAGATGAGATGGATTGTACAATAGCCAATATTTACGCCCCCAAAATTAACCCTATTGGTTATCTAAACGGAATCTTAACTAGATGCTGACCGCCGGCTGTCAAATGACGGCCAGGCGGGGCGCACCTATTGTGGTATGTGCTATCGTATGACGGCCTCCCGTTTAAAGAGGGAATGCGCGCGATCGTGCGCATGCATCCCTGTTTCTTTGGTGGTGGCGTGTCACGGAGACACCGCTAGCCACCGAAGGGGATGAACAGCCATTGGTTATGGCTGTTTACCACGTGATCGGCCGTGATGAAGTCACGGCCGATCACAGATGGTCACACCCCGACTGTGCACGGCGCATGTGCGCGATCGTGAGCGCGCTGCGCGTGCACGTCGGTGGCGGCGTGTTCCCTGGGAACACTGCTCGTCACCGACGCTGGTAAACAGCCATTGGCCTGCTGTTTCCCCACGTGATCGGCTGTGATCCTTTCAAAGCCGATCACTAAAATGTAAACAAACCGCGGTAACGAGATGTTACCGGGTTCTCCTCCTCACACACCGATTGTGTGTGAGGAGGAGATTGCGGTAACATCTTGTTACCGCCTACAGTGTACACCAATCATACTGATTGCCCCCCCAATAAAGAGGACCTGTCACCACCCCTTATAGTACCTGCCAATCACAGTCCATCAGAGTATTTGAGTACCTGTCACAGCCCATCAGAGTACCCGAGTACCTGTCACAGCCCATCAGAGTACCCGAGTACCTGTCCCAGCCCATCAGAGTACCCGAGTACCTGTCCCAGCCCATCAGAGTACCCGAGTACCTGTCCCAGCCCATCAGAGTACCCGAGTACCTGTCCCAGCCCATCAGAGTACCTGTCACAGTTCATCTGAGTACCCGAGTACCTGTCCCAGCCCATCTGAGTACCCGAGTACCTGTCCCAGCCCATCAGAGTACCCGAGTACCTGTCCCGGCCCATCAGAGTACCCAAGTACCTGTCATGGCACATCAGAGTACCCGAGTATCTGTCACGGCCCATCAGAGTACCCGAGTACCTGTCACGGCCCATCAGAGTACCCGAGTACCTGTCACGGCCCATCAGGGTACCCGAGTACCTGTCACGGTCCATCAGGGTACCCAAGTACCTGTCACGGTCCATCAGGGTACCCGAGTACCTGTCACGGTCCCTCCGGGTACCCGAGTACCTGTCACAGTCCATCAGGGTACCCGAGTACCTGTCACAGTCCATCAGGGTACCCGAGTACCTGTCACAGTCCATTAGAGTACTGAGTACCTGTCACAATCCATCAGGGTACCCGAGTATCTGTCACGGTCCATCAGAGTACCCGAGTACCTGTCACAGCCCATCAAAGTACCCGAGTACCTGTCACGGTTCATCCGAGTACCCGAGTAGCTGTCACCACCCATCAAAGTACCCGAGTACCTGTCATGGTTCATCTGAATACCCGAGTACCTGTCACAGCCCATCTGAGTATCCGAGTACCTGTCACAGCCCATCTGAGTACCCGAGTACCTGTTCCAGTCCATCTGAGTACCCGAGTACCTGTCCCAGTCCATCTGAGTACCCGAGTACCTGTCACAGTTCAGCTTAGTACCCGAGTACCTGTCACAGTCCATATGAGTACCTGTCACTGCCCTTCAGAGTACCCAAATACCAGTCACCAAGCCATCAGAGTACCCGAGTACCTGTCACCAGGCCATCAGAGTACCCGAGTACCTGTCACCAGGCCATCAGAGTACCCGAGAACCTGTCACCAGGCCATCAGAGTACCCGAGTACCTGTCACCAGGCCATCAGAGTACCCGAGTACCTATCTCCAGCCCATCAGAGTACCCGAGTACCTATTTGCAACCCATGTCTCATAGAATATACGTTGGGGTGTTTGCTTTCCAAAATGGGGTCATTTTGTGGGTAATTTCATTGTCCTGGTGGTCCAAGACCTTCAAAAGTGTGATGTGTAGGAATGAAATGAGATGTGTCATTTATGCTCCTAGAACGCCTGAAGGTACTACTTCAATGTTCGGCCTCTCTATGTGGCCAGGCTGTGTAAAAGTCCTACACATGTGGTATCGCCATACTCGGGAGGAGTAGCAGAATGTATTTTGGGGTGTAATTTTTGCTATATACATGCTATCTGTTAGAAATATCTTATAAATTGACAATTTTGTGTAAAAAAAATGTGTTTTCATTTTTTTCCACATATTCCAAAAACTTCTGGAAAAAAATTAACCATTCAAAAGACTCATTATGCCTCACAGATTATACGTTGGGGTGTTTGCTTTCCAAAATGGGGTCATTTTATGGGAAATTCCATTGTCCTGGTACTCTAGAGCCTTCAAAAGTGTAATAGGTGGTTGAGAAATGAGATGTGTCATTTTTGCTCGTAGAACGTCTGAAGGTACTACATCAGTGTTGGTGCTCTGTATGTGGCCAGGCTGTGTAAAAGTCTCACACATGTGGTATCGCCGTACTCGGGAAGAGTAGCAGAATGTATTTTGGGGTGTAATTTGTTGTATGCATATGCTGTGTGTGAGAAATAACCTGATAATATGATATTTTAGTAAAAAAAATAATAATAAAAAAAAAAATCTTCATTTTGCAAAGAATTGTGGGAAAAAATAACAACTTAAAAAAACTCACCATGCTACTTACTTAATACCTTGGAATGTCTACTTTGTAAAAAGGGGTCATTTGGGGGGTATTTGTACTTTTCTGACTTGTTAGTGTCTCAAGAAATGAGATACACCTGATGTACTGAAGGCCTGATCAGATGTGATCAATTTTCAGTGATTGGCACCATAGTTTGTAGACTCTATAACTTTCACAAAGATGAAATAATATATACTAATGTGGGTTATTTTTACCAAAGATATGTAGCAGTATAAATTTTGGCCAAAATTTATGAAGAAAAATTACTAATTAGCAAAAATGTATGACAGAAACAAAGAAAAAGGCATTTTTTCCACAAAATTTACATTTTATTTTATTTATAGCACAAAAAATAAAAAACCCACTAGTGATTAAATACCACTAAAAGAAAGCTCTATTTGTGTGGAAAAAAGGATGCAAGTTTCATATGGATACAGTGTTGGATGACTGAGTAATTGTCATTCAAACTGTGAGAGCGCTGAAAGCTGAAAATTGGTCTGGTCAGGAAGGGGGTGTAAGTGCACTGTATTGAGGTGGTTAAGGAGGTTGATGGAGTTCAAAAATGGATACCTGATTATGATGGGAGACATAAACTTCTGTTTGAACCCGAGAGTGGACAGTACATCCGGGGCACAGAGGGGTAGAAATGAACAGTTAAAAAAGTTGGAGAAAAAATTGTACGCCAGTCAACTGGTGGATGGTTGGAGGATCATGAACCCAAAAGCCCGAGATTACTCGTTTTACTCTCCGGTTCATGGAACATACTCCTGTATCGATTATATATTTATTGATCATAGTATATTAGACTGGGTGGTGGAAGCTAATATAGAGGTGATTACCCTTTCGGATCATGCCCCAGTGAAAATGAAATTAAATAGTCCGGGGAGTAGGGTCAGACCAGTGTTATGGCGGATCAACGAAGAACTGATACGAGGCGAGGAAGGCAAGGCCAAAATAGGTAGAGAAATTGACCAGTACTTTGCAATAAATGAAACGTCGGAGATAGCAGGTCACACACTTTGGGAAGCGCATAAAGCCTATATCAGGGGAATTTTGATCGCCATGGGGGTGAAAAGGAAAAGAATGCGGGCCGAGAATATAAAAATACTAATGGAGGAGATTTATAAATTAGAACAAGAACATAAAAAAGGACAGAACCAAAAAGAAGAGCAATATAAAAAATTTGTGGAGAAGAGGGAAGAACTGAAGGGCCTGTTGGAACAAGAAATGAATAGGGTTTTCAAAGGTCTGGCCCGGGAACGATACTTCTGAGGGGATAAGCCGAGTAGATTCCTAGCCAAGATGCTCCGCAAAAAAAAAATCTAAAAATGTTATTGGCAAAATGTTAAATAAGGAAGGTACCAAAAGAAATAGCGGAGACGTTTAGGATATATTTTGAGGGGATATACTCAGATAGACCCCCGGGGATACAGGATGAATCCAGAGAAGAGAATACCCTTTTGTTTCTAAAAAAAGTTGGACTTCCCAAAATAACCAATCAAGACAGGGAGACTCTTGAAAGGCCAATAACAGAAGAAGAAATTAATAGGGCACTGTCTGCATCAGCTCCGGGAAAATCTCCCGGACCGGATGGGTTTACAATGTTCTATTATAAAAGATTTAAAGAAAGCTTGATCCCAAAAATTTGTCAATACATGAATGGGTTGGGGGTAGAATACAAAATCAGCAGGGAAGCTCTATTGGCCACAATCACCCTAATCCATAAGGAAGGGAAAGATCCAACTCAATGTTCCAGTTTTAGGCCGATTTCCCTGCTCAAGGTGGATACGAAACTCTATGCAAAAGTCCTGGCTGAGCGGATGAGGGGTCTGATGACTACTTTAATTCACCCAGACCAGGTAGGGTTTGTACCAGGTAGGGAAGGAAGAGACAATGGGCTAAGAACACTCTTCTTACTGCAAAGGATGCGAAGGAAGGGGACCCCCAGTCTGCTACTGTCGACGGATGCGGGGAAGGTGTTCGACAGAGTAGGGGGTTCATGTTTCAGACATTAGAGAGCATGGGAATAGGCCCGAAAATGTTGCAGAAGATGAAAATATTATATCATCATCCAGGAGCACGGATAAAAGTCAACGGGTTAGAATCGTCCTATTTAGAAATGAAAAGGGGAACGAGGCAGAGGTGCCAGTTGTCACCCCTCCTATTCGTATTGCCACTGGAACCTCTCCTCGCAGCGATCCGGGATAACTCAGACATTTTAGGGGTTAAAGTTGGAAAGGAGGAACACAAGCTTGCAGCATTTGCGGACGATATATTGTTATATACAGGTGAATGGGTAGGGGTACATTGTACCCCATACTCATTCACATAGGGTAGGGGGCCGGTATCCGGGGGCCTCCTTATTAAAGGGGGCTCCCGGATTCCGATAAGCCCCTCGCCCGCAGACCCCGACAACCAACGGCCAGGGTTGTCGGGAAGAGGCCCTTGTCCTCATCAACATGGGGACAAGGTGCTTTGGGGTGGGGGGGGCGCGCGCCCCCCCCTTCCCCAAGGCATCCCCCATGTTGAGGGCACGTGGCCTGGTACGGCTCAGGAGGGGGGCCGCCTGCTCGTCCCCCCCTTTCCTGGCCGGCCGGGTAGCGTGCTCGGACAAGGGTCTGATGTGGACCTGGGGGGACCCCCACGCAGATTTTTTCCCCTTTAAGTCCATACCAGGCGGCGGGGCCAGCGACGTCTCCTTCGCGGGCCCCGCCTACCTGGAGACCCACTCAAAATGAGTGGACTTTTCTCTGAGCGGGAAAAGTCCGCTCATTTCAAAAGTACGGTGGACTGGCATACACACGGCCGGATTGTCCACCGAAATGCGAGTCCAGCAGGAAGATTGGAGTGCAAAACTACTTTCTAAGTCCGCCGTACTTTCGGGTCAAAAAAGTATGCCGGATGCTACACACGGGGGGATTGTCTGGCGGACTTCAGTTTGCCGGACTTTTCCACCCGCTTGTTTGATCGTGTGTACGCGGCATTAGATGGTAACAATATAACAAGAAATACACTTAGGATATGGAATAAGGTTTATAAGCAATTAAACGGGAAATATAATTCACCTCTTATAGCACTAAAGGAGAACGAATATTTCTTAATAGGTTGTAAGGAGATAGGTGGTAATTGGTGATCGGGGGGGGGAATTAACATCCCTGGAACAGTTATCTACATCACAGAATCCCAAAGGGATCATTTCAAGGTGGTATAAGATGTTGTTGGTGGGAGAGGGGCTGGGTGTCCCACCATTCGTCAAAAGATGGGAAAGGGAATTGGGGACACATATAGATAATGTAACGTTAGGTAAAGTGTTCAAACTGGTCCATGGGTCGACTGTAGATTCCAAGACGGCAGAGATGAGTTATAAATGCCTCGCAAGGTGGTATTATACTCTAGATCGGAGTTGCAAATTCCACCCAGATAGCAGTGGGGAGTGCTGGTGTGGTTGTAAAGAAGCGGGTACCATGGCCCACCTGTGGTGGGGATGTCCGAAAATTAAAAAGTTTTGGGATAAAATGTTATCGTATGTTAAAGAGATAGCTAAAATTGAGGTGGTTGCAGATCCTTGGATAGTATTATTTCATGGTATACAGGGCAGGATTAAAGAATATAAGGCGTCATTAGTCCCCCATCTATTAAATGCTGGAAAAAAATGAATACCTAAAAACTGGAAGGAGAATGAAGCACCTGCAATGTGGGAGTGGGTGGACGCTGTCGAAGAGACTTATAGGATGGAGTGTCTAGGCTGTAACTTAGAGGAAAAGAGCAATAAATATATCACTCAGAAATGGGAGAGCTGGTGCGAATTTAAAATAAAATGGTACATAACCGAAAGGCTAAGGGTATAAGTCCCATAAGGGCTTTTGAGATAGTTTAGAAGGGGGTGGTCTATGGGGTTAGTGGGGGGAGGGAGTTGGGAGGGAGATGGAAGAAGTAGGGGGTCTGGTGGGGGACAGGAATTTGTGGACGGAGGAAAGGCAGTGGAACAAATAAAATATATAAGAGTTATTTTATATAATAATTTATGATATAATATGGAAAATGTACTCAAGGGTAGGATTCCACTATGTACTAAGCATGAAATAAAAAAAATAAAATAAAAAAGAGGCAAAGATAAACTGCCACAATGATGTGAAGATGGACGAGAGGGATATTGAGCATTAAGCTGATTTGTGTTCTCCGGTAACAACTGAATTCACTGAAGTGGCAAAAAAATTAAAAATAAATAATAGTAAAGAATCACTGTGCATATCACCACTGGGCTTGTAGAAAGACATAATGTGATACTAAAGAGCAAGCTAAAAAAGGCTATGGAAGAGACAGGGAAAAATTGGATGTACTGTCTCCCACTAGTTATTTTAAGCATGCACATCATCCCCACTAAAGAGGGGCTGAGTCCATTTGAAATGATGTATGGTAGACCTTATAAAATACCTTTATTACCAAATCAAACCCACACAGAGGAAGTGGAGAGAACCTTAGCAGAATACATGGCAAGATCATTCAAATAGAAATAAATTGGAAGAATTAAGGAAATAACAGCAATAAAAAAAATGGGAGGAGGAAACAGAGAACCCATTAATGGAGGAAGAATGGGAAAAATTTTTAGGAGAATACATAAATTATCAACTGCAACTAAATACCAAGAAAAAAATTATAAAATTGCATTAAGATGGTATAGAAGCCCAGTGATAATGAATAGGATAAATAAGGAGAACACGGAAATATGTTGGAGATGTAAGGTAGAAAGAGGAACATTAGAACATATATGGTATAGTTGTAATAAGGTAAGAATATTTTGGAATATGATAATGCTAATTTATCAGGAAGTGGTTGGAAGGGAAATAAATGTAAACGTAGTCACTGCGTTATTTTCCCATACGTCAAATGTAACAAAACAAAGGGAGATAGAGTTACTGCACCACATGAATACAGCAGCAAGAGTTGTGATAGCACGAAAGTGGAGAAATTTAAAAAGCCCAGAGATAATAGATTGGATATGTGAGATGAACAAAATATATCATATGGAAAAACAGGTAAGAGCAGAAGGTTATAGAAATAATCCATTATCAAATCTATGGCAAAGATGGGAGGAATTCTGTACCTCAAGAAGCATAAGAGAATATGTATAATAGAGGGAAGAGATGGGACTGGTGGGGGGGGAGGAGTGTTTTTTTTTTATTATTGTTGGGTGGTACTGAATAAGAATGAAATTTTGAATGTTGAATTTTTTATGGAATGTGATGTTTGATAAATATGTTAAAAACTGAATAAAAAGTAATTGAAAACAAATAGAAATAAATTAACCAAGTGTGTTCCATTCCAGAAGGAGAGCCCATAGGAGAAGATAAAGTACAAATCGGAGACTGGGTCCTCATCAAGGTGATCAAAAAGAAGCATTGGCACTCCCCTAAGTGGGACAGTCCATATCAAGTACTCCTTACTACTCCCACCGCAGTAAGAATTGCTTAAAGGACTACCTGGATTCACCAATCCCACTGTAAAATGGTAAACATAGGCAGAGTAGGGACAGAAAGACTGAAGGAGGGGGAAAATCCAACTACAAAGGGAGGCAGATAAAAAGTCTGCTTGTCTCAACCTTGGTGAAGAAAAGGCCCTATTTAGGCCTCCCTCACTTCAGATAGAATGGTAGGGATTTTGTTCCTCGTGGGAGCATTGGTGACTCTAAGAGAGGCCTCTATACGGGGAGGTAGGAAAGATAGGAGGATAGTTGAACCAGTCAATTGGGAAGAGACAAGAAGAGCATTGAACCTCACCTTTGTTGAAGGAACCACCAGTACTATACAGGTGGATTTCTGCCAGATGACAGATTGTGGAGATAAGGTAGAAGCAAGTAAGCTGACCTGGGCAGACAAATACATGTGCTACCTGGCTGGAACTACCAGGTGTACTACTTGGGATTCAGTCATGTGGACAACTGCAGCCCAGGATTGGGGATATGAGATCCCAGCAGCAGGAGATTTGAAGAATAGATTAACCGTAACTAAAGCGGCCCACTCTCCCTGTACAGAACCAAAGAATTGCAATATATTATTGATTTCCTTGAAGGACCCCAAACTAGAAGATCAGAGGTTATACCATGTAGGAGCTTGGATATTGGGAACTGACCCTTTGGGAAAATTCTTCCTTGAAGTCAAACCAAAGAATGAGACAAACAAGAAGAAAGAATTAGTTAATGAGGACCGACTTACAGTAGAGGTATTAGAACCCACAGTGAGATTCACCAATCACACAGCAGAAGAAGCTATAACATTAGAAACAGGATACCAGGATAAGAATGAATGGCTTGAATGGTTAATATATACTGCTAACACCCTTAAAAAATAGAACTGCTTGGTCTGTGCAGGGGCCAGACCCCAGCTAGCTACAGTGCCTTCTCCCTTAAATACCAATACAGATCCAGATGGTTTAGGGTGTATGCTGAAGCTGTATCAAAAAACATACAAACCTGACACCAACATTTCCTGTCACACTTAAGATTGTTTTTTCCCCGAGTTCAGAGACCTCAGATACCCACTGGTGTCACGGCATACCCTGGCAACTTTACTTGTTTTGCACTTCCGGGATGATGAGTGGCACAGATTTGGTGTCTTTATCGGATTACTACTGCATGGAGAGGATTAACAAAATTGTAAAGGGAGAGGGTGACGAGGGTTGAGACACCCAGAGGACAGACATCTGGGGTTTATGGGGACTTAAGAGGCTCAGAGCGAGACTCCCAGCCAATTCCAGAGGGGATTGTGCCCTGGTACAGCTGGCAATGCTTCTGCGCTTACTGTCAGATTCCCCTTGGAAGAAGGGTCACCAGAGGAGCAGAAGGGACACCTCTCCTTTAGGCTGGGTTCACACTGCTGCGGGGGGAGATCCGGATGTGATTCGCACCGCAAATCACATCCGATCTCCGTAGCGATGCGAGTTCAGCCATACAGATAGTATGGCTGAATTCGCATCGGTCCCGCAGCAAACTCGCACGGGACCCTTTTTTTGGTCCGCAACAGAATCGGATCGCATGGGGGTTCACACCATGCGATCCGATTCCTGTGCGAGTCGGCAGATTGCACTGCGATATGCGGACGGATCTGGGGGTGTCATTAACATACCATTGACACTCCCAGCCGTCCGCATAGGGCAGTGTGAACTGCCGGCGGGAGTAATGCGATGCGGGAAAACGTCGCGGATTCGCGGCATTCCCGCATCGCAGCGGTGTGAACCCGGCCTCAGGGTCTTTTGACCCCCAGATCTACATAGATTAAATTGGAGTTCCATGTGGTGTGCCGAGCGAGTTTAAGGCTAGGAACCAAGTGGCAGCTGGATTTGAGTCTCTTCTCTGATGGGTGACAGTAAACAAAAATGTTGACTGGATTAACTATATACGTATACTATAACCAACAAAGGTTTGCAAACTACACCAGGGATGCAGTTAAGGGATTGGCAGAGCAATTAGCCCCTACCTCTCTGATGGCATGGCAGATTAGGATGGCATTAGATATGGTCCTAGCAGAAAGAGGAGGGGTCTGTAAAATGTTTGGCGGTATGTGTTGCACCTTTATTCCTAACAATACAGCTCCTGCAGGAACCGTGACTAGAGCCCTCAAAGGATTGACAGCTTTATCAAATGAATTAGCAGGAAACTCGGGTAGTAATGATCCATTCACAAATTGGCTTGAAGGTTGGTTTGGGAAATGGATTGGACTTGTCACCTCATGTTTGATCTCTATTGCCGTGGCTTTAGTCATCTTAGTCACTTGTGGATGTTGTTGTATTCCCTGTATCCGAGGACTCTCTCAAAGATTAATTGAGACAGCCATGACCAGGATAATGTAAGACAAGTATTTGGCGCAAATCAAAGATATTAGGTTCCCACTTGAAAAAAAGGAGTCTATAAGGTTACATATGGTGAGTGCAGGGAATGCACTACTTTGTCCAGACCAAAAAAAGGAGGGAATAAATGTTCTTTAGTTCATGGAGAGGGGGAGGGGAAAAGGGATGGGGAGGGGGGGATGGATCCGCATGCAGGGCTGCCACCTTAAAAGAGCTGAAACTTGAGCTCCTGGATTGCTGTAGATAAAGGAGAAAAAGGAGAGAAAGGGGCGCCTCTGGGTGCAGATTTTTTTAAAAGGTTTTATTTTTCAGTGTAAAAAACATAAAATTTTGCACTCACATTTAGTAGGCAAAAAGTAAGCATTAAACACCAGGGGTCATCTGGTATATCTGATTTTTGGGACGTCAGCCAGTGGTCCGGTCCACATCTGTCATCTCATCGCGTTGTTCCTGTTCCTCTCACATGCTGTCCACTGCAGGTGTTTTGTATGAAGCAGCCGGCTTGTGGTGGACACGAGATGTGCGGTCTTCAAAACGAGGCTTGGGAGGCAGAGACGACCAGGGCGCGGGGCTGTGACGTCAGCGGGTATGCGACGCGTTTCTTGAGCGTGCGGGTCGAGATTGTCGGACGACCGCGCTCTTTCATCAGGCAGAATCAGAAAAAAATGCAGGGGACTCAGGATATAAATAGGGGCAGGCTAAGGGCAGTGGGCGGGGCTACAATCGAGTATGAGAAGGAAAACAATGAGTAATGAGGGGAGAGGGAAGTGGGATGAGTAATGAGGGGAGAGGGAAGTGGGAGAGAGAGGGAGCTGGAGCGGCTTAGTATAAGGAGGAAGTCAACGTCTATGGTGAAATCTTATGTACATATCGGTAAAGATATCTATGGGATAAAATCCTATTTGGAAAAAATCAAAGAATGGATGGAAGAATGAGTAAACAAAGGGGGATGGAAGGAAGATAAAAAAAAATTTATATTAAAAATGGGTAAAAAGGCTTAAAAAACTTAGAAAGGAAGGTAAAAAGAGAGGAGCATACATGGAGTGTGTAGATATAATTATATTGGAGATTGGACGTGCAGGACATATGTGTTATAAGGGAATAAAAATAAAAAATAGTGTATGTGTATAGACACATACACACATACACGTGTAGATCCGTACGCTTATCAGTGTTTTAATGTAATTAATAATGTTATTCTAAGAGTATTGTATACAATAAAATGAGAATTAAAAAACAGAAGTATAATCAGGAAAGCACACATATATGCCTACATGGACACATGTGTGTATGTGTGTGAGCACATACATGAGTGTGGGGCGCGGAGATAGGAAAAAAAGGGGTGCGAGGGAGTGGATTACGGGGGGAGGGGAGGGGAGGAAATAAAAATGGGGGGAGGGGGAAAGGGAAAAAGGGGGGGGGGGGGGGAAGGGGGGAAAAAAGGGGGGGAAAAAAGGGAAAGGGAGAGGGAGGGGGGGCCTGGGGAGAGGGGGGGGGCAGCAAAAAGAGGGGGGGTGGACGGGGGGGGGGGAGTATTACACAAATACAAAATCATAACAATAATTTTCTAAAAGAAATGCATGGGTACATATACAAGCCAATATCAGTGCATGATTCTTTGCAAGGAGAAGACAGAGTATAATCGCTTGAGAGATGCAGTAACGTTGGAAACAATATGTATACTAATATATTTTCCATAAATATCGGTAGCTAGAGCAAGCGGATAGATTGAGAGGATATCTATATAGATAGAAGGATATTTTTTTGTGGAATCATGTTGTATGATAGAGACCGCACTATGGACAAGGGGTGTCTGGTATGGGGCAGTTTGAGCTCTACAACAGATGATAACGGGTTGGTTATATCAGAGGATGGTGGCAATTTCGATACACTCGTTGATTCCCCCTGGGGAGAGTGCGTCGAGAGTGTAGATCCAGAAGGTTTCGCGGGAGCATAATTTTTTAAACCTTTCCGCTGGAGGGAGATGGTTGGGGATCTGCTCGATAACCCAGACCTTGAGACCTGATGTGGACCCCTTATGACAGAGGGCGAAGTGTCTGGGCACGCTATGGGGGTCTGTGCCTCCTTCTATTAGTCTACGATGCTCACCGAAACGTTGTCTGAGAGTCCTAATGGTTCTCCCTACATATATGAGACCACAGGGACAACTCAGACCATATATTACGAAATCGGATGAGCAGTTGTAAAATTCTTTTAGTTCATAGGTTTTGCCTTTGGTGGTAAATTCTTTTTGTCCGTGTTTGACAAATTTGCATGTTTTGCAAAGTGCTTTGTGGCATTGATACATCCCAGTTAGAGGTATCAGTTGGAGGGTTTTGGGAAAAATGGATTGAGTTTTTAATTTGCTGGGTGCGATTTTGTTCCTCAAGTTTGGGGCCCTGCGGTAAGTGACAGATGGTCGGGCTGGGAGTTCAGTTTTTAGGTGGGGGTCCTGCTGTAGGATATTCCAGTGTTTTTTTTAAATTCTTTCCATAGTTTTATGTTCATTGTGAAAAGTGGTGATGAATCTACTAGAGAAATTCTGTGGGGGGCAGTCTGTTTTTGTTGCAGTATTTTCTGAAAGACACTGTTTGAAAGCGTTTTCTATAAGGGGTGCAGGATAGTTTTTTTCTTTAAATTTAGTTTTCAAGGTGTTACTGGATTCGATATAGTCGATTTGTTTGGTGCAGTTTTGCCTTAGGCGCCAAAATTGTCCCTTTGGGATGTTTTTAATCCATTTTGGATAGTGACAGCTATTAAAGTGAAGGTAGGAGTTGCCCGCGGTTGGTTTTGTATAGTTTTTTGAGATAATAGCATGACCTTCGTGTCCCAGTTCTAGGTCTAAGAATGCTATGGTCTCGCAGTTGGTATTAGACGTGAAGGATAGGCCATAGGGGTTATTGTTACAATGTTGAACAAAGGGGGGGATTAAGTCAGCTGCTCCATCCCAGATGAGGATAGGGTCGTCTATGTATCTACCGAAAAAGATTATGTTTTCTGAAAAAGGATTATTTTTGTAGATGTAGTGGGACTCCCAGAAGCCCATCGCAAGGTTCGCATATGAGGGCGCAAAATTGGCGCCCATAGCTGTACCTTGGATCTGTTGGTAAAAGTCACCGTTGAAGGTAAAATAATTATGTGTCAAACAAAAATTAACGGCCTTTAGCACAAAGTCCGCTTGCCTCATATTCATTAGGGGGTCATTGATTAAGGAGTTTTCAATCGCTTTTAGGCCAAAGTCATGTGGGATGGAGGTATATAGTGAACTGACATCCAGGGAGAGCCAGGTATATGACGTTTCCCATCTGTAAGGGGCCAGGAGTTCTAGGAGGTGACGACCATCGCGGATATAGGATTGCAGTTGTGTCACCAAGGGCTGTAGGAATTGATCAATGTATAAACTGAAGCCTGTGGTGACACTATCCATAGCAGCCACAATTGGTCGGCCAGGAGGGTGGTGGAGATTTTTGTGTACTTTGGGTAGATGGTAGAAGTAGGGGATTTGGTAGAAATTTTTTTGTAGGAAGGCGGCTTCTGTTTTTGTAAGGATCCCTTCTTGGAGGGCAAATTTGGTTAAAGCCTCGGCTTCATTTGCAAAAATATTGGTTGGGTCATAGGTCAGTTTTTTGTAGGTAGAATCATCAGCAAGGAGGCGGAGAGTAATCCACTCCCTCGTACCCCTTTTTTTCCTATCTCCGCGCCCCACACTCATGTATGTGCTCACACACATACACACATGTGTCCATGTAGGCATATATGTGTGCTTTCCTGATTATACTTCTGTTTTTTAATTCTCATTTTATTGTATACAATACTCTTAGAATAACATTATTAATTACATTAAAACACTGATAAGCGTACGGATCTACACGTGTATGTGTGTATGTGTCTATACACATACACTATTTTTTATTTTTATTCCCTTATAACACATATGTCCTGCACGTCCAATCTCCAATATAATTATATCTACACACTCCATGTATGCTCCTCTCTTTTTACCTTCCTTTCTAAGTTTTTTAAGCCTTTTTACCCATTTTTAATATAAAATTTTTTTTATCTTCCTTCCATCCCCCTTTGTTTACTCATTCTTCCATCCATTCTTTGATTTTTTCCAAATAGGATTTTATCCCATAGATATCTTTACCGATATGTACATAAGATTTCACCATAGACGTTGACTTCCTCCTTATACTAAGCCGCTCCAGCTCCCTCTCTCTCCCACTTCCCTCTCCCCTCATTACTCATCCCACTTCCCTCTCCCCTCATTACTCATTGTTTTCCTTCTCATACTCGATTGTAGCCCCGCCCACTGCCCTTAGCCTGCCCCTATTTATATCCTGAGTCCCCTGCATTTTTTTCTGATTCTGCCTGATGAAAGAGCGCGGTCGTCCGACAATCTCGACCCGCACGCTCAAGAAACGCGTCGCATACCCGCTGACGTCACAGCCCCGCGCCCTGGTCGTCTCTGCCTCCCAAGCCTCGTTTTGAAGACCGCACATCTCGTGTCCACCACAAGCCGGCTGCTTCATACAAAACACCTGCAGTGGACAGCATGTGAGAGGAACAGGAACAACGCGATGAGATGACAGATGTGGACCGGACCACTGGCTGACGTCCCAAAAATCAGATATACCAGATGACCCCTGGTGTTTAATGCTTACTTTTTGCCTACTAAATGTGAGTGCAAAATTTTATGTTTTTTACACTGAAAAATAAAACCTTTTAAAAAAATCTGCACCCAGAGGCGCCCCTTTCTCTCCTTTTTCTCCTTTACCAGGATAATGTAACACACAGTTCCCCAAGGAGAAGATATCTATGATGATGTGAGTACGCCTCTCTCTGAAGTAAGGTCTGAAAACCCAGTTGTGGAACGGACCTGCACTGAAGTAATAAATTGAGTAAGCAAATATAGATATCAGAGGAGGGAATGATAAGAAATATGCAAAGAATTACAGGTGATATTGACATTTGCCTTGTTCCTTAGATGCACTTTTTCTAGCTAAAATGGCGCTGACTTATTGTTTATGCAACTTTCTTAGTTCTGACCAACATCCAAAACAATACTTAAAGAACTAGCAAATGTTACCATAAAAGGAAGCCTTGTGAAAGGCACGCTGGATTTGGCAATAAAGCTGACAATGCACCATGAGTCACCAGTGTGCCTTAGCCAATGGAAGGTTGCCAAATATTACTATAAGAGAACTGTGTATGGATTTTCTGGTGTGATTCTGCTGTGAAACTCCTTGCTGTAAGGGTTCTATTACCCCTCTGTACTGGTACATCTGTAATAAATCTGTCTTCTAATCAACATGACTGGAGTTGACTGATCAGTAAGAGAATGGAATTTTACTGACAGTCAATAACAGCACCCCAATCCAGTGAGATTACTTTTAATAGCTGACTATGAAATAGGCTACACTAGAGGTACAGGGATTCTCATCTGACCAGAAGATCATCCATGAAAGCTACATAGGAGAGGATATGAAAGAAGTTTGTTTTGTTTGCTCAGTAAAAGCTTTCTCTCCTGTGTTCCCTGTGCTAGTAAATAGCCTTGACATTTTACAGTCAGCGCTAGAGGTTGGTCTGGCATACAACTCCATTTAAGGTACAGATCTCCACTATATTTTCATAGGCTGCAGATGGGTGCAAAAGCCAGTGACCAGATGCTTCTTCCAGATAACAATCTATATGACCTGGAGGGAAATCCTTGTTCCCTCTGTGAGACTTAGGCTTGGATCTGAGAGCACCCTTTGCTTGACTAGGTTTTATTTGCATTCAAGTACTTTACGGTAAAACTACTTCTCCTGACAGCAACTATTTCAGACAGAAGGAAACGCCTTAGGTGGCGTTGTTTCGTCCCCAGTTATCCAGAAGGATAAGCCCCTGGTTTCGGTCACCCATCGTGATACAGGTTCTAATCAACTCTGGGGCTGCAGGCCTATTCATTGATGCTGCATTTGTTTCGCAGCACTTGATCCCACTGCAGCTATGTGACACTCCACTTGCCATTGAGGCTCTTGACGGGAGGACTTTACAGCCTGCCCATGTGACTCATGAGACGGTTCTGTTGTCCATGGCCGTAGGGTCTCTTCACCGTGAGATAATCCAATTCCAAGTTATTTCCTCACCCAGGTTTCCGCTGGTTATTGGTTATCCTTGGTTAGGGAGTCACAACCCCTCTTTTGATTGGCTCCGTGCTGAGGTTCTCTCCTGGTCACCACTATGCAGCGAGACATGCTTCCTGAAGATATCCAAGGTCCTGTGCACCTCTTCACTCCCCTCCCTGCTGGAGGAGTACCGCGATTTTAGCAATTTTTTTGATAACGTTCAAGCTGATAGTTTGCCTCCACACCGGTCTTATGATTGCGCAATTGACCTTCAACCTGGTGCCATACCCCCTCGTATCCGGGTTTACCCTTTGTCGGTCTTGGAGGATAAGGCCATGGAGGAGTATGTTGCTGACGCACTTTCTCGAGGTTTCATCCGCAAATCCTCGTCTCCTGCTGGTGCTAGTTTCTTCTTTGTGAAGAAGAAGAGTGGTGAACTGAGACCTTGTTTAGATTATAGGGGTCTCAATCGCGTCACGATTAAGAATGCCTACCCAATTCCATTGATTACAGAGTTATTTGAACTCCTCACGGGAGCAACGGTTTTCACGAAGCTTAAATTGAGAGGGGCATACAATCTCATGCGCATTAAGGAGGGTGACAAGTGGAAAACTGCGTTAAATACCAGAACAGGCCATTATGAATACCTGGTAATGCCTTTTGGCCTTTGTAACGGCCCAGCAGTTTTCCAGGAATTTATTAACGATGTCCTCTGAGATTTGTTGCAGTTATGTGTGGTGGTTTATCTTGATGATATCCTCATATTTTCCAAGTCCCTGGAGAGCCACCACACAGATGTCTGTCATGTGCTTCAGAAACAAAGAGAGAACAATCTCTCTATGCCATTTCCACTGCTGGTTTTTCGATGGACCCAGAGAAACTTTCGGCAGTCCTACAGTGGCCTAGACCCGTGGGTTTACGTCCTCTGCAGCGTTTCTTGCCAACTACTATCAGAAGTTTATTCGTAACTTCTCGTCTCTGGTCAATCCCCTGACTGATATGACCAGAAAGGATGGCAACCCACAGAATTGGTCTCTGGAGTCCATTAAGGCCTTTGAGACTCTCAAGGCTGCCTTTGTTTCTGCTCCTGTGTTGGCACATTCTGATCCTACGTTGCCTTTTATCCTAGAAGTTGATGCTTCTGAGACTGGAGTTGGCGCCTTTCTGTCTCTGACGTCCTAACTCTGAGAGCGCTATACGTGTGGCTACTTTTCCAAGAAATTGTCACCTGCTGAGTGCAATTATGAGATTGGTGACAGAGAGCGGTTGGTGATCATTTTAGCCCTGAAAGAATGGAGACATCTCCTTGAAGGTACCACTTTGCCTGTTCTTATTCTTACTGACCATAAGAATCTTACATTCTTGCACAATGGGCTCTTTTCTTGTCGAGCTTTAATTACATTGTCTCATTCTTACCCGGTACTAAGAATGTAAGGGCTGATGCCTTGTCACGACAATTTTCCTCCACTTTCAAGTCGGAGTCGGTTCCGATTCCTATGATTCCTCCTGATTGTATCTTGGCTACGGTTCACACCAGTCTTACTTCTCCTTTGGGTGACAAAATTCTTGCTGCTCAGGTCCATGCGCCTCCTGAGAAACCTTGTGACCGCTGCTTTGTCCCAGAGAGTCTCCGTACTGCTGTGCTCCAGACTTACCATTCTCCCAAGGCAGCTGGCCATCCTGGGAAGAATCAACTCATTTGGGCCATTTCCCAATAATTCTGGTGGCCCAGTCTACGGGCTGATGTTACTGCCTTCATAGCTGCCTGTCCCATGTGTGCTCAGAGTAAGACTCCACGACACCTTCCAGTGGGCCTCCTACAACCCATACCCAATGGTGAGAGACCCTGGACTCACCTGTCAATGGATTTCATTGTGGAGTAGCTCCACTTCCCAAGGCAACACTGTTATCCTTAAGGTGGTTGACCGGTTCTCAAAGATGTGTCATTGTATTCCACTTAAGAAGTTGCCTACCTCTAAGGAACTGGCTTCCATTTTTGCTTGGGAGATCTTTCACTTACATGGGCTACCCAAGGTGATTGTCTCAGACAGTGGCAGTCAGTTTGTCTCCTGGTTCTGGCGAGCCTTTTGTGCACAGTTGGGAATCCAGCTTGCGCTCTCTTCTGCATATCACCCACAGTCTAATGGGGCTGCAGAGTGAGCCAATCAGTCCTTGGAGCAATTCCTACATTGCTATATTTCTGACCACCATAACAACTGGTCAGATCTATTACCATGGGCAGAGTTTGCTCACAACAATGCCTTGAATTCTGCCTCCCGATTGTCTCCATTTATGGTGAATTATGGTTTCCAACCTTCCATATTGCCTGACTCGTTTGTTCCCACAGAGTATTCCCGCGTTAGAGGAGCATCTCCGTGGTCTTCGTTCCATTTGGGTACAAGTACAGGAGGCTTTGCGTCATGCTAATGATAGGTACAGACTCCATGCTGACCGCAGACGCCTGCCTGCGCCTTCCTACCAGGTTGGGGACAGGGCCTGGCTGTCATCTTGGAACCTCCGGCTTCGTGTTCCCTCACTGAGGTTTGCACCTCGGTTTATTGGGCCTTTCCGTATCCTTCACAGGATTAACCCAGTAGCTTGCGCGTTGGACCTTCCTCCTAGTATGTGCATCTCAAATGTGTTTCATGTCTCCTTATTGAAACCGTTGGTCTGTAACCGATTTGCCACCTCTATGCCACGTCCTCACCCTATTCAGGTTGAGAACCATGAGGAGTATGAGGTAAAATCCATTGTTGACTCTTGTAAGTTCCGTGGGCGCATACAGTACCTGGTGCATTTGCAAGGGGAAGGCCCGGAGGAACACTCCTGGGTTTCATCTTCTGACGTACATGCCCCTGTCTTCCTCCACGAGTTCCATAGACGTTCTCCTCTCAAGCCCGGTGGCCCTCCGAGGGAGAGGGGTCATTGAGGAGGGGGTACTGTCAGGGCTGACTTAGCTTTGAATACGCTTACTCTATTTATCTTTTTATTTTTATTAATAAACAAGTGTGATTTAATTGTACTTCTGTCTCGGTCTGCTTCATGGTTTCTGACAGCTGCAGAGTTCTACAGAATACATACAAGAATACAGGGGATGGAGTGGGTTGATTCTATAAGGGGTGGGGCTTATGAGAAATGGAAGGGGTCAAAAAGGAAAAGCGGGGTCTGGCGCCCCCATCCTAAAACTTCACCAGCCGCCACTCAAGTATTTATATGCTTTCTCATAATAATGTTGCACTGCTCCTGAATTCAGAGTATAGTTTCCACTCTCATGTACGCTGTGACTGCTTGCAACTACAGTGAGTGCAGGGCTATGGCTATCCACATTGTCACTGCTGTCCCGCAAGCTTGTCACTGAACATCTGGGTACACCTAGCCCCACCGACTGCATTCTGGAGGATTGAAAGCACTACCAGCTGTTTCTGAAACTCTCCCATTGTGAGCTGTAAAGAGAGTCCGGGAGCAGAAGACAAAAAGGGCATAGGTGGAGGGACGGCATGACAGTGCTGGGAATAGCACAGTGCCGCTTTAAGAGATAGGGATGTCCGAACATTAAGAAAGGGGGAGTGGTCAGGGGCTGGGCGGTATGCAGGCAAAAAGTAATGTGCCTGGAAGGAGGATATGACGTCAGTCTCGAGCGGAGGAGGAAGAGCTTCCCACCCACCCGCCCAGTGTTTTTTGCGGGGGATATTTGTTTTCAGGAAGGAAAAGGGTTTATTAGGCTATAGTAGTCTTTTGGGTCATTGGAAGAGGTGAAGGAGAGGTACATGTATGGAACATGTAGTACCCATCCATGGGATGGAGGTGGTTATTATACTTACCGGTTACGAGGGGTTAACCTGGAAGGGTTAAAAAGGGTAGGTCACTGTAAAACGTTGGGTACCGCCTCCGAGTCCGGGGTTTCCGACTGGAGGAAAGAGTTCAAAGTTCAGATAGTTGTTCACAGTGACCAGTGGTTTGGTGGTTGCACTTTGTTTATGACCCATTTAAAAAGGTTTTGAAGTAACGGTAAAAAGTTAAAAAAGTTATTTATAAATTTTTATATATTGTATTAATAAAAGGCCGGCTGGCCATTTACTCCACACCTTGTCGAGTCATATGTTATTTATGGGTTAGGTTGGGTAAGGTTTTAAGGTGGTCAAGGAATGGGCTTAGGCCCTACATATGTCATGTCTAGTTGGGGGAGAATTTGGAACACAAATGAGATAGGATTTGGCTCAGTCAGGGAAAATAACAAATTTTTGCTTATTTAATATTGAGGATTGTGCATAACATACAGTAATAATTGGATTTGGTACTTGTGCAGCCACCAGGATTGTGTGTGAAACTAACACGCAGACTCCTGCCTGTCAGGTGATAGCATTCACTCTCGCATCCCCCCCACCATGACACGCTCCCGTCACGCTTACCGGGCTCTGCTTGCCCATCGGCGGACCCAGGACAGTCATATCGGGTGCCGGCCGTTAGAGGGGAAAGAGAAGAACAGATACAAGTCTGCTTTCTGCCCCTTTTTGCAGTGACCCAGAAAGAGACGTCTCTGAGGTCATTTCTGGGACCCTGCATATCTCAATAAAGAGAACCTGTCACCAAAAATTCATCACATAGGGGACTGTTTGTCCCCATGTGATGAAAAAAAAAAGTTACTTAAAAAAAAGTTACACCCAAGCACATAAAACCCCCCCAAAATTTTTTTGAGCCCACCCCCACATATACACATGCACAAATGTAAACACATGCGTCGGGCACCTACACGTGAAAGCATTGATTGCAATACACATGTTATATATTGCCGCGTACGCTGGAGTGAGAGCGATAATTCTAGCACCAGAACTCATCCGTAACACTAAACTGATACCTATAGAGGGCCTTTAAAGTGTCGCCTATAGAAAATATAGGGTACTGAAGTCTGACGCTATTTCTCGGGCGCAAACAAAAAAGGTTTGGCATGTTGGGTATCTATTTACTTAGCGCAACCTCGTATTTTATATTTTACCAAAAAATGGGGGTCATTGATTGTTTGCCCTAAAATTCACATTAGTGTGTTTTTTACTGAAATGTTGCATTTCCTAGACTCTTTCAATAATATCATGTGACTTAAAAAATTGGAACTACCGCTATTTTATTCTGTAGGGTGTCTGCTTTCAGAAAATATATAATTTTTGGGGCTTTGTGTATTTTTCAGGCCTGTCATCATTTTTTAAAACCTTGCAAAAAACAAAAAAACGGCTCTGGCAATGAAAGGGTTAAAACATCTTATTTAAAACCCGGTACTGCAATGTCACACCCTGGTCTGCACATGCTCCCTTGCTCTTTATTCTCATCACTGTACTTAAAATCAGAGCCACTACAGGCCGATCAGCTGACAGCTTTTAGGGTCCATTCACACCTGGGTATTTTGAATTGCGTGCAGAATTGCCGCGATTCTGAATCGTGGCAAATAGTAGGGAGCGTTTGCGATGCCATTATTTCTCAATGGCACCCTAACATGACAAATCACGGCTAAATCATGCAAACAAAATCGCAGGATACGTGTCGACCAAAAGAAGTTCAGGAGCTTTGGGTGACACGCGCCCCGCAATTTTGTTTGCGTGATTTTGCCGCGATTTGCAGCAAAATCGCACCGAGTTTGGGGTGCCATTGAAAAATATGACATTGCAAATGCGTCCCGCCTTGTGCCATGATTCTGAAACGCAGGCAGAATTGCAGCGATTCCACCCGCAATTCAAATCACCCAGGTGTCAATGGAGCCTAAGGCTTCATGTACCTGGAACATTTTTACAACCTGTCTCAAAAAAGGAATACGTCTGTAAACGAAACGCGAGTTACTGCGTTTAGTTGCCTTTAGAAACCTTTGGTGCTTGAAATGCCTGTAAACTCAGCTTCTGGACGCATTTTTTTTGCGTTCCAATAAATGCCTCTAAACTCAACTGCCCAGAAACTACTGTAAACAACCCTGTGTACAAGGGCAGATAAGTCATAGAGGAGAGTTCAGGGACAGTTGAAAGAACCTCCAACTGCTCCTAAATGTCTGTTTACCAGCTGCAGTCTACATGAGGCCTAAGGTGTACTGCTGCTGAAGGGGGAAGAAAGCAGTATGAATAACACAGACTGTGTGAAGGTAGCATAGATTAGGGAGAAAAGAAAAGCAGGAGAGGTAACTGGAAAAACTCTGCTGCCAGCAGGGGCGGGCTGGGCCGGGGGGCAGGGTGTCAATTTCCCCTCCGGCTGTCCCAACTTATATGCATAATGGCCGGCGACTTGCCAATATTTTTTATATTTCTCTGAGGAAGTCGGGCCAGGGGCATGGCCACAGCAGGGTGTTCTATCAGAAAGCTACGCTGTGGCATTCTGGGAGCTGGAGGGGACTCTTTCTAACAGATTCTATAATGGACACAGCGGGGAGCCAGGCATGCCATCTGCAGCAGGGTGCACTGTGCCAGCCAGCCACCCACCCACTGCGTTCCACTGGCCTGTGGGTCCTGCTGGCCATGGCCAGCTCCCAGCAGGACCCACAGTGTTGAGGGCTATTTTTAGGCTACTGGGTGGGCAATGGTCTGGGGCAGGATAAATAGGGTGTGGGGGTAGATGGGATGTGGAGTTCAGCTGCAGGTGTCAGGGTCTCTTACCTCAGTGACGGGAGTGGTGCCAGTTTGGCAAGTCCTTGCAAGGCCTCCTCCGAACCTGGGGGTGTGATGCTCTTGTCTTTTGGTCAAGTAAACTTGTAGCCCGAGCCAGTCATGTGGGTCCAGACTCGCTGGTGTGCCCTGCTTTCCAGGGGCAGACTGACAACACCCAGGGCCCCTGGACCAAATAAAGCAGGGGCCCCCTGTCAGGCCCAGCCCATGACCCACCCTGGCCCTGCCCCTTCACAAAGTACAACTTCTGTCTTTCAAAAAAACAACAACACTGTTTAGTCTAATGGGACCTGGAGGGAGGTCTTTCTCTAACAATGTCCATTGGGCAGTCTGTATCTAATCCGGAGGCTCTCCTCTCTAATCCCCATGCACTGAACAGACTGAGCTGATGGGCACTGGTGAGGCTGCGCTGATGGGCACTGGTGAGGCTGCGCTGATGGGCACTGCTGATGGTAAGCTGATTCGACGGTTCAACGGGCCACCTGACTGGACTTGCCCCCCAGGCCTAAGGCTGCCAGGGAGACACAAAATAATTAAACAAAACTAATTTTCTTTCCTATCTCTCTCATGGGCAGCCTGAGAACTTCAGCACTGTTAGTTTCTGTCATCTTTCCTCTCTATCTGAACCAAGACATAAAATCAGGGCTGGAAATGTACATATTCAAATGGGAGAAAGTGACATAATTTTTAAGACCAAGGAGGGCACATACTAATGTTGGTAGCATAGTTATTAATGTAGAATGTATGTTCTTTTGTGAAAGAAAATTAATTGCTATCAAATTGTAAAGTTCCGCTTTAAACAAAATGTTTGTGTTAAACCCAAAAGCATGAAAGCATGCAGGACTAATGCCCCGTACACATGATCAGAAAAACATATGAAAAATACAGCTTTCGGAGCGATCATACTATAACCTGATCATTAGTACAGAGCTTTCGAGAGTCGATCATGACAGTTCATCTGATATTTTCCGATCGGACATGCACAATTTTTTTTTCGGACGATGCCAGATCATACGATTTAATCAGTACAGCTGCCACTACACTACAACACATTACATCACTTCCAAATTTTTATTCTGTTGTACAAGTAAACTCTCCAGGTTCGATCTGAGGTTAGCATGCAAAAAAAGAAACGGACGATCATTTGTCCAATAACCTCATCAGGTTTTGCATAAATGTAAAAGAAGGTGGTATCTGTGCTATATCAAAACATTTTTAGTTTTTTGTTTTTTTTCATAACTTTGCTTCTTATGCCGCGTACACACGATCGAATTGCACAGTACGCAGGACAATTCGATCGCGTGTGGGCTCCAGCTGACTTTTTCATTGTAAAGTCCGGCAGACTTAGAAAGTAGTTTTGACTCAAAATGTGTCCACCGCAAGTACGAGAAGGAAGCTATTGGCTACTGGCTATTGAACTTCCTTTTTCTAGTCCCGTCGTATGGGCTGTACGTCATCGCGTTAGAAATCGCCAGACTTTCAGAGCGTCCATGTGTGGCCAAGTCCGTTCATTATAAAGTCCGGCGGATTGTTTGCCGGACAATTCGATCGCGTATTATAAGCCCCCTTATTGTAATTTATTATCAAAAGCATTGCATTTATATATCTTATATTCGAAATACTGTATACTATAATATACCATGATGTAGTTGGGAATGTATAATTGAACTTTTCTGTAAAAACAATGGCATCAGTATGAAATTTTAAGCCTCGTCGGATTTTCCGCAGACAAAACGGCAGACTTTTGTCTGAAGGGCGTTGGCCATGAACGTGTCTTGTATACAAACGCCACACAATTGTCGGCCAACAAACACGAACGTAGTTACGTACTACGTGGCTTTTCAGCTCTTTAGCGCCACCCTTTGGGTACCTTCTGCTAATGTTTTGTTTTTAGCATTTATTCCAAGCATGCATGTTTGTACTCTGGACTAGGGATGAGCTTTGTTGTTCGAGTCGAACATACATTCGACTCGAACATCGGCTGTTCGCCCGTTCAGCGAATTCCGAACAAAAATTAATGGGCCGTTCGCGCCAAATTCGTGTGGCGCTCACGGCCCACAATGCACTGCGCCATCGCAGTGCATTGCTGGCTCATGATTGGCCAAGCATGCACTATGACCCCACATGCTTGGCCAATCACAGCGCCGGCAGCGAGGAGAGCCATGATGCCTGTGGCCAATCATAGCTCAGGCTGTGTAGTACACGCAGGATGCCTGTGGCCAATCATAGCTCAGGCTGTGTAGTACACGCCCCACACTATATAAGGCCACCAGCGCGGCAGCCTTGTGTAGTGTGTTGGTGTGTGTAGGAGTTAGTGGGTGTTCTGTGTACCTTCACCTACTGCGTACCGCAGTATACACCGCTATATCCACCTACAGTGCTGTGAAAAAGTGTTTGCCCCCTTCCTCATTTCCTGTTCCTTTGCATGTTTGTCACACTTAAGTGTTTCGGAACATCAAACCAATTTAAACAATAGTCAAGGACAACACAAGTAAACACAAAATGCAATTTGTAAATGAAGGTGTTTATTATTAAAGGTGAAAAAAAATCCAAACCATCATGGCCCTGTGTGAAAAAGTGATTGCCCCCCTTGTTAAAACATACTATAACTGTGGTTGTCCACACCTGAGTTCAATTTCTCTAGCCACACCCAGGCCTGATTATTGCCACACCTGTTCACAATCAAGGCATCACTTAAATAGGAGCTGCTTGACACAGTAAGGTCCACCAGAAGATCCTTAAAAGCTACACATCATGCCGAGACCCAAAGAAATTCAGGAACAATTGAGAAAGAAAGTAATTGAGATCTATCAGTCTGGAAAGGGTTATAAAGCCATTTCCAAAGCTTTGGGAATCCAGCGAACCACAGTGAGAGCCATTATCCACAAATGGCGAAGACATGGAACAGTGGTGAACCTTCCCAGGAGTGGCCGGCCGCCCAAAATTACCCCAAGAGCACAGCGACGACTCATCCAAGAGGTCACAAAAGACCCCACAACAACGTCCAAGGAACTGTAGGCCTCACTTGCCTCAGTTAAGGTCAGCGTTCATGCCTCCACCATCAGGAAAAGACTGGGCAAAAATGGCCTGCATGGCAGAGTTCCAAGGAGAAAACCACTGCTGAGCAAAAAGAACATCAAAGCTCGTCTCAATTTCTCCACAACACATCTTGATGATCCCCAAGACTTTTGGGACAACATTCTGTGGACCGATGAGACAAAAGTGGAACTCTTTGGAAGGTGTGTGTCCAATTATATCTGGCGTAGAAGGAACACTGCATTTCATAAAAAGAACATTATACCAACAGTAAAATATGGTGGTGGTAGTGTGATGGTCTGGGGCTGTTTTGCTGCTTCAGGACCTGGAAGACTTGCCGTGATAAAAGGAACTATGAATTCTGCTGTCTACCAAGAGATCCTGAAGGAGAATGTCCGACCATCTGTTCGTGTACTCAAGCTGAAACGAACTTGGGTTCTGCAGCAGGACAATGATCCTAAACACACCAGCAAGTCCACCACCGAATGGCTGAAGAAAAACAAAATGAAGACTTTGGAGTGGCCTAGCCAAAGTCCTGACCTGAATCCTATTGAGATGTTGTGGTATGACCTTAAAAAGGCCGTTCATGCTCGAAAACCCTCTAATGTAACTGAATTAGGACAATTCTGCAAAGATGAGTGGGCCAAAATTCCTCCAGGACGCTGTAAAAGCCTCATTGCACGTTATCGCAAACGCTTGGTTGCAGTTGTTGCTGCTAAGGGTGGCCCAACCAGTTATTAGGTTTAGGGGGCAATCACTTTTTCACACCGGGCCATGATGGTTTGGATTTTTTTTCACCTTTAATAATAAACTCCTTCATTTACAAATTGTATTTTGTGTTTACTTGAGTTGTCCTTGACTATTGTTTAAATTGGTTTGATGTTCCGAAACACTTAAGTGTGACAAACATGCAAAGGAACAGGAAATGAGGAAGGGGGCAAACACTTTTTCACACCACTGTATATAGCTAGCTATACTTCTCTTTTTTAATAGAGCTTGCAGTCAGTTGTAGGAGATTGTGCATGCTGTCTGCGTGCCCTGAACCCAGTATACACCGCTATATCCACCTATATAGCTAGCTATCTTGCTCGTTTTAAATAGAGCTTGCAGTCAGTTGTAGGAGGTTGTGCGTGCTGTCTGCCTGCTCTGAACCCAGTATACACCGCTATATCCACCTATATAGCTAGCTATCTTGCTCGTTTTAAATAGAGCTTGCAGTCAGTTGTAGGAGATTGTGCGTGCTGTCTGCGTGCTCTGAACCCAGTATACACCGCTACATCCATCTATATAGCTAGCTATCTTGCTCGTTTTAAATAGAGCTTGCAGTCAGTTGTAGGAGATTGTGCGTGCTGTCTGCGTGTTCTGAACCCAGTATACACCTCTATATCCATCTATATATCTAGCTATCTTGCTCATTTTAAATAGAGCTTGCAGTCAGTTGTAGGAGATTGTGCGTGCTGTCTGCGTGCCCTGAACCCAGTATACACCGTTATATCCACCTACATAGCTCTTCTCTAATTGAGCCATCTGCAGGAGTTAGTGGGTGTTGTGCGTGCCTCTAGCACAATATAAACTACCCAATTGCTGGTTTTCCCATCTCCCTTCAGGCCATTACCATGTCTGGAAGGCCAGCAAGGAGAGGCAGACAGGCGCGAGCCGATAAAAGAGGGCAAGCAGGCTCTGTGTTTAGAGACAACAGTGCTAGTCGTGGACGTGGTGCATCATCATCATCAGCACGTGGCCATGGGACACGCTTGTCCTTCTTTTCGGGAGCTGGATATGTTGAGCCGCAACATGCCAATGACTTGGTAGAGTGGATGACCAAGCCCTCTTCATCCTCCTCATCCTCTCTCACCCAGGCTCAGGGTACTAGCAAAGCAGCTGCCAACGCATCGTCTTCCCTCCTCTCAATGTCATCATCAGTGACTCATTCCCTAGACCCACCACGTCCACCTGAGGAGTCTCCTGAACTCTTTGAGCACAGTGTTGGGTACATGCTCCAGGAGGATGCCCAGTGTTTTGTAGGCTCTGATGATGATACTCGGCTAGAAGGAAGGCAGTAACGTGAATACAGAGAGAGGGGATGTTCAAGAAGGGCAGCAATCTAGCAGTTATGTTCCACAAGCTGCAGCATACTGCCAGGTTTGCTCCAGCGATGAAGAGGGAGGGGATGATGAGGGCACTGACTCCACGTGGGTGCCTGGTAGGAGAGAGGAGGAGGAGGAGGAGGCACATGTCCAACGAGGCAGGATGCCCTCTGGGGGCCAGCTTAGGGGCAGCACACCGACTGAATCACACCGCAGAGCTCCGCCTGTGCAGGGCGCTGCCTCTGCGCGTTATTCTAAAAGTTCTTTGGTGTGGGCCTTTTTTGAGACGAGTGCATCAGATCGCACTTCTGCTTTTTGTAACATATGTCTCAAGCATATCTCGCGTGGCCAAAACATCAGCCGCTTGGGCACCACATGCTTGACCAGACATATGTTGGCCTGCCATGCAGCTCGTTGGCAAGCGTACCTCAAAGACCCACACCAAAGAACAAAGCGGACCTCTCCTTGCTCCTCATCAGCTGGGATCTCCAACCCCACTAGACCTTCAGTCCTCTCTGAAACCTGCTCTGAGAGGAATGAAGGTGTAGAATTAGGTGTGTCACAGCCAAGTGCTTCCGGGCACTCTGCTAGCAGTACACCCACGTCCGATTATAGCAGGCAAATGTCCCAGCCCCACATACCAAACTTAAACTGCCAAATGGCAAATGGCACTCCATTAAACATCGAGTCACATGTCAAACACAGGGCGTTATATATCTTGCCCGTTGCCTTTGTGGCGGATTTTATGTAGGTAAAACAAAGCGACAATTTTGTATTCGAATCAAGGACCACATCAAACCCATTATTAAAAAGAAAATGGAGACGCCCATCAGTCGGCACGTTGGCCTCTTCCATGCTTTCAATCCCAAATTTATCACCTTTTCCGCACTTGAACACATCCCCCTTGATGTGAGAGGGGGCAGTGTGGATAATATCTTACTTCAACATGAAGCTGAATGGATTTTTAATTTAAGGGCTACAACTTCACCTGGCTTTAATGAAAACTTAAGCTTTAAACCCTTTTTGTGATATATTTTTTTCTGGCCCTTCAGTCCTGCTGACCGCCCCTCTGAGAGGGAACCTGTTTGGGTTCCCATTTCCCCCTCCCCCTTTCCCCCCCCTCCCTTTTTTTTTTTTTTTTTGTTATTTTTTTTATTTTATTTTTTCATTGTTTTATTTGAAATTTGTTTGTATTGATTTGTTTGTTAATAACGAGTATAAGAATACATTATGTATATGTTTATATGTCTATGATATTATTATGGTTATGACATTATTATGTGCAGCTTTCAGAGAAATAATTTTTGCCCTCCCCCTTTTTTTTTTTTATGATTCCCCACCCGAATGGTCCACCTCCTCGGTTTCCCCATCAGTGCTGTTCGCACGGACGCCCGGGGGCATAGGCGCCTTGTGTGCCACTGCCCCTTTCTAGCGCTGCGACGCTCCCCCTACATCGGTCGGAAGGTTTGGCCATTTTTTGCCATCCTTTTCCGACCCTCTTTTTCCATCGTTTTTGCCTCCACGCCTGACTGGGCGGTTGGATTGGTGGCCACGTTCGTCTATGCCGTTGCTTTTTACGAAGGCATCGTTCGTTCCCCTCTTTCCCCCGCCCACATGCTTGAGGCATTATGGGACTTGTAGGCTTACTCAGTCTCGTCCCATTGGTGAGCATGCGCAATAGCGCTCCTTTTGTCCGCATCAGGCCGACTACGTCAGACGCCGGCTTGATGGCGGGGCATATAAAAAGCCTTCGTAATACCGTCATTCCTTTGCGGGTCGCAGCCAAGGGTGACGCTTGATCCTCCAGACTTTGTACTTCTTGGTAAGCTTACTGCTATATCTTTCTATATTTACTTTAATCGATCGTTCTTTTCATTTGCAAACGTTCACTTTTCCTTCTGATTGTTTTTCAACCCTTTAGACCTGGGCTATTGTCCATGTTTCTTTTTGTATGTCTGCATTGACTCCCTGGCTTGGAATTCTATGCTTTGGGATGCTAATGTGTAATTCTTAGTGTATGTCTATATGCTTGAGTGTTTGTGTTTCATAACACTCAGTTTTTGATGTACATACCACCCTTTTGAGATATACTTTCTTACCTATCCTAACCTTTCTAATCTTCGTTTTGTTTTTTCTTTGATTGGCCACCCAGCTGGTACTTCTGTGCAGGTGTGTCTCCCTGAGTGCTCCAAAAGATTTTTTTCAAAATACGAGCGTCCCCATTTCTTACAACTATCCAACCTATGTAAGTAATATATTTTAAATTAAAATATATTGGTGTACTACCTTTCTCAATTTCTATACTTTAGAGGGTCTTTCACCCCTAAAAGGCTGTTTTATTTTAGCAACCTTAAAATTAGGTCATGTATTAAAGAACTTTAAATTATTCCAAAATTTCAAATTTCGCTTTTTACTACATACCTTTTTGTTATCAGTTTCCTTGGGTTGGCTTTTTAGCCCCCTGCGATTCAGCACTGCTGCAGTTAACCCCCGAGGTGGACAATTCCCCTACTTTACCATCAACGTAGTGGTTGAAGGTGGGTTTGATGTGTGTCTGTGTTGTTTTGGTGGTTTTTTTTTCTCTCTGCACTTATGAATTTTGTGATATATTCTATTACTATTTTTGTATTTTTGGTTTAGATTTTGTTCAAACATTCACACATCCCCTGAAGAAGCAATCCAATGCGAAACATGTCGGGACTATGTGTGCTTGACGAGAACAACCACTGTATTGCATTATTCTGTATCTTTTAAGCATATATTGCTACTGATTTTAACTTCAAACTTAATAAATTTTTGTACTACAAATTTTGTACTTTAATTAATTGTACTTTGTTAACTTGCACCGCGAAAATCCCTAATTTCCCTTCCTGTTCTTTGATTTATGTTTCAAATTTTCAGGGATGAGGTGCCATCTTTGTTAGGTGTTGTGTGAGGTTGAACCATCAAAATTTTTCCAATTTTACCTACATATCTACATATGCACCTGCCACAACTGAACCAAGGCACATTTCTGCACCCACCTTCACTGAACCAACAAGCCCTTTTGCATCTGACATTGATGCACCTTATAAACCTACCACCACTAAACTGATTGCACCTTTCTGCACCTGCCATCACAACTCTGATGCACATTTTTGCACATGGTGCTGTCACTATGCCTCATCTGCACCCACAGCCAATGTGCCAACACTCACTTGAATATTCATCCTCTTGATAATGTTTATTTAAAGATTTTCTAGTTTTTTTTTCTATAATTGTCAGGGGACAGACTGATTCAAGCCACAATGGGAGATATCATAATCTTTTAACAATGCTAGTACCGTATATACTCGAGTATAGGCCGACCCGAATATAAGCCGAGGCCCCCAATTTACCCCAAAAAAACTGGGAAACTTATTGACTCGTGTATAAGCCGAGAGTGAGACATGCCTGTCCATCCCTGTGTGTCCGTCCATCCCTGTGTCCGTCCATCCCTGTGTGTGTGTGTCCATCCCTGTGTGTGTGTCCATCCATCCCTGTGTGTGTGTCCATCCATCCCTGTGTGTGTGTCCATCCATCCCTGTGTGTGTGTCCATCCATCTCTGTGTGTGCAGCCTTCTGTGTCCAGCCTACCTGTGTCCCGAGCCTGCGTCCCAAGCCTGCGTCCCGCCTCCGTCCCGAGCCTGTGTGCTTCTGCCATGCCAGGATCGCCGCTCTTCTCGTCTGACAGACGGCGTCGGCGCCTCGGCGGCCATTCCACTGTTCAAAAGCCGCGCCTCCGTCTGTGATAGGCGGAACACTCAATTTCCCAGCAGTCTGTGTTCCGCCTATCACGGACATCCTCTCATCCTCGTCCGTAGTATGAGGATGAGCGGATGTCCGTGATAGGCGGACCACTGACTGCTGGGAAATTGAGTGTTCCGCCTATCACAGACAGGGAGGCGCGGCTTTTGAATAGTAGAATGGCCGCCGTCTGTCTGCTCGACACGCTGATCGGGCAGGCAGACGGCGATGACTCGAGTATAACCCGAGGGGGGCACTTTCAGCCTCAAAAAAGAGGCTGAAAATCTCGGCTTATACTCGAGTATATACGGTATATGAATTCCACAATAATAACACTCACAGTAGATACTGTTTTTCATGCCTCATTCAGAAGGTTACATGCATTACTTACCAGTAGCAGGATTCTGCATGGCCTTCTCTTTTATATATATATACCGTATTCCACACAGGTTTTATTGAATTTTCACTATATTTCCAGAACTCATAAAAGAAATAGGTTATCTTTCTGGCTGGAATTAAAATGCGAGTGAGATACTGTTTGTAATCACAGGACAGACCGAAGCTTCCTGCTGAAAGTAGTGGGACACCAAATGTAGTTTTCAGCCTATGTAAAAAAAAAAACACACATAAAATTAACAGGAAACAATATGTGCAAGAATTAGAATGCCAGTGTCATTACCCTTATTCTAAATTGTGTATGACAAAAAACAAACATTATAATGTGTTCTAGAAGTGGTGTAAAATTCCACACCTACTGTCACTGTGCTGATGCACATTTAGGTTAGCATAATATGAGTGCCAATAGAAGCAACCCCCAACTTCCAATAGCTATATCATAGTAATATTACAGATAGAAAGCATGAAAGTAACAATATGGTTTTGAGCTCCCTGGGCATCCCTTTGTTAAGTGCACAGATCAATAATGTTTTTTTTAAAGACACCAGCACTTAAGACCATGTGTTAAATTACTATACATAGTGACATAGTAGGTGAGGTTGAAAAAAGACACAAGTCCATCAAGTGCAACCTGGAGGGAGAACACACACATGGCGTCACTGGCGGGAGAAAAAACACACACAGGGGGGCACTGGAGGGAGAACACACACAAGGGGGGCACTGGAGGGAGAACACACACAGGGGGACACTGGAGGGAGAACACACACAGGGGGACACTGGAGGGCGAGCACACACATACAGGGGGACACTGGAGGGAGAACACACACACACAGGGGGCACTGGAAGGAGTACATACACACACAGGGGGACACTGGAGGAAAAGAGCACACACACACGGGGACACTGGAGCAAGAACACACACACACAGAGGGACACTGGTGGGAGAGCACACACACAGGGGGACACTGGAGGCAGAAAACACACACACAGGGGGACATTGGAGAGAGAGCACACACACAGGGAGACACTGGAGAGAGAGCACACACACAAGGGGACACTGAAGAGAGAGCACATACAGGGGGACACTGGAGAGAGAGCACACACACAGGAGGACACTGGGAGGGAGAACACACACAGGGGGACACTGGAGGGAGAGCACACACAGGGGGACACTGGAAGGAGGACACACACACAGGGGGACAATGGAGAGAGAGCAGACACACACGGGGGCACTGGAGGGAGAACACACACAGGGGGACACTGGAGGGAGAACACACACACAGGGGGACACTGGAGAGAGCGCACATACACAGGGGACACTGGAGAGAGAGCACACACATACGGGGGGCACTGGAGGGAGAACACACACACAGGGGGGCACTGGAGGGAGAACACACACACAGGGGGGTATTGGAGGGAGAGCACACACACACAGGAGGACACTGGAGAGAGAGCACACACACACAGGGGTCACTGGAGGGGGAACACACACAGGGGGGCACTGGAGGGAGAACAAACACACAGGGGGCACTGGAGGGAGAACACACGCACACAGGGGGACACTGGAGGGAGAACACACACAGGGGGAAACTGGAGGGAGAGCACACACACACACACACAGGGGGACACTGGAGGGAGAACACACACACAGTGGGACACTGGAGAGAGAGCACACAATGGGGGCACTGGAGGGAATACACACACAGGGGGACATTGTAGGGAGAACACACACGGGGGGACACTGGAGGGGGAGCACACACACGCAGGGGGGCATTGGAGGGGGAGCACACACACACAGGGGGGCACTGGAAGGAGAAGACACACACACAGGGGGACATTGGAGGGATCACACACACACGCACACAGGGGGACACTGGAGGGAGAAAACACACACACACAGGGGGACACTGGAGAGAGAGAGAGCACACACACAGGGGGACACTGGAGAGAGAGCACACACACACAGGGGGACACTGGAGAGAGAGCACACACAGGGGGACCCTGGAGAGAGAGCACACACACAGGGGGACACTGGAGAGAGAGCACACACACAGGGAGACACTAGGGAGGGAGAACACAAACACACAGGGGGACACTGGAGGGAGAACACACACAGGGGGACACTGGAGGGTGAAGACACACAGGGGGCACTGGCAGGAGAGAACACACACACACACAGGGGGGCACTGGAGGGAGAACACACACACAGGGGGGCACTGGAGAGAGAAGGCACACACACTGGAGGGAGAACACACACACAGGGGGACACTGGAGGGAGAAGACACACACACAGGGGGACACTGGAGGGAGCACACACACACACACAAACAGGGGGACACTGGAGGGAGAAGACACACACAGGGGGACACTGGAGGGAGCACACACACACACAGGAGGACACTGGAGGGAGAAAACACACACACAGGGGGACACTGGAGAGAGAGCACACACAGGGAAACACTGGAGAGAGAGCACACACACAAGGGGACACTGAAGAGAAAGCACACACAGAGTGACACTGGAGAGAGAGCACACGCACAGGGGGACACTGGGAGGGAGAACACACACAGAGGGACACTGGAGGGAGAGCACACACAGGGGGACATTGGAGGGAGAACACACAGGGGGACACTGGAGAGAGAGCACAACACAAGGGGACACTGGAGAGAGAGCACACACAGGGGGACACTGGAGGGAGAACACACACAGGGCGTCACTGGAGGGAGAACACACACACACAGGGGGACACTGGAGGGAGAACACACACAGGGGGACACTGGAGGGAGAACACACACACAGGGGGACACTGGAGAGAGCGCACATACACAGGGGACACTGGAGAGAGAGCACACACATACGGGGGGCACTGGAGGGAGAACACACACACAGGGGGGCACTGGAGGGAGAACACACACACAGGGGGGTATTGGAGGGAGAGCACACACACACAGGAGGACACTGGAGAGAGAGCACACACACACAGGGGTCACTGGAGGGGGAACACACACAGGGGGCACTGGAGGGAGAACAAACACACAGGGGGCACTGGAGGGAGAACACACGCACACAGGGGGACACTGGAGGGAGAACACACACAGGGGGAAACTGGAGGGAGAGCACACACACACACACACACAGGGGGACACTGGAGGGAGAACACACACACAGTGGGACACTGGAGAGAGAGCACACAATGGGGGCACTGGAGGGAAAACACACACAGGGGGACATTGTAGGGAGAACACACACGGGGGGACACTGGAGGGGGAGCACACACACGCAGGGGGGCATTGGAGGGGGAGCACACACACAGGGGGGCACTGGAAGGAGAAGACACACACACAGGGGGACATTGGAGGGATCACACACAAACGCACACAGGGGGAAACTGGAGGGAGAAAACACACACACACAGGGGGACACTGGAGAGAGAGAGAGCACACACACAGGGGGACACTGGAGAGAGAGCACACACACACAGGGGGACACTGGAGAGAGAGCACACACAGGGGGACCCTGGAGAGAGAGCACACACACAGGGGGACACTGGAGAGAGAGCACACACACAGGGAGACACTAGGGAGGGAGAACACAAACACACAGGGGGACACTGGAGGGAGAACACACACAGGGGGACACTGGAGGGTGAAGACACACAGGGGGCACTGGGAGGAGAACACACACACAGGGGGGCACTGGAGGGAGAACACACACACAGGGGGGCACTGGAGAGAGAAGGCACACACACTGGAGGGAGAACACACACACACAGGGGGACACTGGAGGGAGAAGACACACACACAAGGGGACACTGGAGGGAGCACACACACACACAAACAGGGGGACACTGGAGGGAGAAGACCCACACAGGGGGACACTGGAGGGAGCACACACACACACAGGAGGACACTGGAGGGAGAAAACACACACACAGGGGGACACTGGAGAGAGAGCACACACAGGGAAACACTGGAGAGAGAGCACACACACAAGGGGACACTGAAGAGAAAGCACACACAGAGTGACACTGGAGAGAGAGCACACGCACAGGGGGACACTGGGAGGGAGAACACACACAGAGGGACACTGGAGGGAGAGCACACACAGGGGGACATTGGAGGGAGAACACACAGGGGGACACTGGAGAGAGAGCACAACACAAGGGGACACTGGAGAGAGAGCACACACAGGGGGACACTGGAGGGAGAACACACACAGGGCGTCACTGGAGGGAGAACACACACACACAGGGGGACACTGGAGGGAGAACACACACAGGGGGACACTGGCGGGAGAACACACAAACAGGGGGAAACTGGAGGGACAGCACACACACACAGGGGGACACTGGAGGGAGAACACACACACAGGGGGACACTGGAGAGAGAGCACACACACACAGGGGGGCACTGGAGGGAGAACACACACAGGGGCACATTGGAGGGAGAACACACACGGGGGACACTGGAGGGGGAGCACACACACACAGGGGGGCACTGGAGGGGGAGCACACAGGGGGACACTGGAAGGAGAAGACACACACACAGGGGGACACTGGAGGGAGCACACACACACGCACACAGGGGGACACTGGAGGGAGAAAACACACACACAGGGGGACACTGGAGAGAGAGAGCACACACAGGGGGACACTGGAGAGAGAGCACACACACACAGGGGGACACTGGAGAGAGAGCACACAGGGGGACACTGGGAGCACACACACAGGGAGACACTAGGGAGGGAGAACACAAACACACAGGGGGACACTGGAGGGAGAACACACACAGGGGGACACTGGAGGGAGAACACACACAGGGCGTCACTGGAGGGAGAAAAACACACACGGGGGGCACTGGAGGGAGAACACACACACAGGGGGCACTGGAGGGAGAACACACACAGGAGGACACTGGACGGAGAACACACACACACAGGGGGGCACTGGAAGGAGTACATACACACACAGGGGGACACTGGAGGAAGAGAGCACACACAGACGGGGACACTGGAGGGAGAACACACAGAGGGGGACACTGGTGGGAGAGCACACACACAGGGGGACACTGGAGGGAGGAAAAACACACACAGGGGGACACTGGAGAGAGAGCACACACACAGGGGGACACTGGAGAGAGAGCACACATACAAGGGGACACTGAAGAGAGAGCACACACAGTGGGACACTGGAGAGAGAGCACACACACAGGAGGACACTGGGAGGGAGAACACACACACACAGGGGGGCACTGGAGGAAGAGTACACACAGGGGGACACTGGAAGGAGGACACACACACAGGGGGACACTGGAGAGAGAGCACACACACACAGGGGGCACTGGAGGGAGAACACACACAGGGGGCACTGGAGGGAGAACACACACAGGGGGACACTGGAGAGAGAGCACACACAAGGGGACACTGGAGAGAGAGCACACACAGGGGGACACTGGAGGGAGAACACACACAAGGGGACACTGGAGGGAGAACACACACAGGGTGTCACTGGAGGGAGAACAAACACACACAGGGGGGCACTGAAAGGAGAACACACACACAGGGGGGGGGGCAATGGAGGGAGAACACACACAGGGGGACACTGGAGGGAGAACACACACACACAGGGGGACCCTGGAGGGCAAGCACACACATACAGGGGGACACTGCAGGGAGAACACACACATATATGGGGGCACTGGAAGGAGTACATACACACAGGGGGACACTGGAGGAAGAGTGCACACACACACTGGGACACTGAAGGGAGAACGCACACAGAGGGGGACACTGGAGGGAGAACACACACAAACACACAGAGGGACACTGGTGGGAGAGCACACACACACAGGGGGGACACTGGAGGGGGAGCACAAACACAGGGGGTCACTGGAGGGGAGCACAAACACAGGGGGTCACTGGAGGGGAGCACACACACAGGGGGACACTGGAAGGAGAAGACACACACAGGGGCACACTGGAGGGAGAAGACACACACAGGGGGACACTGGCGGGAGCACACACACAGGGGTACACTTGAGGGAGAAAAAACACACAGAGGGGGACACTGGAGAGAGAGCACCCACAGGGGGACACTGGAGAGAGAGCACACACACACAGGAGAACACTGGAGAGAGAGCACACACAGGGGGACACTGGAGAGAGAGCACACACACAGGGGGATACTGGAGAGAGAGCACACACACAGGGAGACACTGGAGGGAGAACACACACACAGGGGGGACACTGGAGGGAGAGCACACACACACACAGGGGGGCACAGGAGGGAGAACACACAGGGGGCACTGGAGGGAGAACACACAGGAGAGCACTGGAGGGAGAGCGCACACAAAGGGACACTGGAGGGAGAACACACACATGGGGGCACTGGAGGGGGAACACACACAGGGGGACACTGGAGTGAGAACGCACTCACACAGGGGGACACTGGATGGAGAACACACACACAGGGGGACACTGGAGAGAGACCACACACACGGGGACACTGGAGGGAGAACACACACAGGGAGAAACTGGAGGGAGAACACAAACATACAGGGGGGCACTGGAGGGAGAACACACACAGGGGGGCACTGAAGGGAGAGCATACACACAGGGGGACACTTGAGGGGGAGCACACACACAGAGGGGATCACTGGAGGGAGAAGACACACACACACAGGGGGACACTGGATGGAGAAGACACACAGGGGGACAATGGAGGACACACACACAAGGGGGGCACTGGAGCGAGAGCACACACAGGGGGACACTGGAGGGAGAAGACACACACACAGGGGGACACTGGAGGGAAAGCATACACACACAGGGGGACACTTGAGGGGGAGCACACACACAGAGGGGGACACTGGAGGGAGAAGACACACACACACACACAGGGGGGCACTGGAGGGAGAACACACACAGGGGTACATTGGAGGGAGAACACACACACGGGGGGACACTGGAGGGAAAACACACAGGGGGACACTGGAGGGAGAACACACACAGGGGGACACTGGATGGAGAACACACAGGGGGACACTGGAGAGAGAGCACACACACAGGAGACACTGGGGAGGGAGCACACACACACACAGGTGGACACTGGAGGGAGAGCACACACAGGGGGGCACTGGAGGGAGAACACACACAGGGGGACACTGGAGGGAGAACACACACAGGGGGACACTGGATGGAGAACACACAGGGGGACACTGGAGGGGGAACACACACAGGGGGACAATGGATTGAGAAGACACACACACACAGGGGACATTGGAAGGATAACACACACACAGGGGGACACTGCAGGGAGAACACACACATACAGGGGGAAACTGGAGGGAGAACACACACGGGGGGCACTGGAGGGGGAGCACACACACAGGGGGGCACTGGAGGGGGAGCACACACACAGGGGGACACTGGAAGGAGAAGACACACACACACAGGGGGACACTGGAGGGAGCACACACACACACACACAGGGGGACACTGGAGGGAGAAAACACACACAGCGGGACACTGGATAGAGAACACACAGGGGGACACTGGAGGGGGAACACACACAGGGGGACAATGGATTGAGAAGACACACACACAGGGGACATTGGAAGGATAACACACACACAGGGGGACACTGCAGGGAGAACACACACACACGGGGGGGACACTGGAGGGGAGCACACACAGGGGGGCACTGGAGGAGGAGCATGCACACAGGGGGACACTGGAAGGAGAAGACACACACACACAGGGGGACACTGGAGGGAGCACACACACGCACACAGGGGGACACTGGAGGGAGAAAACACACACAGCCGGACACTGGAGAGAGAGAGAGCACACACACAGGGGTACACTGGAGAGAGAGCACACACACACAGGGGGACACTGGAGAGAGAGCAAACACAGGGGGACCCTGGAAAGAGAGCACACACACAGGGGGACACTGGAGAGAGGGCACACACACAGGGAGACACTAGGGAGGGAGAACACAAACACACAGGGGGACACTGGAGGGAGAACACACATAGGGGGACACTGGAGAGAGAAGACACACACAGGGGGACACTGGCGGGAGCACACACACAGGGGTACACTTGAGGGAGAAAAAACACACACAGGGGGACACTGGAGAGAGAGCACCCATAGGGGGACACTGGAGAGAGAGCACACACACACACGGGAACACTAGATAGAGAGCACACACAGGGGGACACTGGAGAGAGAGCACACACACAGGGGGATACTGGAGAGAGAGCACACACACAGGGAGACACTGGAGGGAGAACACACACACAGGGGGACACTGGAGAGAGAGCACACACACACAGGGGGGCACAGGAGGGAGAACACACAGGGGGCACTGGAGGGAGAACACACAGGAGGGCACTGGAGGGAGAGCGCACACAAAGGGACACTGGAGGGAGAACACACACATGGGGGCACTGGAGGGGGAACACACACAGGGGGACACTGGAGTGAGAACGCACTCACACAGGGGGACACTGGATGGAGAACACACACACAGGGGGACACTGGAGAGAGACCACACACACGGGGACACTGGAGGGAGAGCACACACAGGGAGAAACTGGAGGGAGAACACAAACACACGGGGGGGCACTGGAGGGAGAACACACACACAGGGGGACACTGGAGGGAAAACACACAGGGGGGACACTGGAGGGAGAACACACACAGGGGGACACTGGATGGAGAACACACAGGGGGACACTGGAGAGAGAGCACACAGGGGGACACTGGAGAGAGAGCACACAGGGGGACACTGGAGGGGGAACACACACAGGGGGACAATGGATTGAGAAGACACACACACACAGGGGACATTGGAAGGATAACACACACACAGGGGGACACTGCAGGGAGAACACACACATACAGGGGGAAACTGGAGGGAGAACACACACGGGGGGCACTGAAGGGGGAGCACACACACAGGGGGGCACTGGAGGGGGAGCACACACACAGGGGGACACTGGAAGGAGAAGACACACACACACAGGGGGACACTGGAGGGAGCACACACACACACACACAGGGGGACACTGGAGGGAGAAAACACACACAGCGGGACACTGGAGGGAGAACACACAGGGGGACACTGGAGGGGGAACACACACAGGGGGCCAATGGATTGAGAAGACACACACACAGGGGACATTGGAAGGATAACACACACACAGGGGGACACTGCAGGGAGAACACACACACACGGGGGGGGACACTGGAGGGGAGCAGACACACAGGGGGGCACTGGAGGAGGAGCATGCACACAGGGGGACACTGGAAGGAGAAGACACACACACACAGGGGGACACTGGAGGGAGCACACACATGCACACAGGGGAACACTGGAGGGAGAAAACACACACAGCCGGGCACTGGAGAGAGAGAGAGCACACACACAGGGGGACACTGGAGAGAGAGCACACACACACAGGGGGACACTGGAGAGAGAGCAAACACAGGGGGACCCTGGAAAGAGAGCACACACACAGGGGGACACTGGAGAGAGGGCACACACACAGGGAGACACTAGGGAGGGAGAACACAAACACACAGGGGGACACTGGAGGGAGAACACACACAGGGGGACACTGGAGGGAGAAGACACACACAGGGGGACACTGGCGGGAGCACACACACAGGGGGACACTGGAGAGAGAGCACACACACACAGGGGGACACTGGAGAGAGAGCAAACACAGAGGGACCCTGGAAAGAGAGCACACACACAGGGGGACACTGGAGAGAGGGCACACACACAGGGAGACACTAGGGAGGGAGAACACAAACACACAGGGGGACACTGGAGGGAGAACACACACAGGGGGACACTGGAGGGAGAACACACAGGGCGTCACGGGATTGAGAAAAAACACACACAGGGGGGCACTGGAGGGAGAACACACACACAGGGGTGCACTGGAGGGAGAACACACACAGAAGGACACTGGAGGGAGAACACACAGGGAGACACTGGAGGGCGAGCACACACATACAGGGGGACACTGGAGGGAGAACACACACACACACAGGGGGCACTGGAAGGAGTACATACACACACAGGGGGACACTGGAGGAAGAGAGCACAGACACACGGGGACACTGGAGGGAGAAAACACAGAGGGGGGCACTGGAGGGAGAACACACACACACACAGTGGGACACTGGTGGGAGAGCACTCACACAGGCGCACACTGGTGGGAGAAAACACACACATAGGGGGACACTGGAGAGAGAGCACACACACAGGGGGACACTGGAGAGAGCGCACACACACAAGGGGACACTGAAGAGAGAGCACACACAGGGGAACACTGGAGAGAGAGCACACACACAGGAGGACACTGGGAGGGAGAGCACACAGGGGGACACTGGAAGGAGGACACACACACAGGGGGACACTGGAGAGAGAGCACACACACACACACAGGGGGCACTGGAGGGAGAACACACACAGGGGGACACAGGAGAGAGAGCACACACAAGGGGACACTGGAGAGAGAGCACACACAGGGGGACAATGGAGGGAGAACACACACAAGGGGACACTGGAGGGAGAACAAACACACACAGGGGGGCACTGGAGGGAGAACACACACACAGGGGGGCAATGGAGGGAGAACACACACAGGGGGACACTGGAGGGAGAACACACACACAGGGGGACACTGGATGGAGAACACACACACATAGTGGGGCACTGGAAGGAGTACATACACACAGGGGGACACTGGAGGAAGAGAGCAGACACACACGGGGACACTGGAGGGAGAACACACACAGAGGGGGACACTGGAGGGAGAACACACACACAGGGGGACACTGGGGGGAGAATACACACATAGGGGGACACTGGAGGGGGAGCACACACACACAGGGGGGACAGTCGAGGGGGAGCCCACACACAGGGGGTCACTGGAGGGGAAGCACACACACAGGGGGACACTGGAAGGAAAAGACACACACAGGGGCACACTGGAGGGAGAAGACACACACAGGGGGACACTGGAGGAAACACACACACACAGGGGTACACTTGAGGGAGAAAAAACACACAGGGGGACACTGGAGAGAGAGCACACACATACAGGGGGACACTGGAGAGAGAGCACACACAGGGGGACACTGGAGAGAGAGCACACACAGGGGGACACTGGAGAGAGAGCACACACACAGAGGGATACTGGAGAGAGAACACACAGGGGGGCACTGGAGGGAGAGCACACGGGGGGCACTGGCGGGAGAACACACAGGAGGGCACTGGAGGGAGAGCGCACACAAAGGAACACTGGAGGGAGAATACACAGGGGGGCACTGGAGGGAGAACAAACACAGGGGGACACTGGAGAGAGACCACACACACAGGGGGACACTGGAGGGAGAGCACACACAGGGAGACACTGGAGGGAGAACACAAACACACAGGGTGGCACTGGAGGGAGAACACACACACAGGGGGGCACTGAAGGGAGAGCATACACACAGGGGGACACTTGAGGGGGAGCACACACACAGAGGGGGACACTGGAGGGAGAAGACACACATACACAGGGGGACACTGGATGGAAAAGACACACAGGGGGACACTGGAGGGAGAACACACACAGGGGGGACACTGGAGTGAGAACACACACACAAGGGGGGCACTGGAGCGAGAGCACACACAGGGGGATGCTGGAGGGAGAAGACACACACACAGGGGGACACTGGAGGGAGAGCATACACACACAGGGGGACACTTGAGGGGGAGCACACACACAGAGGGGAACACTGGAGGGAGAAGACACACACACACAGGGGGACACTGGATGGAGAAGACACACAGGGGGACACTGGAGGGGGAACACACACACAAGGGGGGCACTGGAGGGAGAACACACAGGGGGACACTGGAGGGAGAACACACACAGGGGGACACTGGATGGAGAACACACAGGGGGACACTGAAGAGAGAGCACACACAGGGGGACACTGGGGAGGGAGAACACACACACACACACACAGGGGGACACTGGCGGGAGAGCACACACAGGTGGATACTGGAGGGAGAACACACACACACAAGGGGGGCACTGGAGGGAGAGCATACACAGACATACACTGGAGGGAGAAGACACACACACAGGGGGACACTGGAGGGAGAACACACACAGGGGGACACTGGATGGAGAACACACAGGGGGACACTGGAGGGAGAGCACACACAGGGCGACAATGGATTGAGAAGACACACACACAGGGGACATTGGAAGAAGAACACACACAGGGGGACACGGGAGGGAGAACACACACACAGGGGGACACTGGAGGGAGAACACACACACAAGGGGGACACTGGAGGGAGAACACACACACAGGGGGACACTGGAGGGAGCACACACACACAGGGGGACACTGCGGGGGCGGGGGGACCAGGAGAGTAACATGGGCCAGGGAAAGTTCTTAGAAAAACATAATGCATACAAGTACTGTTCTGTCTGTCATTATCACACTGACTTGCTGCACACAAGTCAGGTCAGTGTGGGTGGCCAATTTGAAGATGAGACTCTGTTCCGCTGTGTGCCTGCTCTGTCTGTATTGCAGCCTCCAGCTACCTTACCAACACGACAGTCCCCCGCGGCAGTGAGATATGGCTCCTCCCGTCAGTTGAATTCCACAGGGGGAGAGGTGGCCGGAGGCACGCCTGTCTCAGTCTGCAATAATCCCCATATGGCTGCCACTGATGGCTCTGTGTCCATGATTCCTCTTTCACTCTCTGATCCATCCCTGCCAGCTCACTCCTCTCGGCAAGCAAGGATTTAGTTCACTGCTCCTCGGGGCAGGCATAGTGTTCACTATTCTGAATTCCACAATCTCCATGATAAGCTGCGGCCAACTCCAGTGGCAGACTGAGCCTCTCATGGGTTCCCCCCTGACCCCACGGGCCCTCAGTCAGTGCCCGAGTGCCTGAATGGTCAGTGCGCCCCTGATTGCGGGTGCTGTTTTTGGGAGAAAAAACGCACAAGGAGCAGAAAGCTGAATTAAGCAGGCTGGTCTGGGCAGAGATGAAGCTGGATGAGAGTTACAGAGCCCTCCGGTGGCATGTATCCCAAGCATGTCCCTGGATAGCGGATGACAGCCCAATGGAAGGCTTAAGCTACGGCTGCCTGGGACTGTTTTATGTGAAGCTAACAGGGGACTCTAACTTTGGGAGTGATTTAGAGTGGCGGTTGGACGAAATCATGGTTTTTAGAAAAGGGCTACTGAACGTCTCGGAAGTGCACTGGGCACTGGAAGATATAGAGTTTCTGGCCGTTCAGGAATGGGAGCTGAAGATTGCCTACAGATGGCTGCTAGACTCTGCTCAGTGCCAGGGCTGGGCTCCCTTTGCCAGGGACTATCAGGAAATACCTGTTGACAACTCTGAAATCCTTGCTGAATAGTCGGCAATGTGGCAGAGTAACAGTGTGCTTTGCCAACCTGCCCCCCCAGCTATGCACGCGGAGGTCTTATGGCGGATGCAGCAAGTGCTGACTGACCTTGATGATCCTGTTTCTGCATGGGATGACCTTGGATGGATGCCCTGTTGTCAGCACTTCAGCACTTCAGCTTTGGGGATGGCAATCTCCAGATTTTACACTGCCGATTCTCTGGCATGCCTGTCCAGCAGCATGCCAGAGAATCGGCAGTGGAAAATCTGGTGATTGCCATCTCCAAAGCTGAAGTGCTGACAACAGGGCAGAGCTCTGCTAACCTCTGCTCAGCACCGATAGCATCTTCTGGGTTTCACGGACAGGAGATGGTGAAACTCTATCCCCAGACACCAGTTGCAGAGACAGGGTATTTGATAGACTTTTCTGCTGAGCAAGAAGAACCTGATGAGCCTCCAGCAGAAGAGCTGGTATTAGGGCCAAATTTCACTGTGCTCTGCCAAGCACCCACAGCAATATCTGTGGAATTACAAAGAACTTCCACAGCTGAAGCGCTGGTCCAAGACCTCTGCCCCACACCTGTGGCAGTTCCGGAGGCTCAGGGTGAGAAGGTGGCGATCACTTCCCAGCAGCAGATACAGGGGGAGAAGGGAGAGGAGGCATTTGTTGTCCCTCCTCAACAATCGGCCATTGTGGAGAAAGTGGTCTTTCCTCCCCAGCAAAGATCTGTGCACCTGGGAGACAGTACCATAGGCATGTCATCCCAGCAGCCAGATGAGGGAACGGAAAGGGAAGCAGCCAGCACACCTCCCCAATGGCAGCTACACAGTTTGGGAGTGGAGGAATCCAGCCTCCTACCCCAACAGTTAGCCGAAGTGGATGATGTGGAGTCCCCAGCAGAAGTGCTGGCAACAGGGCAGAGTGCTATAAAACTCTCCCCAGCACCGGCAGCAACTGTGGAGTTCCAGGGAGCTGGGGCAGTCGGCTCATCTCTCCAGACACACATTACAGAATGTATGGACATTTAATTGACTGTTCATCAGAGGGTGTCATAGACTATGCATCACCTGCTCAAGTACTTGCAGCAGAACAGAGTACTGCAGACCCCTGCTCCACACCCATGGCAGTTTCAGAGGCACAAGGTGAGACAGTGAAGGTCCCTCTCTCCCAGTGGATTTCAGAGATGCAGGGAGGAGAAGCAGACATTTTCCCTCCCCAACAAGGGTTCATGCACCTGGGAGACAATACCAGTGAACGGGAGTTCAAACAGCAGATGGTGCCCCAGAATGATGACACCAACCCAGCTCAAGTGCTGGCATTTGGGCAGAGTGCTACCAACCTCTGCCCAGCACTGGTAATGGCTGCAGAGTTCCAGGGAGCCGGGAAGGTCGGCCTCACTCCCCAAAAGTCTGCTGGAGTGGATGATGTGGGGTCCTCAGCTGAAGTGCTAACAGGACAGAATGCTACTGGCCCCTACACACAACTGCAGCTTGAGCTGATATCGGTGGATGGAACTTCAGTCTCCACTTGTATACCCCAGGGATGCTGGGCAGTCGGCCCAGGTCCCCAACAGCCTGATGGAGTAAGCCCAGTCACCTGTCTTCTCTCCAGCGGCCGAAAAGACTCCAGGGAGAAGTGCCAGTCCAGGCCTCTCTCCAGCAGCGGATATGTTCTCTGAGAGAGGCAGAGGTTGGCTGGGTGAGGAATACTCTGTTTGGAACAATTTGTTTGGGGTACTGTGTGGATACCAGCATTAGAGGACTGGAACCACTGACTAACTTCAGAGTCAACCCGTCTGGGGTCTCCTCCTGTGTTAGTCTCCTGCCGAAAGGGGAGAAATGTGACAGACCTAGCCGGGACCAAGGCTTTTGGAGTTGGAGGGGACTGAATGTGAGTCTCTTGCCCACTGATTATGGGCCCTGGCATTTGGGGGAACGGTGCTCTTTGTGAGCTGTATGCCTGGGCACCCCTGAGGTGGTGTTACTTGGATTCAGGTCCGTGCCCCCCCCCCCCCCCCCCCAAGACACACAGACTCTGGATATGTTAAAGGTTTTTTTAATGTAACTACATTAAAGAACTCTTGAGTAGCCTCTTTCCAAGAGTCTCTGACTTAGTTTGTCTGCCTCTTTTTGAAAATCTGCATTGCTTGAACAGTTTCTTTTGGTACATAGATATTGGCTATAGGGTATTGATTTTTTGAGAGTGGTTGGATGAAAACTATCTGAATGTAAAATAGTATTTCCTGCAGTCTTTTCTATAAAGTTTAGTTGTAAGTTGTCCTTCTTTTTTAATCACAGTAACATCCAGAAAATTCACCTTGCGCTGATAGAAATTCATAGTAAAAAATAAATTGAAGTTATTCTTATTCAGCAACTCCAAATATTGCAACAATCGAGGCAAAGGTCCATGTCAGGTCATTATCTGGCTAGTGTACAGCGACAAATCTTCATCAGATAGGAATTCCTGCTCCCACTCACCCAGGTACAAGTTGGTATATGAGGGGGCGCAATACGTCCCCACAGCCACACCCTGTACCTGGAGGTACTGGGAGTCCTGAAACTGAAAGATATTGTTAAACAAAATCTATCTCAACATGGAAATAATAAACTTATTAAATTTCCATTCAGACAAGCAATGCTGTAATAATACATGTCCATTCACTTCCAACTCTTTCTTATATGGGATGTTATTGTATAAGGATTCCACGTCAACTGTAACTAGACATGCATTTTCTGGAAATGTAATTCTCAATTATCTGTAAGTAATGTAGTGTGTCCTTCACATATGAAGCTAAACTGACCACATGGGGTCTAATGCAGCGTACGCACGCTCGTACTAACCGGCAGACCTGAGTCCGCCGGAAAATCCGCCCGTGTGTGGTCTCCGGCGGACTTTTTCCTCCCAAAAGTCCGGCGCACTTAGAAAGAAGTCTTGACTCAAAATTGACAATCCGCTCGTCTGTGTGCTAGTCCGCCGGACTTTTGAAATGAACGGACTTGCCCACACACGGAGTAAAGTCCGTTCATTTTGAACATGACTCCAGGTAGACGGGACTAGAGCCTAATTGGCCAAAGGTAGGGTATATTTGGCCAATAATCGTTTAGGGAGACTAAGTCCACACCCCACACTATATAAGGCTGCTTACACGGCGACCCTGTGTAGTGTTGTTGGTGTGGACAGAGAGATTTGATTAAGCAGGCAGGTTATTCAGTTAGTGCCAGTGTATTTGATATATATATATATATATAGTGTTTTATATATATATATATATATATATATATATATATATATATATATATATATATATATATATATATATACTCTGCATCCAGTCAGTGTAGCCTATATCTACATTCTACAGTGCATTCCGTGGTGTACTATTTCTATTCCACTTCAGGCAGTGTATTTGAGATATATATATATATATATATATATATATATATATATATATATATATATATATATATATGTATACATACAGTCAGTCTAGTGTGTGTGTTTATATAGATTATATACATATATATATATATATATATATATATATATATATATATATACTCTGCAGCTTCCAGTGTAGCCTATATCTACAGTGCATTCCTTGGTGTACTGTGTCTACTACTTATCTGGTGGTGTACACATTACACAATGCAGTGCAAATGTAGTGCAGTTGCTACTACTTTTCTGGTAGTGTACACATTACACAATACAGTGCATCCATAGTGCAGTTGCTACTGCTTTTCTGGTGGTGTACACAGTACACAATACAGTGCAGCTGTAGTGCATTTGCTACTACTTTTCTGGTGGTGTACACAGTGCACAACACAGTGCTTTGTGGTGTTGCAAAACGAAATATACATCATGTCTGAAAGGCCACCAAGGAGAGAGAGACGCTCACAGGCCACTAAAAGAGGGCAAGCAAGCTCTGTGTCTACAGTCAACAGTGCTGGTCGTGGACATGGTGCATCCTCTGCAGGTGGTCGTGGGGCACGCTTGTCCTTTTTTTCTGCTGCTGGCTGTGTTATTGAGCCAGAACTTACAGAAGAGTTGGTGTAGTGAATAACAAAGTCCTCCTCATCCTCTGTCACCAAGGCTCAGAGTAGTTTGCCTTCCAATGCAGATGCTAAAGCAGCCTAGTCCACCGGCTCCTTGTCCACAGTCACTCCTTCCGTAGCCCCACTATCATGAGTCCCCCGATCTATTCGACCACAGTGTTGGGTACATGCTGATGGAGGATGTGCAGCGATTAGAATGCTGCGGTGTTGGTTCCCAGGTTAAGGAAGGGAGTAACATGAGCCTAGAGAGAAGGGGTGCCCAAGAAGGATAAGAAACTGGCAGTCATGTTACCCCAGCAGCAGCATACTGCCAAGTTTGCTCCAGTGATTAGGAGGGAGGGGATGATAAGGTCACTGACTCTACTTGGGTGTCTGATAGAAGAGAGGAGGAGGAGGCACAACTCCAACGAGGCAGGATATCCTTTAGGGGGCAGCTTAAGGGCAGCCCCCCTACTGCATCACACCGAGTTCCACAGGTGCAGGGTGCTGCTGACTCCCCACTGATTTTGAAAAGTTCCTTGGTGTTGGCCTTTTTTGACACGTGTGCAGCAGATTGCACTGTTGCTGTTTGCAACCTATGTCTGAAGTGGATCAAGCCTGGCCCGAACAGCAGCCACTCAGACACCACATGCTTGACCAGAAACATGACGACATATGACAACCTCCCATGCAGTCCATTGGCAACAGCACTTGAAAGATCCACATCAAAGAAAAAGGCGGACTTCTCCTTGCTCCTCATCTGGGATCTTCAACCTCACTATACCTCCAGTCCTCTCAAAAACCTGCACTGAAAGGAATGAAGGTATAGCAATAGGTGTTCCAAGTACTTGCAGCCAATCTGCTATCAGTACACCTCCATCTGATTTTAACAGGCACATTTCTCTACCTCGGTCGCTAAACTGTAAAAATAAATTTTGTTCCAGCCATCCGTATTAACTGGTAGACCTGCCCCCTTTTGTGAATTTGTGGAATGTGCTGTACCTCAGTAGCAGGTTCCAAAACTCCATTTATTTTCACGGAAGGCTATTCCGGCTCTCTACCGGCATGTGAAAGGCAATGCTTTGGCCTCATTGGGCAGGGCGGTCAGCAGTAAGGTGCATATTACCGCTGACTCATGGTCTAGCAGGCATGGGCAGGGACATTACCTTTCCTTCATGGTGCACTGGGTAACTCTGCTGGCAGCTGGGAAGGATGCAGGACAGGGTTCAGTATTATTGGAGCTTGTTCTGCCACCACACCTCCAAAATGCTAGTGGTAATTCTGCCACAGCTCTCTCCTCCACCCCCTCTTCTTCTTCCTCTATGGCCTCTTCTGCACCAGTAGTGCTCCATAAGCATTCAAGGGCCTACGCAAGCACTCAGGCAAAAAGATGCCATGCGGTGCTTGAGTTGGTCTGCTTATGGCACAGGAGCCACACTGAGGCAGAGATTCTGTCAGCTCTGCAGGGTCAGGCTCAGAGGTGGTTGACACCATTCCAGCTTCAGCCAGGAAGGGTTGTATGTGACAATGGCACCAATCTTCTCTCTGCCCTCTGACAGGGACACTTGGCCCATGTCCCATGTTTGGCACAAGTCCTGAATTAGGTGGTGCAGTGGTTCTTGAGCAGGTACCTATGCTTACAGGATCTCCTGAGGCAGGCCAGGCGTTTGTCACATGCCCACCAGGTGGAACTCAACATTGGCAATGCTGCAGCGGCTGCACTCAGCAGAGGGCCATCAATGCATACCTGCTTGAGTATGGCACCAGGACAGGGTGAGGGGAGCTTGGCTTCTTTTTGCTACGCCAGTGATTACTGATCAAGGATACATACACTGTCCTATCACCATTTGAGGAGCCAATGAGTATGGTGAGCAGCGACAATGCATGCATCAGTGATACTGTCCCTCTTGCCTTCCTGTTGGAGCACACGCTTCATGGAATAATGGACAGGGGACTTGAGGCAGAACAGCGGGAGGAAGAGGAGGACTTCCTTACCTCTTAAGTTCCCCTTATCCAGATAGCATTCCTGTGGGCCCGCCAAACACACAGGAAGAAGAGGAGGAGGAGGATTGTGTCAGCATGGATGTAGAGGATAACACTCAGCAGCCTTCAAGGGATGTTTTCTGTCCCCAGAAACCCAAGGAGTTGTATGTGGTTGGGAGGAGGTAGTTCCTGACAATGTCACCCTCAGTAACCCAGAGGTCTAGCAATAGAAAGCATCTGCAAACTTACGCTGCATGGCCTCCCTGATTCTGCAAAGTCTGCAAAAGGATCCTAGGATTTGTGGTATCAAGGAGAGGGACCATTACTGGCTGGCAACCCTTCTTGATCCACATTACAAGGGTAAGGTTGCAGAAATCATCATGCCTTCACAGAGGGAGCAGAGGATGAAACATCTTCAGGAGGCCATGAAGAAAGGTTTGTGCAATGCATTTCCAGACCCTGGGAGGTTACAATTTCATGGTGCTGGACAATGTATTGCTGAGGCTTCGTTCAATCAGAGGAAGAGCGGAGGAGAAGGTGGCCAATTGACCGATGCCTGTAGACAATTTTTTGGTCCTCAGCGACAAGGTCTGGTCGGTTCAAGCAACCATAGACAGTGTCTGCATTACATGGTGCATGAATATCTTGGGGCAGGAGCAGACTTGGAGACCTTTCCAACAGACCACCCACTGGGTCTTGAGGATGGACCACTGGCCAGAACTTGCTCAATATGCAGTTGAGCTACTGGCCTGTCCTGCATCCAGCGTTCTTTCTGAACGCACGTTCAGTGCTGCTGGAGGGTTTGTAACGGATCATAGAGTGTGCCTTCCACAGACTCCATTGATAGGCTCACATTCATAAAAATGAATCAGTCTTGGTTCAGAAGCAGCTATCAAGCACCTGATGCTGACGTAACTGATTGATTTTTCTATGGATGTGGGATCCGTTGAAGATTGCCTATGCTGAGTGACTTTCCTATTCCTCCTCAATCTTGATGATGCTAGCTTGCAACAATATTTTTGGTTTAGGGCACCACCACCACTGCCTAAGGCCTAATTTGTCTGCCCCTGTTTAACAAGGGTATGTAATTACACTTTTTGATCTAATATTTCACAGCAGGGCCCAATCCTGTGCCCAACAAGAGTATCTGTGAGGGGTTACAGTGTTGTGGCACCACCACTGCCTAAGGCCCAATCTTTCTGCCCCTGTTTAACGGAGGCATGTAATTACAATTTTTTAAATAATATTTAACAGCAGGGCCTGTTCCTGCACACAACAAGAGTAACTGTGAGCGGTTACAGTGTTCTGGCACCACCAACACCTAAGGCCCAATTTTCTGCAGAGTATATAGGGCAGGCCATATAGTATATATACTTCTGTTCAGAGCATATAGTCCCAACAGCATTTTTTTTTTTATTTGGGTGCGGGGTTCCCATTAATATCCATACCAGACCCAAAGCTATTGACTACAATAACATTTTGAAAAACAGGATTACGCTATGTGGCAATTTTACTTTTTCATATGATCCTGCTGCATTGGAACCATCCATACCTACAGCCTAAAAGAATCACAACAGAATAAGGGGATGCCTTTGAAGTGACAACAAAAGTTTACCTTAAGGCGCATGAAATAGCAATATCTGGTGAGTGTATAACATAAGGGAAGTCTTACTCACGTTGGTGGCGTTCTGGGTATGTGGTGCACGAGTGACAACAACTGATCATTGTAACTAGAGCGTCACCTATTTAAAGAAGTCACTTCAAATGCACTAACAATGCTAATGCATTGTTGGTTCACTTACCTTTTCCTTCGATTTCCCTTCTAAATGTTTTTTTTTCTTTGTCTGAATTTCTAATTTCCTGTTTCGCCTCAGTAAATTTCACACCATCATCTGAGCTGTGTTTAGTCAGCCAGAACAGCTTACTGAACAGCTTACTGAGGAGGAACAGGAATTGAGAAATTCAGACAAAGAAAACAAAGAAGAAAACATTTAGAAGGGAAATCGAAGAAAAAGGTAAGTGAACCAACAATGCACTAGCTTAACCGCTTAACAACCGGCCCATAGCCGAATGACGGCTACAGGGCGGTTGTTTAACTCTGGGAGGCCGTCATATGACGTCCTCCCAGAATTCCGCTCTCGCGCGCCCCCTGGGGTGCGCACTCGAGAGCATCCGTGACCATCACGGATCACGGATCACGGTGAACGGCCGCTCATCGCGGCCGTTTACCACGTGATCGCTCCGTCAAATGACGGAGTGATCACTTGTAAACAAACCGGCGTCATGTTATGACGCCGGTTCCTCCCTCCCCCTCTCTGTACAGCGGAGGGGGAAGAGATCGGTGTCAGCAGCGATGTGGGCTGCATCTGCAGTGCCCACATCGCTGCTCACCGAAAATGAACCCCTCAATTCCCTGCCATTACTCTGCAATACTCTGCAATGCCAGCTAATACTCTGCAATACCCTGCAACACTCTGCAATACCCTGCAACACTCTGCAATACCCTGCCATTACTCTGCAATACTCTGCAATACCCTGCCATTACTCTGCAATACTCTGCAATACCCTGCCATTACTCTGCAATACTCTGCAATACTCTGCAATACCCTGCAATACTCTGCAATACCCTGCAATACCCTGCAATACTCTGCCATACTCTGCAACACTCTGCAACACTCTGCAACACTCTGCAATACTCTGCAATACCCTGCAACACTCTGCAATACCCTGCAATGCTCTGCAATACCCTGCAATACCCTGCAACACTCTGCAATACCCTGCAACACCCGCCAATGCCCTGCAACACTCTGCAATGCCCTGCAACACTCTGCCATACCCTGCAACACCCGCCAATACCCTGCAACACTCTGCAATGCTCTGCAACACCCGCCAATACCCTGCAACACTCTGCAATGCTCTGCAACACCCGCCAATACCCTGCAACAATCTGCAATGCTCTGCAACACCCGCCAATACCCTGCAATGCTCTGCAACGCAATACTCTGCAACGCCATACTCTGAGATACCCAGCCATACTCTGAGATACCCAGCCATAGTCGGTGATACCCTGCAATACCCAGCCATAGACAACCCCCCCCCCTCCCGCCGCCCTCCGGTGCTTCTACCGACTCGCCAATACAATCAAAGCCAGAATCTTTTTTTTTTTCTTTCAGGCTTCCCAGCTTAGAGGTGAGATGTGGGGTCTTATTGACCCCATATCTCACTGTAAAGAGGACCTGTCATGCCATATTCCTATTACAAGGGATGTTTACATTCCTTGTAATAGGAATAAAAGTGATCAAAAAATGTATTTTTGGGTAAAAAAATGTCAAACTAAAATAAATAAAGTAAAATGAACAATGTCCCCATGTGCTTGCATGCAGAAGCGAACGCATATGTAAGTCCCGCCCACATATGAAAACGGTGTTCAAACCACACATGTGAAGTATCGCTGCGAACGTTAGAGCGAGAGCAATAATTCTAGCCCTAGACCTCCTCTGTAACTCAAAACATATGACCAGTAAAAAAAAATAAATCGTCGCCTTTGGGGATTTTTAAGTAGCGACGTTTGGCGCCATTCCACAAGCGTGTGCAATTTTGAAGAGTGACATGTTAGGTATCTATTTACTCAGCGTAACTTCATCTTTCACATTATGCAAAAATTGGGCTAACTTTACTGTGTTTTTTTTTTTAAGCACAAAACAGTTTTTTTCCCCCCAAAAAAAGCATTCGAAAAATTGCTGCGCAAATACCGTGTGAGATAAAAAGTTGCAACGACCTCGATTGTATTCTCCAGGGTGTTTGCTAAAAAAACATATATAATGTTTTAGGATTCTATGTAATTTTCTAGCAAATAAATGATGATTTTTACATGTAGGAGAGAAATGTCAGAATTGTCCTGGGTACTCCAGAACGCCTGATGGTGCTCCCTGCATGTTGGGCCTCTGTATGTGGCCACACTGTGTAAAAGTCTCACACATGTGGTATCGCCGTACTCGGGAGTAATAGCAGAATGTGTTTTGGGATGTAATTTGTGGTATGCATATGCTGTGTGTGAGAAATAAACTGATAATATGACAATTTTGTGAAAAAAAAAAAAGTTAAAAAAATCTTGATTTTGCAAAGAATTGTGGGAAAAAATTACAACTTCAAAAAACTCATCATGCCTCTTACTACCTTGGAATGTCTTCTTTCCAAAAAGGGGTCATTTGGGGGGTATTTGTACTTTTCTGGCATGTTAGGGTCTCAAGAATTGAAATAGGCCGTCAGTCCTTCAGGTGTGATCAATTTTCAGATATTGGCACCATAGCTTGTGGACTCTATAACTTTCACAAACACCAAATAATATCCACCAATTTGTACTTATTTTTACCAAAGATATGTAGTAGTATAAATTTTGGCCAAAATTTATGAAGAAAAAATTACTAATCTGCTCAATTTTATAACAGAAACAAAGAAATATTCATTTTTTTACAGAATTTTCTGTATTTTTTCTTTTATAGCACAAAAAATAAAAAACCCAGCGGTGATTAAATACCACCAAAAGAAAGCTCCATTTGTGTGAAAAAAAGGACAAAATATTCATATAGGTCCAGTGTTGCATGACTGAGTAATTGTCATTCAAAATGTGAGAGCACCGAAAGCTGAAAATTGGTCTGGTTATTAAGGGTGTTTAAGTGCCCAGTGGTCAAGTGGTTAAAGGAAACTATTTAGAAAATAAAACACAAACCTTTAAAACCCCTTTAAGGGGATCAGCATGTCTCCAAAACATTGATTAACACTATATTCAGCTAAGTAAGATGATTCCACTTTAGACTGCTTGCATATGACATTTTCGCTATTTCCACAGGAATTTTTTTTGTACGTATGCGTTTAAAGTAATAAAACATGGGGGGAGGGGTGTATATATTATATACTTTTTGGGTTTTTTTCTTCCACGACATAAATGTGTACATTTCACCATGGTTTGTCTCTATAAAATATTGCAAGTATATCAAGATGTTTGTTGATCCTGACAGAAACTCAGTGAGCTCTTAACTTCCTAACTTCATGTAGTGAGCTGAGAATGCTGCATTTGCTATACAGAAATCCTAAGCAGTCATTTCAACCCCACTTCACATCTTACCTGTTGTACTATAGAACCATCCCCTTTGTTTTATGGGGATAAATAAAGGGGAAAGAATTCTAGTACATCATGAAGAGATTTCATAGTTTCATAGTTAGTAAGGTTGAATAAAGACACCAGTCCATCCAGTTCAACCTGAGTGTCTACAATTGTCCCTATCCCCGTACATTGCCCACTTACATTGGTCCCTACCCTCAATGAGCCCACAATCCAAGGTCCCCATTCATATACTAGGACCAATTTTGGACAGAAGCCAATTAACCTACCTGCATGTCTTTGGATTGTGGGAGGAAACCGGAGTACCTGGAGGAAACCCACGCAGGCACAGGGAGAACATGCAAACTCCAGGCAGGTAGTGTCGTGGTTGGAATTCGAACCAGCGACCCTTCTTACTGCTAAGTGACAGTGCTAACCACTATACCACTGAGCCACCCATAAACCCACCCATTTTGAGCAGGTTTGAAACACTGCTTGGGATTTTGGAGCAGCCATGGGGTATTGTTTCAGTTCACTACAGGACGTTGGGCACTCAATGGATTTCTGTACTTGCAGCTTGTTTAAATACATATTACCATATTGTAACAATTTATAGATAATATCTAGCTTTAATAAAAAATCCTTAAATACCTATTTGTGCCACAAATTTATTTAGTTATTTTTCTTCAACAGTAGAAAGAGGCGGCAACACTGAGATCCTTGAAGTGCAGTATATTGGTACATCAGAGTGACAATAAAACAATAGCGCTATTGTTTCATTGTCACTCTGATGTACCAATAAACGACACTTCAAGGATCTCAGTGTTGCCGGCTCTTTCTACTGTTTATGACGTTGGAGTGTGACAGGATGCTCAGGCACCTGTGAGTGGATCTGGTGTATGGATTGGGTTGCCCCTGTAGAGAGTTCTGTTACCTTTCTACCTATTTTTCATCATACTTATCTGTAATTTTTACTCACGAGAGAATCTGGTAGGTGGCATAGGTGCAAGATGGACCAAGAATTGCACAACCTAGTGAGTTGTCTTGCTGTGAAAAAAGAAACAGATTGATGTCTTTAAGCATTAATTCTTCAGTTAAAAATTGAGATTTGTTCCTGTTTACTTACTTTACTTACTTTAAGATTCTTGAGCTTTTCAACTCCTTCACAGCCACTGGAAACACAACCTTGTGTGGAGTAGATATCAGTTCTGAAGACTTGATAGTCTATGTTTAAAACAACATTTTTTCCTATATGAAAAGAGAAATAAGAGAAACATTTGTATAATGTATTATATTTTACTTGATTTCTTTCAAGCACTATGTTAAGGACTATAATATATCTTTAAAAAAAAAAAAATGATTACAGCTTTTTTTCAGTCAGGTAAAAATATTCACATGAATAATTTATATTTACCATAATTACCTATTTCAGGTAAATATAAAATATTCATGTGAATATTTTTACCTGACTGAAAAAAAAAAAAGCTGTAATATTTTAGCTATGAGATATTGGGCTCTGTAATCAACAAAAAACAAACCTTTACTTTTAACAACACATCTAAGATTAGTCTGGTAAACATGTGAAAAAGCTTAGACATCAACTCTCTTTCATATGTTTACCAGCCTAATCTTAGGTGTGTTGTTAAAATAAAAGGTTTGTTTTTTGTTGATTACAGAGCCCAATAGCTCATGTTCAGTAGAATAGGTCAATGGTTAATGCAACCTAGATGCACTAAGAAGAGTTGGAGGAACTTCTGTAGTTCCTCCTCCCCTGTGATGTCAGAAATCGGACGCAATGAGAATTTAATCACTTCTGGTTTTAGTTTGTTTATTTATAAGCCACTACTGGCTTGTAAAGCAGCCATTCCAACCAATTTTGGTTTTATTGGCTGCATTGGAGGAGAGATCTGGGGTATTAAAGAGGACATATCAGGGGGCGTGGCTTGCAGCTAATGTAGTAGGAGGCACAGAGCTCTAGCTCCGCCGAACATCCTACTAATTATCCTGATATTGCACTCATGAGACTGCTCATAAGGTTGCTGAATGCCTGCATGGGATCCCGATAACCCGCTCTACACACTGATATCTGGGAAGCCTGTAGGGAGATGTCCCGGCGGGGAAAAGACTCCTTATCAGCGGCAGAACATGGGGGGCAAGATGGAGCCCGCTCCATGTGCAGCTATCAGGCTTTATACTAAGCCAGGAACCAAGGAAAATCCTCCCAAGAATGACTCCCTACCTCTGGATCTGAAAGAGCAGGAGGATATGGAGGTCCCTGGAGCCGCCTGGCAGGAGGATCATGCAGACACAACCATGTGGGACACAGTGAGTACACAGGCCCCCCTCCCTGCAGCCCTGAGTGCAGTTAGCCCAGCAGAGCCTGCCACTGAACCCATGCTGAGGGATATTCTGTCTGCAGTCACTTATTGTAATACAGCCATTACTGCCCTTATCACTGAAATTAAAGGGGTTAAACTGGAGATTAACCTAGTCAGGCATGATATGCAGAAGCTACGTGATTGTACCACTGCCGTGGAGGGTAGACTGAGCAATGTGGAGGATGAAGTGGCGCCATTGCTGAGGGAAGTTCATCACCTGCAGTCTCGCTCCTCTGGCCACACTGCCCGCTTAGAGGACATGGAAAATAGACTCAATAGAAACAATGTGAGATTGGTGGGGATCCCAGAGAGAGTAGAAGGGAAGAACCCCATGGCTTTTATAGAACAATGGCTGACTACCACCTATGAGAAACAATCATTCTCCAAAATGTTTGCAGTGGAAAGGGCTAACAGAGTCCCAGCAAAACTGCCCAGACCTGGTGAACCCTGCGTCCATTCCTTTTTAAACTGCTCAACTTTAAGGATAGAGATGCAATATTACACCATGCCAGAACCAAGGGCAATCTAATGAAAATTGATAATGCCAGAATATCCTTACATCTGCATTTTTTTGCGGATGTGCAGTGCTGACGAGCTAAATTCACTGAGGTGAAAAATTGCCTCAGAAAATATGCTGTTACCTATGCCATACTTTACCCAGCTAAACTTCATGTGGCGGCCAATGATGAGACTCACTTTTTTGAAAATCCTGCCACTGCCTCAGCCTGGCTATACAGAGTAAAACATTCTCTACGTAAAGCACCCTCCCCTGTGGTCTAGATGTTGATGTTTCTTTTCTGGCTGATCGGGACCGCTCAGTCAGGGACGTTGATCATGCCACATTCATACTTACAAAATGTGAATACTTCTGTAAAGGCGATTTGATTAGACTCTAGAAGAAAACACTATGCAGCGTCCTGATGAGAAGCACAAAAAATGAAAGTTCCTTCGACTTGTAGACTGAGACAAGAAGTTGGGGCCCCCCCCCTAGGTTACCCCCTTGTCCTATGAGGACACGTCTTGTTGATCTCTGCCTCTACAACAGTTTGGAGAAGCAGGGCTATTTTTGTGATACGAGACCATAAGTAATTTTTCAAGTTTTTTCTTCCTTTTTTTATTGTTTGATTTACTCTCAATTTTTTCGAGCCCCTGCCTGTTGCAGGGAGTGAACTGTTCTACTGTCTATTTGTTTACCTGACAAATGCCTTATTAAAGGGGAGTTCTGGTCAATACATTTTTCTTTTAAAAGTCAGCAGCTACAACACCTGTCCAGTGATCCCGCAATGTCGGCCACCCCGAGGCCGATCCGTCCATCGGATCGGCTGCTGGCGCCTCCATCTTAACAAAGCAAAACAGGCAGTGGAGCCTTGCGGCTTCGCTGCCTGTTTCCTACTGTGCATGCGCGAGTCACGCGGCACTTTGTGAATGGCCCCATTGTTTTCTGGGACGCACACATGTCCCAGAAGGCAACAGGGCTGCTCACTGAAGAGGAGGAAGCGCCGCAGAATAGGAAGAGGCAGATTAGGAAGACTGCCTAGCAACAGCGGTTTCAGGTAAGTGAAAAAAACATTTTCTTTTTTTTTAAGATTATTAATGCATTTTTTTTGGGTGGCCCTCCACTTTAAGAGATGCCTATGTGTGGTGTGTTCAAGGGTGATAGACTGGCTGACACTGTTTGCTATAGTAGCTCTTAGACATTGGGGTCCTAGGAGTGACTTTCTGACTTTAGAGGCGATTCTTAATATCTGGAGTAACACTGCAATGATAAAGCAGCCAATAATATGCTATATTGTATTCATTGATATTATACCTGTGTCCAATGACTACTACACTTAATATTCTATCATGGAATATGAGAGGAGGCTGGCCAGTCCATTAACCCTTTTATAAGATAGATAACTAGATAGGTAATGTTCCTAATTTACGTATGTAATATTATAATGCAAACCCTGGAGCAACAGATCCGATGTTTCACGTCTTTTGCCCAGAATGACTGGGTATCTCTTTTGCCACTAGTGGAGTTTGCATATAATAACTCCAGTCAGTCTGCCACCAAGCAATCTCCATTTTTTGCAAATTATGGATTCCACTCACCCTTTCCACTTGATCTGATTCCTAAAACTGCTGTTCTTGCTTTCCAGAGTACTCTGGATTTCTTTTCTACTAATAACTTGTTGTTACAGAAGGCGGTCACAAAGGTTCAGGAGGACAACAAAAGAATGTTTGACAGGAGGAGAAGGGGGAACTGTTGCTGCAACCAGGGGACCAGGTATGGCTCGCCATGATGAACTTGAAGATGACTTAGCACCAAAATTCATAGGACCATTTCCAGTAAGGGGGAAAATTAATGAAGTGTCTCATGAATTAAAATTCCCAAAGTCCCTTAGAGTACATCCAGTATTCCACGTATCCCTGTTGAAACCGGCAGTACCAGATCCATTTCCCAATCATAGTTCGGGACCCCCTGAACCTACTACCATTAATGAGGGTGAGGAGTTTGAAGTCGAGGCTATCATAGACTGCAGGAAGAGAAGGGGGCAAATAGAGTATTTATTTAAATGGAGAGGTTATGATCCGGAGGAAAACTCCTGGGAACCTAGTAGTAATGTGCACACAGTGGACTTGATTTGTGCATTTTTTCAGAGCCACTCACAGAAGAGGAGCCAGATGGTCATAAAAGGTTGCCTGGGGAGGGGGAGGGGGAATGTCAGGAAAGGTTTATTTGTGCAGTAGGAATTGCACGAAATACACTCACGCTTGGCAAGCACGCACCTGTCACTAGCGCTGGCGCCAAATCGGCTTTTTAAACTGAGTGCACCAAGGGCTCTTTGTTATTTGGTCTGCAGCTTCTAGGTGTTCTGATCTGTTACCTGTGCTGACCTCCGATCTTGATCCGGCTTGTTCTGACTTACACTGTCTGCTTGATACCCTGACCCCAGCTTGTTTTGGCCTTCTCTTCTGCCTTCTGCTCTGCTTATCTGCTCAAACTTTACCAACCCAGCCTGCCTGACCTTGCACCTGCTCATTCAACCTGCCACAGTCCTGCTCTGAAAATCTCATCCGGTTCCTGCTCCAGCTGCAATCTCAGTCTGCTACTGCTCTTGTTTTCCTAACCACGACCAGCCTGCCTGCTGCACATCCATCCATGGACAACTAGCCATAAAGACTACTGGACTGATCCCAGGCACTCCTATATCACTGTGCCTCTGTGGCTGCTGTCTCACTTTCAGTGACCCACAAGCCGATGTGGTATGAGGGGCTCTCCTCTACACGTCAGGCTCACAAACCAGGTACGTGACACTTTGTTAACATGGACAGATCCCCGTTCTGGCTCTCTGTGACATTGCAGGTGTCAGCCACACACGTCAGCATTTCACCAATGTGCCGTGGGGATGCAAACATGCCTGCTATTGCTCTTAAAGTAGACGATGTACACCTATGTCAATTTGTGCAGCCGTGCCAACCTGCAGCAGTATAATGACAGTGGCTGGTCAGCAAGCGGTTAGAGCATGTTGAACCGCATAGTCCTTCTACAGTGTCATTTTTCCCTTTCTATGTTGGAATATACTGGTTGATCCTTCCTAAGTCCCTCTAATATCGCATACACACGACCAAACTTTCCGGCAGAAAAAGTCAGACGGAATAATTTCATCTGATATTCCGATTGTGTTTGGGCTTCATCTGACTTTTTTTTTTTTTTATTCTGATGGACCTAGAAGTAGAACATATTTTAAATCTTTCTGACGGAATCAATTCCTATCGGAAAAAACGTTTGTCTGTATACAATTCTGACAGGCCAAAAACTACGCAAGGGCAGCCATTGGCTACTGGCTATTTGTCAGAGAACTCACCATGCGAAGATCCGTCCCCGTGTGGCAGCAGCTCACTTTCGTCCCAAGGATCATGCGCGGTGTCCCCGTCAGAGGCGTGCGAGTTCCGGTACGAACGGACGCACGCCAATACAAACACGTGGACGCACTCGCGCCAACCGAACGTGTGTACGTAATTACGCACGCGCGGCCACGTCCACCAATCCGAGCACATCTCACCCTATATAAACAGGATCCTGACTTGATACCAGTGCTGGATCGTCTTCAGCTACTCCTGAGACACCTGACCGTTGTTCCTGTGATCTTGTTCCTGTGACCTTGTTCCTGATACCCATTCCTTTGGATACTCCTTGTTTTGATCTCCTGGACTACCACTGACCTCGGCTTGGACTTTTGACTTTGGCTTGCTTCCTGATTTTGTACCTCATTGCTAGCACATTACCAGACCCTTGCTCGTCCTTGACTACGCACCTGCCTCTCGTTCCTGTACCGCATTGCCTGCCAGTTGCCGACCTTGCTTGTTCCAGACGCGCAGTGTTTCTTGTATACCTGCTGAGCCTCTGCTGTCTACCTCCGTGATCTACCTACACCTCTTCCTCCGTGAGGACCCAGCGTCTCCAGGTCTTCAACTTCCACCTGCACCCTTTTCGCTGTCTTCACGCTCCCTGTTACCACCTCCAGGGGTGTGGAGACCGGAACCGTGCAAGAGGCCACCCTCAACAGTCTTACTCTGCTGTAAGGTACGTGACAGTACGATCCAGCCAAGAATGGAGTACAACAGGGGGGCCTCACCCTTGGAAGCCTTGTGCCAACAAATTTCCACCCTAACCCAAGCAGTCCAGGGCCTGCAAAATGGTTATCACCAACTTGAGCAGAGAGTGGAGTCATTAACACCAAGCACTGCTGCTCTCCAAGGGGCCACAGCATCCCGATCCTCCGTTCCGACAACATCAGCATCTGCACATGCAGTAGTGGTGCCACCCCCAGAACCTGGAGTTCCTACCCCAGAGAGGTTTTCCGGAGATCGCAGCAAATTTTGCGCCTTCAAGAACGCCCGCCAGTTATATTTTTTGCTGCAGCCTCGTACTTTTTCCCTGGAAAGCACAAAGGTGGGATTCATTGTTTCCTTACTTCAGGGCGAACCCCAAACCTGGGCCCACTGCTTATTGGAACAGGCCAGCCCTCTGCTTGATACCATGGACTCTTTTTTAAATGAGATGGCTAAGTTATATGATGACCCTCAGCGTGCCACAACTGCAGAGGCCAGTCTCCATGCCCTTCAGCAGGGTCGCAGACCTGTAGAGGACTATGTAACGGACTTCAGGAGGTGGAGTTCTGATACTCAATGGAACGACGCCCCCCTCCGTTATCAGTTCCGCATTGGACTGTCCGAGGCTCTAAAAGACGAGTTGGCCCGTATCGGAGTTCCCAGTTCTTTGGAGGACCTAATACAAGTGTCAATTCAAATTGATCGTCGTCTCAGGGAAAGGAGATCTGAGAGAATCAGCCAAATTCGTCCCACATGGATGTTGCCTAAAATCCCGAATCATCCTCCCATTCCTTCATCTCATACACCTGTTACCACTTCTGAAACTCCAGAACCAATGCAAATAGGCTTGCTTCGTTCACCGTTATCTGCGGAAGAAATCTCTGTCTCTATTGTGGAGAAGCTGGCCATTATGCAAATACGTGTCCAAACAAGACCCGTAAGTTCCATCCTTCATTTCTTGAACCCAATGCATTGCCTTTAACAAAATCCATTCACATCGCTGTTCCCATTTCCTTACAGCTTCCAGAAGGAACACTCCAGGTCCAAGCTATAGTTGACTCTGGCGCCTGCAGCTGCTTCATTGATCATGCTCTTGTCCTTCAACATAATATACCTCTGATACCCAAGCAACGTCAACTCTCCATACGGTTAGCGGATGGATCAAACATTAAATCTGGCCCCATCACCCATAAGACTCAACCACTATCCGCCAACATACTACCCAACCATCAGGAATTACTTCGCCTGGACGTTATTTCTTCACCTCTATTTCCGATCATTCTGGGAATGCCCTGGCTACAAGCCCATAATCCTCAAATAAACTGGGTGACTGGTGAAGTGGTTTTTCAATCCGCCCACTGCCTTCAAAACTGCCTCAAGATCTCCCATCACTTGGTCCCAGTTCTTGCCTGCTCAGAGCCCACATCTGAGGCTCAAAGACTGGTCCCGGCTACTTATCACAGTTTCCTAGACGTTTTTGACAAACAAAAGGCTGACACTCTTCCTCCACATCGGGTTTATGATTGCCCAATTGAATTATTGCCAGGAGCTGAAATTCCCTACGGAAGGATATTTCCCTTATCGGAACCTGAACTTCTGGTCCTCAAAGAATATATTGATGAGAACCTCAAGAAGGAGTTCATCCGGCATTCCTCTTCTCCAGCTGGTGCTGGAATATTCTTTGTGGAGAAGAAAGATCATTCCCTCCGCCCATGCGTGGACTACAGGGACTTGAACAGAGTAACGATTAAAAATCGCTATCCCCTTCCATTGATCCCGAAATTATTCCAGAGACTTCGGTCGGCAAGAATATTTACAAAACTAGATTTGCGAGGGGCCTATAATTTGATCAGAATCCGTGAAGGGGATGAGTGGAAAACGGCTTTCCGGACACGCTTTGGCCACTTTGAGTATTTGGTCATGCCATTCGGACTCTGCAACGCACCAGCTACTTTCCAGCATTTTGTTAACGATATTTTCAGGGACTTTTTGAATTTGTTTGTGATCGTTTATTTGGACGATATTTTGATATTTTCAGACTCCCTAGAAACACATCGTAACCACATAAAACAGGTTCTTCTCAGACTGAGGCAAAACGGACTCTATGCCAAAGCCGAGAAATGTGAGTTTGAGCGCCAGACCATTCACTTTCTCGGCCTGGTGATATCGATTGAGGGTGTGGAAATGGATCCTCAGATGGTTTCAGCCATCTTATCCTGGCCACCTCCAACCGATAAGAAAGGGGTACAACGTTTTATTGGGTTTTCTAATTTCTATAGAAAATTTATCAAGAACTTCTCCAGCATTATTGCACCTATCACACAACTCACAAGAAAACAAAGTCGGTTTCAATGGACTGCTGCAGCTCAAGCTGCGTTTGATAAATTAAAAGGACTGTTCACATCTGCCCCAATATTAAAACATCCTGACCCTGCTCTGCCTTATACCCTGGAAGTGGATGCATCAGAAAATGCTGTAGGAGCCATTTTGTCCCAACGCCAAGGGCCTCAGTCCTTAATGCATCCTGTAGCCTTCTTTTCCAAAAAACTAGGTGCATCGGAAAAGAACTATAATGTGGGGGATCGGGAACTTTTGGCAATAAAATCAGCTTTAGAGGAATGGCGGTACCTCCTGGAAGGGGCAACACACGCAATATTGATCTTCACAGATCATAAAAATTTGGAGTACCTCAGAACGGCCAAACGTCTCAGGCCTCGGCAGGCAAGATGGGCTCTTTTCTTTTCTCGTTTTAATTTTCATATAACTTACAGACCAGGATCCAAAAACAGTAAACCTGATGCGTTATCCCGTATGTTCACAGAAACTGAAGTCTCATCTCCTCCGGACACTATATGACTGTTGAGACCACTACCCATTCCCGAAAGACCATGGGATAAAATCGCAATGGATTCCATTGTTGAACTTCCTCCATCTGAAGGGTTTTCTTCCATTTTTGTGGTGGTGGATCGTTTTTCTAAAATGTCACACTTCATTCCCATGAGAGGAACTCCATCTGCGACTGAAACCAAAATATTCATTAAAGAAATTGTTAGGCTCCATGGAATTCCCAGTGATATTGTCTCTGACTGTGGAGTTCAGTTCACGTCAAAATTCTGGAAGTCCTTGTGTGAGGCACTAGGCATCAAATTGAATTTTTCTTCAGCCTATCATCCCCAAAACAACGGACAAACGGAACGTACTAATCAGACGTTGGAGCAGTATTTACATTGTTTCACTTCCTTTTCCCAAGAGGATTGGGCTTCATTATTACCCTTGGCAGCATTTGCATTCAATAATTCTACTCACTCTGCCACAAACCAGTCACCATTCTTTTCTAATTATGGTTTTCATCCTTCTTTTCTGCCAACATTTGTAGTGGATTCTCCTGTACCAGCTGTCCAGGATAGGCTAAATTTCTTTGTTGCCAACAATCAGGTACTTAAGGAAACCATTGCCAAAGCACAAGAAGACAATAAAAGATTATTCGATAGAAAGAAAAGGGGAGAATTGGATTTAAAGGTTGGTGATCGTGCATGGCTTTCAACCGCTAACCTAAAACTGGCATGTCCCTCTAGAAAATTGGGACCCAGATATTTGGGACCTTTTCCAATTAAAAAGAAAATCAATCCAGTGGCATATGAACTTGAACTTCCTGACTCATTTAGGATCCATCCTGTGTTCCATGCTTCTTTACTTAAACCTGATGTACCCAATTCCTTTCCAGGTCGTGAAATAGGCCCTCCAGAAGCTGTGTTGGTAGATGGAGAGGAGGAGTTCGAAATCGAAGCCATTTTGGATTACAGGAAACGCCAAGGACAAAACCAATATTTAATTAAATGGAAAGGCTTTGGTCCTGAGGAGAATTCCTGGGAACCCGAAACAAACCTCCATGCCCAGAGGCTCATACGGGCCTTTCATCACTCTCAAAGTGTGGTTCGAAGAGGCATCCGGAGGCTGCCCTTAAGGGGGGGGGCACTGTCAGAGAACTCACCATGCGAAGATCCGTCCCCGTGTGGCAGCTGCTCACTTTCGTCCCAAGGATCATGCGCGGTGTCCCCGTCGGAGGCGTGCGAGTTCCGGTACGAACTGACGCACGCCAATACGAACACGTGGACGCACTCGCGCCAACCGAACGTATGTACGTAATTACGCAGGCACGGCCACGTCCACCAATCCGGGCACATCTCACCTTATATAAACAGGATCCTGACTTGATACCAGTGCTGGATCGTCTTCAGCTACTCCTGAGACACCTGACTGTTGTTCCTGTGATCTTGTTCCTGTGACCTTGTTCCTGATACCCATTCCTTTGGATACTCCTTGTTTTGATCTCCTGGACTACCACTGACCTCGGCTTGGACTTTTGACTTTGGCTTGCTTCCTGATTTTGTACCTCATTGCTAGCATGTTACCAGACCTTTGCTCGTCCTTGACTACGCACCTGCCTCTCGTTCCTGTACTGCATTGCCTGCCAGTTGCCGACCTTGCTTGTTCCAGACGCGCAGTGTTTCCTGTATACCTGCTGAGCCTCTACTGTCTACCTCCGTGATCTACCTACACCTCTTCCTCCGTGAGGATCCAGCATCTCCAGGTCTTCAACTTCCACCTGCAGGCACCTGCACCCTTTCGCTGTCTTCACGCTTCCTGTTACCACCTCCAGGGGTGTGGAGACCGGAACCGTGCAAGAGGCCACCCTCAACAGTCTGACTCCGCTGTAAGGTACGTGACACTATTGAACTTCCTTTTTCTAGTCCCGTCGTACATCATCGCATTCTAAACAAACGGACTTTGGTGTGATCATGTGTAGGCAAGTCCGTTTCAGGAGAACTCTGTCAGAAAGACAGTCAGAGTTTATTCTGTTGGAAAAAACAGTCGTGTTTACGTGGCATTAGTTTGCTGACCATGGTAATCATGGCTGCTGATCCATGATAACATGATCAGTTTATGTGCCTCCATCTGCCCACTGTGCTCCTCTTTCCCCCTCCCTCTATCCCTGTCAGCTCAGGAGTCTGTGTAGTGAGCCGTCTCCTTTGCCCCCCCCTCCCCTACTGCCGCTATTTAGTCTAGAAAAAGTTAGTGATTCTAATTCCTGCCAGCCCCTCTGTAATAACAAGATGCACTGCGCAGTGTGTATGTTTTTTTATTTTATTTTGCAGCTTAATTGAAAAACACACTGAATACATTCTGTGACTAAACAGCGCTTGTTAATTTTGAATGCAGTCCTATTATACCCTGATATTTTGATAAACCATAATATTATTGAAAAAGTTTAAATTTGTGAAATTAAATGAGAAAATAAATAAATGTGATATATATAATCCTGTGAATAATAAAATAATACATGAAAACAATAGCATTCAAAAGTCCAACACATCTTTTGTCCTTAAAATGCAATAGCAGTGCTCATGTCAGTTCATTCACATGTGACAAGATTTTATATGATTCCACATATAAGAAAAAAACAGGGAAGTGACTTCTTTAAATAGGTGAAGCTCTCGTTACAGTGATCAGTTGTTGTCACTCGTGCACCACATACCCAGAACGCCACCAACGTGAGTAAGACTCCCCTTATGTTATACACTCACCAGATATTGCTATTTCATACGCCTTAAGGTAAACTTTTGTTGTCAATTCAAAGGCATCCCCTAATTCTGTTGTGATTCTATTAGGATGTCGGTATGGATGGCTGCAATGCAGCAGGATCATATGAAAAAGTAAAATTGCCACATAGCGTAATCCTGTTTTTCAAAATTTTATTGTAGCCAATAGCCCCCCATACATAATATACATACTAGCTTGTTAAAACAATAGAGCAGTGTAAAGAGTAAAACATAGCGTAGTCACTGGTCCTGCTGAAAGTTTGAAAGGTTTGAAAGAAAACTTTCAAAAGACAGCTGAAATACATTAGATATACCTTTAGGTATATGCACTAATAGGAAAATTAAGAAAATTAAAAAGATTAAAATAATTTTAAAATGAATCTGTTAAAAGATATATACCGTATATACTCGAGTATAAGCCGAGATTTTCAGCCTCTTTTTTGAGGCTGAAAGTGCCCCCCTCGGCTTATACTCGAGTCATCGCCGTCTGACTGCTCGATCAGCGTATCGAGCAGACAGACGGCGGACATACTACAATTCGAAAGCCGCGCCTCCGCCTCCGCCTGTGATAGGCGGAACACTGAATTTCCCAGCAGCCTGTGTTCCGCCTATCACGGACATCGTCTCATCCTCGTCCGTAGTACGAGGATGAGACGATGTCCGTGATAGGCGGAACACAGGCTGCTGGGAAATTCAGTGTTCCGCCTATCACAGGCGAAGGCGGAGGCGCGGCTTTTGAATTTTAGAATGGCCGCCGAGGCGCCGACGAAGAGCGGCGATCCTGGCAAGGCACGGGACGGAGGCAAGGCAAGGCACGGCACGGGACGGGACGGAGGCAAGGCACGACACGGGACGGAGGCAAGGAGGCAAGGCACGGCACGGGACGGAGGCAAGGAGGCAAGGCACGGCACGGGACGGAGGCAAGGAGGCAAGGCACGGGACGGAGGCTCGGGACACAGGTAGGCTGGACACACACACACACACACACACACACACACACATGGACACACACACACAGGGATGGATGGATGGAGACACACACACACAGGGATGGATGGATGGATGGAGACACACACACACAGGGATGGATGGATGGATGGAGACACACACACACAGGGATGGATGGATGGATGGAGACACACACACACAGGGATGGATGGATGGATGGACACACACACACACAGGGATGGATGGATGGATGGACACACACACACACAGGGATGGATGGATGGATGGACACACACACACACAGGGATGGATGGATGGATGGACACACACACACACAGGGATGGACGGACACACAGGGATGGACGGACACACAGGGACGGACACACACACAGGGATGGACAGGCATGTCTCACCCTCGGCTTATACACGAGTCAATAAGTTTGCCAGTTTTTTTGGGGGTAAATTGGGGGCCTCGGCTTATATTCGGGTCGGCCTATACTCGAGTATATACGGTATATATATATATATATATATATATATATATATATTTGGAAAGATGTTTTGCAATGAACACTCTGAAGAAAGGAATATCCTAAGAAAATTCCATAACAAAACATCTTCTCATTGGACCTAATTATTTTAAATGTCATGGTGTCAATCTACATCAAGGATGTGTCACATGAATTCTGAACATCATATAGAGATTCCATATTGCAAAGCTGTTATGTCGGTACTCATTTATGAGTCATTGATAAAACAATTGACGTCCAACTTGATGTTTAACCTTTTGGGTGAAAGAGTATCCGTGAGGAATATCCAATAAGTTTCTCATTTTGACAGATCCCTAATAATGTTGGAACTTCTCCAGACAGGTTTTAGGCACTTAACCCCCCAAAATTTCAGCCCTGACTGATTCTGATTATGTTTTAGTTTGAAATGCAGGGAGACATTGTGATCTTTGAATCTAATTTTTATGTATGTTTGTTTTATTTACATGTTCGGCTATTCTCACCTGTAAGGATTTTTTTGGACCTCCTATGTACATAAGCCCACATTCTCGGGTGTAAACCACACGCGTGGTATTACAGGTGATGAATTGAATTGAAATGTCAAAGATCTTATTATTAGAGGTGGACATGAAACTCTCCAGACCTCTGATAGGTCTGGAGACTTCCCTGAGCACGATGTTCGAGTCGAACGTAAATTCGACTCAAACATCGGGTGTTCGCCTGTTCACCAAACCGCGAACAATATGCGGTACTGGTGGCAAATTCGAAAATTGCCGGCACACCATTAAAGTCTATGGGACACTAACATGAACAATCAAAAGTGCTAATTTTAAAGGCTTATATGCAAGTTATTGTCATAAAAAGTGTTTGGGGACTGGGTCCTGCCCCAGAGAACATGTATCAATGCAAAAAATTACAGTACCACAGCAAAATTACCTTTCTAAAGGAAAAATTGTCATTTAAACTGATCGCGGCTATAATGAATTGTTGGGTCTAGGCAATATAGATACAGATAATTTAAAGAAAAAAGAGCATGCCCCCCCCATCCATTGCCAGGCCCTTTGGGTCTGGTATGAATATTAAGGGGATCCCTGAATCAAAATTTAAAAAAAAATGTGTGGGGGTCTCCCTAAAATCCATACCAGGCCCTTATCTGAGCTTGCAACCTGGCAGGCTGCAGGAAAAGAGGGGGGGAGAGAGAGTGACCCCCACCTGAACCGTTACAGGCCACATGCCCTCAAAACAGAGAGGGTGCTTTGGGGTAGCCCCCCCCAAAGCAGCTTGTCCCCATGTTGATGGGGAGAAGGGCCTCATCCCCACAACCCTTGCCCGGTGGTTGTGGGGGTCTGTGGACGGGGGGGTAATCGGAATCTGGACGGGTACCCCCAGATCCCGACCTCCCCCTGTGTTAATTGGTAACGGGGTACAAATGTACCCCTATCATTTCACAAAAAAAGTGTCAAAATGGTAAAAAAGACAAGAGACAGCATGGGACAAGTCCTTTATTAAAGAATAATAAAGTAAAAATGTCTGACAGTGTAAGTTCACGCCGCCCGACGGACCAAAAAAGAAGAAATAAAAAGCTGCAACTGACCTGCCTCCATGGGAGGCTCCCACCGTCTAGTGAGTCTTCGCAGTAACAGCTCTTATATAACTGCGGGTGAGGCACCCGGTGATGTAACCATGTGACCCCACTCCCTCTGACCTCTGATGCCATGGCATCAGATGGGAATGGGGCCACCCGGTTATCTCACTGGGTGGCCCTGCCCTCAGTTATATAAGAACTGCCACAGCGAAGACGCGTCAGACAACGGGAGGCTCCTATGGTGTGAACTTACACTGTCTGACATTTTTTTTCCTTGTTAAAGGGGGCTTCCAGATTCTCATAAGCCCCCCGCCCGCAGACCCCCCCAACCACCAGGCAAGGGTTGTGGGGATGAGGCCCTTGTCCCCATCAACATGGGGACAAGGTGCTTTGGGGGGCTACCCTAAAGCCCCCTCCCCATGTTGAGGGCAGGTGGGCTGGTACGGTCCAGGAGGGGGGCGCTCTCTCATCGGATAAGGGTCTGGTATGGCTTTTAGGGGGACCCCCACACAGGAGGAAAAAATAGCCGATTACCAGCTCTGTTTTGTCACACGATCAGCTGTAATTGGCTGACAGCTGATCACGTGGTAAGGGGTCGGGATCGACCCCTTGCTCGGATCGGTGATCAGGCGAGTCTCATTGACTCGCCGATCACAGAGCGCGCCACGCGCGCCCCTCAGGGGGCGCGAAGGCCGCTTGTGCCCCTCAGGGGGCGCTCAGGCCGCTCGTGCACGGGACGACGTCAATAGACGTAGTCCCGGCAAAGGAGGTCCGCGCTGTAGCCATCATTCGGCTATAGCGCGGATCTCAAGAGGTTAATCATATGTTCATTCATGAGTATGATTTTATATTTATTATGGTGATTTTTTGGTGTCATTTATTGTCATATATTACTACATTATTTTAGCTTTACTTTATGCGCAGCTATATTCTATGTTTTGGTTATGGTGTTTGTAGATACCTTACAAATTTGAGCTGCAGCAATATTTTTAGTGACTTATTTATTTAGTTTTCAGCACGGTATCTAACCCCTTTTTTCTCTACACCTTCTGCAAGCAAAAAAAATCCCTATCCCAAAAAGAAGGAGGTCTGGTGGGAGGGTCTAATACTTTTTTAATAAACAGAAAAAGGAACTACCAATGGGTCAAGTTGCGGTGAGGTGGTCCCATCCCTATTAAACTTAACAAAGAAAGATTCCCCCTGAATGGGTGGGATTTTAAATGACCATCAACACCAGACAGAAGTGCACAAAAATATACAAAATGTTATTATTAATTACAAAATTTCAATAGTATCACCAGAGGGACATCTAAAAAACATGTCCTCATGGTTTATTGACAAATGGACAATCACATAAACAGAACAGAGATTTAATTAATGAATGATTAAAATGCTTTTCCTATATCACCCAAACCCGACGCGTTTCCAGTTACTGGTATCTCAGAACCTTCATCAGGGGTGAAAATACTTGATGATATGTTGATACAATAATCTAATGAGATGTATACTCGAAGATCAGGGTGCATGTCGCTTTAGAATATGAATATATCTTGAAGGCTGGTTTAAATAAAAGTAAAGTGTCATGCAGATGCAGAGTGTCCTGCATGTTCCTTCCAAATGCGTTTTGCTGATTACCCAACGGAGAGGGGGGTTTTTCTTATTTAGTCCTTAAATGGGAAACATAATAGCTGCCCGGGTGTCTCAAGTCCACTTGTATGTGTATATAAGGCTCAATTAGCACATGTGTGACTTGCACCCAGAGTTGCCTTGTCCCATCCCCGAGGAATGAACACAGGAGAACTGGAAGGTAAAGTCCAACCACCTATTTCAAGCAGCAAAACATTCCTCTGTGTGGGGCATGTAGGTGACACTCCCTACTTTTTTTAATAATCCTATCACCAAAGCTTGGTGCTTTTCTGTAAATAAATTTGGCTTAGGGGGTAGTACAGTATTGTGAGAAACCATGAAATCAGACCGGGATAGAAGTACAGTTAAATCACACTTGTTTAATAATAAAAGTAAAAAGAACAAAGGTAGTCAAAACATAGCCAAAGTTCAGTAACCAGAACAGATAGTCAGCCAAGCCAGAAGTCAGGGATCAAAGCAGTGGAACAGCAAGCAAGTTCTGGAGCCAGAAGGGATATCAGCAAACCAGTCTTTAAACGGGAACGCAGGAGATAGTTTCTTGTGATGTGACCAAGGTGAAGGTAGAGCTCCTCTGGACTGGACGGCTTCAGTAGGCAGGACTGATGAGCAGGATCATCAACAGCTGAGTAACTGTGGAGAGAAATGGGAGCTGGCAATTAGCCGACAGCTGAGTGGCCAGCTCAGAGAAGGAAGGGCTGAGCCTAGCCCTGACAATACCCCCTCTCCCTCGGAGGACCACCAGGTTTGAGGGGAAAACATCTATGGAAATCACGGAGGACAGGGGCACGTACATGCAAGAATGAGACCCAAGAGCGTTCCTCCGGACCGTACCCTTTCCAATGCACCAGGTACTGTATGCTCTACCACGGAACCAACGGGAGTCAACAATGGACTGTACTTCATACTCCTCATGGTTTCCTCCCACAATCCAAAGACATGCAGGTAGGTTAATTGGCTTCTGTCTAAAATTGTCCCTAGTATATGAATGGGGACCTTGGATTGTGGGCTCCTTGAGGGTAGGGACCGATGTGAGTGTGCAATGTACAGGGATAGGGGCAATTGTAGACACTCACTCAGGTTGAACTGGATGGACTGGTGTCTTTATTCAACCTAACAAACTATGAAACTATGAAACCTGTACAGAGTGAGGACATGGCACCGAGGTAGTAAAGCGGTTGCAGACCAAAGTTTTTAATGAGGAGACATAAAATACATTCGCAATATGCATATTAGAAGGAAGGTCTAATGCGTAAGCCACTGGGTTGATCCTGCGAAGAATACAAAAAGGCGCAATAAACCGAGGTGCGAACTTTAGTGAGGGAACACGAAATCGGATGTTGAGAGATGACAGCCAGACTCTGTCCCCAACCTGGTAGGAAGGTGCAGGCAGCAGTCTGCGGTCACCATGGAGTCTGTACCTTTCATTAGCATGTCGCAAAGCCTCCAAACCATAATTTGCCATAAACAGAGACAATCGGGAAGCAGAATTCAAGGCACTGTTGTGAGCAAACTCTGTCCACAGTAATAGGTTTGAGCAGTTGTTATGATGGTCAGAAATATAGCAACGTAGGAATTGCTCCAAGGACTGACTGGCTCGTTCTGTGGCCTCATTATACTGCGGGTGATACACAGAGGAGAAATTAAGCTGAATTCCTAACTGTGCACAAAAGGCATGCCAGAATCGGGACACAAACTGACTACCCCTGTCTGAGACAATCACCTTGGGTAGCCCATGTAAGCAAAAGATCTCCCGAGCAAAAATGGAAGCCAGTTCCTTAGAAGTGGGCAACTTTTAAGTGGAATGCAATGACACATCTTTGAGAACTCCACAATGAAATCCATAGACAGGTGGGTCCAGGGCCTCCCTCCATTGGGTATGGGTTGTAGGAGGTCCGCTGAAAGGTGTCGTGGAGTCTTACTCTAAGCACACACGGGACAGGCAGCTACGAAGGCAGTAACATCAGCCCGCAGACTAGGCCACCAGAATTGTTGGGAAATGGCCCAAATGAGTTGATTCTTCCCAGGATGGCCAGCTGCCTTGGGAGAATGGTAAGTCTGGAGCACAGCAGTACGGAGACTCTCTGTGACAAAACAGCAGTCACAAGGTTTCTCAGGAGGAGCATGGACCTGAGCAGCAAGAATTTTGTCACCCAAAGGAGAAGTAAGACTGGTGCAAACCGTAGCCAATATACGATCAGGAGAAATCATAGGAATCGGAAATCAACTCAAGGAAAATTGTTGTGACAAGGCATCAGCCCTTACATTCTTAGTACTGGGTAAGAATGAGACAATGTAATTAAAGCTCGACAAGAAAAGAGCCCATTGCACCCTTCTGGGAGCGAGTCGCTTAGCCTCAGACAAAAATGTAAGAATCTTATGGTCAGTAAAAATAAGAGCAGGCTCAGTGGTACCTTCAAGGAGATGTCTCCATTCTTTCAGGGCTAAAATGATCGCCAACAGCTCTCTGTCACCAATATCATAATTGTACTCAGCAGGTGACAATTTGGTAAAAGTAGCCACACGGATGCATAGCGCTCTCAGAGTTAGGACGTTGAGACAGAAGGGCGCCAACTCCAGTCCCAGAAGTATCAACTTTTAGGATTAAAGGCAAGGTAGGATCAGGATGTGCCAACACAGGAGCAGAAACAAAGGCAGCCTTGAGAGTCTCAAAGGCCTTAATGGACTCCGGAGACCAACTCTGTGGGTTACCGTCCTTTCTGGTCATATCAGTCAGGGGCTTGACAAGAGACAAGAAGTTACAAATAAACTTCCGATAGTAGTTGGCAAAATCCAGGAAACACTGCAGAGGACGTAAACCCACGGGTCGAGGCCACTGTAGGACTGCCGAAAGTTTCTCTGGTTCCATTGAAAAACCAGCATTGGAAATGACATAGCCCAGGAATGGAACTTGTTCACGATGGAACTCGCACTTCTCCAGTTTACAATAGAGATTGTTCTCTCTTAGTGTCTGAAGCACACGACAGACATCTGTGTGGTAGCTCTCCAGGTATTTGGAAAATATGAGGATATCATCGAGATAAACCACTACACATAACTGCAACAAATCTCGGAGGACATTGTTAATAAATTCCTGGAAACCTGCCAGGGCGTTACAAAGGCAAAAAGGCATTACCAGGTATTCATATTGGCCTGTTCTGGTATTAAACGCAGTTTTCCACTGGTTGCCCTCCTTAATGCGCACAAGATTGTATTCCCCTCTCAAGTCAAGCTTTGTGAAAACCGTTGCTCCCTTGAGGAGGTCAAATAACTTTGTAATCAATGGAATCAGGTAGGCACTCTTAATTGTGACACGATTGAGACCCCTATAATCTAAACAAGGTCTCAGTTCACTGCTCTTCTTCTTCACAAAGAAGAAACCAGCACCAGCAGGAGACGAGGATTTATGGATGAAACCTCAAGAAAGTGCATCAGAAACATACTTCTCCATGGCCTTATCCTCCAAGACCGACAAAGAGCAAACCCGGCCACGAGTAGGTATGGCACCAGGTTGAAGGTCAATTGCACAATCATAAGACCGGTGTGGAGGCAAACTACCGGCTTGACCTTTATCAAAGACATTGTTAAAATCGCGGTACTCCTCCAGCAGGGAGGGGAGTGAAGAGGTGCACAGGACCTTGGATACCTTCAGGAAGCATGTCTCACTGCATTGTGGTGACCAGGAGAGAACCTCAGCATGGAGCCAATCAAAAGAGGGGTTGTGCCTCTGTAACCAAGGATAACCAATAACCAGCGGAAACCTGGGTGAGGAAATAAATTGGAATTGGATTATCTCATGGTGAAGAGTCCCTACGGCCATGGACGACGGAACCGTCTCATGAGTCACATGGGCAGGCTGTAAAAGTCTCCCGTCAAGAGCCTCAATGGCAAGTGGAGTGTCACGCAGCTGCAGCGGAATAGAGTGCTGCGAAACAAATGCAACATCAATGAACAGGCCTGCAGCCCCAGAGTTGATTAGAGCCTGTATCTCAATGAACGACTCAGCCCAAGAAAGGTTGACCGAAAACAGGGGCTTATCCTTCTGCATAACTGGGGACGAAACAACGCCACCTAAGGTCTGTCCATGACAGGACCTCAAGGTTCGGGCATTCCCTGGACGGGTAGGACAAGAATTCAAAAAGTGACCTGCCTGGCCACAATAAAGGCACAATCTCTCCCTCCTCCTAAAGGCTCTCTCATCCGCAGAGAGATACGTGAAGCCCAGGTGTATGGGTTCATCTTCACTGACCGACTCGGTACCAGGAGGCATGGGAGGTGAGGGAGGCATGGGTGGGACTACAAAGCTCGGAGGCAAACGTACAGGAGGCTTCCGCAAGCGCTCCTTAAAAGAAAGTCTTTCTCTGAGTCTGGAGTCAATGAGAATGGCAAACAAGATCAAGCTCTCCAGCTCAGTGGGCATATCTCGGGCTGCTATCTCATTCTTGAAGGAATCCGAGAGACCATGAGAAAAAGCAGCCACGAGGGCCTCATTGTCCCAAGCAACCTCTGCTGCCAGAGTACGGAATTCAATAGCGTAGTCGACAACAGTTCTCGTGCTCTGTTTGATAGACATGAGGCACTTGGCAGCAGAAGCAGAGAGTGCAGGAACATCAAATACCCTTTTAAAGAATGCCACAAACTCAGGGTAACTCAAGACAACAGGTTTTTGCGTCTCCCATAGAGGGTTAGCCCAGGCCAATGCTCTCTCCGAAAGCAAAGGTATCACAAAACCTACTTTGCTTCTATCTGTGGGAAACACCTGGGGCAGCATCTCAAAGTATATCTCAACCTGATTGAGAAACCCTCCTCATTGAACTGGATCGCCCCCAAATCGATGGGGAAGCGGAGCGGAAACCAGACATACCTCTTATAGAGGTAGTACTTGAGGCGGGTGCCTGCACAGAGACTGGCACAGCAGCAGGGATGGCCTGTGGTTGTACTGCAGCAGCCACAGTGGGGGATTCCAGGTGAGCCGTGTGACTCAGGAGCGTTTGTAACGCCAAGGCAAACTGATCCATGCGATGATCTTGCTCATCCAGTCTGGGGAAAATATTACGAATTATGAATTCATGGCCTTCATCCTACTGTCAGAAACCATGAATCAGACCGAGACAGAAGTACAATTAAATCACACTTGTTTAATAATAAAAATAAAAAGGTAAATAGAAAAAGCAAAACCAGAGTCCAGTAACCGGAACAAGTAGTCAGTCATAAGGATCCAGAAGGAATGTCGGCAATCCAGCCTTTAAACAGAACCGCAGGAGATGGTTTCTTGTGATGTGACCAAGGCGAAGGCAGATATAGTTACATAGTTGCATAGTTAGTAAGGTTGAATAAAGACATCAGTCCATCCAGGTCAACCTGAGTGAATGTCTACAATTGTCCCTATCCCTGTACATTGCACACTCACATCTGGTCCTACCCTCATGGAGCCCACAATATGAAGTGAGCTGGACAGCTTTAAGTAGGCAGGTCAGATGAGCTGGATAAGAAACAGCTGGTGACTGTGGAGAGAGATGAGAGCTGGCAATTAGCTGACAGCTGAGCAGCCAGCCCAGAGAAGGAAGGGCTAAGCCAGCCCTGGCAGTGTGGCCACCATTATTTTCCAGCACTGCCTTAACTCTTTTGAGCATTATGTTCACCAAAGCTTCACAGTTTGCCACTGGTGTGCATCATCTTTAGAAGAGGCTTCCTTCTGGAATGACAGCCATGCAGGCCAATTTTATGCAGTGTGCGGCGTATGGTCTGAGCACTGACAGGCTGACCCCCACCCCTTCAACTTCTGCAGCAATGCTGGCAGCGCTCATACCTCTATTTCCCAAAGACAACCTCCGGATATGATGCTGAGCACAAGCACTTAACTTCTTTGGTCAACCATGGAGAGGCCTGTCCTGAATGGAACCTGTCCTGTTAAACCGCTGTATGTTCTTGGCCACCGTGTTGCAGCTCAGTTTCAGGGTCTTGACAATCTTCTTATAGCCTAGGCCATCTTTATGTAGAGCAACAATTATTTTTTTCAGATCCTCAGTGAGTTCTTTGCCATGAGGTGCCATGTTGAACTTCCAGTGACCAGTATGAGAGAGTGAAAGCTATAAAACCAAATTCAACACACCTACTACCCATTCACACCTGAGACCTTTTAACACTAACCAGTCACATGACACCGGGGAGAGAAGGTGGTTAATTGGTCCCAATTTGGACATTTTCACTTAGGGGTGTACTCACTTTTGTTGCCAGTGGTTTAGACATTAATCGCTGTGTGGTGAGCTTTTTTGAGGGGACAGCAAATTGACACTGTCATACAAGCTATACACTCAGTACTTTACATTGTAGCTTTACATTGTAGCTTATGCCTGTGCTCTAATGATGACTGGTCTTCAGCTGTTTCCTGTGTCCCATGTACTTCCAGTGTGTTCCCTTGGTTGCTGACCCGGCTTACTTCTGAACTGATCTCGGCTCCTGCTTTTGTCTTGTCACTAGTTCCTGACCCAGCTTTCTCCTGACTTTGGCTCGGCTCTTGATTTGGTACCTCGCTGCTCACCTTTTGATGACCCTGGCTAATCCTGTGACCATGCTTCTGTCTCTCATCCTGGCTTACTGTCCCATTTGCGTGTCTGTCCGGCTGTCTGTTGTTGCAGTTCTGAGCCTCGCTGAGTGTTCCTGCTGCAAAGTCTGCTAAGAGCTCTGACCAGCCACACATCCTGGCCTTTCAGCACAAGTGGTGTGCTTCCTTAAACTCAGTTGAAGTACTGTGCATCGCTACTGTTCCTGAGCTGACTGTTCTCCTGTTGCCTTGTGTTGTGGAAATTTTATGAAGATGTATTTGAATATGTATTGTCATAGTGTCTCCCAGTGTTAGATCTCCCGCAACCGGCTCTAAAGAGCTGACTGAGGCAGACTGACGCTGGTTGAGATCTGTTTGGTAGTGGAAAATTTCCTGAGGTTGGAGAGAAGTGTTTGCGGAGTGGGGATATGTCCGCCAGTGAAGGGCCCCTGTGCAATGGACAGAACGATCGTCTGGGGGGGATATTGCCAGGAACAGTGTTATTGCTTGGATCACCTGCTGGTGTCACTGTTTCTTTCGGCATCAAAGGGTGCAGTTCTGGTGGCCACCAGCGGGTGTCTTCCAGCAGATGGACATTCTAGTGATCAAGCTGCACCTGATGTGGAACTGCTGGGAGTATATAAGCCCACCTTTCACTGAGGCTCAGTGCTTCAGAATTCCTCCCTGCAAGCCTACTCCCTGCCTGATCTGATCCGTTGCCTGAAACCCGTTCCTGATCTGCTTCCTGCCCTGTCCTGGACTCTGTTTCCTGTACCCGTTTCCTGAGACTTGTCTCCAGATTCCTGCCTCCGGCTCCCCCTTGCTTCTGCTTCCTCCATCTGGCCTCCTGTTCCACTTGTCTCTCGTCCCTGCCTTGTTGTTATATATGTGTTCCCTTTCCTTGTGTATGTGTGTGTATATATATATATATATATATATATATATATATATATATATATTTAGTTAGTTAGATTAGGTGTTTGGGGTTGCTGTGTATTTGCATTCTTGCTTGTTCATGGTTTGCTGTGTTTGGTTTGCACGTGTGTCTTTATCTTTAACCACTTGACCACTGGGCACTTAAACACCCTTAATAACCAGACCAATTTTCCGCTTTTGGTGCTCTCACATTTTGAATGAAATTTTTGTCCTTTTTTCACACAAATAGAGCTTTCTTTTGGTGGTATTTAATCACCTCTCAGTTTTTTATTTTTTGTGCTATAAAAGAAAAAAGACCGAAAATTCTGTGAAAAAATGAATTTTTCTTCGTTTCTGTTATACAATTTAGCAGATTAGTAATTTTTTCTTCATAAATTTTGGCCAAAATTTATACTACTACATATCTTTGGTAAAAATAAGTACAAATTGGTGGATATTATTTGGTCTTTGTGAAAGTTATAGAGTCCATAAGCTATGGTGCCAATATCTGAAAATTGATCACACCTGAAGTACTGATGGCCTATTTCAATTCTTGAGACCCTAACATGCCAGAAAAGTACAAATACCCCCCAAATTACCCCTTTTTGGAAAGAAGACATTCCAAGGTATTCAGTAAGAGGCATGATGAGTTTTTTGAAGTTTTCATTTTTTCCCACAATTCTTTGCAAAATCAAGATTTTTTTTCCTTTTTTTTTTCCCACAAAATTGTCATATTATCAGGTTTTTTCTCACACACAGCATATGCATACCACAAATTACACCCCAAAACACATTCTGCTATTACTCCCGAGTACGGCGATACCACATGTGTGAGACTTTTACACAGCGTGGCCACATACAGAGGCCCAAAATGCAGGGAGCGCCATCAGGCGTTCTGGAGCACCCAGGACAATTCTGACATTTCTCTCCTACATGTAAAAATCATCATTTATTTGCTAGAAGATTACACAGAACCCCAAAACATTATATATTTTTTTTTAGCAAAGACCCTGGAGAATACAATGTTGGTCGTTGCAAATTTTTATCTCACACGGTATTTGCGCAGCAATTTTTCTAACGCGTTTTTTTGGGGGAAAAAACATTTTTGTGCTTAAAAAAAATAAAAAAAAACAGTAAAGTTAGCCCAATTTTTGCCTAATGTGAAAGATGAAGTTATGCTGAGTAAACAGATATCGAACATGTCACTCTTCAAAATTGCACATGCCCGTGGAATGGCGCCAAACGTCGCTACTTAAAAATCCCCATAGGCGACGCTTTAAATTTTTTTTACTCGTTACATGTTTTGAGTTACAGAGGAGGTCTAGGGCTAGAATTATTGCTCTCGCTCTAACGTTCACGGCGATACCTCACATGTGTGGTTTGAACACCGTTTTCATATGTGGGCGGGGCTTACGTATGCGTTCGCTCCTGCATGCGAGCACATGGGGACAGGGGTGCTTTAAAAAAAAAAAAATTTTTATTGTTCATTTTACTTTATTTATTTTAGTTTGACATTTTTTTCCCCCAAAAAATTTTTTTGATCACTTTTATTCCTATTACAAGGAATGTAAACATCCCTTGTAATAGGAATATGGGATGACAGGTCCTCTTTACAGTGAAATCTGGGGGTCAATATGACCCCACATCTCACCTCTAGGCTGGGAAGCCTGAAATAAAAAAAATAAAACATTCTGGCTTTGATCGTATTGGCGAGTTGGTAGAAGCACCGGAGGGCGGTGAGGGGTGGGGGGGGGGCGTCTATGGCTGGGTATTGCAGGGTATCACCGAGCATGGCTGGGTATCTCTGAGTATGGCTGGGTATTGCAGGGTATCTCCAAGTATTGCAGAGTATTGGCGGGGTATTGGCGGGGTATTGGCGGGGTATTGGCGGGGTATTGGCGGGTATTGCGGGGTATTGGCGGGTATTGCAGAGTATTGGGGGTACTGCAGAATATTGGGCGGTACTGCAGAGTAATGGCAGGGTACTGCAGAGTAATGGCAGGGTATTGCAGAGTAATGACAGGGTATTGCAGAGTAATGACAGGGTATTGCAGAGTAAAGGGGGGTACTGCAGAGTAATGGCAGGGTATTGCAGAGTAATGGCAGGGTACTGCAGAGTAATGGGGGGTACTGCAGAGTAATGGCAGGGTATTGCAGAGTAATGGGGGGTACTGCAGAGTAATGGGGGGTACTGCAGAGTAATGGCTGGTATTGCAGAGTATTTGCAGGATATTGCAGTGTATTTGCAGGGAATTGAGGGGTTAAATTCGGTGAGCAGCGATGTGGGCACTGCAGATGCAGCCCACATCGCTGCTAACACCGATCTCTTTCCCCTCCGCTGTACTGATCGGTACAGAGAGGGGGAGGGAGGAACCAGCGTCATAACATGACGCCGGTTTGTTTACAAGTGATCACTCCGTCATTTGACGGAGCAATCACGTGGTAAATGGCCGCGACCGTCACGGATGATCTCGTGTGCGCGCCCCAGGGGGCGCGCAAGAGCAGAATTCTGGGAGGCCGTTAATTAACGGCCTCTCAGAGTTAAACAACCGCCCTGAAGCCGTTAATCGGCAATCTGCTCCCTCTGTTTTACCATCCTTCCGCTCTTTGCTTTTACCAGCTGCATCCACTACCTACAGCCCTGTACCCACATACAAATCTTCAGTTGCTAAAACCAAAAAGAAGCAGAAGTTTTTCCCAACCCATACCATTCTGCCATCACCCAATCCTGCCTCCACACCAGTTAATCCACTCCCGCCTGATGTTCCAATGCCTGCTGTTCAGCCTGTTGCGCCAGTGTCTCTGCCTGTTGTCGAGTCTGATGCTCCAGTGCCCGCTGTTCCGTCTGATGTGTCTGTCTGCTGCCCAGGCCGATGTGCCTCTGCCCGCTGCCCAGCTTGAAGTGCCTCTGCCTGGTGTCCAGTTTGATGACCTGGAGCCTGCTGCCCAGCCTGATGACCTGGAGCCTACTGGCCAGCCTAATGACCCAGAGCCTGCTGCCCAGCCTGATGACTCATTGCTCGCTGCCCAGACTAATGACCCGGAGCCCGCTGCCCAGCCTGATGACCCGGAGCCCGCTGCCCAGCCTGATGACCCGGAGCCCGCTGCCCAGCCTGATGACCCGGAGCCCGCTGCCCAGCCTGATGACCCGGAGCTCACTGCCCAGCCTGATGACCAGGAGCTCGCTGTCCAGCCTGATGACCCGGAGCTTGCTGCCCAGCCTGATGACCCAGAGCTTTCTGCCCAGCCTGATGACCCGGAGCATGTTGCCCTGCCTGTTTTTATTTCCAGATCTAAACTTCCAGACCCTGGTGGTGGGGTGCATGTCCCATTGTTGGACTCGGGTGGCACGCCTCCCAGTAGGTTGAGAGACTCTGGCCAGAGAGCGCAAAGAAGTCCGCAGTCACAGGGACTTTTTGGGACTTTTCCACATCTACATGCACTGCCAGGTCAAGGGCAGAATGGAGTGTCCGGAGGCCACTCCTTGGGGGGGGAACTGTCATGAACAGTGTTATTGCTTGGATTGCCTGCTGGCATCACTGTTTCTTTCAGCATCAAAGGGTGCAGTTCTGGTGGCCACCAGTGTGTGTCTCCCAGCAGATGGATGTTCTAGTGATCAAGCTGCACCTGATGTGGAACTGCTGGGAGTATATAAGCCCACCCTTCACTGAGGCTCAGTGCTTCAGAATTCCTCCCTGCAAGCCTTCTCCCTGCCTGATCTGATCCATGGCCTGAAACCCGTTCCTGCCCTGTCCTGGACTCTTTTTCCTGTACCCGGTTTCTGAGACTTTTCCCCTGATTCCTGCCTCCGGCTCCCCCTTGCTTCTGCTTCTTCCATCTGGCCTCCTGTCCCCCTTGTCCCTCGTCCCTGCCTAGTTGTTATATATGTGTTCCCTTTCCATGTGTGTGTGTGTGTGTGTATATATTTTCACTTTGTGCCTGATTCTTTTAGTGCAGCCCATTGATCTGTTTACTTTGTGCTGGATGCCTATGTTAGGCATCTCTCCCATGACAGATATGTTCGCTCTGAAAAGACATTATCGGTTTAGTGGTTGTGCCACTCCTGTATGCCTGATTAACATATTTGGGGTGCCATGGCATACACCGGCATATAATCTCCCATCAGCTGGAACAGTACCATAGTCTGGGTATGTGTTGTTCTCTGAACAACACAGAATAAGGATTCACAAACTATAACAATGGGATTCTTTGAATTGTTGTGGTGGGGAAAAAAAAATAATTTATCCTGGATTCCCTGAGCTAGCAGTGAAACCATCAAACAAAAAATTGTTTGAGCTCTAATACAGTGAGGCCTGAAGCAGAAAAAAATAAATAAAAAAATAGCAAAAGGCAGGCATGATAGCGAAGGACAGGCAAATGTGAACAGGAGAACAGGGCAAGTAAAGTAATGAGAGGAGGGGCTACGTGCATTTAAGGAGAGGTGGCATTCAGAGGATCTTGCGACGCAGGTAGCCACTTGGATCCCCTGTGAGTGCTAGACAAGATGACGGACGTGGACAGGCTGCTTTCCCAGCTCAGGGCAGAGGTGGCATCCCGAGGAACGGAGTGGCTGCAGAAGCAGCTCTCATCTGTCCTGGGAGATCGAGCCTCCAAGCTCGGAGGTCTCTGCCTCCGGAGCACTTCTCTCCAGACTCCTCCCTCAGAGCTCGGAGTGCCGCCATATTGCAATATATGGTCAGAGGCTGCAGATATAGTACAGGAGATGGTCAGAGACTGCAGACATGATACAGGAGATGGTCAGAGACTGCAGCCATATTACAGGAGATGGTCGGAGACTGCAAATATAGTACATGAGATAGTCAGAGACTGCAGACATACTAGATGAGATGGTCAGAGACTGCAGAAATACTAAAGGAGATAATCAGAGACTGCAGCCATATTACAGGAGATGGTCAGAGACTACAGATATAGTACAGGAGATGGTCAAAGACTGCAGATATAGTACAGGAGAAGGCCAGAGACTGCAGACATATTACAGGAGATGATCAGAGATTACAGATGCAGCACAGGAGATGGTCAGAGACTGCAGACATAGTACAGGGGACGGTTAGGAATTGCAGACATGATTGATTCAGGAGATGGTCAGAGACTGCATTTAAAGCTCAGCTCAGTGTACAGGTATATAGTATCGCAGGGTTGCTCAACTCTATTTAAACCACATCTGCAAGATCAAGTCAGTCAGTCATTTTCACATCCAATTTCCAAAATACAAATATTCTTGCAAACACTGAACTGCTCAAGGGTTAGTGGAGGAAAGTAATCATTTAATGGGTCTGTGAAGATTTTAGCCTGATCCAGCAGTAAATCCTCCAAAAAAACTAACAAAAAAAAAAGATGGAGAAAATTGAGTACTGTCCGTGATACTTTTTTTATTTGCACTAACATACAATTTTTCAGGACAAGCTTTCGGGTATGTCCCCTTCTTCAAGGTCCAAGCAGTACTGATTTACAAATTTTTAAGCAGAATGTAAAAACAAAACAAAAAAATAAAATAAAATAAAAACACCTCTGAGTGAAAGAACAACAAAAAAAAACACATACAAATCAATGGCAATAAAGATAAGAGAAGAGTTAGTGAGATAAGACAGAGGGAGAGCTATGGAATGGAGGGGGGGTTGCTAGTCACAGAGGGGGTTGTAAAACTTTAGTATAATGTGTAAGGAAACCTATATCTAAATTCAGGCCATTATTTTTTGTGTCAAAAAGAATTATCATTCTTAGTTCAAAGGTTTTCCTTTCCTGGATAGTTCTGAAATTCCCTTTAAGAACTAAAACATTGAGGTCTTCTATAGTGTGGTCCGGTTATGAGAAGTGATGTCCCACAGGTGTACATAAACTGTCTTCTTTATGTTCCTTGATGGTATGTCTGTGTAAATTCATCCTCCTTTGCAACTTCTGTCCTGTTTCACCAACATAAGATCCTTTGCTGCACCTTTTGCATTGGATGAGGTACACAACATTGCTGGAGGTACAGTTGTAAGATCCCATGATATTGAAGGTCCCGTTTGTGTGTGTGACACTTTTGGATAGATTGATCTGGTTGCATAGTTTGCAGCGCTTTTTATTGCAGGGTTTGCTTCCATTATTTGTGTCATCATAATCAGAGTAAAGTTTCCTGCTGATTAGTTTGTGTCTGAGGTTGGGTGGTTGTCTGAAAGCCAATAATGGGGGTTGTTGGAATATTCCTTTCAGAGTGTCATCCTCTGTTATAATGGGTTGTAAATCTTTGATTATCTTTTTGATCCCTTCTAGTGTTGGGTTGTATGTGGTGACGAGAGGTACTCGGTTATTTGTTTTTTTCTCTGTGTATTGGAGGAGATTTTCTCTTTGGGTTTTCAAGGCTGTGTTTATGCTGTTGTTGATGGTTTTCTCTTTGTAACCTTTCTTGTGGAAGGAGTCTGCCAGTGTTCTGAGATGTTTATCTCTGTCTTCTGGGTCTGAACAAATTCGGTGGTATCTGATGGCCTGGCTGTGTATGATGGCCCGTTTAGTGTGTTACAAGAGGGCCAGAGGCAGCTGGTAAATACTACTTACTACAAAAAACTGGATTATGATCCGACCCAGGATTTTACTAAGCAATTAAAGGATCTCATTGCGACAATACCAAGCCACCTACATTCAGAACTCATTAATGCAATTCCGGATAATCCAGAGATTGGAGACTTCTACATGCTGCCCAAGATTCACAAGCCAGGAAACCCAGGCAGACCCATTATAACAGGTATGAATACACTTACCGAACATATCTCAGGCCTTGTAGAAAACATGTTAAAACCTTTAGTCATGAACACTGCGAGTTTCCTACAAGACACCACTGATTTTCTGAACAAGCTTAACAATATACAACAATTACCATCAAATACACTTCTAGTCACCATGGATGTAGAATCTCTGTACAGTAACATCCCTCACAAGGATGGGTTGTCGGCATGTCACAGATTCTTATCATCCTCACCAAACCAGAAATACACCGCTGAGGATGTGACACAGCTCATCGAATTCATTCTTACACACAACTACTTCACTTTCAATAATGACATCTATCTCCAGTGTATGGGTACTGCTATGGGTAGCAAAATGGCACCCCAATATGCAAACTTATTTATGGCTGACCTGGAGGACAAATTTCTGAACAGCATACAACAAAAGCCATACAGATATTATCGCTATATTTATGATATCTTCATGATATGGACTGAAGGTGAAGAAAATCTAAACCAAATCTTCTCATTGATCAACACTTTTCACCCATCTATTAAACTAAAAATGGAGTATTCAAACACACATGTCAACTTCCTAGACACTACAGTATACATCAGGGATCACAAGCTTCACACTTCGATATACAGAAAACCGACTGACCGATGTAGCTATCTTCACAGTTCCAGTTTTCACCCGCAACACACTAAACGGGCCATCATACACAGCCAGGCCATCAGATACCACCGAATTTGTTCAGACCCAGAAGACAGAGATAAACATCTCAGAACACTGGCAGACTCCTTCCACAAGAAAGGTTACAAAGAGAAAACCATCAACAACAGCATAAACACAGCCTTGAAAACCCAAAGAGAAAATCTCCTACAATGCACAGAGAAAAAAACAAATAACCGAGTACCTCTCGTCACCACATACAACCCAACACTAGAAGGGATCAAAAAGATAATCAAAGATTTACAACCCATTATAACAGAGGATGACACTCTGAAAGGAATATTCCAACAACCCCCATTATTGGCTTTCAGACAACCACCCAACCTCAGACACAAACTAATCAGCAGGAAACTTCACTCTGATTATGATGACACAAATAATGGAAGCAAACCCTGCAATAAAAAGCGCTGCAAACTATGCAACCAGATCAATCTATCCAAAAGTGTCACACACACAAACGGGACCTTCAATATCATGGGATCTTACAACTGTACCTCCAGCAATGTTGTGTACCTCATCCAATGCAAAAGGTGCAGCAAAGGATCTTATGTTGGTGAAACAGGACAGAAGTTGCAAAGGAGGATGAATTTACACAGACATACCATCAAGGAACATAAAGAAGACAGTTTATGTACACCTGTGGGACATCACTTCTCACAACCAGACCACACTATAGAAGACCTCAATGTTTTAGTTCTTAAAGGGAATTTCAGAACTATCCAGGAAAGGAAAACCTTTGAACTAAGAATGATAATTCTTTTTGACACAAAAAATAATGGTCTGAATTTAGATATAGGTTTCCTTACTCATTATACTAAAGTTTTACAACCCCCTCTGTGACTAGCAACCCCCCCCCCCCCCTCTATTCCATAGCTCTCCCTCTGTCTTATCTCACTAACTCTTCTCTTATCTTTATTGCCATTGATTTGTATGTGTTTTTTTTTTGTTGTTCTTTCACTCAGAGGTGTTTTTTTTTATTTTATTTTTTTGTTTTGTTTTTACATTCTGCTTAAAAATTTGTAAATCAGTACTGCTTGGACCTTGAAGAAGGGGACATACCCGAAAGCTTGTCCTGAAAAATTGTATGTTAGTGCAAATAAAAAAAGTATCACGGACAGTACTCAATTTTCTCTGTCACAATTGCACTAATACGGCTACAATCACATTAAGTATGTAAAAAAAAAAGATCAAACAATCTGTGCAGCACACACAGACCTCTGGCTAAATAGCTGATTATAAGCTGAAATGGTTAACAGCCATTGGTCTTATAGAATGCTGCTGCAGCTCTTCCAGAAATCTTATCAGTGTGATCAGGCAATGTGCAGGCCAGGTTAGGCAGATAAAAAAACGTAACCAGGGAGACAAGAGAGAGGGGAGGCTGATCGGTAACCTGCACGCTGCCTGATCACATAAATATCTAAAAGACACTGCTGCTGGCCAGCAACATGTTTCTGTGCTCCTGACGATCCTGTTTTTTCCATTCAGCCAGAGTTGTGTGTCCTGCAGAACATGCATTGTTGCAGTCATAACGCCTTGTATCTCCCTCCTGGTGTCCCCATTCAGCCCCACTCCAGTACTTAGTCAAATGTGAGTGGGGGAGGGCGACACTGCCTGCTCATTGGCTGTGGATGGACGGGAGGAGGAGCAAGTCCTCCCTTGTACTCCCCTAAGCAGCGCTATTGGCTGTGGGTTCCCTACTACAAGAAATGATCAGTCTACTGCCCAGAGAACACACAGTAAGTGTCCATTCTCCCACCCCCCTGCATTATCCGCCTGCACACCACAGATCTGCCTGCCGCACGATAGCTACGTGCTCCTCCTGCCCACCGCTGCTAGAATTCATTTCCTCAACCAGCACCGCCTCCTGTTCATGGCTCCTAGCTGACAGTGGCCTCAGGGCAGCCAGCCTACCGGGAAATTTCCCGCTATCCAGGAAGGCCAGTCTGGCCCTGGGTAGAAGAATCCAGAACACTGTCTGGCGCTCTTCTGTTATCTTGACGTCATCGTGAGGCCTACATGGTCTACATGGGATCCGCATGGTTGAGGTACAATGAGCAGTTTCAGCAGCAGAGATCTATCCGCCTGTTCTTGCTGTGGGACCACATGGACATTAGTTTGGGGATGCGATTTATGTGCGGGCCCATAATCAGTTTTTTCCGGGGGGGGGGGGGTCGGTGGCACATCTACCAGCCGCAAAGAAGAGGGGTGTCTGCTGCCAGTATAATGAGGGCTCCTGCAAGTTTGGGGGGCTTGCTGTTACAAGTACGAGTGCTTTGGCTGCAGAGGTTTGTATCCCTTGTCGCTTGTCCCTTGGCCAGTGAGGGTGGAAAGGATGCGGCCTTACCTTGAGAGATATCCGTATCAGGAGGCTGCTCGGTGGTTAGGGGTGGGTTTCCCCGAAGGCTTTCGCATACCTTTTTCTCTGACCTCTGTTCCACCAGTGTCCCAGAACTTGCTCCTTGTAGAGTGGGTAGTTCAAGATGTTTCAGGGGTGAATTCCACCATCCTCCTCCAAGGTATGTGCAGTACTCCTCGCTACATTGGAACACATCGCTGATCATTTTGGTATCCCCTTGGCACCCCAGAGAAAACTGAGGGGCTGACTACCATTCTTAGTTTCCTGGGCATTGTGTCGGACTCCTGCACCATGGAGTGTTGTCTGCCGGAAGACAAGCTGATGGCCCTTATGGCTGAGATTCTGGGGATCCTGGGATTGCGCGAGATTCAACTTCGGAAACTGCAGTCGTTGTTAGGTAAGTTGAATTTTGCATGTCGCATCCTTCCTATGGGCAGAGTATTTTGTCGACGGCTGTCGGCAAGTATGGCCGAGGTCAAATCATCCCCTCATTTCGTACCCTTTAACAAGGAGCATCGGGGTGACTTGCGAGTGTTGCACTCTTTCTTGGAATCCTTTAACGAGTGGGCATTGTGGATGTCCGGGCTGGTGAGTAACTTTGACCTGGAACTTTACACGGATGCGGCCGGTCCGACTGGTTATGGGGCCTTTTTTCAAGGCCACTGGAGTGTTGGGCCTTATCTGGATTCGTGGAACGAGGCGGGTTTTCTCAGAAATTTGGTGCTCCCAGAGTTGTTTCTGGTGGTGTTGGCCATGGAGGTGTGGGGAGAGTCTTTCAGGGACCTGAAAGTACATTCTTACTGTGACAATCTTGGGGTAGTACAGGTCATCAACCATGTTACAGCCTCGTCGCCACCCGTGGTCTGACTTCTTCAGCACCTAGTGTTACGTTGTCTACAGTTAAATGTTTTCTTTGCTGTTCACCTCCTGGGATTTGAGAATGGCTTGCTAATGCATTGTCTCCCTTTCAGTGGGGCAGGTTCCAGAAGTTGGCACCGGCAGCAACACGGGGTCCCTTGTCCCGAATGGCTATGGAGGATTGCTTTGGGGTCATCTCCGGATGGATGATAATACGGTGAGTGAGTGACATGGCGTAAGCAGCCTATATAAAGTATGGCAAGAGTGGTTGTCTTTGCTGTAGCAGGCTGAGGTGAAGCAAGAGGTCCCAGAGGTGAGGTTGCTGGTCCTTTACATTGTTTTGCAGAACCTTGAGGAGGGGGTGTCGGTGTCAGTCGTGGAGCAGAAATTGGCAGTATTAGCATTTTTCTTCCAATTGCAGTGCTGTTGTGATTTCACAAAAGAATTTTGGGTCCAACAGGCTTTAAAGAGTTATCATAGGTCTCTTTGTTTAAAATGGCCTTCTCTATGGCTTTTTTCAGGGCTTTTCGGATTGGTGAACTAGTCAGCCCTTCCAAGAGGGTCCATGGGGGTATGTTGGATCGGGGGGTCACCTATGGGAAGGACAGGGTATCCCTGCTTTTGCGACAGTCCAAAACGGATCAGGCTGGTGGGGGGCAGAAGCATTCAGATTTTTGCTGTGCCGGCTTCACCCTTGTGTCTGGTGGATGCTGTGAGGGAGTTTCTCACAGCGTGCCCGGATTTGGCTGGGTCCTTTTTGTTACATGCAGATGGGTCCCCCTTGTCCAGATTTCAATTCATAGCCATTTTCTGTAACTGTTTAAGGGCATAAGGTTTGGAGGAGAAAGAATTCCCCTCGCACTCATTCCAAATTGGGGTCACCATTGAAGCTGCCAGGTGTGGGTTGGATGACAAAGTGGTCAAGAGTATTGTTAGGTGGGAATCGAGGAGGTTCCAGCTATATGTTTGTCCTCATCTGTTGGCTGTTTAGGGGGGTAGGTCATTTTGTGAGTGTTCTGTGTTGGTAAACCTGTGTTTGCGTGCTTGTTTGGTGTTATTTGTGGTGTTGTTTCTTCTCTTTCAGGTGGCGTAATGGGCCTTGTGTGGATACTGGGCCACTCATATGTGTTTTGGGGGGCCAGGCGAGCAGACGTTAGGCCCAATGATAGGCAACTAGGCTTTTCTAGGCATTAGGCTTGTGTCTGCTGGTTGGGGGTTCACGGTATGTTGTGGAGCAGGATGGTGCCAGAAGTGCATAGCTTTGCATGACTGGATAGACCGCCGGACGTTCTGATGCTACACGTCGACGGCAATGATTTAGGACTGAGGTCCATGTTGGACATCATTCATGATGTCAAGTTTTATATCCTGCGGCTCCACATGGCCTTACCGGATATGCTCGTCGTGTGGTCCGACATCATTGCTTGGACAACTTGGTATTTGGCTAGGTTGGTGGAGCAGCTCAATAAGGCCTGCAGGAAGGTCAATAGGGAGGTAGGCAGATGTGTAGTTAGGAACGGGGGCCTGGTTATCTGGCATCTGGAACTGGAAACGGATCCTTGGCGATACCTTCAGGGTGATGAGGTACACCTCAATGCGGTGGGAATTTATTAACGGGCCCTGGGTTTGCAGGATGGTGAGCTTTCAGGGTGTGGAGGGGCACTCAAGGGTAAGGTCTTCCCCTTGTGTGCTGTGGTGGAGGTTGGTCTTTGCTGGCGAATGAAGAAACCTCAGATAAGGAAGGGTTTGGGACCCATCAGTGGTATAGGTCTCTTATGTATTTAAAATTAACAGTGATTTAGCTGGAATTGTTTAATGGGTGCACTGCGGTTAGTGGGTTGTTTCTGAGTCAGTATGTCGGAAGGAGGCCTAGTATAGTAAAAGGTACCGCAGTTCATTCTTGAAAATGTGATAGTTGGGTTTCTAGCAAAGACCGATGTGATTAGTGATTGATGGGTTTTTAGTTTAACAAATAGTTTTTATGGTTTATGTTCATTTAAGTTTATTTGTTAATAAAGAAGCTGCTACAGCCACATTTTTACTGCATTTATGATGTGATCTCCATTAATGGGATTTAATGGTATGGATGGGATGTAGTATGGAGTTGGTCTGGCAGTTATTGGCCAAGGATGGAAAATCTGTTCTACAATGGTCATGCCTTTTCCAGGGTACAGTATGAAGTACAGGGCCCTGTTCAGTGGGAGGAGCATTACATTAAGGAAACCCAAGCTGAGTATGGGTTCTGTATGTTCTGTATGTGAGATTTAATAACGAGGTGTAATGTCAGTGTGGTTTGGGAACATATAACGCACAATATCCTTGAAACCAAAGCAGCACAAAAGTTTATTTTTGTGGCACAAACCAGCACAAATGCGGCACAAACGAACGGCATGTTTGTTTTTCAAATTCAGCAACATGGTGTACACAGTGGGCGGGGTTTCAGCAACTATAACGCACAATATCTCCGAAACCAAAGCAGCACAAACCAATGGCGTGTTTGTTTTTAAAATTCAGTAACATGGGGTGCAAAGTGGGCTTGCATAAAATTGAATATTTAATATCTCAGAAACCGAACCGGCATAAACGCTTGTTTTTGTGGCACAAATCAGCATAAATGTGGCACAAACGAATGGTATATTTTTATTCAGGTTTTACAAACATAGGGGGCCAAGTTCAAACAGCTGAATATAATAGGTTTAATAAATTGTGCTACACTGAAACAATGTGTATACAAAAACTAGGTGCCCTCCCAGGTGGAAACTCATAGAAACTCGCAAGAATGTGTGCGCAAATGCGTGTGTTGTGGTGTGAACTGACCATCAATGAATGCATTAATTTGTAACAATAAAATGATACAGAGTTGATAAGTCATTTTTGTTTGTTATTTATTTTGATAAATAATTTTTTTGATTATTTTTCATTGTATTTTATATTTTACTTTCCCTGACAGACTCCATGGCAGCCTACATGTGGGTTGACCCCGCCTCCACTCCAATGCTATAGGACCCCATTCAAATAAAAGAGCACTCACCACTCCACACAGTGTTCCTTTTTTGTCCTCCTCCATTTGGACCTACACATGCTGTTCGGTTGGATTTCGGATTTCTCTCTTTGCATACCTATGCGGTGCAAGCTCAGTACCCAGCCATGGGCGGGCGAGTAGCTTTGAGGCTGGACGGTCCCCTGTATGAGGGTGGTTGCCTCGGTATGCCCCGCACGAACATTCAGGAGGAATCACTACGGCTGGCAAGGTCTGAAGAGTTTTTTCTTTCTCCATGGCAGTCATATATTTGTATATGTTTGTGGCTATTCCCTGGCATTTGTTTATTCCCCCTGTATGGCCGCTGGAGCGCTTTGCGTTCCAGGTCGCCACATTGTCTTCCACGTTCTGGACGTGCCTGCGCAGTAGCCTCTTTCGATATTGAGGCTTGGTGTGTGTGTGTGCGCGGTTCGACCGAGCTATAGCGGCCGCACAGGCGCAGTATGGCCATCCCTCCACTACGCAAGTGCGAGGTGAAGGAGTGGTGACGTCATGGGCGGGGATTTTAAAAACCAGACTGCTGCCTCAGTCTCACTGGGTATGTCAGTGCATCGGAAGCAGCAAGCCTGTTTTCTCCTGCCCCAGTCTGCAAAGGTGAGCATCGTTACTATGGATAATTAGATGCAGTGAGTGCATGTTGGAATACATGTATTTGAAAAAAAAAAGAGAAAGTTTTTAATTTGGTAATCTTGTTTAATAAAAAAAATATATATATATATTTAATAAATTATTTCTAAATATTATTAAGTGAGATATATTTATGTGCTTTCCCTTGGGACCTCATCTTTTCTTTGCAGACTATCTTGTATCGTGACGCTCTTCGTCCAAAAATTATGGACAAATCACCGCCTTTAAGTGGCCAGCCCTTACGCACTAGGTATGTGCTGATAAAGAGAGGGGTGGAATTAACAGTCGCATTTGTTTGCGTTTTCTTTTTGATACCATTTTTCCCCCCTTTCCTGTCTTGTGTTAGCCCTTTCAGGTTGGATCCTCAGGATAAAGACCTTGCCAGGCCACATCATCATTCGTCTAGATCCAGAAGGGAATCACCGCGTGGATCTCATCATCAGAGGAGAAGTTCACATTCCTCCTCCAGACACCGCTCTCACCGCCATGATAGTTGCTCTGATCGCAGAGCCTGCTGGGGATGTGGGACTCGAGTCCCGGAGGGCAAATCGCTGTGTAATCAATGCTATGCCCAGGCGGTTGGAGAAAAAGAATCCGAAAGCCAGCATATGGAATCCCTGGTGAAACGTGTGGTGCAGCAGTCTCTGAGAGACATGGACACCTCTCACACGCTGAGTCAATCTACTTCCTTGTCTGGCCCTCAGGCTGATGAGGCCCGTGATGATTCGGGCACTTCCCAGCCCTATGCAGCATCTAATGCGACTTCGGAAGACGAGTTCCTAGGTGAGGAAGATATCGGGGGTTTTGACTTTGCTATGGTCTCCCCTCTGATTAAGGCAGTCAAGAAAGCCCTTAAGTGGGAAGACTCATCTACCCCTCCAGCCAAGCAGAAGAAATTCTTCAAACAGCTGGGGAAGGAACGTCCAAACTTTCCTTTTCTTACTGAACTGAAAGATATTTTTGAGGAAGAGTGGAGTAAAGTGGACAGGAAGTCCTCTATGACTAATAAAACTTCCAGGTTGTATCCCTTCAAAACAGAAGATGTAAAGCATCTGGAAAATGCCCCCCTGGTGGATGCGGCTTTAATGCGCTTGGCCAAACACGTTACCCTCCCATTGGAGGATTCAGTGTCCTTTATGGACGGCCTGGAGTGGAAAATTGACCAGGACCTTAAGAAGATTTATGGTCTGGCTGGGATGGCCTGCAAACGTGCCCTGGCGCTAGCAGCTATGTCTAAGGCCATGGAAGCTTGGTCTGAAAATGTGGAATCCTTCCTTAAGGGCGTTTCCGAGGATCTGGCTAAGAATTCAGCAGCAGCAGAACTGAAGCTGGCGGCAGTCTTTCTGGGGGAGGCGTCCATTGATCTAATCCGTCTGTTGGCACGCGTGATGCTGTCGTCAGTTATGGCCTTGTGGTTACGTCCCTGGCTAGCTGACCCGGTTGCTAAGCAGGCGTGGTGTAAGATCCCCTTCGACGGCTCTACGTTATTTGGTAACAACTTGGATGACGCCATCACACGTGCTACAGGTGGCAAGTCTGGTTTCCTTCCCCAGGACAGAAGACTTTTGGGTTGGAAGAGACCACAGTATAAAAAACGCAGCCCAGAGCGGACAAGGGACGCACCTTCCTACAAACCGGGTCGGGACTTCAGATGGAATTGGTACAGAGGTCAGACTTCCTTTCGTAAGCCCAGCAAGAACCAGTCATCCAGTGGTCGCGAGCAGGCTAAGTCTTTCTGGGGTTGCGCCCGCCCAGACAGGTCGGGTGGGGGCTTGGCTTTCCCTCTTTCGGCACGTTTGGGTGGCCTCGATCTCAGATTACTGGGTAGTCAGAACGGTCTCGGTGGGCCACAGATGGACCTTCTCCAGCTCCCCTCCTCCCAGATTCGTGCCCACCCTGCTCCCTCGCTCGGAGGAACAAAGTCAAGTACTGTCTTCTTATGTGGATCTGTTGAAGGCTCAAGGAGCGGTAATTCAGGTGCCAAAGGAAGAGTGGTTTCAGGGAGTCTATTCTCCTCTTTTCCTGGTTCGAAAGGAAAGCGGCGCCCAGTGATAGATCTCACCTATCTAAACAAATACATAGAGTATGGGAAATTCAAGATGGAAACTCTTTCGACCATTCAACAAGCCATACAGACGGGAGACTGGTTGATTTCGATCGACTTAAAGGATGCCTATTTCCATGTCCAGGTAGAAAAGGATTTTCAAAAATTCCTAAGATTTCACGTAGGTCAAGACCATCTCCAATTTATTTGCCTCCCCTTTGGGTTGACAACCTCTCCCCGAGTTTCTTCAAAGGTTCTCCTGGCTGTAGTGGCTTTTATCAGGTTAAAAGGTATTCGACTGTACCATTGCTGGTTCTGTCCCAAAGCAGAGAACAATTGCTGGAGCACCGGGAACAAGTAATCTCTTCTCTGTCCAGCTTTGCGTGGCTTCTAAATCTGGCAAAAAGTCATCTAGAGCTGGTCCAGTGGCTAATATATCTAGGAGCCCAATTCGACACTCTGCAGAGTACTATCTCTCTCCCGGACGAAAAAATACAGACAATACGAGAAAGAGTCTCTCAGGCTCTATACACTCAGCACCTAAAAGCTTCTCAGTGTCTCAAGATCATTGGTACAATGGTCTCGACAGCCCCGATGGTGAAGTGGGCTTTGTGGAGGCTTCACCCCTTCCAAGCAGGTTTCCTCAAGCAGGCGAAGTCAGGGGACAAAAATCTGAGTATTCGTATAACCTCAACCATGAGAGAGAGCCTCTTTTGGTGGCTACAGCGCAAGAACCTGCTGAACTGTCATTCCATCATCCCCATCTCCTGGGTCACAGTCACGACCGACGCCAGTGGGACAGGTTGGGGGGCTCTCTACAGATCAAATCTTGCGTAAGGCAAGTGGGATGCTCATCTCCCCTTACCAGGGTCGAATGTCCTGGAACTTCGGGCAGCCTGGTGTGCTCTCCAGCAATTCTCTCACCTTCTGAAAGGGAAGTCAGTGTTATTACGGATGGACAACACCACGGCAGTGTCCTACGTGAAAAGGCAGGGGGGTACTCGGAGCTCTACTCTTCTACGGGAGGTGGAACCCATCCTATCATGGGCACAGAAAAACCTGATGAACATCTCAGCGGTCTTTGTGCCAGGAGTTCAGAACTCTCAGGCGGATTTTCTATCCCGGTCTCAACTGGACAACAACCAATGGTCTCTTCATGTTCAAACCTTCAAGTGGATCCTATCATTAGGGGTCAGTCCAGAAGTGGATCTTTTTGCCTCTCCCTGCAATTTCAAAATAAAGAAATTTTACACGCGAAGTCGTTGCAGTCAGGCCTGCGCGACGGACGCTCTGACGGACCAGTGGAGGTTCAGGAGGGCATATGCTTTCCCTCCACTTCCTGTGATCCTCAGATTCCTTCAGAGGCTCCGAGTGGAAGCAGTAGAGGTTGTGATGATGCCTCCCTATTGGCCCAACAGGCCTTGGTTTCTCCTCCTGGTCCAACTCAGTGTTCGAGATCCCATACCTCTCCCTCTCAGGCCGGACCTTCTTTCTCAGGGTACAGTTCTGCACCCTTGCCCGGTCGTTATGAGACTGATGGTCTGGTTCTTGAGAGGAAGAGGCTAGAATCCATTGGATGTGCATCAAGTGTAATTTCCACTCTGATGAGTGCAAGGAGATCAAGTACAAACAAAGTATATGGCAGAATCTGGGACAAATTTGTTAAGTTCTGCTCTTCTTCGAATAGACCTTTTGAACATCCAGGAGTACAGGACATTCTTAGCTTCTTGCAGTCTGGCCTCGATCTTCCTTTATCGGTAAGCTCCCTCAGGGTGCAGGTGTCGGCTCTATCGGCTTTCTCAGGTACATCTTGGGCAGTGCATCCACTGATTTGTCAGTTCTTCCGGGGAGCTTCAAAACACAAACCCCAAAGAAAGCCTAGATTTCCCAAGTGGGATCTTCCTCTGGTCCTGGACTCAATCTCCGGTCTAAGTACGACGGGGCCATCCCCGCTCTCTATTAAGGACTTCTCAGCAAAAGTTGTTTTCTTAGTTGCAGTCACTTCAGCCAAAAGGGTTTCGGAAATCTGATCTTTGGGCTTCAAAGAGCCTTTCTTGACGTTCTTTCCAGACCGAGTAGTCCTTATTCCCATGTTGGGACCTAATCCAAAGGTTACTTCAGTGTTTCACCAGAACCAGGAAATTGTCTTGCCTACTTTCAGGTCTTTAGATTCTAATGATGTTCATCCTTTGGATGTTGGAGAAGCCTTGAAAGAATATCTTCTTATCACTTCCCCCTTCAGACGCTCGGAGCATCTCTTTATCTTACCTTCAGGTAGCAACAAGGGGATGAAAGCTTCAACTAGGACACTGGCCAGCTGGATTGTAAGAACTATACAACGGGCATATAGGGCAAAGGGCTTAGCTCCTCCAGAGGTGGTGACGGCTCACTCTACCAGGGGAATGGCAGCCTCATGGGCAGTGGCTCGGCATGTGGCTCCTGACACAATCTGCAAGTCAGCCTCTTGGTCTTCTATTAATACGTTCATGTCACATTACTGTGTTGAGCCTGCTTCTCTATCCTCTGTAAATTTTGGTTTAAAGATTTTATCGGTTGATAAAGCAAATTAACTGTTTTCTGTTTAAAGCATACCCACCCGTGTGGTCGGCTAGTTATTTCCCACACGTAGGCTGCCATGGAGTCTGTCAGGGAAAAAGGAAAATTTATTGTCAAATACTTACCATAATTGTCCTTTCCTGATGGACTCCATGGCAGATGGAGTTCCCACCCATAAGTCTTATGAGGAGGCTAGTTACGGAACACCGTGTGGAGTGGTGAGTGCTCTTTTATTTGAATGGGGTCCTATATTCTTCTACATATTTTTGATAAAAAAATCACAATAAGCGTATATTGATTGGTTTGCACAAAAGTTGGCATTTTTATTATTATTTTTTTTCTACTAGTAATGGCAGTGATCTGCGTTTTTTAGCGGTACTGTGACAGATCGGACAGTTTTGACACATTATTGGGACCATTGACATTTATATAACGATCGGTGCTATAAAAATGCACTGATTACTGTGTAAATGACACTGGTAGGGAAGGGGTTAACACTAGAGGGCAATCAAGGGGTTAAATCTGTGTTCCCTCAGTGTATTCTAACGTTATGGGGATGGGAGTGACTAGGAGAGCAGACATTTTGCTGTTCCTACCAACTAGAAACAAACAACATGTCTCCTCTCCTCTGACAGAACAGGGATTTGTGTGTTTACACACACAAATCCCCATTCTGGCACTTGTGCACACGATCGCCCTGCCCCCCCTTTCCCTCCCCTAGCAGTGTTCCATAGCAGTGTCCTAACTGTGTACACCTTTGTAAAGTGGAAAGCAGCACAGTTCTGGACACAGGGTGGGAACAGGAGCTGGCAGAGTGACTTTTCATATTAACTTAATGGTGATTGGTTACTTAGGATCGCCCTTTGTCCTAACAACCAATTGCATGTGGGTTAACTTGAAAAGTTAATTTGGCCAGCTCCACCTCCCACCTTCCAGCCTGAGCTGTGCTGTCTCCTTTTCACTGATGACAGCGGTGGAGGAGGCTGGGGGGGGGGGGGGGGGACTAAGAGAAAAGGACCAGCAGCTAGAAAGCGCAGCGAAGGAAGCTGGGGGGAGAGAGCACCTAGAAGGCAGGGGTTGGTGGCGCAGCGATCTGTATGTGGTCTACCTGAAGTAACACGTTCCTCAGAGCAAATGCTCTAGTAGGAAACAAAAAATCCTTATCTTCTTAGTGAGAAATAAATAACATAGAATAGCGTGAAATATCTATGAATGCCCTTTTCTTCTTTCTAATAAATGATAAAAATGTACATGTGTCCCCTTTCCTTATGGCTGTAAGGCTGTAAGGTAACAGCATATAAGTATGTCTTTGAGGGTAACAGATGTATTCCCTATGTGTCCAGGTGTCCACCGGCCTCTAAATCTGGCATTTTAGATATAATGGTGTGTGTCCGTCTTTAGAAGCCAACAACACTCTACCAGACATGGCCAGTTCAGCATAACCTCAGTGGGTAGGTGTTGTAAATATAAAGGGAATAACAGGAGAGATTGCTCGATAGTGGAGTACATTTAAAAAGCAGATTTTATTAAAATAGAACAGCTAGAGTATTCACATTCCTTTAAATGCAAAAATCAAAACAAACATGAGCAACGAGCTCACTGACGTCACTTCTGGTTGCCTGTACGTCCCGACGCGTGGGCATTACAGTCACGGGGGATCTTGAGGAAGTCACGTGACAATACTTATATGCAGTTACCGTACAGTCGTAAGGTAAGGGGACACATATACACCACGTATTGAACTAAAGATAAGAAGTCACTTTCTGCATTTTATATAGATTCTTGACACAGAAGAAGGAATTTCATAGATCTTGCACATTTTTATTATTTATTATAAAGAAGAAAAGGACATTTCATACTGTAGATATTTCACGCTATTCTATGTTATTTATTTCTCACTAAGAAGATAAGGATTTTTTGTTTCCTACTAGAGCATTCGCTCTGAGGAACGTGTTACTTCAGTTTATTCAGCACATAAGCACATTGTCACTTTATTTGTACCAACCGAGTTATGGTTGTTTAAAGTGGTTGTAAACCCTTACAAACCACTTTGACCTACAGGTAAGCCTAGATTAAGGCTTACCTGTAGGTCCAAGAAATATCTCCTAAACCTACACGGTTTACGAGATATTTTCCAAAAGACAGGCACCACTGTCTACAGCGATATGCCGTGAGTGGCGGCTCCCATGCGCATGCCAGCGGCGGAGCAGCGAGACCCACCGAGAAGATGGACGCTCCGGACTACAGGGGACAGCGGTGACTTCGCTAGCTCTTGTGTCAGGTAAGTGACACATAATGGACTACTATGCAATCCATTATGCTTTACCTTTGCAGGGAATCAAAGAGGAAGTAAACTCATCAGGATTTACTTCCTCTTTAATATATAGCACGTTGTCACTTTATTGCGCATAAATTTACTTCACCTTATTTTGAATATTTATGTTTAGATTTTACAGTGCAGCACTACTTTTATTTTACTCTAGGGTTTTTGCTTCAACCTTTCACTTTGTGGTCTACCTGTCACCTGCCCGCGGTCGACAGGTAGACCGCAACCGAAGGGTCGCCAACCCCCAGTCTAGTGGTTAATTTACAAACTGCTTAAGATATGCTGTGTTTGGAAGAAGGTTGATTTAAAAAAAAAATCAGATTGCTCCCTAATGGATTCCCCAAAGCAGAGAGGTAGCTCATATACCTTTTTAATGTTCTATCAGCAGCAGACTCCCACAGTAGAGAGAAGAGTCAGTGTAGGAAAAATGATCCTCACTTCGGTTTCTGCTCTTTAACCACTTGCTTACTGGGCACTTAAACACCCTTCCTGCCCAGACCAATTTTCAGCTTTCGGTGCTCTCACACTTTGAATGACAATTACTCAGTCATGCAACACTGTACCCAAATGAATTTTTTGTCCTTTTTTTCCCACAAATAGAGCTTTCTTTTGGTGGTATTTGATCACCTCTGGGGTTTTTATTTTTTTGCGCTATAAATGAAAAAAGACCGAACATTTTGAAAAAAAAAAGCATATTTCTTTGTTTCTGTGACAGAATTATGCAAATTATTAATTTTATCTTCATAAATTTTGGCCACAATTTGTACTGCTACATATCTTTGGTAAAAATAACCCAAATTAGTGGATATTATTTGGTCTTTGTGAAAGTTAGAGAGTCTACAAGGTGTGGTGCGAATCGCACAAAATTGATCACATCTGATGTACTGGTGGCCTATCTCACTTCTTGTGACCCGAACAAGCCAGGAAAGTACAAACACCCCCCAAATGACCCCTTTTTGGAAAGTAGACATTCCAAGGTATTTAGTAAGAGGCATAGTGAGCTTTTTGATGTTGTCATTTTTTTCCCACAATTCTTTGCAAAATTAAGATTTTTCATTTTTTTTATTTTTCTCCACAAAATTGTCATTGTAACAGGTTATTTCTCTCACATGGCATGTGTATACCACAAATGACAACCCAAAAAAATTCTGCTACTCCTCCTGAGTATTACAATACCACATGTGTGGGACTTTTTCACAGCCTGGCCACATAGAGAGGCCCAACATGCAGGGAGCGCCATCACGTGTTCTAGGAGCATAAATTACACATCTAAGGCCGCGTACACACGCGGGGACTGTTCGGCCAACTTTGTCCGCTGAACAGTGTTTCGGCGGACAGTCCGCCCGTGTGTGGGCTTTCAGCGGACAGTTTCAGCGAACAGTCCGCTGAACAAGGTTTTTCGGAAATTCCGAAAAACTGTCCGCTGAAACTTTGTTTCAGCGAACAGTCCCCTCGTGTGTAGGCTTGTTCGTCAAACTAAGTTCCGCGCATGCTCAGAAAGGATTTACACGCCGAAAGTTATAATGCAGTGTATAGGACGTCGTATTTTTCGTCCCGTCGTACGTGCCGTTCACGTCATCACGCACGGTTTCAGCAAAATGTTCGTTTGTCGTGTGTGGCCATGTCCGTCCATGCTAATTTTGAGCGGACTGTTTGCTGAAACTGTTTGACGGACAAAGTTGGGCGAACAGTCCCCGCGTGTGTACGCGGCCTAACTTGTTGACTACTTATTACACTTTTGAAGCACCAGGACAATGACACGTGACACTAATGACAGATGGCACTGATACGTGGCAATGATGACACTTATACGTGGCACTGATGACACGTGGCACTGATGACAGATGGCACTAATATGTGGCACTGATGACAGATGGCACTGATGACACGTGGCACTTATACGTGGCACTAATGACACGTGGCACTAATACGTGGCACTGAAGACACGTGGCACTAATACGTGGCACTGATGACAGATGGCACTAATACGTGGCACTAATACGTGCCACCGACGACAGATGGCACTAATACATGGCACCGATGACGCGTGACACTGATGACAGATGGTACTGATAAGTGGCATTGATGACACGTGACACTGACAACAGATGGCACGTGACACTGACAGGTGGCACTGATGACAAATGGCACTGATACGTGGCACTGATGACAGATGGCACTAATACGTGGCACTGATGACAGATGGCACTATGTGGCACTGATGACAGATGGCACTTATACGTGGCACTGATGACAGATGGCACTGGGGACAAATGGCACTGACAACAGGTGGCACTGGGGACAGATAGCACTAACAGGTGGCACTGGGGGCAGGTGGCACTGGGGCAGGATGGCACTGGGGCGGATGGCACCGGGGCGGATGGCACCGGGGCAGGATGGCACCGGGGCAGGATGGCACTGGGGGAGGATGGCACTTTTTTTTTCCTTTTTTTTTTTACACTGACGACCGCTGCAGCCGTTCATCTCTCCCCTCTCACACTCTGTCTGTGTGAGGAGGGAGAGCGGCGCTGAGAGATGATCTCATATGTTTACATATGAGATCATCTCCCATTGGACACGCCGATCGTGCTGTAAACGGCTGCTGTGATTGGCCGTTTACAGCGATCTGTGTTTGCCTGTTCCCGGGGGACACGGCAAACACAGAACTTCCCTGATGCGTGCCTGCGGCGGCGCGCATTGCGGAAGTAAACATTAGGACGTCCAGGGACGGCCACCCGGACGAAAGCGTCTGCTCTACGGCCGTCATTCGGCTATAGGGCGGGCGCGAGGAGGTTAAACAAATCTTTGTTTTTATTGACAAGCCACAGTGAACAAACACAGATGAAAACAGTTGATGCGTTTCAGCCTATAAGGCCTTAGTCATAACCACATTACAGACATAAAACGTCAAAATAAATAGTAGCTCTAAAGATCATGGGCTCCACTCATTAATTGTCTTAACTGACCGCAGGCAAGTAACAAATAAAGAGAATCAGCTGCAATACATGCTGGGTGATCCAGTAAATGTTCACACACCTTGGGGTGATGATATGCATTACTATGTACGCACATGCATATACATACGTGCATGTATCCATGCACATATGCATAAGAGAAAATATACCATAAACCATAAAATACATAAAATATAAAAGATATGAAAATGACAATCCAGGTATGTGAAAAGACCCCCCCAGAAGAGAGAAAAAAGGCACTGGGGAGAATGCATTCTAATTTAGATGCAAATCCAGATCACAGTTTAGGCAATTAAGATTTCAACAGGTGAACAATGAAAAAGAGCGATATTTAACGGCAAACATACGTTAGTAAATTCGGACATGAGCACTGATTAGCGATTCCATGTATATGCAAATGCCAATTTCTACTAAGTTATTATATAGCACTGCACTGCAACCATGATCCATGTATGTGAAAGAAACTTTTTTTGTGGGATGTGCTCTGCCTCGTGTGCATCTATTGATGTATATTACAATTAGTATTCCTAGTTATTATCCTTCTTCTGCTAATGAATGCAGTTATGAATGATTATTACAGAGTAATGTCTGCTATTCTGTAAAGTTACTGTATTGAACATTTAGGTTACTTATTTGTTGTATGTTGTTTTTTTCATGTTTATTTTTTTATTTAGGTAACTATAAAGCGGTGACTATATTTATGTTCATTCTTTAATCATACTACACTATTATGCAGGCCTCTACGTACTTAGATAGTCTTCTGTGGCCATTCAATGATGTCACCTGGAGAGCACGCCCCATGGCTATCTAAGAGACACCACATAGTGGGTGATAACACAGTGGAGGAAAACCACCACAGAAGAAGAGCGGCTCTTTTTTTATTAGGAGGTAACAGGCGGTGTGGAAGAACACACAAGATGGAAAAGAAAGACGGCTCTGGGAGAAGACAGCTCGGAGTACAATAAAGAACTTGTCAAAAAACAGTAATTTTTCACTTACATTTTGCTGCTTTTTTTGGTGAACGAGTATGGGGTACGATGTACCCCATACCCATTCATATAGGGGGAGGGGCAGGATCTGGAGGCCCCCTTGTTCAAGGGGTATTCAGGATTCTGATAAATCCCCTGCCCGCAGACTGACAACCACCGGCCAGGGTTTTTGGGAAGAGGCCCTCGTCCTCATCAACATGGGCACAAGGTGCTTTGGGGGGGCCCCAAAGCACCCTCCCTATATTGAGGGGATGTGGCCTGGTACGGTTCAGAAGGTGCTTGCTTGTCCACCCCCCCATCCTGACCTCCAGGTTGCATGCTCGGATAAGGGTCTGGTATGGATTTTGGGGGGCCCCACATCATTTTTTTTTTTATTTTGGTGTGGGGTTCCCCTTAAAGTCCATACCAGACCCAAAGGGCCTGGTATGCACTGGGGGGGGGGGGGACCCTATGTTGTTTTTTTCCTTGATTTTTGGAATTCCACACCATAATATTATTGAATAAGTACATACCATTGCATGCATTTGAAGAGTTAAAATATGGAATAAACCAAACTGATGTGCATTGGCTAATTATGCTGCTTAGGAAAATGCACATTTTCAGAAGGGACTTGAACTCATCGCTTGAACCTTTGAAGGTAGCAGAGCATACCACTACGCTACAGAGCTGAGCACATACCTACATAGAAAATACACTTACTAATGTTTTGATTCTATACATTATGCATTATTATTATAGGAACAACCATGCTCATGCTGATGTGGCATTGGCTAATAGGCGTTCGCCTCTTTTCAGCATATGCCGCGGAGTACAATGCAAGCTTTCAGTAGGTGATACCATCTATGTGATTTTCAGCCATTTGAGCACAATTATATTTTATATTCTAGGTATAATAGTATAATAGTACTCAGCACAGTGACTTAGGCCCCTTTCACACTTGTGCGACCTGAAAGTTGCACAATTTTAATGCAACTTTAACCGGTTCCCGACCAGCGCACGCCGATGTACGTTGGCAGAATGGCATGGGCAGGCATATTGGCATACAGGTACGTCCAATCTTTCATGCCACCCTGCCATTGCGTGCTGGTCGGGACCCCCGTGAGTCCGGTGGTCCCGCGGTCTCGATCGCTGCGGGCATACCCGCGATCGTCTCACGGGGCGGCTGAACAAGGAAATGCCGTTGTAAACAGCATCTCCCCGTTCTGCTTAGCAACTAGTGACGCTGATCTCTGTTCCATGTGATTGGAGCAGAGATCAGTGTTCACTAAATTAAAGCCCAGCCCACTACAGTTAGTAACACACCCCTAGGAACACTTAACCCCTACACTGACACCCACTGGTTAACCCCTTCACTGCCAGTGTCATTTACAGAGGAATCACTGCATTTATATAGCAATGATTGCTGTATAAATGACAATGGTCCCAAAAATGTGTCAAAAATGTCCGATGTGTCTGCCATAATGTTGCAGTCACAATAAAGATTGCTGATCGCCACCATTACTAGTAAAAAAAATTATTAATAAAAATGCCATAAAACTATCCCCTATTTTGTAAACGCTATAACTTTTGCGCAAACCAATCAATAATCGCTTATTGCAATTTTTTACCAAAAATATGTAGAAGAATACGTATCAGCCTAAACTGAGGGAAAAAATGTTTTTTTATTTATTTTTGGCGGATATTTATTATAGTAAAAAATAATGCAATTTTTTCAAAATTGTCGCTCTATTTTTGTTTATAGCGCAAAAAATAAAAACTGCAGGGGTCATCAAATACCACCAAAAGAAAGCTCTATTTGTGGGAAAAAAGGACGTCAATTTTGTTTGGGAGCCATGTCACATGACCGCGCAATTGTCAGTTAAAGCGACGCAGTGCCGAATCGCAAAAAGTGGTCTGGTCTTTGACCAGCAAAATGGTCCGGGGCTGAAGTTGTTAAGCAATGCCTGTGTAATCTTGAGTTCTCTAGATGTAGGAGTCGCAAGGGAAAGTCACACAATTTTCCTGCAATTTTGCCTCAATTTCAGGAAATGCCTGTGTAAACTTGAGGTCTATGGACCTCAACTCGCATCAAAGTCATACCAAAGTAGTACAGGGACTACTTTGAAGTCAGTGTGACTTGAAGTCGCACAGATATGAATGGTAATCTCATGGGGTATGACTTGTCATGCGACTCTGATGTCCAAAGTCACAGGAAAAGTCGCACAAGTGTGAAAAGGGGCCTCAGCCCAACTTTGTGAGCGATTTCAGAGACATCAGTGCACTTTCCTGCACAGCTTTGGAACAAAGTCCCTCGGTTCCTCTTTCCTCCACATTTGTCCCTCATTTTGTTCCGATCTATATAGTTGTATATAAAATGCACTTTTATCTTTCAAAAAGGGTTTCCCAGAGCTAAGCCTTTCATCTAATTTCTAAATTGCTTTGCTTGTAAATTTCCAAAGCCAATCTAAAGGAATTTTATTGATTCATTAATTTACATATTTTTTTGAATGGATATCCCTTATACCCATCTCAAAAAGTTGGGAGGTAACAAATTGCCCCCTGAAGTTGCCCAAAGTATTGCAGGAACTACTTTTGGGAATCTGTGTGGCGTCGTATCAATTCAGACATTTCAATTGCCGTCAATAGGCAATGTAAACATGGGTGAAGTTGGAAAAGATTTGAATAGAAATGACGAGGGGCAACTTTTCATGCGACTCCGAGGTCCAAAGCTGCTTAAAATGTCACCCAAGTGTGAAAGTAACCTAATGAGATTAATTGATAACACCTTTGAATTAGGCCCTATTGCACAGCTTTGCTGTGACTTGAAGCCATGCCTGTATATATATATATATATATATATATATATATATATATATATATATATATATATATATATATAATTTTTTTTTTTTTTTTTTTTTCTATAAAAGGAGCTCTCATTTATATTTGCATAGTACTTACTGATTTACATCAGCAGAACAAATGCAGGAAATTATGTGTGCACATGGGTCAGAAGCAGATGTGTGGTGATGGCAAACAAATCAATGAACCTCACCCACAACAAATCTAACTACCATATTCACCTCTACATTGAGTAAACACAAGTACATATCCTACACTTACACATGTCCACCTAGATGGAGATCCTGGACAGCACAGGCACTTCCAGGTGATTACAATGACTCATTTCCAGGCAGAAGGTGAAACCACGCTCTTTTGAACGCAGCTGCGAATATTTGATCGCAACCACGACTAGTATTTTTTATTTTCATTTATTTGCAGATATGCGAATCTGTATTTCTACATATAATGGTATTTGAAGGCAAACATAAGGGAGTTTGCTAAGAAATGGTGTCCCTGGGATTGCAGCAGGTCAATTACAAAGCCAAAGGCCCAGTTTGAGCCCTGGTTCACATTGACAGCGGAAAGAAATCGTGTGAGTTCAGCTGAACTCCCAATTTCATTCCCACGCGTCAGTCCCGACTGCAGGGGGAGTTTCAAAGACATCTGTGCAGGTTTCTGCACAGATGTCAATGGAAATCGGACCCTAAAGTTGTCAAAAAGTAGTACAGAAACTACTTTTGGAAATTGCATTGATTTGGCATGCGTTTTGACATGTCAAATCACACCACTATAAACAAGGGCTGACACATACAACGCTGCCTATCCACCAGCTGAATTCATTACATGCAATTCTCTACAGCTGTTATATTAAAAAACTCCACCTAAACACCTTTATCATTTACTTGCGGTTGTGCTGAAGAGATTTGTTTTTTTTGGTGCACAATTATATCTTATAATTTCTATGGGTATAAGTAAGATATTGCACTTCCTCAAAACCAGCACCCCCAAAACAAATTAAAAAGAAGAAAGAAGATAGAAAAAAACAACAAACAAGCTAAATTATGTACTTTTATTTTGCCAGCAGAAACAAAATGTACATTTACTAGTATAACAAATAACATTTAGCAAAACAGTTAGCAATTGCGTTTTAAGGGCCCTGATCTAAAATTTGTCTAAACCTTAGAGTGAACACAGCTTTACTTTCAGTGTATAACAGGCAACACATCACATTTTTATTTGTAAGATTATAGAAACATACTTAACCATCATTATTCTTACAAAGCATTCCAACTTAATATTAAAAAAGGCACATATTCAAACTATAACACCCACTACCACCCCACAATCCACACATATACATTGGGGAGTATGTTCTGCTGGAAGCTGCATTTCTGTGTACACGATTGAGCAATGAGATCGAGTAGAAGGTCCCCATCATACTAGATGCTCCCAAACCATGAATGTTTGTTCAGACAGGAATACACACACACAACATTGACAGCATGGCCACATAAACCCACTTTTGATGGAAAAAATGCACAAGAATTTCAGCAAACAAACAGCCCTAGTTGGGTGTTTGTCAATATGCCCAATATAATTTCTCCACAATTAGTTTTTGGTCTCAGTAAACAAACAACAGCACACATATACTGCCAGTACTTAGTGACTGCCTCCTCCACATCATATGACCAAACAAATTAATAATACAGAGCACATCTTAATAATCATGCAAATACATCAAAAGACATTCCATTGACTCCCTTACAATATCTCCCAGCTTCTTCCTCCCCCATCCCTTTCACATCAAAAAGATAAACAATATACATCCTAGCCAAAAACAAACTCACTGCATCTTCTACAGAGATGAACCTCTTCCTTCCTACCCATATATTCCGAATATCGCACATTACTTCCTTGTAGACAACAGAAAAGCACCATGCTTCCTGGCTGCATTCTTCTCCAATCTCCACAAACCCAGAACCACCATTTCCTCCCTTACAAAAACCACCCCCACCACCTCCCTCAGGAAGCCCTTCAACTTTCCCAGCACTTCTTTAGCAAAGACACAGTTCCAAAACACACACGTCCTCCACTCCCCCACAGCCTTTCCTTGGACACAACTCCGATCTTACCAAATCCCTATTTTCAGAAAACTCATGGTCAGAAGACACCCCATAAAGGCCATCCAGGATATGTCCCTTTGGCAGTCACTCCTCTTGTGTTCATACTCTTTCAAATTTGCACACTTTCCTTCTCTCTTAAGTACTGTATCCCATTAGGAAAAATCTCCCCAGCAATCCAAGCTTTAAGTTCCTTTTTGTCACCAACCTCCCTCCCCAAACCCCCCAACCTCCATCCTTCCCAGATCCTGGTTAAGACCAAAAAATACTGAGGAACGACCCATGCCTGTGGCTTTTCCGGGGCCCACCCGTAGAGTCCCCATCTTGTAAACAATCTTCCTCCAAGGTACTGCATCATCTCCTTCCAGATTCCGTTACCTCTTAGGGTCCTTACCAATGTGACCCAGTAATACAGCATCAAAAAGTCCCCAATCTTTGGAAGTCCGAAGCCACCTTTGGCCCTTGGTTTAGTAATCTTCTCCCTTGCACACTTCTCCATCCTCCCTCCCCAAAAGAACAAGAACAGTAGCCTCCCTCAGCAGCGATAGGTTGTCGGAAATCCGCCAACCGGGAACCGCACACACCTGCTGCTCCCCAATCACTTTGCCAACCACTGGCTCGATCGGCAATCAGCCTTGCTACAATCTTGTAGTCAACGTTCAACAGTGTAATTGGCAGCCAATTCTGAATGTCTCTCTTGTCACCCTTTTTATAGATGAGGGTAATCACCCCCTCCCTTAAGGACTTTGGCATCTCCTCCCATTCAAACACCAGCCTCACCAACTCACACACCTCATTCTTCATCACCTCCCACACTTTACAAAGGAACTCAACAGTCAACCCATCCTTCCCAGGCATCTTATTCCTGTTCATCACACCTATCACTCGCCTCACTTCCTCCTCAGACACAACCCCACACATACCAACCCTATCTTCCGCAGACAATCTTGCATCCACTTTCTCGCAAAATTCTCGCATTTCCTCAGCACTTACTCCACGCCCACTCGCAAACAAATCTGTATAAAGCTCCTTCACCGCCTCCACCACCTTCTCACCATTCACCTCCTGTCCTGGCACCATCACCGATTTCATCGCATTGCGTCCCCTCAAGAGCTCCTTGAAGAAGAACCACGAACATGTCTCCCCTTCCTCCATGTCCTTCACTTTACCTTAAAAGATTAGCTTCTTCCCTCTCATCACCCAAGCTTTCTTTATCTCCTCCTGAATCTTTCCAATCTCCTCTTCTAACTCCCAGCCCTCCTGCCTTAATTTAAGCAGGAGTCCCAACCTATGCTGGAGAACCCCCCAATCTTGTTTCTCTTTCCTTGCCTTCTTCACACCTGCCTGAATAACGTCTAGTGGGCTCTGTTGGGATAAAGCGTGCACATCTAGAAGGATGCAGGGAAGGCCCCTGTTGCATGTTACTTAGACAGCAGCTCTGTAGTGTCATTATAGAGGTGCAGCACTGGAGGACATGTCCTAAGAGAACAGTAGGAAACTTTATCCCAGCAGCGCCCACTAGAGGTTATAACACACTTGAAGAGACAGCTTGAAAGATACAGGTGCGCGTGTACTTCTAGAGGGCATGTGTCAGTGTGCTAACAATACAACCTACCATATATAAAGGGCTGCAGTAGGGTGGGTTCTTAGGCCTGTGCAGAGGCCAGGTTTTTTGCTGTGATTTGTGAGGGAGAATGAATGATATTGTGCATAATGACAAATACCCAACTAGGGTTTGCTGAAATTCTTGTGCATTTTTTCCATCAAAAGTTAGTTTATGTGGCCATGCTGTCAATGTTGTGTGTGAGTATTGTTCCCGTCTGACCATGCAAACATTGTTTGAGAGCATCTTCTGACCTTCTACTCTTTGATCCCATTGCGTAATCATGTACACAGAAATACAGCTTCCAGCAGAATATGGTCACCAATGTATATATGTGTGTGGATTGTGGGCGTTATATTTTGAATATGTACCCTTTAATATTATGTTGCAATGCTTTGTAAAAGTAATGACTGTTAAGTACCATATTTATCGGTGAATAAAACACACTTTTTTCCACTTAAAATCAGGGGAAAATTGTGGGTGCGTGTTATACGCCAATCCCCCGCCGTTGTGAGCTTTCAGCCGCCTTCGGCCCTTCTCACCAGCTTTTGGCCACCTTCGGCCATTTTCGGCAGCTTTCGTCCGCCTTCGGCCCTTCTCAGCAGCTTTTTGGCCGTTCTCGGCAGCTTTCGGCGGCCGAGTGTGGCCAAAAGCCGACGAGAACGCTCTACAGCGGGCGAAAGCCGCAGAGAAAGGCTGAAAATGATGGACAAGGCTGCAAATTACACTGATAAGGGTGCAATGATGGACAAGGCTGCAGATGGACACTGATAAGGCTGCATTGATGGGCATTTAATGTAAGTTTATTTTCCTTAAACTTCCCTCCTAAAAGTTTTTTTCCTTAAAATTGCCTCCTAAACTTGGGGTGCATGTTATACGCCGGCACATGTTATACGCCGATAACGATAACGTGTGATGGTTACATTGGACATAAAATGAAAAAGAGAATCCCAACAGAGGGATGTTATATATGAGGTACAATATTCATCAGTACAAAATTATAGAAAAATAAAAAGATATGCAAAGAGGGAAAAAAACAATTGCGATGTTTCATAATAAAGTTTGACCAATGTCCCAGAACATTTTGTTTGTTGTGTGCATATGTAAATACTAAAGAGAAAACAAGCAACATAAGAGGATGCGTACATTCTTAAAGTGGTTGTATAGTCTTTTTTAGAAGTTTAAAGTGGTTGTATACTCAAATTTTTAACTTTTACCTACAGGAAAGCCTATAATAAGGCTTACCTGTAGGTAAAAAAAAAATATCTCCTAAACCTGTACGGTTTAGGAGATATTCCCCTCGGTATGCGCTGCTGACTGCAGCGGCGCATGCGCACAAGGGGATTCTCGGCCTGAAAATCCGGCAGCGGCCGGCGGCCGGCCGGAATGAAATCTCCCGCGCGCATGCGCGGGAGTGACGATTTCTAGATTGTAAGCTCTAACGAACAGGGCCCTCTGATCCCTCCTGTATTGATTTGTATTGTAAGTGTACTGTCTGCCCTCATATTGTAAAGCGCTGCGCAAACTGTTGGCGCTATATAAATCCTGAATAATAATAATAATAATAATAATATCGCGGCTTCGGCCACTCACAGCGCCGGAGCCGCGATACCCGGAAGAAACGCAGAGGGAGCATGTCGGCTCCCTCGGCGTGGATCGGGCCAGATGTCGGGGCCTTGTTCTAAGGTAAGTATTTCATAATGAGCTAGTATGCGGTGCATACTAGCTCATTATGCCTTTTGCTTTGCAGGTTTAAAAAAAAAAAAATTGCGGGTTTACTACCGCTTTAACCTACAGGTAAGCCTTATTTTAGATATAATAATATAAAACAAAGAGGGTGTATTTAAAAGGCCTATGATGCACCTCTCAGCGCCAGATTCAGCAAACCAAAAATCCAAAAAGTGATTATATTATATATACGTGACCCATCCAGTTAATACAAATAACCGCAGAGGTCTATAGGATAGCAGCCATTTTAAACAATAAAAAAATTATATAACATGTAGTAAAAAAAAAAAAATCTGTTCAAATACTGAAAATGTCAGTATTAAAACAGCGCTGTAAGTCAAGTCCAAGGTAGCACCATATAGAAAAAGTCCTTAATGGCCAGAAAAGGTGACAATAGCGGTTTAATCAGCGTTGTAAGGTGATATCTGTGTTTATTTCAAGTGCTGTAAATATGCCATCCACCAGATTTGCACAGGTATTTCACCACGTGTAGCACGTGCCCCCCTAGGGGGTTAAACTCACCAGACAGAGCTGAAAAAAGTGCCTTTAACCACTTGCTTACTGGGAACTTAAACCCCCCTCCTGCCCAGACCAATTTTTAGCTTTCAGCGCTGATGTACTTTGAATGACAATTGCGCGGTCATACTACACTGTACCCAAATGACATTTTTATCATTTTTTTCCCACAAATAGAGCTTTCTTTTGGTGGTATTTAATTACAGCTGGGAGTTTTATTTTTTGCTAAACAAACAAAAAAAATGCAAAAAAAAAAAAAAAATCATGTTTAATAGTTTGTTATAAAATTTTGCAAACAGGTCATTTTTCTCCTTCATTGAAGTGCGCGGATGAGGCGAACTGATAGGCTGCACTGGTGGGCACTGATAGGCTGCACTGATAGGCTGCACTGGTGGGCACTGATAGGCATAGTTAAGGCGGCATTAATAGGCCACAGATAAGGCAGTACTGATGGGCACAGATAAGGTGGCACTGATGGGCAAAGATGGGCACAGATAAGATGGCACGGATGGGTGGCACTAAGGGGCACTGATAGGTACCACTGATAGATGGGACTGATGGACACTGATAGGTGGCTCTGATAGGTGGCACTACTGGGCACTGATGGGCGGCACTGATGGGCACTGGTAGATGACACTGATGGGCACGGATATGTGGCACTGGGGTGCAGCACCGTTGTTGAGGCAGATTGTGGATGGCACTGTGGGCACTGCTGGATGGCACTGTGGGCACTGCTGGGTGGCACTTACGGGGGCACTTATTTATTCCTGAGGGGGGCAGGTGGGCACTGGAAAGCTGGCCGTGATTGGGACTATTGTCCCGATCATGGCCGCCGGTGATCGGCTCTTTTTTTTTCTCCTCGCGCTATCAGCGCGAGGAGGAATAATAGCCGATTACCGGCTCCGTTGTATCACATGATCAGCTGTCATTGGCTGACAGTTGATCACGTGGTAAGGGGTCGGGATCGACCCCTTGCTCCGATCTGGGATCAGGCGAGTCTCATAGACTCGCTGATCACAGAGCGCGCCGCGCGCGCCGCGCGCGCCCCTCAGGGGGCGCGCAGGCCGCTCGTGCACGGGACGACGTCAATAGACGTAGTCCCGGCAAAGGAGGTCCGCGCTGTAGCCGTCATTTGGCTATAGCGCGGGTCTCAAGTGGTTAAGGAGGTATTCCCTCTCTAGTTTTACCACAATTTCATTGCCATCCACTAGGGTCCCACTGCCAAAAGTGCTCCAACCACGTCATAGAATAAAGAAGAGTTTGCACATAGCGTAATCCTATTTTATTTAATCGTTAGTCACACAAGTAAAAAAAGACCCCCTATAATAATCTGCGTACATTAATTCCAAGTAATACAGCATTTAAAAAGATGTGTGTTCAGTCACCGTATTGTCTGGACGCCAGGAACCTCCACATGTGTTTCTTTGCTGACACTGCGTGTCACTTCCTGGGTCTGGTTAGTGGTGGAACGCAATTGTCACTTCAGGGAACGTCGTGTAGGCCACATCCTGACGCATTTCGTCACTTCCGACTTCAACAGAGGGCGTGGCCACCCGACAAAGGAGGCGAGTTTATATTGCCACGTCCACCGCTGCGAGGGCCAATAGAACGCCGCCCAGCCCACACAACACTAACCATTGTCATGGGAACCGGATACGCTCAGCTCCACACACAGCCATGTCAAGGAAAGACAATAAGCTTCGCTGTAGTTAAAAATATAGGTACATACCTATTCATAATAAAAATGTATATATATGGCAAAGCATCCTTGATGCGATATTAATCAAAAGCTGCACATATTATAGAGGCAGAAAATATTTTCCATATTAACCCATGTAAAATTATGCTGGGTTACTCATGCCCTAAATTATACATTTAAAATAATAGGTCAAAGAATACATGGGTACCCATAACCATCAGATAACTAAAATTAATTAAAAAAGAATGACATTTCAAAGTTAAGTGTGTACCATAGTGAGTTTCTGATACCCATCAAAACTGACTCAGAGGAGAAAAATTAAGCAAAAAATAATAATAAAAAATGACCATCAATACGGATCATAATCCCAAAAAGATGACTCAGAGAAATAAATATATATATATAAAAAATATACAAATATAAATTGGCTAAAAAGATTAAAATAAAATTAAATTAAGGATATGATATACCCAAACTTTAAATCTATTATTTAATACCGTGCTCAAAAGGCTAGGTCCTGATGATGTATTAAAGCGCATATCAGAAGAAAGGGGAATTAATAGTCGCAAATAAAACAGTTTATATCTAAATCCACGTTTAACCCTTTCGGTGCTAGTGTGTCAACTAAATATATCCATTCAGTTTCTCGTTTAGAAAGTTCACGTACTAGATTTGACCCTCTCCAGGCGGGTTTCATATGATCAATGCCCCAAAACTTTAACCCTGATGGGTCCTGATTATGATGGATCTTAAAGTGTAAAGATACATTGTGATCCTTAAAGCCTAGTTTAATATTGGCAATATGTTCTGCTATACGGATCCTTAATATTCGTGTTGTACGGCCTATATAAATTAGCCCGCAAGGGCACTGCATAGCATAGACTACGTATGGAGTATTACATGTAATAAACTCTTTAATTTAAAATTCTTTATTATTCGATGAAGCTACTAAACTATCAATGGCCCTTAGAGGTTTGTTAACTTCTTTGCAGGCCCTACATTTCCTGCAGTCATAAAACCCACCTTTTTCCCAAAAAGTAGGGGGGGTGAGATGGGGGGTCTAAAACTTTCTTTACTATTTTATCTGCATAATTAGGGGCTCTCCTATAAATGAAGCTAGGTTTTGAGGGAAGTACAGGTTGAAGTGTTCTATCCATCAACAGGATGTGCCAATGTGCTGAAAAAATGTCCTCCACTTCTCTATATTGCGCATGGAATCCCGAGATGAAGCTCCATTCATGACTGCTGGTAGACTGTTTAGGAGTGGTATCCTTTAAATACTCATCTCTTGGTACCGAGGCTATCCCTTCAATGATTTTCTCAAGTTGTTCATCCGAGTAGCCCTTCTCCATGACATTTTTCTTTACAATTCTTGCCTAAGAGTTAAAGTCATCATCATTAGAACAGTTCCTTCTTATTCTAGTTACTTGTTCTTTTGGGATGTTCTTCAGCCACATAGGGTGGTGTCCACTTTGTATGGGTAAATAACTGTTTGAGTCTGTGGGCTTAAAATAGACCTTAGTGCACAATTTATCACCTTGTCTATATATATATTAACGTCCAGAAAATTGATGTCCTCCATGCTCACTTCACTTGTCAATCTTATATGGCTAGTATTGTTGTTTTTTGGACAATGGTTAGTGTTTCGTGGGCTGGGCGCCGTTCTATTGGCCCTCGTGGCGGTGGACATGACGATATAAACTCGCCTCCTTTGTCGTGTGGCCACGCCCTCTGTTGAAGTCAGAAGTGACGAAACGCGTCAGTATGTGGCCTACACGACGTTCCCGGAAGTGACAATTGCGTTCCACCACTAACCAGACCCAGGAAGTGACACACAGTGTCAGCAAAGAAACACATGTGGAGGTTACTGGTGTTCAGACAATACGGTGACTGAACACACATCTTTTTAAATGCTGTATTACTTGGAATTAATGTACACAGATTATTATAGGGGATCTTTTTTTACTTGTGTGACTAACGATTAAATAAAATAGGATTACGCTATGTGCAAACTTTTCTTTATTCTATGACGTGGTTGGAGCACTTTTGGCAGTCGGACCCTAGTGGATGGCAATGAAATTGTGGTAAAACTAGAGAGGGAATACCTCCTTTTTTCAGCTCTGTCTGGTGAGTTTAACCCCCTAGGGGGGCACGTGCTACATGTGGTGAAATACCTGTGCAAATCTGGTTGATGGCATATTTACAGCACTTGAAATAAACATCGATATCACCTTACAACACTGATCAAACCACTATTGTCACCTTTTCTGCACATTAAGGACTTTTTCTATATGGTGCTACCTTGGACTTGACTTACAGCACTGTTTTAGTACTGAAATTTTCAGTATTTGAACTGATTTATTTTTTGTACTACATGTTATATAGATATAATAATATATATAAAAAATATCTCCTAAACCTGTATGGTTTAGGAGCTATTCCCTTTCGCAATGCACCGCTGACTGCAGCGGCGCACACGCGCACACGGGCTTCTCGGCTGAAAGTCTGGCAGACGCCGGACCCTGCCGGAAAGAGATCTCCCGCGTTCAGTATGCGGTGCATACTAGCTCATTATGACTTTTCCCTTGCAGGTCAGAAAAAAATTAAAATGTCAGCGGGTTTACTACCGCTTTAAATGAACCGCAAATTGATTATAAATAAAAGAAAAAGTAAGAAAATATTCCGGTCTGTTGAATTTGTTTGTCCCGTATCACTATAACCATCAGTAGTGAATTGACTCCTTAATAGCAAGAATCATAGAGAAGAATACATAAAAAGACAAAAAGAAGAGAATGGGTTGACAGCAGAGAATGGGGGGGGGGGGGGGGGATATAAAAGAAAAGGAAAAGAGGGGAAAGAGAGAGAGAGAAAAAAAGGGGAGGGAAGAGTCCATCGTAAGGGGGGGTGCATCCGGAGACCTTTAGATTGATAAGAGCAGATTATTGAATCTAGAGGGTTGGTTGTATGATATCCATGGTTGCCAGACTCTAAGAAATTTACTGTATGTATCAGAAGCCAGGGACGTTAGTTTCTCATTAATCATTATGTCATTCATTCGGTTTTTCACTACCTCAAAGCTAAGTACAGGGGTTTTCTAAGACCAGCAGCTTGGTGGCATTAAAAAGGTGTAGGGCTAATTGACGTTCCGGGCTGAGAAGTTCAAGGATAGTTTTACATAGAAGAGCTTCATAAGGGTCTGGTTGGAGTGGAACATACTGCGTAAAAGAGTATAAACCTTGACCCAAAGCCTACATACCTTTGGACATGTCCACCAAATATGGGCCATGGTACCTTCTAGCGAGCAACCCTGGAAACAATGAGGAGAATAGGATGGGATAAATTGAGCCTCGCAGGCGTGTAATATCATCTATAGAATACCTTGAATGCATTTTCTAGAGTAAGAACATTCCTAGAGCTCTTTGTAACAGGCCTCAGGGTCCAACTGTTTACCCAAGTCTTTCTCCCATTGGAGGTGGTATAATCTCACTGGGGGTTTTCTACTGGAAATGATGGAGGAGTAGAGCAGGCATATTACCCCTGGGGAGTGAGGAGTAGCCCTGCAAATTCTTTCAAAGGGAGTCAAGGTGTATGGGGTAGGTTGAGCCCGTATGAGCTGTTGAAGGAAATGTTTGATTTGAAGGTAGCTATAGTGTTCCCGCAGAGGTATATCATGGGAAGATCTAAGCATTTTAAATGTGACTATTCTCATGGGGGTGAACAGAGAATAGACATCCGTGAATCAATTATCCGCCCACTACAAGAATTGTTTAGGGTTTTCACTGCTAGGTGGAAATAGCGGGCAGTAGTTGTAGGTGGGGACATAATAAGCTGGCTGAATATTTAACCAAGTCCCATAGGTGTAGAGAATGAACCATACATGGCCCAAACCCATGTGGATGTTTCTGGGGAGGGAGCCAGGGTACAGAGCATATGGGTACAGGGTGTGAGTCAACCAGATCAATAGTGGCCCATAGTGGTATTTGATAGGTGTCATGGAGGCGAGTTAATGAAGCAATGTTCGCTGCCGTGTAGTATACCTGAAGATTGGGAACCGAGAGACCCCATTGATCCGCCGGGCGTACAGTGTCCGCTTGTTCATTCGGGGACAAGTACAGCCCCATATAAATTTCAAGAGTTTGCGTTGGTGGATTAGTAATATGTGGGAGGCAATTGCGACAGGTAATACTCAAATAAAATATAATCATTTGGGAGGTAAGCCAAACCAGGATAACAGAAAGTGCGACCAGGAGGACAACATTGCAATAAGCTTCCTAAAGAGTGGGGGAAATTAGCCTGGTATGAGCCATCATCTTTGGGCGTGAGGCGTATGCCTAAATAGAACAACGAGGGGAGCCATTGAAATAGGAAGTTTTCTTTTATAGAGGACAATTCTGGAGGGAAAAGGTTTACAGACATAAATGGAATAATTTTAATGGTTCAGCGTCACACAACACCTAACAAATATGGCACCACATCCCTGAAAGTTTGAAAATGAATCAAAAGACAGGAAGGGAAGTTAGGGATTTTAACGGTGCTAATTAACAAATATAATTAATTAAAGTACAAAATTTGTAATACAAAAATTTATTAAGTTTGAAGTTAAAATCAGTAGCAAATTCTGCTTAAAAAATACAGGATAATACAATACAGTGGTTGTTTTTGTTAAACACACATAGTCCCGACATGTTTCGCATTAGGTTGCTTCTTCAGGGGATGTGTGAATGTTTGAACAGTATCTAAACCAAAAATACAAAATAATGTAGTAATGAAATATATCACAAAAGTCATAAGTGCAGACATAAGAGAAAAAAAATAAATAAATAAATAAAACACATATCACACCCACCTTCAACCACTACGTAGATGGTAAAGTAGGGGAATTGTCCACCTCAGGGGTTAGCCGCAGTAGCGCTGAATCGCAGGGGGCTAAAAAACCAGCCCAGGATAGCTAATAACAAGAAAGTGTACAATGAAAGTAGAATTTTTGGATTTTGGGGTAATTAAAAGTTCTTTGGTAAATGACTAAGTATAGAGGTTGCTAAAATAAATCAACCTAAAGGGGTAAAAACCCTCTGAAGTACAAAAATTGAGAAAAATAATATAAAGGTATTTTAATTTCAGATATATTACTTACATGAGTTAGATAGTTGCGAAAATAAGGGCGCACGTATTGAAAATTGAGCACTTAAGGAGACACACCTGCACGAAAGTACCGACTGGGCGGCCAATTGAAAGGAAAACAGAAACGAACGTTAGAATAAATGGGTAGATAGGATACAGATATATCTACATAGGGGTGCATGCATAGACATCTAAGTGTTATAAAAACACAGACATTCGATGTCATTGCTCTGGGATGTCATTGTTTAACTCCCAGTGTGTGCTCCTATGCCTGAATGTCTGTGTTTTTATAACACTTAGATGTCTATGCATGCACCCCTATGTAGATATATCTGTATCCTATCTACCCATTTATTCTAACGTTCGTTTCTGTTTTCCTTTCAATTGGCCGCCCAGTCGGTACTTTCGTGCAGGTGTGTCTCCTTAAGTGCTCAATTTTCAATACGTGCGCCCTTATTTTCGCAACTATCTAACTCATGTAAGTAATATATCTGAAATTAAAATACCTTTATATTATTTTTCTCAATTTTTGTACTTCAGAGGGTTTTTACCCCTTTAGGTTGATTTATTTTAGCAACCTCTATACTTAGTCATTTACCAAAGAACTTTTAATTACCCCAAAATCCAAAAATTCTACTTTCATTGTACACTTTCTTGTTATTAGCTATCCTGGGCTGGTTTTTTAGCCCCCTGCGATTCAGCGCTACTGCGGCTAACCCCTGAGGTGGACAATTCCCCTACTTTACCATCTACGTAGTGGTTGAAGGTGGGTGTGATATGTGTTTTTTTTTTTTTTCTCTTATATCTGCACTTATGACTTTTGTGATATATTTCATTACTACATTATTTTGTATTTTTGGTTTAGATACTGTTCAAACATTCACACATCCCCTGAAGAAGCAACCTAATGCGAAACATGTCGGGACTATGTGTGTTTAACAAAAACAACCACTGTATTGTATTATCCTGTATTTTTTAAGCAGAATTTGCTACTGATTTTAACTTCAAACTTAATAAATTTTTGTATTACAAATTTTGTACTTTAATTAATTATATTTGTTAATTAGCACTGCTAAAATCCCTAACTTCCCTTCCTGTCTTTTGATTCGTTTACCGACATAGTTTTAGATTTAGTAGGGTTAACCTGTAGACCCGAAAGAGACGCAAAAGTCTACAAAAAGGGAGAACCGGTTAGGTAATGAGATTCTAGATGATGTCATTGTCAATAGAATATCATCTGCGAATAAGGAGATTTTGTGAGCAGAGCCCGCCACTTCAATACCTTATATCTTATAATTTCTATATGTATTTGTGCACCAAAAAAAACAAATCTCTTCAGCACACCTGCAAGTAAATGATAAAGGTGGAATCTATATATATAACAGCTGTGGAGAATTGCAAGTAATGAATTTAGCTCATGATTTGGCAGTGCTGTATGTGTCAGCCCTGGTTCACATTGGTGTGATTTGACATGTAAAATCAATTGCACCATTATAATTGGTGCGGCACCGCAATTTCCAAAAGTAGTTTCTGTACTACTTTTTTGGCGACTTCGGAGTGCGATTTTTATTGACATCAGTGCAGAAATCTGCACAGATGTCTCTAAAATCCCGCCCCCCACCGTGACTGACATGCAGGATTGAAATCACGTGAGTTCAGCTGAACTTGTACGATTTCCTCAAACTGTCAGTGTGAACTAGGGCTCAGACTGGGCCCTTGTCTTTGTAATTCACCTGCTGCTATTCCAGGGACACCATTTCTTATCAAACTCCCTTAAGTTTACCTTCAAATATCATATGTAGAAATACAGATTTGCATATCTGCAAATAAACGAAAATAAAAAAATTCTAATTGTGGTTGTAGAATCAAAAGACCATGGTTTCACCTTCTGACCTGGAAATTAGTAATTGTAATAAACCGAAAGATTCTGTGCTGGTCAGGAGCTCCATCTAGGTGGACATGGCAAGGTCCCTCTTTAGCAAATAGGAGGTGCTGCTCATTTGCTGATTAAGTATAGGATATGTACCTGTGCTTACTCAATGTGGGGTGGATGCAGGGCCGCTGATAGAAATCATGGGGCCCCATACAGCCGATCTGACGGGGCCTCCTTCAGCCCCACCCTGATCCCGCCCCTGGCCCCTCCTTCAGCCCTACCCAGGACCTGCCCCAGATGGTCAGAGACTGCAGACATAGTACAGAAGGAGATGATCAGAGACTGCAGATATAAAACAGGAGATGTTTAGAGACTGCAGACATAGCACAGCCTAGGAGATAGTGAGAGAATGCAGACATAGTACAACAGATGATCACAGGCTGCAGACATAGTACAGGAGATGGTCAGAGACTGCAGACATACTGCAGACATAGTACAGGAGATGATCAGAGACTGCAGACATAGTACAGGAGAAGGTCAGAGACTGCAGACATAGTACAGGAGATGGTTAGAGACTGCAGACATAGTATAGGAGATGGTCAGAGACTGCAGACATAGTACAGGAGATGTTTAGAGACTGCAGACATAGTACAGGAGATGGTCAGAGACTGCAGACATAGTACAGGAGATGGTTAGAGACTGCAGACATAGTACAGGAGATGGATCAGAGACTGCAGACATACTACAGGAGACGGATCAGAGACTGCAGACATACTACAGGAGACAGATCAGAGACTGCAGACATACTACAGGAGACAGATCAGAGACTGCAGACATACTACAGGAGATGATCAGAGACTGCAGACATCATACAGGAGATGATCAGAGACTGCAGACATACTACAGTACTACAGGAGATGATCAGAGACTGCAGACATAGTACAGGAGATGTTTAGAAACTGCAGACATAGTACAGAAGAAGGTCAGAGACAGCAGACATAGTACAGGAGATGGTTAGAGACTGTAGACATACTACAGGAGATGATCAGAGACTGCACACATAGTACAGGAGATGATCAGAGACTGCAGACATAGTACAGGAGATGGTCAGAGACTGCAGACATAGTACAGGAGATGGTAAGAGACTGCAGACATAGTACAGGAGACAGATCAGAGACTGCAGACATAGTACAGGAGATTATCAGAGACTGCAGACATAGTACAGAAGATGATCAGAGACTGCATACATAGTACAGGAGATGGTCAGAGACTGCAGACATACTACAGGAGACAGATCAGAGACTGCAGACACACTACAGGGGATGATCAGAGACTGCAGACATAATACAGGAGACAGATCAGAGACAGCAGACATAGTACAGGAGATAGTCAGAGACTGCAGACATAGTACAGGAGATGGTTAGAGACTGCAGACATAGTACAGGAGATGGTCAGAGACTGCAGACATACTACAGGAGACAGATCAGAGACTGCTGACATACTACAGGAGACAGATCAGAGACTGCAGACATAGTACAGGAGATGATCAGAGACTGCAGACAGAGTACAGGAGATGGTTAGAGACTGCAGACATAGTACAGAAGAAGGTCAGAGACAACAGACATAGTACAGGAGATGGTTAGAGACTGTAGACATACTACAGGAGATGATCAGAGACTGCAGACATACTACAGGAGATGATTAGAGACTGCAGACATACTACAGGAGATGATCAGAGACTGCAGATATAGTACAGGAGATGGTCAGAGACTGCAGACATAGTACAGGAGATGGTCAGAGACTGCAGAAATACTACAGGAGATGGATCAGAGACTGCAGACATACTATAGGAGACGGATCAGAGACTGCAGACATAGTACAGGAGATGATCAGAGACTGCAGACATACTACAGGAGATGATCAGAGACTGCAGACATAATACAGGAGATGATCAGAGACTGCAGACATACTACAGGAGATGATCAGAGACTGCAGACATAGTACAGGAGATGGTTAGAAACTGCAGACATAGTACAGAAGAAGGTCAGAGACAGCAGACATAGTACAGGAGATGGTTAGAGACTGTAGACATACTACAGGAGATGATCAGAGACTGCAGACATAGCACAGGAGATGGTTAGAGACTGCAGACATACTACAGGAGATGAACAGAGACTGCAGACATAGTACAGGAGATGATCAGGGACTGCAGACATAGTACAGGAGATGATCAGAGACTGAAGACATAATACAGGAGACAGATCAGAGACTGCAGACATACTACAGGAGATGATCAGAGACTGCAGATATAGTACAGGAGATGATCAGAGACTGCAGACATAGTACAGGAGATGATCAGAGACTGCAGACATAGTACAGGAGATGGTTAGAAACTGCAGGCATAGTACAGGAGAAGGTCAGAGACTGCAGACATAGTACAGGAGATAGTCAGAGAATGCAGACATAGTACAGGAGATGGTGAGAGACTGCAGACATACTACAGGAGACAGATCAGAGACTGCAGACATACTACAGGAGACAGATCAGAGACTGCAGACATACTACAGGAGAGTGTAAGAGACTGCAGACATACTACAGGAGACAGATCAGAGACTGCAGACATAGTACAGGAGATTATCAGAGACTGCAGACATAGTACAGAAGATGATAAGAGACTGCAGACATAGTACAGGAGATGGTCAGAGACTGCAGACATACTACAGGAGACGGATCAGAGACTGCAGACATACTACAGGAGACAGATCAGAGACTGCAGACACACTACAGGGGATGATCAGAGACTGCAGACATAATACTGGAGACAGATCAGAGACAGCAGACATAGTACAGGAGATAGTCAGAGACTGCAGACATAGTACAGGAGATGGTTAGAGACTGCAGACATAGTACAGGAGATGGTCAGAGACTGCAGACATACTACAGGAGACAGATCAGAGACTGCTGACATACTACAGGAGACAGATCAGAGACTGCAGACATAGTACAGGAGATGATCAGAGTCTGCAGACAGAGTACAGGAGATGGTTAGAGACTGCAGACATAGTACAGAAGAAGGTCAGAGACAACAGACATTGTACAGGAGATGGTTAGAGACTGTAGACATACTACAGGAGATGATCAGAGACTGCAGACATAGTACAGGAGATGATTAGAGACTGCAGACATAGTACAGGAGATGATCAGAGACTGCAGATATAGTACAGGAGATGGTCAGAGACTGCAGACATAGTACAGGAGATGGTCAGAGACTGCAGACATAGTACAGGAGATGATCAGAGACTGCAGACATACTACAGGAGACAGATCAGAGACTGCAGCCATAGTACAGGAGATGGTCAGAGACTGCAGACATAGTACAGGAGATGGTCAGAGACTGCAGACATATTACAGGAGACGGATCAGAGACTGCAGACATACTACAGGAGGCGGATCAGAGACTGCAGACATACTACAGGAGACAGATCAGAGACTGCAGACATACTACAGGAGACAGATCAGAGACTGCAGACATACTACAGGAGATGATCAGAGACTGCAGACTTTCTACAGGAGACAGATCAGAGACTGCAGCCATAGTACAGGAGATGGTCAGAGACTGCAGACATAGTACAGGAGATGGTCAGAGACTGCAGACATAGTACAGGAGATGGTCAGAGACTGCAGACATACTACAGGAGACGGATCAGAGACTGCGGACATACTACAGGAGACGGATCAGAGACTGCAGACATACTATAGGAGACAGATCAGAGACTGCAGACATACTACAGGAGATGATCAGAGACTGCAGACATACTACAGGAGACAGATCAGAGACTGCAGCCATAGTACAGGAGATGGTCAGAGACTGCAGACATAGTACAGGAGATGGTCAGAGACTGCAGACATATTATAGGAGACGGATCAGAGACTGCAGACATACTACAGGAGATGGATCAGAGACTGCAGACATACTACAGGAGATGGATCAGAGACTGCAGACATACTACAGGAGACAGATCAGAGACTGCAGACATACTACAGGAGATGATCAGAGTCTGCAGACTTTCTACAGGAGACAGATCAGAGACTGCAGCCATAGTACAGGAGATGATCAGAGACTGCAGACATAGTACAGGAGATGATCAGAGACTGCAGACATACTACAGGAGATGGTTAGTGACTGCAGACATAGTACAGGAGATGATCAGAGACTGCAGACATAGTACAGGAGATGATCAGAGACTGCAGACATAGTACAGGAGATGATCAGAGACTGCAGACATAGTAGAGGAGATGATCAGAGACTGCAGACATAGTACAGGAGATGGTTAGTGACTGCAGACATAGTACAGGAGATGATCAGAGACTGCAGACATAGTACAGGAGATGATCAGAGACTGCAGACATAGTACAGGAGATGATCAGAGACTGCATACATAGTACAGGAGATGGTTAGAGACTGCAGACATAGTACAGAAGAAGGTCAGAGACTGCAGACATAGTACAGGAGATGATCAGAGACTGCAGACATAGTACAGGAGATGATCAGAGACTGCATACATAGTACAGGTGATGGTCAGAGACTGCAGACATACTACAGGAGATGATCAGAGACTGCAGACATAGTACAGGAGAAGGTCAGAGACTGCAGACATAGTACAGGAGATGGTCAGAGACTGCAGACATAGTACAAGAGATGATCAGAGACTGCAGACATAGTACAGGAGATGGTCAGAGACTGTGAACATAGTACAGGAGATGGTCAGAGACTGCAGACATACTACAGGAGACGGATCAGAGACTGCGGACATACTACAGGAGACGGATCAGAGACTGCAGACATACTATAGGAGACAGATCAGAGACTGCAGACATACTACAGGAGATGATCAGAGACTGCAGACATACTACAGGAGACAGATCAGAGACTGCAGCCATAGTACAGGAGATGGTCAGAGACTGCAGACATAGTACAGGAGATGGTCAGAGACTGCAGACATATTATAGGAGACGGATCAGAGACTGCAGACATACTACAGGAGATGAATCAGAGACTGCAGACATACTACAGGAGATGGATCAGAGACTGCAGACATACTACAGGAGACAGATCAGAGACTGCAGACATACTACAGGAGATGATCAGAGTCTGCAGACTTTCTACAGGAGACAGATCAGAGACTGCAGCCATAGTACAGGAGATGATCAGAGACTGCAGACATAGTACAGGAGATGATCAGAGACTGCAGACATACTACAGGAGATGGTTAGTGACTGCAGACATAGTACAGGAGATGATCAGAGACTGCAGACATAGTACAGGAGATGATCAGAGACTGCAGACATAGTACAGGAGATGATCAGAGACTGCAGACATAGTACAGGAGATGATCAGAGACTGCAGACATAGTACAGGAGATGGTTAGTGACTGCAGACATAGTACAGGAGATGATCAGAGACTGCAGACATAGTACAGGAGATGATCAGAGACTGCAGACATAGTACAGGAGATGATCAGAGACTGCATACATAGTACAGGAGATGGTTAGAGACTGCAGACATAGTACAGAAGAAGGTCAGAGACTGCAGACATAGTACAGGAGATGATCAGAGACTGCAGACATAGTACAGGAGATGATCAGAGACTGCATACATAGTACAGGTGATGGTCAGAGACTGCAGACATACTACAGGAGATGATCAGAGACTGCAGACATAGTACAGGAGAAGGTCAGAGACTGCAGACATAGTACAGGAGATGGTCAGAGACTGCAGACATAGTACAAGAGATGATCAGAGACTGCAGACATAGTACAGGAGATGGTCAGAGACTGTGAACATAGTACAGGAGATGGTCAGAGACTGCAGACATACTACAGGAGACGGATCAGAGACTGCAGACATGCTACAGGAGACAGATCAGAGACTGCAGACATACTACAGGAGATGATCAGAGACTGCAGACATAGTAGAGGAGATGATCAGAGACTGCAGACATAGTACAGGAGATGGTTAGTGACTGCAGACATAGTACAGGAGATGATCAGAGACTGCAGACATAGTACAGGAGATGATCAGAGACTGCATACATAGTACAGGAGATGGTTAGAGACTGCAGACATAGTAGAGGAGATGATCAGAGACAGCAGACATACTACAGAAGAAGATCAGAGACTGCAGACAAACTACAGGAGACAGATCAGAGACTGCAGCCATGGTACAGGAGATGGTCAGAGACTGCAGACATAGTACAGGAGATGGTCAGAGACTGCAGACATATTACAGGAGACGGATCAGAGACTGCAGACATACTACAGGAGACGGATCAGAGACTGCAGACATACTACAGGAGACAGATCAGAGACTGCAGACATACTACAGGAGATGATCAGAAACTGCAGACTTTCTACAGGAGACAGATCAGAGACTGCAGCCATAGTACAGGAGATGGTCAGAGACTGCAGACATAGTACAGGAGATGGTCAGAGACTGCAGACATAGTACAGGAGATGGTCAGAGACTGCAGACATACTACAGGAGACGGATCAGAGACTGCGGACATACTACAGGAGACGGATCAGAGACTGCAGACATACTATAGGAGACAGATCAGAGACTGCAGACATACTACAGGAGATGATCAGAGACTGCAGACATACTACAGGAGACAGATCAGAGACTGCAGCCATAGTACAGGAGATGGTCAGAGACTGCAGACATAGTACAGGAGATGGTCAGAGACTGCAGACATATTACAGGAGACGGATCAGAGACTGCAGACATACTACAGGAGATGGATCAGAGACTGCAGACATACTACAGGAGACAGATCAGAGACTGCAGACATACTACAGGAGATGATCAGAGTCTGCAGACTTTCTACAGGAGACAGATCAGAGACTGCAGCCATAGTACAGGAGATGGTCAGAGACTGCAGACATAGTACAGAAGAAGGTCAGAGACTGCAGACATAGTACAGGGGATGGTTAGAGACTGTAGACATACTACAGGAGATGATCAGAGACTGCAGACATAGTGTAGGAGATGGTTAGAGACTGCAGACATACTACAGGAGATGATCAGGGACTGCAGACATAGTACAGGAGAAGGTCAGAGACTGCCGACATAGTACAGGAGATAGTCAGAGAATGCAGACATAGTACAGGAGATAGTCAGAGAATGCAGACATAGTACAGGAGATGATCAGACACTGCAGACATAGTACAGGAGATGATCAGAGACTGCAGACATAGTACAGGAGATGATCAGAGACTGCAGACATAGTATAAGAGATGGTTAGAGACTGCAGACATAGTACAGGAGATGATCAGAGACTGCAGTCATAGTACAGGAGATGGTCAGAGACTGCAGACATAGTACAGGAGATGGTCAGAGACTGCAGACATAGTACAGGAGATGGTCAGAGACTGCAGACATGCTACAGGAGACGGATCAGAGACTGCAGACATGCTACAGGAGACAGATCAGAGACTGCAGACATACTACAGGAGATGATCAGAGACTGCAGACATAGTACAGGAGATGATCAGAATCTGCAGACATACTACAGGAGATGATCAGAGACTGCAGACATAGTACAGGAGATGATCAGAGACTGCAGACATAGTACAGGAGATGATCAGAGACTGCAGACATAGTACAGGAGATGATCAGAGACTGCAGACATAGTACAGGAGATGATCAGAGACTGCAGACATAGTACAGGAGATGATCAGAGACTGCAGACATAGTACAGGAGATGATCAGAGACTGCAAACATAGTACAGGAGATGATCAGAGACTGCATACATAGTACAGGTGATGGTCAGAGACTGCAGACATACTACAGGAGATGATCAGAGACTGCAGACATAGTACAGGAGATGGTCAGAGACTGCAGACATAGTACAGGAGATGGTCAGAGACTGCAGACATAGTACAGGAGATGGTCAGAGACTGCAGACATACTACAGGAGATGGTCAGAGACTGCAGACATACTACAGGAGACGGATCAGAGACTGCAGACATACTACAGGAGACGGATCAGAGACTGCAGACATACTATAGGAAACAGATCAGAGACTGCAGACATACTACAGGAGATGATCAGAGACTGCAGACATACTACAGGAGACAGATCAGAGACTGCAGCCATAGTACAGGAGATGGTCAGAGACTGCAGACATAGTACAGGAGATGGTCAGAGACTGCAGACATAGTACAGGAGATGGTCAGAGACTGCAGACATACTACAGGAGATGGTCAGAGACTGCAGACATACTACAGGAGACGGATCAGAGACTGCAGACATACTACAGGAGACGGATCAGAGACTGCAGACATACTATAGGAAACAGATCAGAGACTGCAGACATACTACAGGAGACAGATCAGAGACTGCAGCCATAGTACAGGAGATGGTCAGAGACTGCAGACATAGTACAGGAGATGATCAGAGACTGCATACATAGTACAGGTGATGGTCAGAGACTGCAGACATACTACAGGAGATGATCAGAGACTGCAGACATAGTACAGGAGATGGTCAGAGACTGCAGACATAGTACAGGAGATGGTCAGAGACTGCAGACATAGTACAGGAGATGGTCAGAGACTGCAGACATACTACAGGAGATGGTCAGAGACTGCAGACATACTACAGGAGACGGATCAGAGACTGCAGACATACTATAGGAAACAGATCAGAGACTGCAGACATACTACAGGAGATGATCAGAGACTGCAGACATACTACAGGAGACAGATCAGAGACTGCAGCCATAGTACAGGAGATGGTCAGAGACTGCAGACATAGTACAGGAGATGGTCAGAGACTGCAGACATAGTACAGGAGATGGTCAGAGACTGCAGACATAGTACAGGAGATGGTCAGAGACTGCAGACATATTACAGGAGACGGATCAGAGACTGCAGACATAGTACAGGAGATGGTCAGAGACTGCAGACATATTACAGGAGACGGATCAGAGACTGCAGACATACTACAGGAGATGGATCAGAGACTGCAGACATACTACAGGAGACAGATCAGAGACTGCAGACATACTACAGGAGATGATCAGAGTCTGCATACATAGTACAGGAAATGGTTAGAGACTGCAGACATAGTACAGGAGATGGTCAGAGACTGCATACATAGTACAGGTGATGGTCAGAGACTGCAGACATACTACAGGAGATGATCAGAGACTGCAGACATAGTACAGGAGAAGGTCAGAGACTGCAGACATAGTACAGGAGATGGTCAGAGACTGCAGACATAGTACAGGAGATGGTCAGAGACTGCAGACGTACTACAGGAGACAGATCAGAGACTGCAGACATACTACAGGAGACGGATCAGAGACTGCAGACATACTATAGGAGACAGATCAGAGACTGCAGCCATAGTACAGGAGATGGTCAGAGACTGCAGACATAGTACAGGAGATGGTCAGAGACTGCAGACATATTACAGGAGACGGATCAGAGACTGCAGACATACTACAGGAGACGGATCAGAGACTGCAGACATACTACAGGAGACGGATCAGAGACTGCAGACATACTATAGGAGACAGATCAGAGACTGCAGCCATAGTACAGGAGATGGTCAGAGACTGCAGACATAGTACAGGAGATGGTCAGAGACTGCAGACATATTACAGGAGACGGATCAGAGACTGCAGACATACTACAGGAGACGGATCAGAGACTGCAGACATACTACAGGAGACAGATCAGAGACTGCAGACATACTACAGGAGACAGATCAGAGACTGCAGACATACTACAGGAGATGATCAGAGACTGCAGACTTTCTACAGGAGACAGATCAGAGACTGCAGCCATAGTACAGGAGATGGTCAGAGACTGCAGACATAGTACAGGAGATGGTCAGAGACTGCAGACATACCACAGGAGATGGTTAGTGACTGCAGACATAGTACAGGAGATGATCAGAGACTGCAGACATACTACAGGAGACGGATCAGAGACTGCAGACATAGTACAGGAGATGGTCAGAGACTGCAGACATATTACAGGAGACGGATCAGAGACTGCAGACATACTACAGGAGATGGATCAGAGACTGCAGACATACTACAGGAGACAGATCAGAGACTGCAGACATACTACAGGAGATGATCAGAGTCTGCAGACTTTCTACAGGAGACAGATCAGAGACTGCAGCCATAGTACAGGAGATGGTCTGAGACTGCAGACATAGTACAGGAGATGGTCAGAGACTGCAGACATACTACAGGAGATGGTTAGTGACTGCAGACATAGTACAGGAGATGATCAGAGACTGCAGACATACTACAGGAGACAGATCAGAGACTGCAGACATAGTACAGGAGATGGTCAGAGACTGCAGACATAGTACAGGAGATGGTCAGAGACTGCAGACATAGTACAGGAGATGATCAGAGACTGCAGACATAGTACAGGAGATGATCAGAGACTGCATACATAGTACAGGAGATGATCAGAGACTGCAGACATAGTACAGGAGATGGTCAGAGACTGCAGACATAGTACAGGAGATGGTCAGAGACTGCAGACATAGTACAGGAGATGGTCAGAGACTGCAGACATACTACAGGAGACGGATCAGAGACTGCAGACATACTACAGGAGACGGATCAGAGACTGCAGACATACTACAGGAGACAGATCAGAGACTGCAGACATACTACAGGAGATGATCAGAGACTGCAGACTTTCTACAGGAGACAGATCAGAGACTGCAGCCATAGTACAGGAGATGGTCAGAGACTGCAGACATAGTACAGGAGATGGTCAGAGACTGCAGACATAGTACAGGATATGGTCAGAGACTGCAGACATACTACAGGAGATGGATCAGAGACTGCGGACATACTACAGGAGACGGATCAGAGACTGCAGACATACTATAGGAGACAGATCAGAGACTGCAGACATACTACAGGAGATGATCAGAGACTGCAGACATACTACAGGAGACAGATCAGAGACTGCAGCCATAGTACAGGAGATGGTCAGAGACTGCAGACATAGTACAGGAGATGGTCAGAGACTGCAGACATATTACAGGAGACGGATCAGAGACTGCAGACATACTACAGGAGATGGATCAGAGACTGCAGACATACTACAGGAGATGATCAGAGTCTGCAGACTTTCTACAGGAGACAGATCAGAGACTGCAGCCATAGTACAGGAGATGATCAGAGACTGCAGACATAGTACAGGAGATGATCAGAGACTGCAGACATACTACAGGACATGGTTAGTGACTGCAGACATAGTACAGGAGATGATCAGAGACTGCAGACATAGTACAGGAGATGATCAGAGACTGCAGACATAGTACAGGAGATGATCAGAGACTGCAGACATAGTACAGGAGATGATCAGAGACTGCAGACATAGTACAGGAGATGGTTAGTGACTGCAGACATAGTACAGGAGATGATCAGAGACTGCAGACATAGTACAGGAGATGATCAGAGACTGCAGACATAGTACAGGAGATGATCAGAGACTGCATACATAGTACAGGAGATGGTTAGAGACTGCAGACATAGTACAGAAGAAGGTCAGAGACTGCAGACATAGTACAGGAGATGATCAGAGACTGCAGACATAGTACAGGAGATGATCAGAGACTGCATACATAGTACAGGTGATGGTCAGAGACTGCAGACATACTACAGGAGATGATCAGAGACTGCAGACATAGTACAGGAGAAGGTCAGAGACTGCAGACATAGTACAGGAGATGGTCAGAGACTGCAGACATAGTACAGGAGATGGTCAGAGACTGCAGACGTACTACAGGAGACGGATCAGAGACTGCAGACATACTACAGGAGACGGATCAGAGACTGCAGACATACTATAGGAGACAGATCAGAGACTGCAGCCATAGTACAGGAGATGGTCAGAGACTGCAGACATAGTACAGGAGATGGTCAGAGACTGCAGACATATTACAGGAGACGGATCAGAGACTGCAGACATACTACAGGAGACGGATCAGAGACTGCAGACATACTACAGGAGACAGATCAGAGACTGCAGACATACTACAGGAGATGATCAGAGACTGCAGACTTTCTACAGGAGACAGATCAGAGACTGCAGCCATAGTACAGGAGATGGTCAGAGACTGCAGACATAGTACAGGAGATGGTCAGAGACTACAGACATACCACAGGAGATGGTTAGTGACTGCAGACATAGTACAGGAGATGATCAGAGACTGCAGACATACTACAGGAGACGGATCAGAGACTGCAGACATAGTACAGGAGATGGTCAGAGACTGCAGACATATTACAGGAGACGAATCAGAGACTGCAGACATACTACAGGAGACAGATCAGAGACTGCAGACATACTGCAGGAGATGATCAGAGTCTGCAGACTTTCTACAGGAGACAGATCAGAGACTGCAGCCATAGTACAGGAGATGGTCAGAGACTGCAGACATAGTACAGGAGATGATCAGAGACTGCATACATAGTGCAGGTGATGGTCAGAGACTGCAGACATAGTAGAGGAGATGATCAGAGACTGCAGACATACTACAGGAGATGGATCAGAGACTGCAGACATACTACAGGAGACAGATCAGAGACTGCAGACATACTACAGGAGATGATCAGAGACTGCAGACTTTCTACAGGAGACAGATCAGAGACTGCAGCCATAGTACAGGAGATGGTCAGAGACTGCAGACATAGTACAGGAGATGGTCAGAGACTACAGACATACCACAGGAGATGGTTAGTGACTGCAGACATAGTACAGGAGATGATCAGAGACTGCAGACATACTACAGGAGACGGATCAGAGACTGCAGACATAGTACAGGAGATGGTCAGAGACTGCAGACATACTACAGGAGACGGATCAGAGACTGCAGACATAGTACAGGAGATGATCAGAGACTGCAGACATACTACAGGAGACAGATCAGAGACTGCAGACATACTACAGGAGATGATCAGAGACTGCAGACATACTATAGGAGACAGATCAGAGACTGCAGCCATAGTACAGGAGATGGTCAGAGACTGCAGACATAGTACAGGAGATGGTCAGAGACTGCAGACATATTACAGGAGACGGATCAGAGACTGCAGACATACTACAGGAGACGGATCAGAGACTGCAGACATACTACAGGAGACAGATCAGAGACTGCAGACATACTACAGGAGATGATCAGAGACTGCAGACTTTCTACAGGAGACAGATCAGAGACTGCAGCCATAGTACAGGAGATGGTCAGAGACTGCAGACATAGTACAGGAGATGGTCAGAGACTACAGACATACCACAGGAGATGGTTAGTGACTGCAGACATAGTACAGGAGATGATCAGAGACTGCAGACATACTACAGGAGACGGATCAGAGACTGCAGACATAGTACAGGAGATGGTCAGAGACTGCAGACATATTACAGGAGACGGATCAGAGACTGCAGACATACTACAGGAGACAGATCAGAGACTGCAGACATACTGCAGGAGATGATCAGAGTCTGCAGACTTTCTACAGGAGACAGATCAGAGACTGCAGCCATAGTACAGGAGATGGTCAGAGACTGCAGACATAGTACAGGAGATGATCAGAGACTGCATACATAGTGCAGGTGATGGTCAGAGACTGCAGACATAGTAGAGGAGATGATCAGAGACTGCAGACATACTACAGGAGATGGATCAGAGACTGCAGACATACTACAGGAGACAGATCAGAGACTGCAGACATACTACAGGAGATGATCAGAGTCTGCAGCCATAGTACAGGAGATGGTCAGAGACTGCAGACATAGTACAGGAGATGGTCAGAGACTGCAGACATACTACAGGAGATGGTTAGTGACTGCAGACATAGCACAGGAGATGATCAGAGACTGCAGACATACTACAGGAGACGGATCAGAGACTGCAGACATAGTACAGGAGATGATCAGAGACTGCAGACATAGTACAGGAGATGATCAGAGACTGCATACATAGTACAGGAGATGATCAGAGACTGCAGACATAGTACAGGAGATGGTCAGAGACTGCAGACATAGTACAGGAGATGGTCAGAGACTGCAGACATAGTACAGGAGATGGTCAGAGACTGCAGACATGCTACAGGAGACGGATCAGAGACTGCAGACATGCTACAGGAGACAGATCAGAGACTGCAGACATACTACAGGAGATGATCAGAGACTGCAGACATAGTACAGGAGATGATCAGAATCTGCAGACATACTACAGGAGATGATCAGAGACTGCAGACATAGTACAGGAGATGATCAGAGACTGCAGACATAGTACAGGAGATGGTCAGAGACTGCAGACATAGTACAGGAGATGGTCAGAGACTGCAGACATATTACAGGAGATGGTCAGAGACTGCAGACATGCTACAGGAGACGGATCAGAGACTGCAGACATGCTACAGGAGACAGATCAGAGACTGCAGACATAGTACAGAAGAAGGTCAGAGACAGCAGACATAGTACAGGAGATGGTTAGAGACTGTAGACATACTACAGGAGATGATCAGAGACTGCAGACATAGTACAGGAGATGGTCAGAGACTGCAGACATAGTACAGGAGATGGTCAGAGACTGCAGACATACTACAGGAGACGGATCAGAGACTGCAGACATACTACAGGAGACGGATCAGAGACTGCAGACATACTACAGGAGACAGATCAGAGACTGCAGACATACTACAGGAGACAGATCAGAGACTGCAGCCATAGTACAGGAGATGGTCAGAGACTGCAGACATAGTACAGGAGATGGTCAGAGACTGCAGACATATTACAGGAGACGGATCAGAGACTGCAGACATACTACAGGAGACGGATCAGAGACTGCAGACATACTACAGGAGACAGATCAGAGACTGCAGACATACTACAGGAGATGATCAGAGACTGCAGACATACTACAGGAGACAGATCAGAGACGGCAGCCATAGTACAGGAGATGGTCAGAGAATGCAGACATAGTACAGGAGATAGTCAGAAATGCAGACATAGTACAGGAGATGATCAGAGACTGCAGACATAGTACAAGAGAAGGTCAGAGACTGTAGACATACTACAGGAGACAGATCAGAGACTGCAGACATACTACAGGAGATGATCAGAGACTGCAGACAGACATAGTACAGGAGACAGATCAGAGACGGCAGCCATAGTACAGGAGATAGTCAGAGAATGCAGACATAGTACAGGAGATAGTCAGAAATGCAGACATAGTACAGGAGATGATCAGAGACTGCAGACATAGTACAAGAGAAGGTCAGAGACTGTAGACATACTACAGGAGATGATCAGAGACTGCAGACATAGTACAAGAGATGGTTAGAGACTGCAGACATAGTACAGGAGATGATCAGAGACTGCAGACATAGTACAGGAGATGGTCAGAGACTGCAGACATAGTACAGGAGATGGTCAGAGACTGCAGACATACTACAGGAGACAGATCAGAGACTGCAGACATACTACAGGAGATGATCAGAGACTGCAGACAGACATAGTACAGGAGACAGATCAGAGACGGCAGCCATAGTACAGGAGATAGTCAGAGAATGCAGACATAGTACAGGAGATAGTCAGAAATGCAGACATAGTACAGGAGATGATCAGAGACTGCAGACATAGTACAAGAGAAGGTCAGAGACTGTAGACATACTACAGGAGATGATCAGAGACTGCAGACATAGTACAAGAGAAGGTCAGAGACTGTAGACATACTACAGGAGATGATCAGAGACTGCAGACATAGTACAAGAGATGGTTAGAGACTGCAGACATAGTACAGGAGATGATCAGAGACTGCAGACATAGTACAGGAGATGGTCAGAGACTGCAGACATAGTACAGGAGATGGTCAGAGACTGCAGACATACTACAGGAGACGGATCAGAGACTGCAGACATGCTACAGGAGACAGATCAGAGACGGCAGCCATAGTACAGGAGGTAGTCAGAGAATGCAGACATAGTACAGGAGATAGTCAGAAATGTAGACATAGTACAGGAGATGATCAGAGACTGCAGACATAGTACAAGAGAAGGTCAGAGACTGTAGACATACTACAGGAGATGATCAGAGACTGCAGACATAGTACAAGAGATGGTTAGAGACTGCAGACATAGTACAGGAGATGATCAGAGACTGCAGACATAGTACAGGAGATGGTCAGAGACTGCAGACATAGTACAGGAGATGGTCAGAGACTGCAGACATACTACAGGAGACGGATCAGAGACTGCAGACATGCTACAGGAGACAGATCAGAGACTGCAGACATACTACAGGAGATGATCAGAGACTGCAGACATAGTAGAGGAGATGATCAGAGACTGCAGACATACTACAGGAGATGATCAGAGACTGCAGACATAGTACAGGAGATGATCAGAGACTGCAGACATAGTACAGGAGATGATCAGAGACTGCAGACATAGTACAGGAGATGATCAGAGACTGCAGACATAGTACAGGAGATGATCAGAGACTGCAGACATAGTACAGGAGATGGTTAGTGACTGCAGACATAGTACAGGAGATGATCAGAGACTGCAGACATAGTACAGGAGATGATCAGAGACTGCAGACATAGTAGAGGAGATGATCAGAGACTGCAGACATAGTACAGGAGATGGTTAGTGACTGCAGACATAGTACAGGAGATGATCAGAGACTGCAGACATAGTACAGGAGATGATCAGAGACTGCAGACATAGTACAGGAGATGATCAGAGACTGCATACATAGTACAGGAGATGGTTAGAGACTGCAGACATAGTACAGAAGAAGGTCAGAGACTGCAGACATAGTACAGGAGATGATCAGAGACTGCAGACATAGTACAGGAGATGATCAGAGACTGCATACATAGTACAGGTGATGGTCAGAGACTGCAGACATACTACAGGAGATGATCAGAGACTGCAGACATAGTACAGGAGATGGTCAGAGACTGCAGACATAGTACAGGAGATGGTCAGAGACTGCAGACATAGTACAGGAGATGGTCAGAGACTGCAGACATACTACAGGAAACGGATCAGAGACTGCAGACATACTACAGGAGACGGATCAGAGACTGCAGACATACTATAGGAGACAGATCAGAGACTGCAGACATACTACAGGAGATGATCAGAGACTGCAGACATACTACAGGAGACAGATCAGAGACTGCAGCCATAGTACAGGAGATGGTCAGAGACTGCAGACATAGTACAGGAGATGGTCAGAGACTGCAGACATATTACAGGAGACGGATCAGAGACTGCAGACATACTACAGGAGACGGATCAGAGACTGCAGACATACTACAGGAGACAGATCAGAGACTGCAGACATACTACAGGAGATGATCAGAGACTGCAGACTTTCTACAGGAGACAGATCAGAGACTGCAGCCATAGTACAGGAGATGGTCAGACACTGCAGACATAGTACAGCAGATGGTCAGAGACTGCAGACATAGTACAGGAGATGGTCAGAGACTGCAGACATACTACAGGAGACGGATCAGAGACTGCGGACATACTACAGGAGACGGATCAGAGACTGCAGACATACTATAGGAGACAGATCAGAGACTGCAGACATACTACAGGAGATGATCAGAGACTGCAGACATACTACAGGAGACAGATCAGAGACTGCAGCCATAGTACAGGAGATGGTCAGAGACTGCAGACATAGTACAGGAGATGGTCAGAGACTGCAGACATAGTAAAGGAGATGGTCAGAGACTGCAGACATATTACAGGAGACGGATCAGAGACTGCAGACATACTACAGGAGATGGATCAGAGACTGCAGACATACTACAGGAGACAGATTAGAGACTGCAGACATACTACAGGAGATGATCAGAGACTGCAGACTTTCTACAGGAGACAGATCAGAGACTGCAGCCATAGTACAGGAGATGGTCAGAGACTGCAGACATAGTACAGGAGATGGTCAGAGACTGCAGACATACTACAGGAGATGGTTAGTGACTGCAGACATACTACAGGAGATGATCAGAGACTGCAGACATACTACAGGAGACGGATCAGAGACTGCAGACATAGTACAGGAGACGGATCAGAGACTGCAGACATAGTACAGGAGATGATCAGAGACTGCAGACATAGTACAGGAGATGATCAGAGACTGCATACATAGTACAGGAGATGGTTAGAGACTGCAGACATAGTACAGAAGAAGGTCAGAGACAGCAGACATAGTACAGGAGATGGTTAGAGACTGTAGACATACTACAGGAGATGATCAGAGACTGCAGACATAGTACAGGAGATGGTTAGAGACTGCAGACATACTACAGGAGATGATCAGAGACTGCAGACATAGTACAGGAGATGGTCAGAGACTGCAGACATAGTACAGGAGATGGTCAGAGACTGCAGACATACTACAGGAGACGGATCAGAGACTGCAGACATAGTACAGGAGATGATCAGAGACTGCAGACATACTACAGGAGACAGATCAGAGACTGCAGACATACTACAGGAGATGATCAGAGACTGCAGACATACTACAGGAGACAGATCAGAGACTGCAGCCATAGTACAGGAGATGGTCAGAGACTGCAGACATAGTACAGGAGATGGTCAGAGACTGCAGACATAGTACAGGAGATGATCAGAGACTGCAGACATAGTACAGGAGATGATCAGAGACTGCAGACATAGTACAGGAGATGGTTAGTGACTGCAGACATAGTACAGGAGATGATCAGAGACTGCAGACATAGTACAGGAGATGATCTGAGACTGCAGACATAGTAGAGGAGATGATCAGAGACTGCAGACATAGTAGAGGAGATGATCAGAGACTGCAGACATAGTACAGGAGATGATCAGAGACTGCAGACATAGTACAGGAGATGATCAGAGACTGCATACATAGTACAGGTGATGGTCAGAGACTGCAGACATACTACAGGAGATGATCAGAGACTGCAGACATAGTACAGGAGATGATCAGAGACTGCAGACATAGTACAGGAGATGATCAGAGACTGCAGACATAGTACAGGAGATGATCAGAGACTGCATACATAGTACAGAAGATGGTTAGAGACTGCAGACATAGTACAGAAGAAGGTCAGAGACTGCAGACATAGTACAGGAGATGATCAGAGACTGCAGACATAGTACAGGAGATGGTCAGAGACTGCAGACATAGTACAGCAGATGGTCAGAGACTGCAGACATAGTACAGGAGATGGTCAGAGACTGCAGACATACTACAGGAGACGGATCAGAGACTGCAGACATACTACAGGAGACGGATCAGAGACTGCAGACATACTATAGGAGACAGATCAGAGACTGCAGACATAGTACAGGAGATGATCAGAGACTGCAGACATAGTACAGGAGATGATCAGAGACTGCATACATAGTACAGGAGATGGTTAGAGACTGCAGACATAGTACAGAAGAAGGTCAGAGACTGCAGACATAGTACAGGAGATGATCAGAGACTGCAGACATAGTACAGGAGATGATCAGAGACTGCATACATAGTACAGGTGATGGTCAGAGACTGCAGACATACTACAGGAGATGATCAGAGACTGCAGACATAGTACAGGAGATGATCAGAGACTGCAGACATAGGACAGGAGATGATCAGAGACTGCAGACATAGTACAGGAGATGATCAGAGACTGCATACATAGTACAGAAGATGGTTAGAGACTGCAGACATAGTACAGAAGAAGGTCAGAGACTGCAGACATAGTACAGGAGATGATCAGAGACTGCAGACATAGTACAGGAGATGGTCAGAGACTGCAGACATAGTACAGCAGATGGTCAGAGACTGCAGACATAGTACAGGAGATGGTCAGAGACTGCAGACATACTACAGGAGACGGATCAGAGACTGCGGACATACTACAGGAGACGGATCAGAGACTGCAGACATACTATAGGAGACAGATCAGAGACTGCAGACATACTACAGGAGATGATCAGAGACTGCAGACATACTACAGGAGACAGATCAGAGACTGCAGCCATAGTACAGGAGATGGTCAGAGACTGCAGACATAGTACAAGAGAAGGTCAGAGACTGTAGACATACTACAGGAGATGATCAGAGACTGCAGACATAGTACAAGAGATGGTTAGAGACTGCAGACATAGTACAGGAGATGATCAGAGACTGCAGACATAGTACAGGAGATGGTCAGAGACTGCAGACATAGTACAGGAGATGGTCAGAGACTGCAGACATACTACAGGAGACGGATCAGAGACTGCAGACATGCTACAGGAGACAGATCAGAGACTGCAGACATACTACAGGAGATGATCAGAGACTGCAGACATAGTAGAGGAGATGATCAGAGACTGCAGACATACTACAGGAGATGATCAGAGACTGCAGACATAGTACAGGAGATGATCAGAGACTGCAGACATAGTACAGGAGATGATCAGAGACTGCAGACATAGTACAGGAGATGATCAGAGACTGCAGACATAGTACAGCAGATGATCAGAGACTGCAGACATAGTACAGGAGATGGTTAGTGACTGCAGACATAGTACAGGAGATGATCAGAGACTGCAGACATAGTACAGGAGATGATCAGAGACTGCAGACATAGTAGAGGAGATGATCAGAGACTGCAGACATAGTACAGGAGATGGTTAGTGACTGCAGACATAGTACAGGAGATGATCAGAGACTGCAGACATAGTACAGGAGATGATCAGAGACTGCAGACATAGTACAGGAGATGGTTAGAGACTGCAGACATAGTACAGAAGAAGGTCAGAGACTGCAGACATAGTACAGGAGATGATCAGAGACTGCAGACATAGTACAGGAGATGATCAGAGACTGCATACATAGTACAGGTGATGGTCAGAGACTGCAGACATACTACAGGAGATGATCAGAGACTGCAGACATAGTACAGGAGATGGTCAGAGACTGCAGACATAGTACAGGAGATGGTCAGAGACTGCAGACATAGTACAGGAGATGGTCAGAGACTGCAGACATACTACAGGAAACGGATCAGAGACTGCAGACATACTACAGGAGACGGATCAGAGACTGCAGACATACTATAGGAGACAGATCAGAGACTGCAGACATACTACAGGAGATGATCAGAGACTGCAGACATACTACAGGAGACAGATCAGAGACTGCAGCCATAGTACAGGAGATGGATCAGAGACTGCAGACATACTATAGGAGACAGATCAGAGACTGCAGCCATAGTACAGGAGATGATCAGAGACTGCAGACATAGTACAGGAGATGATCAGAGACTGCAGACATAGTACAGGAGATGATCAGAGACTGCATACATAGTACAGGAGATGGTTAGAGACTGCAGACATAGTACAGAAGAAGGTCAGAGACTGCAGACATAGTACAGGAGATGATCAGAGACTGCAGACATAGTACAGGAGATGATCAGAGACTGCATACATAGTACAGGTGATGGTCAGAGACTGCAGACATACTACAGGAGATGATCAGAGACTGCAGACATAGTACAGGAGATGATCAGAGACTGCAGACATAGTACAGGAGATGATCAGAGACTGCAGACATAGTACAGGAGATGATCAGAGACTGCATACATAGTACAGGAGATGGTTAGAGACTGCAGACATAGTACAGAAGAAGGTCAGAGACTGCAGACATAGTACAGGAGATGATCAGAGACTGCATACATAGTACAGGTGATGGTCAGAGACTGCAGACATACTACAGGAGATGATCAGAGACTGCAGACATAGTACAGGAGATGGTCAGAGACTGCAGACATAGTACAGGAGATGGTCAGAGACTGCAGACATACTACAGGAAACGGATCAGAGACTGCAGACATACTACAGGAGACGGATCAGAGACTGCAGACATACTACAGGAGACGGATCAGAGACTGCAGACATACTATAGGAGACAGATCAGAGACTGCAGACATACTACAGGAGATGATCAGAGACTGCAGACATACTACAGGAGACAGATCAGAGACTGCAGCCATAGTACAGGAGATGGTCAGAGACTGCAGACATAGTACAGGAGATGGTCAGAGACTGCAGACATAGTACAGGAGATGGTCAGAGACTGCAGACATATTACAGGAGACGGATCAGAGACTGCAGACATACTACAGGAGACGGATCAGAGACTGCAGACATACTACAGGAGACAGATCAGAGACTGCAGACATACTACAGGAGATGATCAGAGACTGCAGACTTTCTACAGGAGACAGATCAGAGACTGCAGCCATAGTACAGGAGATGGTCAGACACTGCAGACATAGTACAGCAGATGGTCAGAGACTGCAGACATAGTACAGGAGATGGTCAGAGACTGCAGACATACTACAGGAGACGGATCAGAGACTGCGGACATACTACAGGAGACGGATCAGAGACTGCAGACATACTATAGGAGACAGATCAGAGACTGCAGACATACTACAGGAGATGATCAGAGACTGCAGACATACTACAGGAGACAGATCAGAGACTGCAGCCATAGTACAGGAGATGGTCAGAGACTGCAGACATAGTACAGGAGATGGTCAGAGACTGCAGACATAGTAAAGGAGATGGTCAGAGACTGCAGACATATTACAGGAGACGGATCAGAGACTGCAGACATACTACAGGAGATGGATCAGAGACTGCAGACATACTACAGGAGACAGATTAGAGACTGCAGACATACTACAGGAGATGATCAGAGACTGCAGACTTTCTACAGGAGACAGATCAGAGACTGCAGCCATAGTACAGGAGATGGTCAGAGACTGCAGACATAGTACAGGAGATGGTCAGAGACTGCAGACATACTACAGGAGATGGTTAGTGACTGCAGACATACTACAGGAGATGATCAGAGACTGCAGACATACTACAGGAGACGGATCAGAGACTGCAGACATAGTACAGGAGATGATCAGAGACTGCAGACATAGTACAGGAGATGATCAGAGACTGCATACATAGTACAGGAGATGGTTAGAGACTGCAGAAGTAGTACAGAAGAAGGTCAGAGACAGCAGACATAGTACAGGAGATGGTTAGAGACTGTAGACATACTACAGGAGATGATCAGAGACTGCAGACATAGTACAGGAGATGATCAGAGACTGCAGACATTGTACAGGAGATGGTCAGAGACTGCAGACATACTACAGGAGACGGATCAGAGACTGCAGACATAGTACAGGAGATGATCAGAGACTGCAGACATACTACAGGAGACAGATCAGAGACTGCAGACATACTACAGGAGATGATCAGAGACTGCAGACATACTACAGGAGACAGATCAGAGACTGCAGCCATAGTACAGGAGATGGTCAGAGACTGCAGACATAGTACAGGAGATGGTCAGAGACTGCAGACATAGTACAGGAGATGATCAGAGACTGCAGACATAGTACAGGAGATGATCAGAGACTGCAGACATAGTACAGGAGATGGTTAGTGACTGCAGACATAGTACAGGAGATGATTAGAGACTGCAGACATAGTACAGGAGATGATCTGAGACTGCAGACATAGTAGAGGAGATGATCAGAGACTGCAGACATAGTAGAGGAGATGATCAGAGACTGCAGACATAGTACAGGAGATGGTTAGTGACTGCAGACATAGTACAGGAGATGATCAGAGACTGCAGACATAGTACAGGAGATGATCAGAGACTGCAGACATAGTACAGGAGATGATCAGAGACTGCATACATAGTACAGGAGATGGTTAGAGACTGCAGACATAGTACAGAAGAAGGTCAGAGACTGCAGACATAGTACAGGAGATGATCAGAGACTGCAGACATAGTACAGGAGATGATCAGAGACTGCATACATAGTACAGGTGATGGTCAGAGACTGCAGACATACTACAGGAGATGATCAGAGACTGCAGACATAGTACAGGAGATGATCAGAGACTGCAGACATAGTACAGGAGATGATCAGAGACTGCAGACATAGCACAGGAGATGATCAGAGACTGCATACATAGTACAGGAGATGGTTAGAGACTGCAGACATAGTACAGAAGAAGGTCAGAGACTGCAGACATAGTACAGGAGATGATCAGAGACTGCAGACATAGTACAGGAGATGATCAGAGACTGCATACATAGCACGGGTGATGGTCAGAGACTGCAGACATACTACAGGAGATGATCAGAGACTGCAGACATAGTACAGGAGATGGTCAGAGACTGCAGACATACTACAGGAGACGGATCAGAGACTGCAGACATACTACAGGAGACGGATCAGAGACTGCAGACATACTATAGGAGACAGATCAGAGACTACAGACATAGTACAGGAGATGATCAGAGACTGCAGACATAGTACAGGAGATGATCAGAGACTGCAGACATAGTACAGGAGATGATCAGAGACTGCATACATAGTACAGGAGATGGTTAGAGACTGCAGACATAGTACAGAAGAAGGTCAGAGACTGCAGACATAGTACAGGAGATGATCAGAGACTGCAGACATAGTACAGGAGATGATCAGAGACTGCAGACATAGTACAGGAGATGATCAGAGACTGCATACATAGTACAGGTGATGGTCAGAGACTGCAGACATACTACAGGAGATGATCAGAGACTGCAGACATAGTACAGGAGATGATCAGAGACTGCAGACATAGTACAGGAGATGATCAGAGACTGCAGACATAGTACAGGAGATGATCAGAGACTGCATACATAGTACAGAAGATGGTTAGAGACTGCAGACATAGTACAGAAGAAGGTCAGAGACTGCAGACATAGTACAGGAGATGATCAGAGACTGCAGACATAGTACAGGAGATGGTCAGAGACTGCAGACATAGTACAGCAGATGGTCAGAGACTGCAGACATAGTACAGGAGATGGTCAGAGACTGCAGACATACTACAGGAGACGGATCAGAGACTGCAGACATACTACAGGAGACGGATCAGAGACTGCAGACATACTATAGGAGACAGATCAGAGACTGCAGACATAGTACAGGAGATGATCAGAGACTGCAGACATAGTACAGGAGATGATCAGAGACTGCAGACATAGTACAGGAGATGATCAGAGACTGCATACATAGTACAGGAGATGGTTAGAGACTGCAGACATAGTACAGAAGAAGGTCAGAGACTGCAGACATAGTACAGGAGATGATCAGAGACTGCAGACATAGTACAGGAGATGATCAGAGACTGCATACATAGTACAGGTGATGGTCAGAGACTGCAGACATACTACAGGAGATGATCAGAGACTGCAGACATAGTACAGGAGATGATCAGAGACTGCAGACATAGTACAGGAGATGATCAGAGACTGCAGACATAGTACAGGAGATGATCAGAGACTGCATACATAGTACAGAAGATGGTTAGAGACTGCAGACATAGTACAGAAGAAGGTCAGAGACTGCAGACATAGTACAGGAGATGATCAGAGACTGCAGACATAGTACAGGAGATGGTCAGAGACTGCAGACATACTACAGGAGACGGATCAGAGACTGCGGACATACTACAGGAGACGGATCAGAGACTGCAGACATACTATAGGAGACAGATCAGAGACTGCAGACATACTACAGGAGATGATCAGAGACTGCAGACATACTACAGGAGACAGATCAGAGACTGCAGCCATAGTACAGGAGATGGTCAGAGACTGCAGACATAGTACAGGAGATGGTCAGAGACTGCAGACATAGTAAAGGAGATGGTCAGAGACTGCAGACATATTACAGGAGACGGATCAGAGACTGCAGACATACTACAGGAGATGGATCAGAGACTGCAGACATACTACAGGAGACAGATTAGAGACTGCAGACATACTACAGGAGATGATCAGAGACTGCAGACTTTCTACAGGAGACAGATCAGAGACTGCAGCCATAGTACAGGAGATGGTCAGAGACTGCAGACATAGTACAGGAGATGGTCAGAGACTGCAGACATACTACAGGAGATGGTTAGTGACTGCAGACATAGTACAGGAGATGATCAGAGACTGCAGACATACTACAGGAGACGGATCAGAGACTGCAGACATAGTACAGGAGATGATCAGAGACTGCAGACATAGTACAGGAGATGATCAGAGACTGCATACATAGTACAGGAGATGGTTAGAGACTGCAGACATAGTACAGAAGAAGGTCAGAGACAGCAGACATAGTACAGGAGATGGTTAGAGACTGTAGACATACTACAGGAGATGATCAGAGACTGCAGACATAGTACAGGAGATGGTTAGAGACTGCAGACATACTACAGGAGATGATCAGAGACTGCAGACATAGTACAGGAGATGGTCAGAGACTGCAGACATAGTACAGGAGATGGTCAGAGACTGCAGACATACTACAGGAGACGGATCAGAGACTGCAGACATAGTACAGGAGATGATCAGAGACTGCAGACATACTACAGGAGACAGATCAGAGACTGCAGACATACTACAGGAGATGATCAGAGACTGCAGACATACTACAGGAGACAGATCAGAGACTGCAGCCATAGTACAGGAGATGGTCAGAGACTGCAGACATAGTACAGGAGATGGTCAGAGACTGCAGACATAGTACAGGAGATGGTCAGAGACTGCAGACATAGTACAGGAGATGATCAGAGACTGCAGACATAGTACAGGAGATGGTTAGTGACTGCAGACATAGTACAGGAGATGATCAGAGACTGCAGACATAGTACAGGAGATGATCAGAGACTGCAGACATAGTAGAGGAGATGATCAGAGACTGCAGACATAGTAGAGGAGATGATCAGAGACTGCAGACATAGTACAGGAGATGGTTAGTGACTGCAGACATAGTACAGGAGATGATCAGAGACTGCAGACATAGTACAGGAGATGATCAGAGACTGCAGACATAGTACAGGAGATGATCAGAGACTGCATACATAGTACAGGAGATGGTTAGAGACTGCAGACATAGTACAGAAGAAGGTCAGAGACTGCAGACATAGTACAGGAGATGATCAGAGACTGCAGACATAGTACAGGAGATGATCAGAGACTGCATACATAGTACAGGTGATGGTCAGAGACTGCAGACATACTACAGGAGATGATCAGAGACTGCAGACATAGTACAGGAGATGATCAGAGACTGCAGACATAGTACAGGAGATGATCAGAGACTGCAGACATAGTACAGGAGATGATCAGAGACTGCAGACATAGTACAGGAGATGATCAGAGACTGCATACATAGTACAGGAGATGGTTATAGACTGCAGACATAGTACAGAAGAAGGTCAGAGACTGCAGACATAGTACAGGAGATGATCAGAGACTGCAGACATAGTACAGGAGATGATCAGAGACTGCATACATAGTACAGGTGATGGTCAGAGACTGCAGACATACTACAGGAGATGATCAGAGACTGCAGACATAGTACAGGAGATGGTCAGAGACTGCAGACATAGTACAGGAGATGGTCAGAGACTGCAGACATAGTACAGGAGATGGTCAGAGACTGCAGACATACTACAGGAGACGGATCAGAGACTGCATACATACTACAGGAGACGTATCAGAGACTGCAGACATACTATAGGAGACAGATCAGAGACTTCAGACATAGTACAGGAGATGATCAGAGACTGCAGACATAGTACAGGAGATGATCAGAGACTGCAGACATAGTACAGGAGATGATCAGAGAGTGCATACATAGTACAGGAGATGGTTAGAGACTGCAGACATAGTACAGAAGAAGGTCAGAGACTGCAGACATAGTACAGGAGATGATCAGAGACTGCAGACATAGTACAGGAGATGATCAGAGACTGCATACATAGTACAGGTGATGGTCAGAGACTGCAGACATACTACAGGAGATGATCAGAGACTGCAGACATAGTACAGGAGATGGTCAGAGACTGCAGACATAGTACAGGAGATGGTCAGAGACTGCAGACATACTACAGGAGACGGATCAGAGACTGCAGACATACTACAGGAGACGGATCAGAGACTGCAGACATACTACAGGAGACGGATCAGAGACTGCAGACATACTACAGGAGACGGATCAGAGACTGCAGACATACTATAGGAGACAGATCAGAGACTGCAGACATACTACAGGAGATGATCAGAGACTGCAGACATACTACAGGAGACAGATCAGAGACTGCAGCCATAGTACAGGAGATGGTCAGAGACTGCAGACATAGTACAGGAGATGGTCAGAGACTGCAGACATATTACAGGAGACAGATCAGAGACTGCAGACATACTACAGGACACGGATCAGAGACTGCAGACATACTACAGGAGACAGATCAGAGACTGCAGACATACTACAGGAGATGATCAGAGACTGCAGACTTTCTACAGCAGACAGATCAGAGACTGCAGCCATAGTACAGGAGATGGTCAGAGACTGCAGACATAGTACAGGAGATGGTCAGAGACTGCAGACATAGTACAGGAGATGGTCAGAGACTGCAGACATACTACAGGAGACGGATCAGAGACTGCGGACATACTACAGGAGACGGATCAGAGACTGCAGACATACTATAGGAGACAGATCAGAGACTGCAGACATACTACAGGAGATGATCAGAGACTGCAGACATACTACAGGAGACAGATCAGAGACTGCAGCCATAGTACAGGAGATGGTCAGAGACTGCAGACATAGTACAGGAGATGGTCAGAGACTGCAGACATAGTAAAGGAGATGGTCAGAGACTGCAGACATATTACAGGAGACGGATCAGAGACTGCAGACATACTACAGGAGATGGATCAGAGACTGCAGACATACTACAGGAGACAGATCAGAGACTGCAGACATACTACAGGAGATGATCAGAGACTGCAGACTTTCTACAGGAGACAGATCAGAGACTGCAGCCATAGTACAGGAGATGGTCAGAGACTGCAGACATAGTACAGGAGATGGTCAGAGACTGCAGACATACTACAGGAGATGGTTAGTGACTGCAGACATAGTACAGGAGATGATCAGAGACTGCAGACATACTACAGGAGACGGATCAGAGACTGCAGACATAGTACAGGAGATGATCAGAGACTGCAGAAATAGTACAGGAGATGATCAGAGACTGCATACATAGTACAGGAGATGGTTAGAGACTGCAGACATAGTACAGAAGAAGGTCAGAGACAGCAGACATAGTACAGGAGATGGTTAGAGACTGTAGACATACTACAGGAGATGATCAGAGACTGCAGACATAGTACAGGAGATGGTTAGAGACTGCAGACATACTACAGGAGATGATCAGAGACTGCAGACATAGTACAGGAGATGGTCAGAGACTGCAGACATAGTACAGGAGATGGTCAGAGACTGCAGACATACTACAGGAGACGGATCAGAGACTGCAGACATACTACAGGAGACGGATCAGAGACTGCAGACATACTACAGGAGACAGATCAGAGACTGCAGACATACTACAGGAGATGATCAGAGACTGCAGACATACTACAGGAGACAGATCAGAGACTGCAGCCATAGTACAGGAGATGGTCAGAGACTGCAGACATATTACAGGAGACGGATCAGAGACTGCAGACATACTACAGGAGACGGATCAGAGACTGCAGACATACTACAGGAGACAGATCAGAGACTGCAGACATACTACAGGAGATGATCAGAGACTGCAGACATACTACAGGAGACAGATCAGAGACGGCAGCCATAGTACAGGAGATGGTCAGAGACTGCAGACATAGTACAGGAGATGGTCAGAGACTGCAGACATAGTACAGGAGATGGTTAGTGACTGCAGACATAGTACAGGAGACGGATCAGAGACTGCAGACATACTACAGGAGACAGAGCAGAGACTGCAGACATACTACAGGAGATGATCAGAGACTGCAGACATACTACAGGAGACAGATCAGAGACTGCAGACATACTACAGGAGATGATCAGAGACTGCAGACATACTACAGGAGATGATGAGAGACTGCAGACATAGTACAGGAGATGATCAGAGACTGCAGACATAGTACAGGAGATGATCAGAGACTGCAGACATAGTACAGGAGATGATCAGAGACTGCAGACATAGTACAGGAGATGATCAGAGACTGCAGACATAGTACAGAAGATGATCAGACACTGCAGACATAGTACAGAAGATGATCAGACACTGCAGACATAGTACAGGAGACGGTTAGGGATTGCAGACATGATCGATTCGGGAGATGGTCATAGACTGCGTTCATGGCTGAACCCCGTGTACAAGTATATAATATCACAGTTGATCCACTCTTTTTAAACCAGCTCTGCAAAATCAAGTCAGTGATTTTCCTTTGAATGTACAACCAAGTGACAGAATACAGCTTCACATCCAATTTCCAAAATACAAATTTTCTTACAAACAGTGAACTGCTCAGGATTAGTGGAGGGCAGTAACCAGTTAATGGGGCTGTGAAGCTTCTAGCCTAAACCAGCAGTAAATTCTCAAAAAAAAAACATCTGTGCAGCACACACAGAGCTCTGGCTGAAATGGTTAACAGCTGCTGCAGAGTCTTCCAGAGATCATATCAGTGTGATCAGACAATGTGCAGGTCAGGTTAGGCAGATAAAAGAAAAAAAAAGTAACCAGCAAGACAAGAGGGAGGGGAGGATAGTCCTGTTCACTAACACAGATATGTGGAAGACACTGCAGCCGACTAGCTTCATGTTACTTTGGTCCCGACTACCCTGTTTCCATTCAGCCACAGCTGCGTGTCCTTGCAGAACTTGTATTGCTGTTGTCATACCTCGTATGTCTCCCTCCTCGCTCTCACATTCAGCCCCACTCCAGCACTGTTTAGAGTGAAATGTGAGCGGGCTAGAAAAGGGGAGGGAAACACTTTTTTTTTACTTTGCATTCTTTCATTCCCTTTTTACAGTATATTGCCGGCCCCCCCCTGCTGGCCAGGCCCGGTACTACAGGGCCAGTTGCACTGGCTTATCAGCAGCCCTGGGTGGATGTGGTAGTTAGAGTTGGTCTGGGTGGGGTTCATTGATTTGTTTGGCATCACCACACATTTGCTTCTGGCCCATGTGCACACATCACTTCCTGCATTTGTTCTGCTGATGTAAATCAGTAAGGACTATGCAAATGTGAATGAGAGCTCCTTTCTATTAAAATATATATGACTTGTTTCACAGTTGGGCGATTATTCCAGCAAATTTGGACCTCCGAGTTGCATGACAAGTTGTACCCCCATGATTTTCAATGATAACCATTCATATCTGTGCTACTTTGGTGTGACTTTCATGTGACTTGAGGTACATGGGGCGCAATATTATACAGGCATTCCCAAAAGTTTGGGCCAAGTTGCAGCAGCAAAGCAGCAGAAAAATAGAGTGACTTTTAGGTCTCAGCAGCGTGAATAAGATTCATGGATAATATCTTTGAATTAAGCCCTATTCTCACTTGTGCATCCTGCAAATGGGTCAAATTTCTCCCTGCACCACTTTGGTTTGACTTTGATGCAACTAGAGGTCCATATACTGCAAGATTACACAGGCATTAGTCGCACAAGTGCTAATTCAAAGGTGTTATCCAGGAATCTCATTAGGTTCCTTTCACACTTGGCTGACTTTTCATGCAACTTGAGGTCCATAAAGCCCCTTTCACACTTGTGAGATCTAAAAGTCCAGCGATTTTGCAGTGCTTTTTGCCACAACTTTGATGTGATTTGAAGCAATGCAAGTGTAATCTTGAGGTCTATGGATGCAGGAGTCGCAGAACAAGTCACACAAGTGTGAAAGGGGCCTTAGGGCTGGTTCGCAGTGCTGTGCTGTCCGACATCGGATGTCATTTGCCCCGCACTGCAAATCATATGCGATATCTATGTGAATTTGCATCGTATTCAGACCAAACTCGCACAGGACCCCTTTTTCGTACACAACAGAAGTGGATCGCATGGTGTTGTCTGAATTTGCAGTTCACTCTGCGATATGCAAACTGATTTGGGGGTGTCATTAGCGTTCTACTGACACTCCTAGCAGTTTGCATATGGCAGTGTGAACTGGCTGAGAGTTACCGTATTTATCAGCATATAACATGCACTTTTTCCCCTTAAAATCAGGGGAGAATCGCGGGTGCGTGTTATACGCCGATCTCCCACCATTTTGCAGCCTCTGGGCGGCTTTTAGCCACCTTCAGTCATTCTTGGCGGCTTTTGGCTGCCTTCGGCCCTTCCTGGGGGCCAAAAGCCGACGAGAACGGCCAAGATCGTCCGAATGCCGCCGAGAAGGGCCGAAAGCCGCCGAGAAGAGCCGAAGCCGGCCGAAAGCCGCAGAGAAGGGCCGAAGGCAGCCGAAAGCCAACGAGAATGGCCGAAGGTGGCCGAGAGCTACCGAGCGCCGCCGAGATACACAGGACATCTTGGCGGAGCCATTTTTAAAAAGAAAAGCTAAAAATAAAACAGACAGGGCTGAAAATGACACAGACAAGGGGACAAGGCTGCATTGATGGACAAGGCTGCAATGGTTGACAAGGCTGCAATAGTGGACAAGGCTGCATGACAAAGCTGCATATGACACTAACAAGGGTGCAATGATGGACAGGCTGCATGACAAGGCTGAAAATTACACTGACAAGGCTTCAGTTGGACACTGATAAGGCTGCATTGATGGGCATTTAAATGTAAGTTTTTTTCCTTAAACTTCCCTCCTAAAAGTTTTTTTCCTTAAAATTCCCCCCTAAACTTGAGGTGCGCGTTATATGCCACCACGTGTTAGACGCCGATAAATATGGTATATGCGATGCAGGAACCCGCACTGGATTTGCAGTGTTCCCACATCAATCCAGTGTGAACTGGCCCTGACCCTAGGTTCACACCTATGCATTTTTTAGTGCATTTTGCAGTTTTCAGAAACATTCTACAGTCCATTTAACATGGTTTCCTATGGTACTAGTTAACATCCATACGTTTTGCAGCCAGTGGATTTTTGAAATGGTTGGGGACTTTTTTCTTGCAATTTGCAGGTAATAGATTCCAATGGAACCGCACCAGAAATGCAACAGTTGCATTTGTGATGCGATGTTTGATGTGTTTTGCGTTTCTGATTTTAACACTGTATATAGCTGACTGGAAGCCAGTCACCCTCTGTCTGGCATCTCTTTAACAGCCATGAGGTGTGACCATCCGCTGACGTGGAAAAATGGGGGTGGGCTTTCCGTGTGACATCAATGGATGGTCACGTCCCATGGCTCTGTAAGAGATGCAAGACAGCGGGTGACAACATGATGGAGGATGACGGTGTCGAGGAAGAACACAGCAGCGGAAGAAATAGGCGGTGGCGGGAGAGACGGTGACAGAAGACGGAAACAGAAGATGGTGGCAAGAGAGACAGCACCAGGAGAAGATGATGGCAGGAGACACGGCTTAGAGGAGAAGACCACTCAGAGCTATTTTACAATAGAGGAATGGTCAAAAAATGGCTACAGTTTTTTGTCACATTTCACTGCTTTTTTTTGGTGAATGGGTAGGGGTACAATGTACCCGATATCCATTCATATGGGGGGGGGGGTGGGATCTAGGGGCCCCTTTTTTAAAAGGTAAAAGGACATTTTTAAAAGGAAAAAATGTCATCTAAAATTGCTCACGGTTGTAATGTATTGCCAGATCCCAGCAATATACATAAAAAAACAGCATGGGTTCCCCCTTCCCCCCCCCCCCAGTCCATACCAGGCCCTTCGCGTCTAAGGTGAACTCCATGCCAATTTTTTTTTTTAAATGGCATAAGGGTCCCCACCTAAAATCCATACCAGACCCAAAGGGCCTAGTAGGGACAGGGGGAACCTTATGTTCGACTCAAACTCAAAGCTCATCCCTAGTCCTCAGAGCACCCATCACATCAATGACCTCAGAGTCCCCCTCACACCAGTGTCTTTAAAGCCCCACTCACATCAGTGTACTTAGAGCCCCCTCATATCTACAGAGCTATCAGAGTTTTTGGGGGTGCTATAGTACACCCGAGCAGCTCTTGGTGACTCCTTTAAGTAGATCCCATGGCACATGCCATACCCTGGATACACCACTGGATTGCATCTTCATCTCCTGGCTTAAATTTTTACCAAGGACACTATTTGCATGGCCTTTTCTCTGACTTCCCTCTATCCATATACATCCTGGCAGGTTAATTGGCTCGTACCCAAAAATCATCCTTTTGAATGACTAGTGGAAAGATATGGGAATAGTTCAATAAAAGCATCCGAAAAAAACCAGTGCTTCATAGATGAGCAATATAAATTACCTTGCCTCTGTAGCCATAAAAGCATCTGAGAAAACCCAATTGGGAATCATATACCGGATGGCTATTTTTTCTGATTCTCAACCAGTGGTATCATTTGGAGGAGATAAGTTCGCTAGACACTTTTAAGGCTAAGGCCGCGTACACACGGGCGGACTGTTCGCCCAACCTTGTCCGCTGAACAGTGTTTGGGCGGACAGTCCGCCGGTGTGTGGGCTTTCAGCGGACAGTTTCAGCGGACAGTTGGACGGACAAAGTCTTTCGTAAATTCCGAAAAACTGTCCGCTGAAACTGTGTTTGAGCGAACAGTCCGCCCGTGTGTAGGCTACTTTCGAAATGAGCAAACTGTTCCCGCTCGGAAAGTCCGCCCATTTCGAGCGCGTGTACAGGTAGGCGGGGCCCGCGAAGGAGACGTCGCGGGCTCCGCCGCCTGGAATGGGCTTAAAGGGGAACCCCAACGCCGAAAAAAATCGGCGTGGGGGACCCCCAAAGTCCACACCAGACCCTTGTCCGAGCACGCTACCCGGCCGGCCAGGAAAGGGGGGCGAGCGAGCGCGCCCCCCCTCCTGAGCCGTACCAGGCCGCGTGCCCTCAACATGGGGGGTGCCTTGGGGAAGGGGGGGCCGCGCGGCCCCCCCACCCCAAAGCACCTTGTCCCCATGTTGATGAGGACAAGGGCCTCTTCCCGACAACCCTGGCCGTTGGTTGTCGGAGTCTGCGGGCGGGGGGCTTATCGGAATCCGGGAGCCCCCTTTAAGAAGGGGGCCCCCGGATACCGGCCCCCCACCCTATGTGAATGAGTATGGGGTACAATGTACCCCTACCCATTCACCTGTGAAATAAAGTACAAAAAAAAACACAACACAGGGAAAAAATATTTTATTGCACAGCTCCGGGGGTCTTCCGTCTTCGGGGGTCTTCTCGCCGGACTCCTCCGCTATCTGTGTGTAGCTCTTTTGCTAGCGGAGGAGTCCGGCTTTCTTCCTCCCCGCCGCCGGCCTCTTCTCCCGACTTCGGGGGTCTTGTCCCCCTCTTCGGTTCTTCTGCCGGGCCACCGCGCCTTCTTGTAGCTCTTTTACAGGCGGTGGCCCGGTCTTCTGTCGCCGCTGCCTTCCGTTCTTCTGTCGCCGCCTTCGGTTCTTCTGCCGGGCCACCGCGCCTTCTTGTAGCTCTTTTACAGGCGGTGGCCCGGTCTTCTGTCGCCGCTGTCGTCGCCGTCGCCGCCGCCGCCGCCTTCCGTTCTTGTTCTTCTTCTTGTTCTTCTTCTTCTTCTCCTGGAGATGTTGACTCGACGAGCTCTCCGGCCGGAATGCCAGAGCCGCGCTGTGCGGTCACTTATATAGTGACAATGGGGCGGTGTCACATGGTATATGTCACATGGGTTGGTCACATGGGTTGATGTCACATGGGGACTATGACATCGTAAGGGGGCGGGGTCACCATGTGACCAACCCATGTGACATATACCATGTGACACCGCCCCATTGTCACTATATAAGTGGCAGCGGAGCGTGTCCCTGGCATTCCGGCCGGAGAGCTCGTCGAGTCAACATCTCCAGGAGAAGAAGAAGAAGAACAAGAAGAAGAACAAGAACGGAAGGCGGCGGCGGCGGCGACGACAGCGGCGACAGAAGACCGGGCCACCGCCTGTAAAAGAGCTACAAGAAGGCGCGGTGGCCCGGCAGAAGAACCGAAGGCGGCGACAGAAGAACGGAAGGCAGCGGCGACAGAAGACCGGGCCACCGCCTGTAAAAGAGCTACAAGAAGGCGCGGTGGCCCGGCAGAAGAACCGAAGAGGGGGACAAGACCCCCGAAGTCGGGAGAAGAGGCCGGCGGCGGGGAGGAAGAAAGCCGGACTCCTCCGCTAGCAAAAGAGCTACACACAGATAGCGGAGGAGTCCGGCGAGAAGACCCCCGAAGACGGAAGACCCCCGGAGCTGTGCAATAAAATATTTTTTCCCTGTGTTGTGTTTTTTTTTGTACTTTATTTCACAGGTGAATGGGTAGGGGTACATTGTACCCCATACTCATTCACATAGGGTGGGGGGCCGGTATCCGGGGGCCCCCTTCTTAAAGGGGGCTCCCGGATTCCGATAAGCCCCCCGCCCGCAGACCCCGACAACCAACGGCCAGGGTTGTCGGGAAGAGGCCCTTGTCCTCATCAACATGGGGACAAGGTGCTTTGGGGTGGGGGGGCCGCGCGGCCCCCCCTTCCCCAAGGCACCCCCCATGTTGAGGGCACGCGGCCTGGTACGGCTCAGGAGGGGGGGCGCGCTCGCTCGCCCCCCTTTCCTGGCCGGCCGGGTAGCGTGCTCGGACAAGGGTCTGGTGTGGACTTTGGGGGGACCCCCACGCCGATTTTTTTCGGCGTTGGGGTTCCCCTTTAAGCCCATTCCAGGCGGCGGAGCCCGCGACGTCTCCTTCGCGGGCCCCGCCTACCTGTACACGCGCTCGAAATGGGCGGATTTGCCTCCTCCTTACGTGGGCGTGAGCGAACTGTTTGGCAAACAGTTCGCTGAAACAGTCCGCTCGTGTGTGGGCAAGTCCGCTCATGCAAATTTTGAGCGGACTGTTTGCCGAAACTGTTTGACGAACAAGGTTGGGCAAACAGTCCGCGCGTGTGTACGCGGCCTAAGGCTTCATGCACACGAGACGCAGATGCAAACTCTGCTGGACACATGTTTTTAAAAGCTGAAACCGGCGTTTAAAAATGCGCGTTTTGCCGTGATTTTTACCGCGATTTAGCAGCTTTTTACAGCATTTTACCGCGTTTGCGTCTAGAAGCGTTTAGTTAAGCTAACATCATAGACCCTCCCCAGCTCAAAAAACAGTATTATTAACTATTTCAGCAATTTTGTGAGACCAGAGTGAGTAGCAACAGCTGTGAGAGCTGCAGTGTACTTGTATTTAGCGTGTCACTTGCCACGGCACCTGCCACAAGTTGTGGATTGTCCACTTGCCACGTGACTTGCCACATCACCTGCCACAAGTTGTGGATTGTCCATTTGCCACGTGACTTGCTACATCACCTGCCACGTCACTTGCCCCGTCACCTGCCACAAGTTTTGGATTGTCCACTTGCCACGTCACTTGCCACAAGTTGGGGATTGTCCACTTGCCACATCACCTGCCACAAGTTGTGGATTGTCCACTTGCCACGTCACTTGCCACATCACCTGCCACATCACTTGTCACGAGATGTGGATTGTCAACTTTCCACCTCACCTGCCATGCCACCTGCCACAAGTTGTGGATTGTCCACTTGCCACGTCACCAGCCACATCACCTGCCACAAGTTGTGGATTGTCCACTTGCCACGTGACTTGCCACATCACCTGCCACGTCACTTGCCACATCACCTGCCACAAGTTGTGGATTGTCTACTTGCCACATCACTTTCCACGTCACCTGCCACAAGTTGTGGATTGTCCACTTGCCACGTCACCTGCCACAAGTTGTGGATTGTCCACTTGCCACATCACCTGCCACGTCACTTGCCACGTCACCTGCCACAAGTTTTGGATTGTCCACTTGCCACGTCACCTGCCACAAGTTGGGGATTGTCCACTTGTCACATCACCTGCCATGTCACTTGCCACATCACCTGCCACAAGTTGTGGATTTCCACTTGCCACGTCACTAGCCACAAGATGTGGATTGTCCACTTTCCATGTCACCTGCTATGCCAGCTGCCACAAGTTGTGGATTGTCCGCTTGCCATGTCACCAGCCACATCCCCTGCCACAAGTTGTGGATTTCCACTTGCCACACCACCTGCCATGTCACTTGCCACGTCACTTGCCACAAGATGTGGATTGTCCACTTGTCACATCACCTGCCAGGTCAGCTGCCACATCACCTGCTACGTCACCTGCCACAAGTTGTGGATTGTCCACTTGCTACGTCACTTGCCACATCACCTGCCACGTCACTTGCCACAAGATGTGGATTGTCCACTTTCCACGTCACCTGCCATGCCACCTGCCACAAGTTGTGGATTGTCCACTTGCCACGTCACCAGCCACATCACCTGCCACAAGTTGTGGATTGTCCACTTGCCACATCACTTTCCATGTCACCTGCCACGTCACCTGCCACAGGTTGTGGATTGTCCACTTGCCACGTCACCAGCCACATCACCTGCCACAAGTTGTGGATTGTCCACTTGCCACATCACTTTCCACGTCACCTGCCATGTCACCTGCCACAAGTTGTGGATTGTCCACTTGCCACGTCACCTGCCACAAGTGGATTGTCCACTTGCCACATCACTTGCCACATCACCTGCCACAAGTTGTGGATTGTCCACTTGCCACATCACTTTCCACGTCACCTGCCACAAGTTGTGGATTGTCCACTTGCCACGTCACTTACCACGTCCCCTACCACGTCACCTGCCACAAGTGGATTGTCCACTTGCCACATCACTTGCCACATCACCTGCCACAAGTTGGGGATTGTCCACTTGCCACTTCACTTGCCACGTCACCTGACACAAGTTGTGGATTGTCCACTTGCCACATCACTTGCCACGTCCCCTGCCACAAGTGGATTGTCCACTTGCCACGTCACTTGCCACGTCCCCTGCCACAAGTTATGGATTGTCCACTTGCCACGTCACATGCCAGTCACCTGCCACAAGTTGTGGATTTTTCACTTGCCGCGTCACCTGCCAGGTCACTTGCCGTGTCACCTGCCACAAGTTGTGGATTGTCCACTTTCCACATCACTTGCCACTTCACCTGCCACGTCACTTGCCACAAGTTGTGGATCGTCCACTTGCCACATCACTTGCCACCTCACTTGCCACAAGTTGTGGATTGTCCACTTGCCACGTCACTTGCCACCTGCCATGTCACTTGCTACAAGTTGTGGATTGTCCACTTGCAATTGCAATTGTTTAAAATATTTTTGTAATGGTTTTTCATCATTTGCAATCATTTTTGAGATTTTTAATGTAAAAAAAAAGGTCACCTTTAAAAACGCTTATAAACGAAAACGCGGCAAAACGCGGTAGCTGCGTTTTGCCAAGTTTTACTGCATTTTGCCGTGTTTTGCGTCTGAAACGTGGAAACTTTTGCGTCTGAACCCATTTTTTTGCTTCTGGAAAAACGAGGTTAAACGCAACTGCATAAAAACGGCAAAAAACGAGACTGTGTACATGGACACATAGGATAACATTGAATGAGTTCAGGAGCAGTTGAAAAAAGTGTCCAACTGCCTCTGAACACGCGTTTAACTGCGTCTCGTGTGCATGAGGCCTAAAGCAGTCATAAACCCAAAAGTAAACAATAATTATATTGTAGCTTACCAATTCTTAGATATGATTGATGCATTAATTTACCTATACTTTATTTTCACTTGGTTATTCTGCTAGTAAGTCTGTTGTTTTTCAACAGAAGAACCTCATCTGCACATGTAGCAGTTCAGAGGATTGAGACAAATCATTTAACGTTGGGAGCGGTGCACACAATTATCAGCTTTTATATATATTTTGTATTCATGTAAAACCTTTATCGCAAAAGAAAACAAAACTGTTGCTGTAACTGCTTGTGTAACTGCAGTTGGAGCTGGTGTCTGGCTTCAGCTTGTTAGTGTGACTAAATGTGCTAGTAAATCGAATACTGTTCTCCCCCCAGACTGTCAATGCTGTTGTTCAAATGTGCCCACTGTGCTTCTTCATTCAGAGTGTGGACACTCTAATACAAGAAATGTGTTACTGACAAGGTCTCCTGGTGAAAACAGAGGGGGAAAAAAGGCTAAAAAAAATAAATAAAACGAATGCAACCAACACATCTAAGGATTGGTAAGCTGCCATATAGTACATATTTTGTTTAGGGTTTAATACCGCTCTAATGGTTTAAGTGGTTCTAAAGCCTAAACAATTTTTACCTTAATGCATTCCCTGTATTAAGGAAAAATAATTAAGTAATAATATCACCCCTTACCCTCATCCCCTGTACTTACCTGAGCCCTCACACAGTCCAGCGCTGTGCCTGTCTGTAGTCATTCCCTACTCTGACAAGCTCTGCTAAGGCAGTGGTAGCCATTTTCTTTCTCTGCTGTCAGTCAAATCCTGTAACAAAGGAGTCTAGGCAGTGCAGCTCGAGATCGAGCCAAGAACTGTCCCACAATAAAAAGTGGCTTCCTACAGTGGTACACCAAGAAGATGTGGAGCCAGAAGCATCGTTAGGGAACTTCAGAAGAGAGGGAGCGGGGCCGCTCTGTAAAACTGACTTCCTGTGCCCCATCATACACCAAACTGTACCTGGGGGAGTGGGAACTTGCGATCAACAGAAATGAGGACTTGACGCCCTTCATGAAACATGCGTTGATGTGGATGCACTACATCGACAATGTATTCTTGGTCTGGGACAAATCCATTGAATTACTAGACAAATTTATAATCAAGCTTAACCATAACGAGTTCAACCTTAAATTCACTATGGCACAGGACAGCTCCAGCATTATCTTCCTGGATGTGACAATACATAACGATGAGAATGGATTACTGAGTAGCAGCCTCTATAGAAAGGAAAACTGGAAACTCAATTTTACCTACGAGTAGTTTCCACCCTCATGCGCTTATAGCTTCCATCCCTTATAGCCAATATTTAAGGATTAGGAGGAATTGCTCGGATAATACTGTATTCAAGGAAGAGGCTGACCTTTTAAGGATAAGAATTTTGACTTGTGATTATTCTAAGACCTGTCTGAAAAAAGCTTACAATAGAGCATGCAACAGATCTCAAAACAACTTACTATACAAACCTTCGTCCAAAACTAGGAGGGAGAACCCAATATCCATCATTACAGGGTTCTCTAACCAACATAAGAAAAGTAAGTCAATTGTGCGAAAATATTGGCATATCCTCACGATGAACCCTATTATAGCCCTTTATGTGCCTAATACCCCGCCATTTACCTTTAGACAGGCCAGGTCACTTCGTGACCAGCTTGTGTCAAGTGAGTTTCAGAAGGGTGGCCATAGGGATCCATGCAAATGCTTTGGCACATTTACATATGGGGGATGCATTTTTTTTTCTTTTTTCTTTCTACATTTACATATGGGGGATGCAATTCTTTTTCACTTATTCACTTATTCATTCACTTATAACACTCCCAAATGGGGAGAAATACTCCCCGCAACACTTTGAAAACTGCAGCACGTCTGGAGTAGTTTATCTCTTTCTATGCGACTGTGGGTGCTTTTATATAGGCAAAACTGCCCAAGAATTTTGGCCACGAGCCTACCGCTCACCTTGCATTTATGCAGACATGCAATCCCAGTATCCCTCTAGGGAAACATGTCACCAATGTCCACGATGGAATTTTCCCTAGAGTCTCGTTCATCATCCTCGATCGCATCCATCCTGGGATGCGTGGGGGAGATTGGAACAGAACTCTGCTCCAGCATGAACAAAGGTGGATATTCCATCTAAATGCAACTTCACCACCTGGCTTAAATGGGTCAATATCATTCAGGCCATTCCTAGAGGGTTTTACCTCTGGAGGGTCTGAATGGGAACCATCTGACCCTTTTAAATAAATACACTATCAGATGCCCTTATATTTGGGCGGCACAGAGGGGGAAGTGATTAGCAGTCTCACCTAGCAGTAAAAAGGGTCACTGGTTCAAATCCCAACCACAACACTACCTGCCTGGAGTTGCATGTTCTCCCTGTGCCTGCATGGATTTCCTCCAGGTTCTCCAGTTTCCTCCCATACTCCAAAGACATGCAGGTAGGTTAATTGGCTTCTGTCCAAAATTGGCCCTAGTATAGTTTCATAGTTAGTAAGGTTGAATAAAGACACCAGTCCATCCAGTTCAACCTGAGTGAGTGTCTACAATTGCCCCTATCCCTGTATATTGAACACTCAAATCGGTCCCTACCCTCAAGGAGCCCACAATCCAAGGTCCCCATTCATATACTAAGGCCAATTTTGGACAGAAGCCAATTAACCTAACTGCATGTCTTTGGATTGTGGGAGGAAACCGGAGTACCCGGAGGAAACCCACGCAGGCACAGGGAGAACATGCAAACTCCAGGCAGGTAGTGTCGTGGTTGGGATTTGAACCAGCGACCCTTTTTACTGCTAGGTGAGAGTGCTAACCACTACACCACTGTGCCGCCCTGAATATGAATATGAATATGAATATGAATGGGGACCTTGGATTGTGGGCTCCTTGAGGGTAGGGACCTATGTGAGTGTGCAATATACAGGGAGGGGGACAATTGTAGACACTCACTCAGGTTGAACTGAATGGACTGGTGTCTTTATTCAACCTTAGTAACTATGTAACTATGTATATGTCCATACACATTTTATTCAGTTTATAAGAACGATTTTCTAAGATAACATCATTGTAGTTTACTGTACTCAGTGATTTTTTTTTTCAATGTGGGCAGCTAACTATTCGAGTCATCTCTGCTTTCACTCTCTTTCCTATTTCGACTGTACTGAATATTATATATTGTTATGACTCATGATGTATGTTTAATATATTTCCCAGTGATTATTGACTATATTTCTTTCTGTATACCACTCTCTCTTTTTTGTTTGTATATTGTAATTTCCTTTATATGTCTCTGTATGGCTATGTGTCCTATGGGTCCCTTGGCTCTTTCTGTCCTGGGCTTGATAGGATGCTTGAGTGTTATCGCAGTGGGTTTATCTGCTTTTTGGTTTCGTTACTTTTTTTTCCCAAACAGCTCTGATGAGGTTGGTAAGCAAACTAATTGGTGAGTTGAGCTGGGAATTTTCTCTGGTTTTGTCTTGTATACATTGTCCTTCCATGTGCTCCTTGCTATAAAGGCCAGTTATAGGTGAGGGCAGTGGCCATTTGTTTGTTACTGATGTAATATTGGTGAGGGGACACATTGGACACCTTTGCTGCCATTGTACTATGTGCTGGGTGTCCAGTGTGCCCCTGTGCCTTTAAGGAGGACTGGGCTTCCTCTAGGCCCATCTGTCCTCTATCTATCCATTAGAATGCATGTGCTCTCATTGTTGGAAAAGCTCATAAATTTACAAGAGTTAGGACTGCAGGTAATACAGGGTGCCGTGAACGTTTTCAAATGTGTGCTAACTAAACCCTTGTTTTTAACGCATACTGTTAGACAGATTAATTTGGTTGGTAAGCAGACTGGTTGTTGAGTTGAGCTGGGAATTTTCTCTGGTTTTGTCTTGCCCTATTTCAGGTTGCACATTCAGTTTTATATAAAGACTCTGCATTTTTTAACCGCTTAAGGACCGCCTCCTGCACATTTACGTCGGCAGAATGGCACGGCTGGGCACATCAACGCACAGGTACGTTTTTCTTTAAGTGCCCAGCCGTGGGTCACGCGCGCGTCGCCCGGTCCTGAGCTCCGTGCACATGGTGACGGGACACGCAGACCCAATCGCCGCTGGTGCCCCGCGATCAGGTCACAGAGCTGAAGAACGAGGAGAGGTCTGTGTAAACAAAGCTCTACCCGTGCTTCCTAGTGTGCCTGTCACCGATTGTCTGTTCCTTGTTATAGGGAAAGACGATAAGTGACGTCACATGCCAAGCCATGCCCCCAACAGTAAAAAAAAACACGCACGTCACACATGACCCCTCCCCGCCCCCTAGTGGTTAACTCCTTCACTGCCAGTGTCATTTACACAGGAATCAGTGCATTTAAATAGCACTGATTGCTGTATAAATGACAATGGTCCCAAAAATGTGTCAAAAATGTCCGATGTGTCCGCCATAATGTAGCAGTCACAATAAAAATCGCTGATCGCCGCCATTACTAGTAAAAAAAATATATATTAATAAAAATGCTATAAAACTGTCCCCTATTTTTTAAACGCTATAACTTTCGCGCAAACCAATCAATAATCGCTAATTTCGATTTTTTTTTAACCAAAAATATGTAGAAGAATACGTATCGGCCTAAACTGAGGAAAAAAAAATCATATATATTTTTTGGGTATATTTATTATAGCAAAAAGTAAAAAATATTGATTTTTTTTCAAAATTGTAGCTCTATTTTTATTTATAGCGCAAAAAATAAAAACCGCAGAGGTGATCAAATACCACCAAAAGAAAGCTCTATTTGTGGGGAAAAAAAGAATGCCAATTTTGTTTGTGAGCCACGTCGCACAACCACGCAATTGTCAGTTAAAGCGATGCAGTGCTTAATCGCAAAAAGGGGCCTGGTCCTTTGGCTGCAAATTGGTCCGGGAGTTAAGTGGTTAAGGAATCCACAATGTACAAACAATTTCTTTATCAAATTATCAGTCAGCATTTACCTTTTGTTTTGCACTATGACACCAGGAACCTAATATCAATTATATTTGAAGTATGACGGACAGTAAAATAAATACATTGACCATACCTTCTATTAGTAGCTCCCTGTGGAGTTTTGTAAGCCCAAGTTTCACTGCTGTTTTAATAGCTTCTAGATTCCACTCCGTTGTTGATTCATTTAGCATAATCACATGGAGAGTATAATTGCCATTCCTGCACATTAATGTTAGCTGAGCTGGTATCCATAAAAGAATGTGCACAAAAAGACATGCAGTTGACTTCACCATCTTACATCAGTTATGTTCACTAAACTGTGAAGTTGTCAGTGATGCTCTTTATAGCAGGAACTGCTAAGGTCTGGTGATCACCCGCTTCTTCCTTTAACTCCTATTTTAGAGTTGCCTGGTCACCTATTAACAGCTTTAGATAACACAAAGTGTATTTTTTTTAAAGCTGTATATTTGTACAGAGAAAGGTCAGAGCCAATAAACTTGGCAGAATGCTGCACATAATATAAAGCCTGGTACACACAGTGGGCTGAACTAATAAAAACTGACATATCACTGTACAAGCGATAAACAGAAGTGATGGCAATTGAACGATCTTCCCCGCTGTGCTATTGTGTTCTGTGTGCTCCCCCTCCCCCCATCGGAGCACACAGGTCAGAGTTCGCAGCCATTGGCTGTAAGGGCTGATCAGATGCTGATCGGATGCTGGTTTTCCAGCATGCCCATTCCACAGAAGCCAGTTGTAAGAATGTCAGCCAGTTTCTACTGTATTGGCTGATTTTGACCGATATTCGGCCCATGTGGACCTGACATAAGAGTTACTTTTGATTGGTACACTGAGGAAAATGCATATTTTAAACAGTGGTTAGACTCTTGCTTAATTATGCCACTCAGTTTGAGTTACGTATGTTGTTGTTGCTGCTATGTGCATTTGGTACATTGAACAGGTAAGCAGCTGGAAAACGAATGAAAAAGTCATATTAATATTATTTATCTTGAAAAAAATGTTTATGTAAAATTGATGTAGCAGGGTTTCTAGTAATTTTACCTGCCAGGTATTGTCACCTTGGCCATTAATAGGGGATTAATTGATTCCACCCTAATTCATTCTGGAATTGCTGCACTTCCCTCTTCTGTCTCTGGACGGTCGGGTGTCTGGTGACATTCAGGGCCGCTGATAGAAATCATGGGCCCCGTACAGCCGATCTGATGGGGCCTCCTTCAGCCCCACCCTGGTCCCGCCCCTGGCCCCTCCTTCAACCCCACCCTGGTCCCGCCCCTGGCCCCTCCTTCAGCCCTACCCAGGACCTGCCCCAGATGGTCAGAGACTGCAGACATAGTACAGCAGGAGATGATCAGAGACTGCAGATATAATACAGGAGATGGTCAGAGACTGCAGACATAGCACAGGCAGGGCTGCTGATAGAAATCATGGGGCCCCGTACAGCCTACCTGACGGGGCCCCTTCAGCCCCATCCCTGGACCCGCCCCTATACCGAGAGGCTAGGGTATACAGACAGCACCCCCCCCCCCCACCCCCCCCACCAATTTAACACAACTAGAGGATGATCAAATGAAATGGAATCAGTATACAGAGGTTAACTTAAAGGATATTAAAGGAACACTCTAACCACAATGACCACTTCAGTGATTTGAAGTGATCAAAGGTGGTAGGAGTCAGTATGTGGGATGGCATATATATATATACCAAGGTGGTATAATGATTGGCTTCTAACACGGAGGGCTACACATAGATCAAAATTTGTCTGATTACTGCTAAACTGAATTTTGATGTGTGTGTACCCAGCTTTACCCAATTTCTTGCTTTAGCTGGCTTCTTCCAGCGTGAATGGTTCCCTACAGCGCTTGTATATGTTTTACTGACTGTGGTGTCCTTTTATGAAGCAGTGAAATCTATTCACCACTTCATTCTCCGGCATTCACAGAGGAGATCTTTCTCCTCTGTATGCCAGCTTATAAAGCGGAGTAGATCGCTTCACCCTTGGAGGAGTGAATCGATCTACAAACGCTTCTAACACTGGAGAACGGCCCCTAATACTGCAATCTCATGAGACTTTACGAGATTACAGTACTAGAAATTCACTGATACACAGAGATGTCAATTTATTAAGCAGTGATAAATATCACAGTTCAATACACTGACACACTGTGTGATTAATGTTAGTAAAATAAAGAGTCCCCCTACATAATATATACATGTATACACACACAGACGTTATATATACATGTATATACACAAACATTATATATATATATATATATATATATATATATATATATATATATATATATATATATATATATATATATATATACACACACATTATATGTATATATTAGAGCTGTCACGACGAGTCGAGTTAATCGATTACGTCGACTACAAAAATACGTCGACGTGCGTGCAGGGCGTTGATGCGTCACAGTGGTGGCAGTGCTTAGTATCTACCGCTGCCCTCCGTGCCGCCATCCCCCTTTCTTCTCCCCCTCCGTGCCGCCGTCCCTAGGGGTGCAACGGATTGTCACCGATCCGTGATCCGAGAGCACATGCCGCGCTCCGCGGTCTCGGCCTTAGGAGAGGCTGCGGCTTCGGCCTAGCTCCGAAGCGTTTTCTACACCCAGGCGTTTTTCTACACCCACGGAGCGATCACTTGTAAACAAACCGGCGTCATGACATGACGCCGGTTTCTCTCTCCCCTCTCTGTACTGATCTGTGCAGTGGAGGGGAGAGGTCAGATGGAAGCAGCCATCCCTCCATACCCAGCCAATACTCTGCCAGCCAATGCAAAACAATACAAAACAATACTCTGCAAAACAATACTCTGCAATACAATACTCTGCAATATAATACAATACTCTGCCAGCCAATACAATACAATACTCTGCAATACAATACTCTGCAATACAATACAATACTCTGCCAGCCAATACAATACAATACAATACTCTGCAATACAATACTCTGCAAAACAATACTCTGACAACCAATACAGTATAATAATCTGCAAGCCAATACTCTGCAATACAATACAATACAATACTCTGCAATACAATACAATACTCCGCAATACAATACTCTCAAGGTTATCCAAAGGATTAATTAGCTAATCAAAAAAAAAACACTAGATTCATTAAAAAATAAAAATAAAAAAATAATCGGATAGTCGACAGACAAATTAATCGTTAGTTGCAGCTCTAGTATATATCTATATATATATATGTGTATATATAGGTAATATGACAGGGGGACATGGTTACAGTGTTGGAGGGTCTGAACGAGGCATAAGGAAGTTAATTATCTTCCTCTCTCCTCCTCAGATCCCCCCACATTCCCTTTTCACTCCCCGATTCTCCACCTCTGAGATGGTGAATCGGGGACTGTGAATTCTGACACAGATCGCCAGTGAAGCGCTCAGATTGCAGCTTCATAAACTGGCCGTTACTGTGTCATTCAATGAGGATTCTCAGTGTGTGGAGATAATCGGCTGGAGAACAAGTTCAAACACTTCTCCCCCGATTATCTCTGGTTCATAAACTGTTTATGGGCTGTGATCAGCAGCGATCCTCGAGGTCACTGCTGATCACTGCTTCATAAACGGACACCTAAGCCCAGTTCCTCACACTTCAGCCCCCTTGCGATGTGATGAGGCTGAGGTTTGGTGGTGGAAGAGGGTTCTGCAGCTGGCTGGAGCATGGAAACAGGTACCGTATATACTCGAGTATAGGCCGACCCGAATATAAGCCGAGGCCCCCAATTTACCCCCAAAAAACTGGAAAACTTATTGACTCGTGTATAAGCCGAGGGTGAGACATGGCTGTCCATCCCTGTGTGTCCGTCCATCCCTGTGTGTGTGTCCGTCCATCCATCCCTGTGTGTGTGTCCATCCATCCATCCATCCATCCATCCCTGTGTGTGTATCCATCCATCCATCCATCCCTGTGTGTGTGTGTGTGTGTGTGTGTGTATTCATCCATCCATCCATCCCTGTGTGTGTGTGTGTGTGTGTGTGTGTATCCATCCATCCATCCATCCATCCCTGTGTGTGTGTGTGTGTGTGTGTGTGTGTGTGTGTGTGTGTGTGTGTGTGTGTGTGTGTGTGTGTCCGTGCAGCCTTGTGTGTGTGTCCAGCCTACCTGTGTCCCAAGCCTCCGTCCCGAGCCGCCGTCGTCCCGAGCCTCCTCTGTCCCGTGCCTCCTCTGTCCCGTGCCTCCTCTGTCCCGTGCCTCCTCCGTCCCGTGCCTCCTCCGTCCCGTGTCGTGCCGATGGATCGCCGCTCCAGGATCGCCGCTCTTCTCGGCGGCCATTCTACAATTCAAAAGCCGCGCCTCCGTCCTCCGCCTGTGATAGGCGGAACACTCAATTTCCCAGCAGCCTGTGTTCCGCCTATCACGGACATCCTCTCATACTCGTCCGTAGTATGAGAATGAACGGATGTCCGTGATAGGCGGAACACTGACTGCTGGGAAATTCAGTGTTCCGCCTATCACAGGCGGAGGCGGAGAAGGAGGCGCGGCTTTTGAATTTTAATGTCCGCCGTCTGTCTGCTCGATACGCTGATCGAGCAGTCAGACAGCGGTGACTCGAGTATAAGCCGAGGGGGCACTTTCAGCCTCAAAAAAGAGGCTGAAAATCTCGGCTTATACTCGAGTATATACGGTAAGTGAAAGAGTCTATACCCCCCCCCCCCCCCCCACACACACACACACACACTCACACACTGCAAGGTTGGACTTTATTTCCTGGAGATGGGTTGTATTATATATATGTATACACTTTCTTTGCTGTTAATACTCAACTCAACTATAGGTGCTATATAAATATATTCAACACGCATATTAAAAGAATGATTTTGTGAAATGCATCTGTGTGTAGTACCTGAAAAGTCCCATTATTTTCCTAACATAGTCATGAATTTAGCTTTCACTTCCACCAGACCTGTCCTGCTGAGGTACAGGACAAGTTTAAAGCACAGATTTGTACAGAGGCAGAACAATGGTGATCACAGGAGTAGAATGCAATCTGTCACCTGTTATCTTGCCTTGAGGAGAGCTCAGTGTTCTGTCCTTCCTGAGGAGGGGGGAGGGAGGCTCGGGTGCTGATAGGAATACAAGTCCGCTCTTCTCTTAGCCATAGACCCCTGTTATCTGAGCGTTGGTGATATCCAGGCTCCTGGGGTGATGCTCTCCTTCTCCTTCGGTCACCCCTGTGCAGTCAGACTTTTTTTTTTATTATTCTAAATGCTGTTAAGATTGCTTGGGTCCCCCCTGCTGGCCGGGCCCATTACAACAGGGTCAGTTGTAATGACTTATCAGTGGCCCTGGTGACATTAGAAAAGACAAGGGCTCTGCAAGGACAGATTAGGAATAGATGGGGTATCTCAGCCAATGAGCAGGGATATTCTTTGGTCCCTTGACCTTCTGGGAGAGCCTATTTATTTGGGTGAGATCAGGTGATCAGGGTTCTGTGCCATCTGAACAGCTGTCTGGGTGAACGTGTGCTGTGCTGCCCCGGGCTGCTAGACCAGGGCCTAAGGCCTATCCAAGGACATCTGGCTGCTAGGCTATTTGAGGGCCTATCCAGAAGCAAGAGAGCAGCATAGGGTTGGGACTGCAGCTTGCAGTCCAACCAAAAGTGATGGTTCTGCTGGCCGGAGAACCCATCCTGGTCGGAGGTAGAGGGGAAGCTGTCGCCACTAAGGGACCAACCAACTTATTACCGGGGACCACTGTGAGTAGCAGAAGCAAGTACCAGAGCAGTATTTATACCAACTGGGGACGGTGAAGAATTGGGAAACTTCAGCAGGAATCAAACCAGGGACCGAGCCATCGGAGGTGATTCTTGCAGAGCAGCCTTGTGTGTCAAGCCAGAGACCGAGCAGGCCATTGGGTTGACGTTTGAGGAGTATCTTGGATGCTGAGCGAAGGACTCAGAGAGGAAGCGGGGGTGGCGCTGGCTTGAAGAAGATACCGAGAGAGAGTTCAGGAGATTCATTGGCAGTGGATCAGCAAGTCTAGTGAGAGAGACTGGGAGCTCGGTTGAGTGAAGATCTACAAAAGGTGATTGTAGAGGAAGTAAAAGAGTTCATTGTAACCTTTGTTAGAAACTGTTCAAGATTGTTGCCATAGGTGACAGCATGTCTACACGTGCAGATGTGGTGTCCAGCTGGGCGCCTTTCCCTGCATGTCTGTCTACCTATAGAAGTCTAGCAGTCTGCCAATTTACATTACAACTACTAATGTCAATACAATATACAGCATGCCCATAAAAATGATATTGCAACCCTTCCCCCCCCCCCCTCCCCCACTTTCTATGACTTAAATTATATTCCCACATCCACTACTAAATGAATCTTCCACCCTATAGCCACTTTTACTTCTTTGATGGATAAATATTTTAATTTAATTTGCCTCAGTGAATACTAAATCATGTGACAAATTATATACACTGCATAAAAACATTAAAATAAAACCATATGACAGCACTCCGTCCAAAATAAAAAAAGGAATCACATTCCACCCAAAAATGCTCCCTGTAATAGACTGTGCACCTCCAGTGCCCCCTTTTTGGCTCCACTCCATTACCCCTAATGCTCCTCTTGTCTACCTACAGTACCTCACTGTATTGCTCCATTCTCACATGCCTCCAGCACCCCAGTATTTTGTTTTCCTCATTCCCTTACAGTGAGCCCCATATTACACTACTTCTGCCTCCAGCACCCCTCTGTACTGCTCCCCTTGTACACCACCAAATTCCCTATCTACTGTTCCACTCTTATTTGTTTTTAGTGCTTCACTATACAGTGCCTCAAAACCTTCTTCAGAGTCCCCACTCCATACCAACTACCACTTTTCTCCCCCAGCGCCCTTCTGTTTGAATCTCTTTCTCTCATCTTTTGCTCTTTTGTATGTGACTCACTCCACTTGCCAGCAGTAGTGCCACATCATCTGCAGGCCTGCATAAGTTCCACCTTGTGAGACCTGATTGGGCAATTACATTACGACACATTTAAATTAACAGATACCTTTGCAATACAAGCAGTATAAAAAAAAATGTGATTTGACCTTTAACTAAAGAAAAAGCTAAAGCTGCAGTGTGCAACCTGTGAGCCAAAATTCCAAATGCAAAGTTTTTAGTTGCCTCAAATCTAGATTGTCAGATAATTATCATAATCATTTTTTGAAAGTTCCTTTGTCAGATCTTAGCTATTGGTTATTGGCTATGGGCTATTGAACTTCCTTCTTCTAGTCCCGTCATATATGTTGTACATCACCGCGTTCTTGATGGTCGGAATTTGGTGTGATCATGTGTATGCAAGACAGCTTGAGCGAAATTCTGTCAGAATTCCGTTGGGAACAAGACAAGTAGAGGCAAAAAACACCTAAGACAATACCCATAGAACAGGGAAAAAAAGTCCTCCTTCAAGACAATATATATACAGATTAAAACGTCCAATGGTGTTTGTGGCGTCTAGTCCCATAGGCACTAGTTGGTTCCTTTTCAAAGGTTTCCACACACAGGACTGCCACCAAAAAGAAACTGAAACCAGATTTCCAAACGCTAAAATGCAAACACAAAGAAGAGGGGCGCCTCTGGGTACAGATTTTCTTTAAAAGTATAGATTTATTGTTATGCTATTAAAAATAAACTCACATTTTCATGAGTAGTTAAGGCATTGATTAGATTTGGTATGTATCTACCACAGGGTGGTCCTGGGGATACATTACAAAAAAATGCACATGCATTAAGGCATTGGAATCCATTCACAATAGTTCAGTCAGTCATTATATCCATCTGGTCCGCAATTACTTGCTGCTCTTTCCTGTGTCTCCACTGTTAAGTTGGTAATGCCGACTACAGTGAACGCAGTGTATGTTGAGCCAAAACGAGGCTTGGAGCACTGTGACAAGCGGGATGAAGGGAGATGACGTCACTTACTTGGCAACGCGTTTCCTGAGTGTACGGGTCGCGGTGGAGAGGCGACCGCGCTCTTTCTTCAGGCCAATAGTGGATAGTGAATAGAACGGGGGCATGGCCAGAGCTTATTAAATCAAAGGAAATACCAATCGGGAGAAAAACAAAGAAAGGAAAGAGGGGCGGAAATTAACCAGCATTGCAGTGAGAACACTACTTAACCACTTCCTGACCAGCGCACGACGATGTACGTCGTCAGAATGGCACGGGCAGGCATATTGGCGTACATATTGGCAGGCATATTGGCGTACCATCGGGAGCGCGCCGCCGGCGGCACGCTCCCGCGCTGGTCGGGACCCCCGTGAGTCCGGTCGCGGGACCCGCCGACTCCATCGCTGTGGGCATACCCACGATCGTCTCACGGGACGGCTGAATGGAGGAAATGCCGTGTAAACAGCATTTCTCCATTCGGCCTAGCAACTAGTGACGCTGATCTCTGCTCCATGTGATTGGAGCAGAGATCAGTGTTCACTAAATGAAAGCCCAACCCCCCCACAGTTAGTAACACACCCCTAGGAACACTTAACCCCTACACTGCCACCCACTGGTTAACCCCTTCACTGCCAGTGTCATTTACACAGGAATCACTGCATTTATATAGCAGTGATTACTGTATAAATGACAATGGTCCCAAAAATGTGTCAAAAATGTCCGATGGGTCCCCCACAATGTCGCAGTCACAATAAAAATCGCTGATCGCCGCCATTACTAGTAAAAAAAAATAATAAAAAATTATTAATAAAAATGCTATAAAACTATCCCTATTTTGTAAACGCTATAACTTTTGCGCAAACCAATCAATAATCGCTTATTGCGATTTTTTTTACCAAAAATATGTAGAAGAATACGTATCGGCCTAAACTGAGGGAAAAAATGTTTTTTTATATATTTTTGGGGGATATTTATTATAACAAAAAGTAAAAAATAATGCGTTTTTTTCAAAATTGTCACTCTATTTTTGTTTATAGCACAAAAAATAAAAACCGCAGGGGTGATCAAATACCACCAAAAGAAAGCTCTATTTGTGGGAAAAAAGGACGCCAATTTTGTTTGGGAGCCACGTTGCACGACCGCGCAATTGTCAGTTAAAGCGACGCAGTGCCGAATCGCAAAAAGTGGTCTGGTCTTTGACCAGCAAAATGGTCCGGTCTCAAAGTGGTTAAAGGGAAAGAAACAATACACTATAAAAGACAATGGGAAATTAAATAAAAAGGGTAAAAAAAATTAATAAATAATAAAACAAATCAATCATGAATAATTAATCCATCAGAGCTTTTTCCGACCAAAATTCCCATTGTGTGTACGGGGGATAAGTCCTGCCACACCCCATAATCACTAAGGCCAGCTGGCCGGCCATACACGGAGTACATTTCTTTCCTGCATCCACGGGTTGCAGGAAAGACATTAGCTTGATTCCCCCTTCAATACAGACAGTGTTTATGTGAGAATCCCCTCTGCTGGGCCATTGTCTTCTCCTGACCAGCAGCTAGGGATAATCGCAGGTAAAACCCGGCATGCCGGTTGTACCCAAGTTGAATCGATGTCGATATATATATATACACTATTTTGTCAAAAGTTTTAGGACACCTGCCTTTACACAAACATGAAGTTTAATGGCATTGCACACTTAGTCCATAGAGTTCAGTATTAAGTTGGCCCACCATTTGCAGCTAGAACAGCTCCAACTCTTCTGGGAAGGCTGTCCACAAGGTTTAGGAGTGCGTCTATGGGAATGTTTGATCATTCTTACAGAAGTGCATTTGTGAGGTCAGCCACTGATGGCACTGGAAGTCAAGCCTAACCCCTTGAAAACAATCCCACACCATAATCCCCACTCCTCCAAATTATTTGGACCAGTGCACAAAGCGAGGTCCATAAAGACATGGATGTGCAGGTTTGGGTGGAGGAACTTGATTGTCCTGCACAGAGTCCTGACCTCAACCCGATAGAACACCTTTGGGAAGAATTTGTGCAGAGGCTGCAAACTAGGGCTTCTCATCCAACATCAGTGCCTGACCTCACAAGTGCGCTTCTGGAGGAATGGTCAAACATTCCCATAGACATATTCCTAAATCAATTGTGATGTTCCGCATTTGTGAGGCCAGGCACTGATGTTGGACGAGAAGGCCTGGTTTGCAGTCTCTGCTTTAATTTTTTCCAAAGGTGTTCCATCCGTTTGAGGCCAGGACTCTGTGCAGGCCAGTCAAGTTCCTCCACCCCAAACTTGCTCATCCATGTCTTTATGGACCTTGCTTTGTACACTGGTCCAAATCATTAGGTGGAGGGGGATTATGGTATGGGATTGTTTTTCAGTGGTTGGTCTTGGCCTCTTAGTTCTAGTGAAGAGAACTCTTAATGCATTAGCATACCAAGACATTTTGGACAATTTCATGCTCCCAACTTTGTGGGAACAATTTGGGGATTGCTCCTTCCTGTTCAAACATGACTATGCAACAGTGCACAAAGCAAGGTCCATAAAGACATGGATGAGCAAGTTTGTGGTGGAGGAACTTGAAATGACCTGCACAGAATCCTAACCTCAACACTATAGAACACCTGTGGGATGAATTAGAGTGGAAACTGCGAGCCATGTCTTCTCTTCCAACAACAGTGACTGACCTCACAAATGTGCTTCTGGAAGAATGGGCGAACATTCCCATAAACAGCCTTCCCAGAAGAGTTGAAGCTGTTCTACCTGCAAAGGGTGGGCAAACACAATATTGAACCCTACAGACTAAGACTGGGATGCCATTAAAGTTCATGTGCATGTGAAGGCAGGTATCCTAATACTTTTGACAATATAGAATATATTACCTTTAGAAGTCACATAATTAGTTAAATTATGTCCACCTGTGTGCAATCTAAGTGTCACATGATCTGTCATTACATAAACACACCTTTTTGAAAGGCCCCAGAGACAGCAACACCTAAACCAATGAACTCCCCAAACAAGTAAGGGACAATTTGTTGAAAAGTACAAGTCAGTATTAGGTTATAAAAAAATATCCAAATCTTTGATGATCCCTAGGAGCACCATCAAAACTACCATAACCAAATGGAAGGAACATGGTACAACAGCAAACCTGTCAAGAGACGGCCGCACACCAAAACTCACAGACTGAGCAAGGAGGGCATTAATCAGAGAGGCACCACAGAGACCTAAGGTAACCCTGGAGGAGCTGCAGAGTTCTACAGAAGAGACTGGATTATCTGTACATAGGATGTCAATAAGCCATACGCTCCATAGAGTTGGGCTTTATGGTAGAGTGGTCAGAAGAAAGCCATTACTTTCAGCAAAAAACTAAATGGCATGTTTTGAGTTTGCGAAAAGGCATATGGGAACCTCCCAAAATGTATGGAGGAAGGTGCTCTGGTCTGATGAGACTAAAATTTTACTTTTTGCCCATCAAAGAAAACACTATGTCTTATGCAAACACAACACATCACATAACCCAAAGAACACCATCCCCACAGTGAAACATGGTGGTGGCAGCATCATGCTGTTACAATGTTAGTTGGACTGGAAAATTATTCAGAATTGAGGGAAAGATGGATGGTGCTAAATACTAGAATATTCTTGAGCAAAACCTGTACCACTCTGTGTGTGATTTGAGGCTAGGAAGGAGGTTCACCTTCCAGCAGGACAATGACCCCAAACACACTGTAAAGCAACACTTGAGTGGTTTAAGGGGAAACATGTAAATGTGTTGGACTGGCCTAGTCAAAGCTCAGACCTCAATCCAATAGAAAATCTGTGGTCAGACTTAAAAATTGCTGTTCACAAGTGCAAACCATCCAACTTGAAGGAGCTGGAGCAGTTTTGTAAGGAGGAATGGGCAAAAATCCCAGTGGTAAGATATGGAAAGCTCATAGAGACTTGGAGTTGTGATAGCTGCAAAAGGTGGCTCTACAAATTATTGACTTTATGGGGTGAATAGTTATGCACATTAACTTTTTCTGTTATTATGTCCTATTTTTTGTTTGCTTCACAATAAAAAAAAAATCTTCAAAGTCATAAAGAAGGTAAAATGTATGTAAACCCTAGCATTGAAAGTCCCTTATTTGCTCCCATTTGGTCTGTTAAAGTTACAGTGCCTTGAAAAGTATTCATACCCCTTGAAATTTTCCACATTTTTTCATATTACAACCAAAACGTAAATGTATTTTTGGGGATTTTATGTGATAGAGTGATGGCGAATTGGCACCCCAGATGTTTTGGAACTACATTTCCCATGATGCTTTTGCACTCTGAAGTGTAGTTGAGCATCATGGAAAATGTCGTTTCAAAACGAGTGCCAAGGTTTGCCATCACTGTGATAGACTAACACAAAGGGGCACATAATTGTGAAGTGGAAGGAAAATTATAAATGGTTTTCAAAGTTTTTTTTAAAAATAACTATCTAAAAAGGGTGGTGTGCATTTGTATGCAGCCCCCCTAAATCAATACTTTGTAGAACCACCTTTCACTGCAACTACAGCTGCAAGTCTTTTTGTGTATGTCTCTACTAGGGATGAGCTTGATGTTTGACTTTAACATAAGTTCGACTCGAACATCGGGTGTTCACCTGTTTGCCAAAGAACGAACATTATGAGGCGTTTGCGGCAAATTCGCAGAACACGAGATTCCAGTGCATTGCTGTATGATGATTGGCCAAAGCATGCACCTGACCTGCATGCTTTGGCCAATCCCAGTGCCCTCTGCTAAGAGAGCTATAACTGGCCAAAGGCAGGGTGCCTTTGGCCAATTGTGGCTCAGGGTGACTAAGTCCATGCCCCACACTATATAAGACTGCCTAAACGGCAGCTCTGTGTAGTGTTGTTGGTGTGGACAGAGAGATAGCTTGATGTAGATTAAGCAGGCAGGTTATTCAGTTTGTGGCACTGTATTTGAAATATACATATATCAATATATATATAGATAGATAGATTATTTATATATATATATATATATATATATATATATATATACAGTCATGGCCGAAAATTGTTTGCACCCCAGAAATTTTTCCAGAAAATCAAGTATTTCTCACAGAAATGTATTACAGTAACACATGTTTTGCTATACACATGTTTATTCCCTTTGTGTGTGTTGAACCAAAACAAAAAAAGGGAGGAAAAAAAGCAAATTGGACATAATGTCACACAAAATTCCAAAAATGGGCTGGTCAAAATTCTTGACACCCTTTCAAAATTGTGGATAAATAAGATTGTTTCAAGCATGTGATGCTCCTTTAAACTCACCTGGGGCAAGTAACAGGTGTGGGCAATATAAAAATCACACCTGAAGCAAATAAAAAGGAGAGAAGTTCACTTAGGCCGCGTACACACGGGCGGATTGTCTGCCCAACTAAGTTCGTCAGACAATCCGACAGACAGTCCGTTCAAAATTTGCATGAACGGACTTGACCACACACGATGAGCAGACAGTCCGCTGAAAGCGTGCGTGATGACGTGTACAGCACGTACGACGGTACTAGAAAAACGATGTCCTATACACTGCAATGCAACCTTCGGCCGTGTAAATCCTTTCTGAGCATGCGCCATACTTAGTTCGTCCAACTTGCCTACACACGAGCGGACTGTCCGCTGAAACTAAGTTTGGACGGACAAAACCAAGTTTGAACGGACAAAATTTCGGAAATTCCATAAGACTTTGTTCGTCAGACAGTCCGCTGAAAAAGTCCGCTGAAGCCCACACACGAGCGGATTGTCCGCTGAAACACGGTTCAGCGGACTAAGTTGGACAGACAATCCGCCCGTGTGTACGCGGCCTTAGTCTTTGCATTGTGTCTGTGTGTGCCACACTAAGCACGAACAAGAGAAAGAGAAAGAGGAGAAGAGAAGAGAACTGTCTGAGGACTTGAGAACCAAAATTGTGGAAAAATATCGACAATCCCAAGGTTACAAGTCCATCTCCAGAGATCTAGATTTGTCTTTGTCCACAGTGCGCAACATTATCAAGAAGTTTGCAAACCATGGCACTGTAGCTAATCTCTCTGGGCATGGACGGAAGAGAACAATTGATGAAAGGTTGCAACACAGGATAGTCCAGATGGTGAATAAGCAGCCCCAAACAAGTTCCAAAGAAATTCAAGCTGTCCTGCTGGGTCAGGGAGCATGAGTGTCAGCGTGAACTATCCATCGGCATTTAAATGAAACGCTATGGCAGGAGACCCAGGAGGACCCCACTGCTGAAAGAGAGACATAAAAAAGCAAGACTACAGTTTGCCAAAATGTACTTGAGTAAGCCAAAATCCTTCTGGGAAAACGTCTTGTGGACAGATGAGACCAAGATAGAGCTTTTTAGTAAAGCACATCATTCTACTGTTTACCGAAAATGGAATGAGCCCTACAAAGAAAAGAACACAGTACCTACAGTCAAATATGGTGGAGGTTCAATGATGTTTTGGGGTTGTTTTGCTGCCTCTGGCACTGGGTGCCTTGAATGTGTGCAAGTAGGGTTGCCACCTGTCCGGTTTTGACCCGGACAGTACGGGTTTAGGAGGCTGTGCCCGGGTTTCCCTCTGCCTCACACCCGGACAGCTGACAGGGGTACCATGGGGCCTCCTTTTACGAGCCCCAGCACACAGGGGGACCTGGACAGCAGGGGCATCGGAGCGGCGGGCGGGGGGAGCAATTACAGAGCAATCAGAACATATGGGAGAGAGAGGCGACAGACAGCTGCTGGTGCGGAAGGTTTTAATAAAATAAATGCTTAAAAGCAATCCACTCACTCTCCATGTCAGAGCTGTATATGTCAGTCTGTGAAGTTGGACGTCCCATCCCCCCCTCCGATCTGCTCTTATCACTGAATCGCTGGAGGAAGCCGAGGATACAGAGCTGGGGGGAGACTGCAGTGAGCTGCCAGCCTGGGATGCTGTGACCAATCGGAGCATTCCAGAGGCTTAACCACGCCTCCATCATCAGAGGCTGACAGTTCACATGAGTTCACATGAGTTTCCCGATTCAGTGATAAGAGCAGCGTGGAGCGGAGGGGAGGATGGGACAGCCAACTTCACAGACTGACATATACAGCTCTGACATGCAGAGTGAGTGGATTGCTTTTAAGCATTTATTTTATTAAAAACTTCTGCACCAGCAGCTGCCTGTCGCCTCTCTCTCCCTTATGTTTTGACCCTTCTGTGTTTGCCACCCCCTCTGTAACTGCCCCCCCCTCCTCTGTAATTTCCCCTCTCCTCTGTATTTGCACCCCTTTCATCTGTAATTGTCCCTCATTTCTCTGTAATTGCACCCCTCCTCTGTATTTGCACGGGCCCCTCCTGTCACACCGCACCCCCTCCTGTCACACCGCACCCCCTCCTGTCACTCTGCACCCCCTCCTGTCACACTCTGCACCCCCTCCTGTCACACTCTGCACCCCCTCCTGTCACACCGCAGCACCACCTCCTGTCACACCGCAGCACCACCTCCTGTCACACCGCAGCACCACCTCCTGTCACACCGCACCCCCTCTTGTCACACCGCACCGCACTGCCCTACTGACACCATTTACTGCTCTACTGACACTGTCAACTGCTCTACTGACACAATTTACTACCCTACTGACACAATTTAGTGCCCTACTGACACTGTCCACTGCCCTACTGACACTGTCCACTGCTCTACTGACACCATTTACTGCTCTACTGACACCATTTACTGCTCTACTGACACCATGTACTGCCCTACTGACACCATGTGCTGCCCCACTGACACCATGTACTGCCCTACTGACACCATGTACTGACCTACTGACACCATGTACTGCCCTACTGACACCATGTACTGCCCTACTGACACTGTCCACTGCCCTACTGATACCATTTACTGCTCTACTGACACTGTCCACTGCCCTACTGACACCATTTACTGCCCTACTGACACAATTTACTGCTCTACTGACACTGTACACTGCTCTACTGACACCATTTACTGCTCTACTGACACTGTCCACTGCCCTACTGACACCATTTACTGCCCTACTGACACCATTTACTGCCCTACTGACACCATGTACTGCCCTACTGACACTGTCCACTGCCCTACTGATACCATTTACTGCTCTACTGACACCATTTACTGCCCTACTGACACAATTTACTGCTCTACTGACACTGTACACTGCCCTACTGACACTGTCCACTGCCCTACTGACACCATTTACTGCCCTACTGACACCATTTACTGCCCTACTGACACCATTTACTGCCATACTGACACCATTTACTGCTCTACTGACACTGTCCACTGATCTACTGACACAATTTACTACCCTACTGACACCATTTACTGCTCTACTGACACTGTCCACTGATCTACTGACACCATTTACTGCCCTAATGACACAATTTACTGCCCTAATGACACCATGTACTGCCCTACTGACACTGTCCACTGCCCTACTGACACTGTCCACTGCCCTACTGACACTGTCCACTGCCCTACTGACACTGTCCACTGCCCTACTGACACTGTACACTGTCCTACTGACACTGTACACTGTCCTACTGACACCATTTACTGCTCTACTGACACCATTTACTGCCCTACTGACACTGTCCACTGCCCTGCTGGCTGACAGTGTCCAATTTTAAGGTAGGCTATTGTCACTGACATTTCTTTTATTAATCGAATCATATTTTATGGGTACACTAAATGCTTTTGTTTTATTTAATCATGCCCATTTAAGTCCCTCCACTGTTAATGCAATTTGGCTATAGCAACTGTTCTGTGTAGCACACTTCATTACTACTCTTTTTGGGTAACCCAAGGTATTTTCCAATCCTATAGCGTGTACTACAAAAAAATTGCCGTGCGCCGTGAAAATGTTCGGGTTTGGCTTGAAGAAAAGGTGGCAACCCTATGTGCAAGGCATCATGAAATCTGAGGATTACCAAACGATTTTGGGTCGCACTGTAGAGCCCAGTGTCAGAAAGCTGGGTTTGCATCTGAGATCTTGGGTCTTACAGCAGGACAATGACACCAAACATACATCAAAAAGCACCCAAAAATGGATGGCAACAACGCGCTGGAGAGTTCTAAAGTGGTCAGCAATGAGTCCAGATCTAAATCCCATTGAACACCTGTGGAGAGATCTTAAAATTGCTGTTGGAAAAAGGTGCCCTTCCAATAAGAGAGACCTGGAGCAGTCTGCAAAGGAAGAATGGTCCAAAATTCCGGGTGAGAGGTGTAAGAAGCTTATTGATGGTTATAGGAAGCGGCTGATTTCAGTTATTTTTTCCAAAGAGTGTGCAACCAAATATTAAGTTAAGGGTGCCAAGAATTTTGACCAGCCCATTTTTAGAGTCTTGTGTGACATTATGTCCAATTTGCTTTTTTTCCTCCCTTTTTTGTTTTGTTCCAATACACACAAATGGAATAAAAATGTGTATAGCAAAACATGTGTAACTGCAATACTTTTCTGTAAGAAATACTTGATTCTCTGGAAAAATTTCAGCCATGACTGTATGTATGTATGTATATATATATATATATATATATATATATACAGTCAGTCAAGTGTGTGTGTATATATATATATATATATATATATATATATATATATATATATATATACTCTGCATCCAGTGTAGCCTATATCTACAGTGCATTCCGTGGTGTACTATTTCTACTACACTGCTGGTGGTGTACACAATACAGTGCAGCTGTAGTACAGTTGCTACTACACTTCTGGTGGTGTACACAGTACACAATACAATGCAGCCATAGTACAGTTGCTACTGCACTTCTGGTGGTGTACACAGTGCACAATACAGTGCAACCGTAGTGCAGTTGCTGCTACTTTTCTGGTGGTGTACACAATACAGTGCAGCCGTAGTGCAGTTTCTACTACTTTTCTAGTGGTGTACACAGTACACAATACAGTGCAGTTGCTACTACCTTTCTGGTGGTGTACACAGTACACAATACAGTGCAACTGTAGTGCAGTTACTACTACTTTTCTGGTGGTGTACACAGTACACAACAGAGTGCAGCCATAGTGCAGTCGCTACTACCTTTCTGGTGGTATACAAAGTACACAGTACAATGCAACCATAGTTCAGTTGCTACTACTTTTCTGGTGGTGTACACAGTACAGTGCAGCCTTAGTGCAGTTTCTACTACTTTTCTAGTGGTGTACACAGTACAGTGCAGCCGTAGTGCAGTTGCTGCACCTTTCTGGTGGTGTACACAGTACACAATACAGTGCAACTGTAGTGCAGTTGCTACTACTTTCTGGTGGTGTACACAGTATACAATACAGTGCAGCCATAGTGCAGTTGCTACTACCTTTCTGGTGGTGTACACAGTACACAAAACAGTGCAGCCAGAGTACAATTGTTGCTACCTTTCTGGAGGTGTACACAGTACACAATACAGTGTAGCCGTAGTGTAGTTGCTACTACTTTTCTGGTGGTGTACACAGTACACAATACAGTGCAGCTTTAGTGCAGTTGCTACTACCTTTCTGGTGGTGTACACAGTACACAATACAGTGCAACCGTAGTGAAGTTGCTACTACTTTTCTGGTGGTGTACACAGTACATAATACAGTGCCACCGTAGTGCAGTTGCTACTACTTCTCTGGTGGTGTACACAGTACACAATACAGTGTAGTGTGGTGTTGCAAAACAAAATATACATCATGTCCGGAAGGCCACCAAGGAGAGGCAGATGCTCACAAGCCACTAAAAGAGGGCAAGTGTCTACAGTCAACAGTGCTGATCGTGGACATGGTGCATCCCCTGCAAGTGACCATGGGGCAAGCTTGTCCTTTTTTCTGCTGCTGGCCATGTTATTGAGCCAGAACATGTAGAAGGTGGAGTGGATAACAAAGCCATCCTCATCCTTCTCATCCTCTGTCACGCAGGCTCAGAGGAGTTTGCCTTCCTATGCAGCTGCCAAAGCGGCCTATTCCACCGCCTCCTTGTCCACAGTCACTCCTTCCATAGCCAAACCATCATGCACATAGGAGTCCCCGGAACTATTCAGCCACAATGTCATATACATGTTGCTGTAGGATGTGCAGCGATTTGAAGGCTCTGATGTTGGTTCCCAGGTTAAGGAAGCTGCACCACCAGCTGCAGCATACTGCCAAGTTTTCTCCAGTGACGAGGAGGGAGGGGATGATGAGGTCACTGACTCTACTTGGGTGCCTGATAGAAGAGAAGAAAAGGAGGAGGCGGCACAACTCCAACGAGGCAGGATGTCCTCTAGGCGGCAGCTTAAGGGCAGCCACCCTACTGCATCACACCGGAGAGCTCTGCAAGTGCAGGGCGCTGCTGACTCCCTGCTGATTTTGAAAAGTTCCTTGGTGTGGATCTTTTTTTACATCTGTGCAACAGATCGCACCATTGCTGTTTGCAACCTGTAACGGCTCCCCTAATATAAAGGGGGTTAACGCCGTTTACGATGTTCCCTCTCCGAGACACACATCCACTCGGTACCAATATCCACAGCTAAACGACCCTTTCCTATAGGAGCCGATCCCTCTGGCAAAAAGACGAGACGCACTCTGTCTCTGCTGTAGTAGGAAAGACTTTATTAAAAACCAACATTGTATTTTTATACACAATTCAAGGCACATGCTTTAACATGAACAAGAGCCCAGCTCCACCCACACATCCCAAGACGTCTGCTAGGCTTCAAACGATCCCACCCAATACACATCTTTTCACAAAGGGTTAGCAGCCAGTCTGTCTGGCACTTTACAATACACACAAGGATAGACTTAAATGAACAATAGAAATGCAAAACAACTTAATTCCTCACAGCAATGACACTTAACCCCCACATACAGTATACATCCAATTTATACACAATGAATTATACAGCCTTGAATATGGCTATCACAGACCATATCGGGGGTTTCTTTTATTCACCCTGTGTCCAAAGTGACCCCACTGTCACACATCTCCCCTTTCGGCAGGGGACTAACAGAGGAGGGGACCCCAGACGGGTTGACTCCGCAGTTAGTCCATGGGTCCATTCTTCCAATACTGGATAACCCATCAACATTGCACTAGGAGCCCGGGAGGGCGTCGGTTTGCCGGGACAACCCATCAGCATTGCCATTTTGCTTACCGGGTCGGTAGCTGATGGTGAAGTTGTAAGGTTGTAGGGCTAAGCTCCACCGCAACAACCTGCCATTATCTCCGGAGACCCGGTTAAGCCAGACCAATGGGTTGTGGTCGGTGACCAGTGAAAATTCCTGTCCGTATAAGTAAGGGTTCAGCTTTTTAAGGGCCCAGACCAGGGCCAAACACTCCTTCTCCACTGCCGCATAGCTCACTTCCCGGGGTAATAGTTTTCTACTCAGGTATGCGACAGGGTGTTCTCCTCCATCCTCCCCAACTTGGCTCAGCACCGCCCCCAGTCCAAACATGGAAGCATCTGTGTGGACAAGAAAACGCTTGTTAGGTACTGGGGCAGCCAAGACAGGGGCATTTACAAGTGCTTGCTTGAGGGCTAGAAACGCGGATTCACAAGCTGGAGACCAGAGGACTTGCCTAGGTAAATTCTTTTTCGTCAGGTCAGTCAGGGGTTTGGCGATAGCACTATAATTAGGGACAAAACGTCGGTAGTACCCTGCAGTTCCCAAGAAGGCCAATACCTGGGTCTTAGTACGGGGCGTGGGCCAGTTAGCTACTGCCTCTACCTTGGCTGGCTCGGGTCTCTGGTTCCCACACCCCACTCGGTGCCCCAGGTACTGCACCTCCGCCATCCCTAGATGGCACTTGTCTGGTTTTAAGGTCAGGCCTGCGGCCCGAATTTTGTCCAGAACCACTCCTACGTGAACCAGGTGCTCCTCCCAAGACCCACTGTAGATCGCAATATCATCCAGATATGCACATGCAAAATCCTGGAAGCCATCGAGGAGCCTATACACCATACGTTGGAAGGTCGCCGGGGAATTTTTCATTCCAAATGGCATGACCTTAGACTGGTACAGGCCAAATGGGGTAACAAATGCCGACTTGGGGATAGCATCCTCGGCAAGGGGGATCTGCCAATAACCTTTACACAGGTCTATTGTAGTTAAATAACGTCCCCTGGCTATACGATCTAGTAGTTCGTCTACCCTGGGCATCGGGTAGGCATCGGTGGTGGTCTTCTCGTTGAGTCGCCTGTAGTCCACGCAGAACCGGGTAGTCCCGTCTTTCTTAGGCACCAGGACTACAGGCGAGGCCCAAGGGCTGTCAGAAGGCTCAATGACTCCTAACTGAATCATCTCCTGTATCTCCTTCCACATTTCCTCTCGGACTGCTTCAGGGATACGGTAGGGGGGCTGGCGGAGGGGTGCTTGTCCAGGGGTCTCTACCTTATGTACAGCCAAGGTCGTATAGCCCGGTCTTTGGGAGAACGTCGCCTGTTTCTCCCACAGAAGCCGCTTAGCCTGTTCCTTCTTTGTGGGGCTTAACCGGTCTCCTAGCTGTACAAGGCTAATGAGGTCGGTCTGGGGCTCTCTCTCTAATAAGTCAGGGAGGGGTAAACCTTCTGAGTCGTCCGCAGCAGGGGCACATACTGCAGCAACATCCTCCTGCCGTTCCTGATACTCCTTCAGCATGTTCACATGAAAGGTTCGCTGGATTCTTTCATCTGCACAGCTGGCAATGACATAGGTAGTATCACATACCTGGGCTACTACTTTATACGGGCCCTGCCAAGATGCCTGCATCTTGTCGGTCTTCACAGGCTTGAGCACTAAGACCTTCTGCCCAACCTGGAAGACCCGCTGTCGGGCCCCCCGGTCGTACCATCTCTTCTGTCTTCCCTGGGCCGCCTGGAGATTCTCTCTTACCATCAGAGACAGTTGCTCCATGCGGTCCCTGAGTTCCAGAACATAGGGTACTATGGGGGTCCCTTCTTGCTCTGTCTCTCCCTCCCAGTGTCCTCTGATGAGCTCGAGGGGTCCGCGGACCCTTCTCCCATAGAGTAACTCGAAGGGCGAGAACCCAGTAGATTCCTGGGGTACCTCTCTGTACGCAAATAACAGGTGAGGCAGGAATCTCTCCCAGTCTCTGCAAGAGTCCGAAAAGGTCCTCAGCATTTGCTTGAGGGTCCCGTTAAAGCGTTCGCAGAGACCATTAGTCTGGGGGTGGTAGGGGGAGCTCAGTTAGGGCTTAATATTGCACACCTTCCACAACTGCCGGGTGAGTACCGTGGTAAACTGGGTTCCCTGGTCAGAGAGAATCTCTTTAGGGAACCCCACTCTGGTAAAAATCTTAACCAGGGCATCAGCTACTGTCTCTGCTTCAATGTTGGACATAGCTACTGCCTCTGGGTAACGGGTGGCGTAGTCCACCACGGTGAGAATATACTTCTTTCCGGATGGACTAGGCCGGGCCAGGGGACCCACAATGTCAACGGCTATGCGGTAAAAGGGCTCCCCAATAATAGGCATGGACATGAGTTTAGCCTTAGGGTGATCCCCCCTCTTCCCTATCCATTGACATGTGTCACACGTTTTGCAGTATTGTCGCACATCCTGGCTAAAATTGGGCCAGAAGAAATTCTGTGTGATCCTATGGGCCGTGCGACGGAACCCTAGATGTCCCGCTAGCGGCACATCATGCCCGATTCGCAGAATCTCCAGCTGGTATTTCTTAGGTACCACCAGCTGTCGTTTCTGCGAAGGGGCCTTACTTCTCTGAGATGGCTTAGGGATCCTATACAGTCTATCCCCATCCCATTCAAACAGCTCCCCATCTATTCCCCTTTCCTGAGTATCTGCCTTAGCCCTATACTTGTGTAAGGTCGGGTCCTCCCGAGTTTCCCTCCCGAATGCTTCTGGGGTATCCCAGCCTAGGCGCGCCTGATCTAAGGTACGTGTCGGGGAGGATAGTCTCACCTGGGTCTCTGCAGCAAGTGGGCCGGTTCCAGCAGTACGTGTCTGTGCACGGGTAGTCACAGGGTTGACTTCATCAGGGCCCATCGGGGTGTAAGCAGAAAACAGGGGGGCCAAATCATTCCCCAGTAGTACATCCGCAGGCAAGTCCTTCATCACCCCCACATTCAAGTGTCCCGAACCAACCCCCCAATCCAGTTGAACACGGGCCACGGGTAGCCGGAAGATGGTACTTCCCGCTACTCTTACGGCTACAGTGTCTCCGGTGTGTTGGCTCTCTGGGATGAGGTTCTTCCGTAGTAGGGTCATGGTAGCGCCGCTATCACGTAAGCCATTGGTTACCGTTCCATTAACCCGGACCGTCTGCCTGTGTTGTTGCCTGTTGTCCCGGTTAGCTGCTTGTATTGGATCAGCCTCGTGCAGGACGCCCCAATGTTCTTCCCCCTCAACGCAGTGGGCCACAGGCATGGGTGTGCGGGGGCTCCCCCTTGCTGGTTGTCTCCATGACTGGGACTGGATGGCTGGATTTAATGGACAGTCTGGCTTTTTGTGCCCTAGCTGTTTACATCCGAAACACCTGATGGGTTGTGCATAGTCCTGGGCGTTGAACCTGGGCTGCTGAGGATAAGTGGGCGCTGGGGTTGGTGCTGAAGCTGTGTTAGAGGCTGATAAACTGGGCCGAGATGGTGGACTTGTTCTTTGTCCCACTGGTCCCTCCACGGCTCTCAAGTAAGTCTTTCAGTGCGGCTTTCCTGCAGGCTGCATAGCTGGTCATTTACTGTGGTGGTTTGAAGTGTCCCAGTAACTGGAGGGAAGATCCCGCTGCTGCCACCAATGTAACGGCTCCCCTAATATAAAGGGGGTTAACGCCGTTTACGATGTTCCCTCTCCGAGACACACATCCACTCGGTACCAATATCCACAGCTAAACGACCCTTTCCTATAGGAGCCGATCCCTCTGGCAAAAAGACGAGACGCACTCTGTCTCTGCTGTAGTAGTAAAGACTTTATTAAAAACCAACATTGTATTTTTATACACAATTCAAGGCACATGCTTTAACATGAACAAGAGCCCAGCTCCACCCACACATCCCAAGACGTCTGCTAGGCTTCAAACGATCCCACCCAATACACATCTTTTCACAAAGGGTTAGCAGCCAGTCTGTCTGGCACTTTACAATACACACAAGGATAGACTTAAATGAACAATAGAAATGCAAAACAACTTAATTCCTCACAGCAATGACACTTAACCCCCACATACAGTATACATCCAATTTATACACAATGAATTATACAGCCTTGAATATGGCTATCACAGACCATATCGGGGGTTTCTTTTATGCACCCTGTGTCCAAAGTGACCCCACTGTCACACAACCTATGTCTGAAGCGGATCAAGCATGGCCAGAACAGCAGCCGTTTAGGCACCACATGCTTGACCAGACATATGACTACCTCCCATGCAGTCCATTGGTAACAGCATTTGAAAGATTCACATCAAAGAAAAAGGCGGACTTCTCCTTGCTCCTCATCTGGAATCTCCAACCCCACTATACCTCCAGTCCTCTCAAAAACCTGCACTGAGAGGAGTGAAGATATAGCAATAGGTGTCCCAAGTACTTGCAGCCAATCTGCTATCAGTACATCTCCATCTGATTTTAGCAGGCAGATTTCCCTACCCCAGTTGCTAAACTGTAAAAAGAAATTTGGTCCCAGCCATCCATATGCTCAGCGTCTGAATTCTAGCTTGGCCAAATTGCTAGCTCTGCAACTGCTGCCTTTTCAGCTGGTAGACTCTGCCCCCTTTCATGAATTTGTGGAATGTCCTGTACCTCAGTGGCAGGTTCCATTCCATTTCTTTTCAAGGAAGGCCATTCCGGCTCTCTACCGGCATGTGGAAGGAAATATTTTTGCCTTGTTGGACAGGGCAATCAGCAGTAAGGTGCATATTACCACTGACTCATGGTCTAGCAGGCAGGGACATTGCCTTTCCTTCGCGGTGCACTGGGTAACTCTGCTGGCAGCTGGGAAGGATGCAGGACAGGGTTCAGTATTGTTGGAGCTTGTTCCGCCACCACGCCTCCAAAATGCTAGTGGTTATTCTGCCACAGCTCTCTACTCCACCCCCTCCTCTTCTTCTTCCTCTATGGCCTCTTCTGCAGATTTGTCCTCTGAACCAGAGTGTAAGTGTTCAAGGGCTTACGCAAGCACTCAGGCAAAAAGATGCCATGCGGTTCTTGAGTTGGTCTGCTTTGGGGACAAGAGCCACACTGGTGCAGAGATTCTGTCAGCTCTGCAGTGGCAGGCTCAGAGGTGGTTGACACCATGCCAGCTTCAGCCAGGAATGGTTGTATGTGACACTGGCACCAACCTTTTATCCACCCTATTACAGTGACACTTGACCCATGTCCCATGTTTGGCACACATCCTGAATTTGGTGGTGCAGCGGTTCTTGAGCAGGAATGCAACCTTCCCACCAACCGGCCTCATTTGTGACATGCCCACTAGGTGGAACTCAATGCTGGCAATGCTACAGCGGCTGCACATGCAGCAGAGGGCCGTCAATGAGTACCTGTGGGAGTATGGCACCAGGACAGGGTCAGGGGAGCTTGGCTTCTTTTTGCCACTCCAGTGGCTACTGATCAAGGATGCATGCACTGTCCTGCCACCATTTTAGGAGGCCACGAGGATGGTAAGCAGCAACAATGCATGCATCAGTGATACTTTCCCTCTTGTCTTCCTGTTGGAGCACACGCTTCATGGAATAATGAACAGGGCACTTGAGGCAGAACAGCAGGAGGAAGAAGAGGATTTCCTTACCTCTCAAGGACCCCTTTATCCAGATAGTATTCCTGTGGGCCTGCCAAACACACAGGAAGAAGAAGAGGAGCAGGAGGAAGAGGATTGTGTCAGCATGGACATGGAGGACAACACTCAGCACGTCTTCAAGGGATGGTTTTCAGTCCCCAGAAACACATGAAATTGTACGTGAGTGGGAAGAGGTTGTTATGGATCATGTGATCCTTAGTGACCCAGAGGACTCAGAATCAAATGCCTCTGCAAACGTACGCTGCATGGCCTCCCTGATTCTGCAAAATCTGCGCTAGGATTCGTGGTATCAAGCAGAGGGATCATTACTGGTTGGCAACCGTTCTTGATTCACGTTACAAGGGTAAGGATGCAGAACTCATCCTGCCTTTGCAGAGGGAGTGTCAGGGTTGGGCTCAACCCTTCCTTCTCTGAGCTGGCTGCTCAGCTGTTGGCTATTTGCCAGCTCCCATCTCTCTCCACAGTTAGGCCGGGTTCACACCGCTGCGATGCGGGAACGCCGCGAATCCGCGGCGTTTTCCCGCATCGCATTACTCCCGCCGGCAGTTCACACTGCCCTATGCGGATGGCTGGGAGTGTCAATGATATGTTAATGACACCCCCAGATCCGTCCGCATATCGCAGTGCGATCTGCCGACTCGCACAGGAATCGGATCGCATGGTGTGAACCCCCATCCGATTCTGTTGCGGACCAAAAAAAGGGTCCCGTGCGAGTTTGCTGCGGGACCGATGCGAATTCAGCCATACTATCTGTATGGCTGTACTCGCATCGCTACGGAGATTGGATGTGATTTGCGGTGCGAATCACATCCGGATCTCCCCCCGCAGCAGTGTGAACCCAGCCTCACTCAGCTGTTGTTCACATCCTACTCGTCAGTCCTACCTACTTAAGAAATCCAGTCCAGAGGGTCTCTGCCTTCGCCTTGGTTTAAAGACTGGCTTTGCTGACTTTCCTTCTGGCTCCAGATCCTGCTTGCTGTTCCACTACTTTAATGCCTGACTTCTGGCTTGGCTTTCTATCCGTTCCGGTTACTAAACTCTGGCTATGTTTTGACTACATTTGTTCTTTTTCCTTTTATTATTAAACAAGTGTGATTTAACTGTACTTCTGTCTCGGTCTGATTCCATGGTTTCTGACAGGAAGCATAGGATGAAACATCTTCAGGAGGCTTTGAAGAAAGAAAGAAAGAAAAATACATTTCCAGACCCTAGGAGCTTACCATTTCCTGGTGCTGGATAACGTGTTGCTGAGGCTTCGTTCAGTCAGAGGAAGAACAGTGGAGAAGTTGGCCGGCTGACTGATGTCTTTAGACAATTTTTCAGTCCTCAACGCCAAGGTCTGATTGCTTCAAGCAACCATCGCCAACGTCTGCATTACATGGTGAAGGAATATCTAGGGGCAAGAGCAGACTTGGAAACCTTTTCAACAGACCATCCACTGGGTTACTGAGTCTTGAGGATGGACCACTGCCCAGAACGTGCTCAATTGAGCTACTGGCCTGTCCTGCATCCAGCGTTCTTTCTGAATGCACAATCAGTGCTGCTGGAGGGTTTGTAATGGATCATAGAGTGCGCACAAACTCCCTTGATAGGCTCACATTCATGAAAATGAATTAGTCTTGGATCAGCAGCTATCAAGCCCCTGATGCTGATGTAACTGACTGATTTTTCTATGGATGTGGGATCCCTTGAAGACTGCCTATGCTGAGTGACTATCCTATTCCTCCTCAATTTTGATGATACTAGCTTCCAACAATATTTTTGGTTTAGGGCACCCCCACCACTGCCTATGGCCCAATTTGTCTGCCTCTGTTTAACAGGGGCATGTAATTAAAATTTTTGATATAATATTTCACAGCAAGGCTCATTGCTGCGCCCAACAAGAGTAAATGTGAGGGGTTACAGTGTTGTGGCACCACCACCACCACCCACAGACCAATTTTTTTGCCCCTGTTTAACAGGGGCATGTAATTAAACTTTTTGATTTGATATTTTACAGCAGGGCCCATTCCTGTGCCATCCAAGAGTAACTGTGAGGGCTTACAGTGTTGTGGCACCACTACCACCACCAAACGCACAATTATTCTGCCACTGTTTAACAGGGGCATGTATTTACAATTTTTTAAATAATAGTTAAGCAGGGCCCATTCCTGTGCCCAAAAAGAGTATCTGTGAGAGGTTACAGTGTTGTGACACCACCACCACCCAAGGCCCAATTTTTCTGCCCCTGTTTAACAGGGGCATGTAATTAAAATTGTTGATATAATATTTCACAGCAGGGCCCATTCCTGCACCCAACAAGAGTAACTGTGAGGGTTACAGTGTTGTGGCACCACCATCACCACCAAAGGTCCAATTTTTCTGCCCCCGTTTAACAGGGGCATGTAATAACAATTTTTAATATAGTATCTCACAGCAGGGCCTGTTCCGGCGCTCACCAACAGTAACTGTGAGAGCTTACAGTGTTCTGGTACCACCTACTTTTACACAGCCTGGCTACATACAGAGTTGCAACATGCAGTGAGCACCATCAGGCGTTCTTGGAGCATAAATTACACATATCATTTCTTGACTACCTCTTATGGGCCGTACACATGATAGAATTTTCCGACAACAAATGTTGGATGTGAGCTTGTTGTCGGAAAGTCCAACTGTGTGTATGCTCCATACAACATTTGTTATCGGAATTTCCGCCAACAAATGTTTGAGAGCAGGTTCTCAAATTTTCCGACAAGACTTGTGTGTACACAATTCCGACGCACAAAATTTCATACATGCTCGGAATCAAGCAGAAGAGCCACACTGGCTATCGAACTTAATTTTTCTTAGCTCGTCATACGTGTTGTACGTCACCGCATTCTTGAGGTTCATAATTTTCTGAATATCTTTGGTAAAAATAAGTACAAATTGGTGGATATTATTTGGTCTTTGTGAAAGTTATAGAGTCAACAAGCTATGGTGCCAATATATGAAAATTGATAACACCTGATGTACCGATAGCCTATCTAATTTCTTGAGACCCTAACAAGCCAGGAAAGTACAAATACCACTCAAATGACCCCTTTTTGGAAAGTAGACATTCCAAAGTATTTAGTAAGAGGCATGGTGAGTTTTTTGAAGTTGTAATTTTTTCCCTCAACTCTTTGCAAAATCATGATTTTTTTTTTCACAAAATTTTTATATTACCAGGTTATTTTTCACACACAGCGTATGCACACAAAATTCCACACATGCTCGGAATCAAGCAGAAGAGCAACACAGGCTATTGAAAATTTTTCTCAGCTCATCGTATATGTTGTACGTCACCGCATTCTTGAGGTTCGGAATTTCCAACAACATTTCTGTGACCATGTGTATGCAAGACAAGTTTGAGCCAACATCCTTCTGAAAAAAATCCACGGTTTTGTTGTCAGAAAATCCTATCATGGGTACATAGCCTTACAATTTTGATGGCCCTGGAGCACCAGGACAATAGAAACGCCCCAAAAATGACCCCATTTTGGAAATAAAACAACCCAATGTATAATCTATGAGGCATAATGAGGCTTTTGAACATGTCATTTTTTTCTACAAGTTTTTGTAAAATGTGTAAAGAAAATGAAAACATTTTCTTTTTCACACAAAGTTGTCCATTTATACAATATTTCTAACACATAGCATGTACATTCCAAAAATTACTCCCCATTCTCCTACTCCTCCTAGTACTGCGATGCCACATGTGTGAAACTTTTACGCAGCCTGGCCACATAGAGAGGCTCAACATGCAGGAAGCACTGTCAGGTGTTCTGGGGCATAAATTTAAAATCTAATTTGACTACCTATTACACTTTTGTGAGGCACTCTAGTGGCATGGATGTGGCATGGATGAGAAATTATGTGGCATGGATGAGCATGAATGGGGATGGATGAGCCATGGATGGGGATGGCTGAGTATGGATGGGATAGCTGAGCATGAATGAGTACGGCCGGGTACGGCTGAGTACGGCTGGGTATGGCCGAGTATGGATGGGATGGCTGGGTACAGCTGATTATGGCTGGGTACAGCTGGGTACAGTTGAGTATGGCTGGATATGGCTGAGTATGGCTAGGTATTGCTGGGTGAGACTGGATATGGCTGAGTATAGCTGGGTATGGGTGAGTATGGCTGGGTATGGATGGGTATGGATGGGATGGCTGAGCATGGATCGATGGATGAGTATTGTTGAGTATGGATGGATGGCTGAGCATGGATGAGTATTGCTGATTAGGGATGGATGGATGAGTATTGCTGAGCATGGATGGATGGATGGATTAGGCTTGAATTGTCACATATCAGTGCTGTGGGTACCCGATCTCTCCCATCTCCACTCACACTGTACCGATCGGTACAGAGAGGGTAGAGAGGAACCAGGGGATGGATGGCTGAGCATGGATGGATAACTATTGCTGAGTATGGATGGATGGCTGAGCATGGATGGATGAGTATTTCTGAGTATGGGTGGATGGATGAGTATATCTGAGTACGGATTGATGGATGAGCATGGATGAGTATTGCTGATTAGGGCTGGAAGGATGAGCATGGATGAGTATTGCTATGGATGGATGTATTAGGCTGGAATTGTCACATATCAGCGCTGTGGGTACCTGATCACTCCCCTCTCCACTCACACTGTACCAATCGGTACAGAGAGGGGAGAGAGGGACCAGACATGACGCCGGTTTGTTCACGAGTGATCGCTCCGTCATTTGACGCAGCGATCACGTGGTAAACGGCCACTGTCAGGGGCCATTTACTGCGCGGTCACGTATATACCTGGGTGCTCGTGGGAGCGCGATTCTGGGAGGATGTCAATGTAAGCCCTCCAAGAGTTATTGAGCCAAGCTGTAGCCATCATTTGGCTATAGCGCGGTCGTTAAGTGGTTAAAGTGATTATAAAGTAAAAATTTTTCCCAATAAAAATAACAAACATGGTATATTTATCTGCTCTGTTGTAGTGGTTTTGCACAGAGCAGCCCGGATCCTCCTCCTCTCTAGTCCCTCTTCTGTGATCCTGGCCCCTCCCTCCTGTTCAGTGCCCCCACAGCAAGGAGCTTGCTATGGGGGGCATCTGAGCCGAGTCACAGCTCCCTGTGTCCATTCAGATATGGAGATCCGACCCGTCCCCGTCCCCTCTCTCCCCTGATTGGCTAGCTGACTTTGATTGACAGCAGTGGGAGCCAGTGGTGCCGCTGTTGTATCTCAGCAAATCAGGAAGGAGAATCTGGATGGCTGAGACACTCTTAGTCCTTGTACACACTGTCGGAGATTCCGTCGGAATGTGTCCGATCGGACCGGTTTGTCAGATATTCCGACTGTGTGTGGTATGCATCGGACTGTTTCCGTCGGACCAAATTTTCCAACTTGCTCTGCTCGGACATACTCCGATCATGTGTAGCCTACTCCGACGGACAAGGTGCCACGCATGCTCACATTCAAATTCCGACACGGAAGCGCGCGTTCAGGTAAAACTACTGCTCGTAATCGATATAGCACATTTGTCACGCTGCAATGTTAAAAATTCTTTCATGAAGCGCATTCTCTTGTTCTTTACAATGCTGCAAGAAGGAACTTCTTTTGATGCTCATAGTCACACACACTTCTCCCGAACGTATTTCATGACTCTTTTTTAACCATTTCGGCAATACAATTTTTGATTTCGTCACATCTACACAATTTTAGATTTTGCTTATTCTTTTTTGGATGCTTTTTTTTTTTTATTTCCTAAAAATCTCCTTTAAAGACAGTTTGCTCATTTCTCCTTTTTTTGGGGTGTTTTTTGTGTGTAAACTTACCACAACAACATTATTGTATTTTTTATCTTTGGTTTTTCGTTTTTAATCTACAGGAGGTTGTTTAGTGTTGGTACCCCTTGTTATTCATTTCACTTTGTATTTTTGAAATGTGCCTGCCTGCTCACAAATAAACTGGCCTTTTGGAAGGAAAACACATACACAAGTATTTCATCAAACAAAAAAAAAACTTTATTTTGGTCGCAATAAAATAAAAAGAGGAACGCAGCGCTGGAGAAACTTGTTACTTTGGCGCAGCCTTTGGCCCCCAGGGTAGACATGAACTAATTAGAATAAGAAAAATTGGTGGCCTGAGGAGTACATATCTCAGGGAGAGAAGTCTGGTCCTGAAGTCCTAGAGAACAGGAAATTCAGGTGCCATTTATGTCCCCAGGATGTGGTTCTTCAAGAGGCTGCATCTTCTGGCAGACCAGACTGAACCCAGGCCATCACTCTTTCGTCTTCCTTAGGCCCTTCCCTCCAGGCATCCTTCGAGGCTGTGGCTGTGCTCCTGTAGTTGGGGCAGGAGGAGGAGAAGGAGGGCGTTTGTCGACCTCCTGGCTGCCCCTTCCACAGCCTCCCCACGACTGAGGTCTTCCTGTGTATGAAAATGGGACATAGTTTTTTTTTTTTGCTCATCAATCACACCATTTTGTGCTCCTGGCTTTTGCAAATTGAATGTTACCAAATAGAACAGACTATCATTCTGAGCCCAGCATTTTTCTTTCCCGTCCCAATCATTTTTGGTCACTACTGTCTCTTGATATGTAAACCACTTTGTTAAATCACAACTTACTGATCAATAAGAACATCTAGTTAACATCATTAAATGTAACACAAGAAATATGTTCAACAATGCAATACCTGTCTCAAGCTGGGCCCCACCACATGTTGCTGCCTGGAAGGCCCAGGTTGGACGTTGGAAGCCTCAGCTGGGGGTGAAGGATGCCTTGAAGGAAGACTGGAGAGTGGTGGCCTGAGTGATGGCCTGGATACCCCCTAGTCTACCAGAAAATGCAGCCCGTCGAAGTAAACCATCCTGGGGTAATAAACGGCATCTGGATCTCCTGCTCTCAAGGACTCCAGGTGCTTCTTTCGCTTCCTGAGATATGTAATCTTCATGTCCCCAATTTTCATATTCATATAGGCCATGTCTGCCGTGGGGACCATGATCCGCACCAAAGAAAGAAGTTTCTCCAGCGCTGAGTTCCTCTTTCTTATGTCGTAATAAAATTTGTTGTGGATCTGCCACAGGCAGGGCATCTCCCTGTACATTTGGAGGAATAGCCCCATAAAGTTGGGGTTTTGGAATGGATCCATCTTGTCTGCAAGACACAACACAAGACAAACCCTCAAATACTAATAATGCCATTAAAAACCCTCCTAATCTTGTCCCAACATCGGCCTAGATAGAAGCAGTCTAGTCTAGTGATGTACTAAGTTAAAAATGTTACCTTCGTTTGCACGATCGTAAGGACAATACACGCGTGTTGTGTTTTATTTACAGTGCGCATGCGTGAAACTCCGCCCGCCCCTGACGTTCTTTCTAGACTATTCCCCGCCCCTTCGCTTTAGGCGCAGTGGGGAGAACGCAGGTGCACAATCAAAGTTCCACTAACGAGGAGGAGGGTGAGGAAAGCCCGGAGCCTGAAACGTCCCGATCCAGGAAGAGAAGATTTAAGGCCTCAAATATGTCTTTTGGAGAGATGTTGGAGATGGTGGACATATTGAACAGGACCGACTATGATGGGAAGTATGGACCTTACCCAAACCCAAATATCAGAAAGGCCAAAATCATGACTAAAGTTGTGAAGAGTCTTCAGAAGAATTTTGGGGTACGACGACCCAAGGATCAACTGAGAAAACGCTGGTCAGACCTGAAACTGAGGGAGCACGAGCAGTACAGAAGGATCAAGCGTGTTCTTAAAAAAAGTAAGTAGTTGTCGTGTGTTCATATGATTATTCTTGCTTGCATACTGCTCCATGTGCTTTGATTTCACATTGTGCATTTTAAAATGGCCACTTTCAAGTTCATGGTTTCATTCGTTTGTAAGAAACATCGTTCTGCAGGGAAGTATTCCAGCTTAACAAAGTGTCCCCAATAATGTTCTCACTTTGGAACTCGGCCAAAAAAACACAATTGTACAACACTTCCAAGCAATGTTTCATATTCCTATTTCTGCCCTCTGTGTGCTAATTTTTTTAGTTTTACATTCTCATAGGGGAGAGAAGACTCGGCAAGTATGAGGACACCAGGGACCACACACCTCCCAAAGAAGGGCAACTTCGAAAACCAGAAACAGAGGAGCAGGAGGAAGAGGAGGAAGGAGAGATTGTTGAGGTTGGGCAAATTGTCACCACAACAGGTGAGTGTCGGAGAACACAGCTTCTGGTAAGCTCATCAATGTATGTCACCATATTTTTATTACATGGTGTGTTTTTTTTGCTTTGTTTTGTAGGTGATGTGGAAGAAGATTCCCGTTTTACCAGTGAAAGTGCCCAGATCCTGATTGGGGAGATAATGGGGTGCAATCAGGATTTGGAAAATATACAGCAAAACATCAATGATGTTAAAAATAAAATGAAGAACGTCATTGATGTTTTGGGGAGAGTGTGAAACAGAAAAAAATAGATAGGGTTTTAGTTTTGCTATTTTAAAACACAACTTTTGTATTTATCGAAATTACAAATTTGGAAGATGCACAGAGTGTGTAAACATGTACTATCTCCCATCATGGGGGATCAATGTACGTGTTTTGTGTAAAGTGGCTGAGATGAAGGGGTTGCAGCCCCAAAGCATGTACATTGATCCCCCGTGATGGGAGATAGCACATGTTAACACACTGTGTGCATCTTCCAAATTTGAATTTTCCAGGGGTGACACCCCATGTGATGAAGGCAATATCAGCCCAGTTTGTACATACTCATGTCTGATATTGTCTTCACTTTTCAAAGTTGAACTTTGTCAGTTCCTGTGTTCTGTATTTTACGCTTTGATACATGCCTGTTTACACAAAAACACCAAGCAAACAAAAATTAGCTGGTCTGGTTTTGATACACACAATTTCTTGTTTTGTTGTAAAAACCATTTCTAAAAGCACATGTGAATATGCTTGGATTAAAAAGTTTAATTATCAACAATGTGTGGCTTCCTTTTTCATTGCGTCAAACATGTATTTGGAGTAAAATTTTAGTTTGCGGTGAGAATGGGTGTTATTTACTAAAGGCAACTCCACTTTGCACTCCAAGTGCAGTTTCAGGTGTACTTTTGCAGTGCACTTGTAGTGCATAGTGGATGTGCCTTTAGTAAAAAACACCCACAGTTAGGTGTAAATTTGGACAATCGTGCCATTTTCCTGCCATGGTGCTGAAAATGAGCACGATTGTGGTCAGTAATGCACTACATACACTAGTTACCAAAAACAAGGTGTGTGTGTAGCAGACCCACAACATAATAAGCTTATCTGAAGAAGAGACTGTCCCCTCATCTCGCTCAGAACTTGGGTTTGCACTGTTGTTGAAAAAGGTACAACTTGAAAAAACCTAAATATACCTAGGAGACACCTAAAACCAAGCCAAGCAGTAAATGAAGGAGTTTCAAAGAAAAATTTATTGGGAAAATGCCTCTCAGACATTGTCTGGCATATCAATGGCCCCCCCTACCCACAAAGTAGTCCATGTATTGTGATCTAACCTCACGGGCGCTTTGGGGGTGGGGAAAGCTTGTATGAGCAGGTTTAAGGCTTCTTGTTGGCCAACTGAGACCGCATAGTTCGCAGAATTTTTTTTAAGAAAATTGTGCAGAACACAGCACGCCAGCACTATGTGATTGAGTTTGTATTCCGTCATGTGAATAGGCGTAAGAAAAGGCGGAACCGGCTGGCCAGCATACCAAAAGTGTTCTCCACCACTCTTCGGGCTCTGGACAGGCAGAAAGGAAAAATCCTCTGGTCTGGGGTGAGGGTCCTCATCGGGAAAGGCTGCATCAGATGGTTTGCCAGGGCAAACGCCTCATCCGCGACGAAGACGAACGGGAGTCCTTCCTGATTCTCCTCTGGGGGTGGCAAGCCCAGACTGTCACTCTGGAGACGCCAGTAGAACTCCATCCGTGCAAAGACTCCACCATCGGACATCCGTCCATTTTGCCCCCCGTCCACATACAAAAACTCATATGTCGCAGACACCACCGCCGACATCACGATACTATTAAACCCCTTGTAGTTAAAATAGTACGACCCCGAGTTGGGTGGTGGGTAGTGATGGACGAACTTTCGACGGGACGTTTCGCGAACGCGGCCGATAGTTTGCGAACCGTAACGTTCGCGGCGGGCCCCATTGACTTCAATGGGAGGCGAACTTTGCAAACCTACAGGTCAAATTTGCAGCCACAAAATAATTACTAGCTGTGCAAACATAGTCCCACCACATGGTCAATGACATAACACATGTATGAGGTGAATCTGGGATCGACAACTACAAGCATTCTTTTTTTATATGTGAAATTGTTGTGACAATTCAGGACTGTGGAGCGCATGAAGGCAATGGAGGAGAGGGAAGGTCAGGGTAGGCAAAGAAGAGGGTGCAGGAGATGATCACCAGCAGCGTGACATACAGCAATGACACCTGCACCGTGATAGAGTCATCTGACACCAGCACCGTGATAGAGAGTACTGACATCAGCAGCGTGACATATAGCAATGACACCTGCACCGTGATAGAGTGATCTGACACCAGCACCGTGATAGAGAGCACTGACATCAGCAGCGTGACATAAAGCACTGACACCAGCACCGTGATATACAGCACTGACACCAGCACCGTGATATACAGCACTGACACCAGCACCGTGATATACAGCACTGACACCAGCACCGTGATGGAGAGCACTGACATCAGCAGTGTGACATACAGCAATGACACCTGCACTGTGATAGAGTGATCTGACACCAGCACCGTGATAGAGAGCACTGACATCAGCAGCGTGACATAAAGCACTGACACCAGTACCATAATATACAGCACTGACACCAGCACCGTGATGGAGAGCACTGACATCAGCAGCGTGACATACAGCAATGACACCTGCACCGTGATAAAGTGATCTGACACCAGCACCATGATAGAGAGCACTGACATCAGCAGCGTGACAAAAAGCACTGACACCAGATCCATGATATACAGCACTGACACCAGCACCGTGATAGAGAGCACTGACATCAGCAGCGTGACATAAAGCACTCACACCAGCACCGTGATATACAGCACTGACACCAGCACCGTGATATACAGCACTGACACCTGCACCATAATCAGCCCCAGGAGAAAGTCAGCATAGCACAGGGATGGTGGGAGCACCTCATAATGAGCATAGCACAGGGATGGTGGGAGCCCCTCATAATATGCACAGCAGAGGTACAGCCCCAGGAGGAAGTCAGCACAGCACAGGGATGATGGGAGCCCCTCATAATAAGCAGCCCCAGGAGGAAGTCAGCATAGCACAGGGATGGTGGGAGCCCCTCATAATGAGCATAGCACAGGGATGGTGGGAGCCCCTCATAATATGCACAGCAGAGGTACAGCCCCAGGAGGAAGTCAGCACAGGAATGGTGGGAGCCCCTCATAATAAGCAGCCCCAGGAGGGGATTTTTAGAAATGTGAGGTAGTTAACACTGTCGTGAGCTAGGCGAGTAGGCTTATCGGTCACGATCCCCCCTGCTGCGCTGAACGTCCTTTCTGACAGGACACTGGACGAGGGGCAAGCCAACAGTTCGATTGTAAATTGGGCAAGCTCTGGCCAGAGGTCAAGCCTGCCCACCCAGTAGTCCAGGGGTTCATCACTCCTCAGAGCGTCCACATTGGCCGTTAACCCGATGTAGTCGGACACCTGACGGTCTAGGTGTTCCCTGATGCTGTATCAGGATGACACCTGTCGATGGGTCGGCTGAAAGAATGACCTCATATCAGAAGTCACCAACACATCTTCAAACCAGCCTCTTCTTGCAGGCGCTGTTGGATTGGTACCCGCAACTCCTTCTCTGAATGCAGCATTTCGCTAAGCAAGGCCTGGAAGTGCTCCATTCTCACAGCCCTCTGTGACGGTGGCAACATTTCCGCCATTTTGTGTTTGTTCCGGGGGTCTAAGTACGTTGCCACCCAGTACTGGTCCTTGACCCTTATACTTTTTATACGGGGGTCCCTGTTAAAACACTGGAGAATGAAGGCCCCCATTTGCACTAAACTGGAAGCGGTGTGGAGGCCTGGCTCCTGCTCATCATCCAGGATAATGTCGTCCTCTTCATTCTCCTCTCCCCATCCACGCACAACAACAGGGATCCCAGAAAGGTTTAAAGCATGCTCTTCTTGCTCCTCCTCATCCGCCCCGGCACCATCCTCCTCTGACTCCTCTTCAGACTCCTGTTGTTGACTTGTCTGAGATAGAGTAGCCCCCCCTGGGAATTCATCCAGCATTGCGACTTCCTCATCTTCCCGCTCCTGCTCCTCCACAGCTTGATCAATGACACAACGCAATGCACGCTCCATAAAGAAGGCATAAGGTACCATGTCACTGATGGCGCCATGGCTGCGACTGACCAGTTTGGTGATCTCCTCAAATGTCCGCAGAAGTCTGCATGTGTCGCGCATGAGCAGCCACTGGCGCGGTGAAAAAAACCCCCAGCTCCCCAGAACCTGTTCTGCCGCAGAGTTCATACAGGTAGACTATAACTGCATGTTTCTGCTGGAGCAGCCTATCAAGCATATAGAAGGTTGAGTTCCATCGCGTCGGGCAATCTCAAATAAGACGTCTGACCGGCAGATTGTGTCGCCGCTGAATGTCAGCAAGGCGAGCCATGGCCGTGTAAGATCTTCTGAAATGGGCTGAGATTTTCCTTGCCTGCCGCAAGATGTCCTGGACCCCAGGGTATTTGACAACGAATCACTGCACGACCAAGTTTAAGACGTGTGCCATGCATGGCACGTGCGTAATTTTGCCCTGTTTCAATGCGCTAAGCAGATTGGCACCGTTGTCACACACCACTTTGCCAACTGTCAAATTGAGCGGTGTTAGCCACTGATCTGCCTGTGAATGCAAAGCTGAAAGGAGTGCCGGGCCAGTGTGGCTCTTGGCTTCCAGGCACAACAGAAGCAGCACGGCTTGGCAACGTCTCACCTGGCATGTCGAATAGGTTCTGGGGAGCTTGGGCGGCGCAGCGAAAGAGATGCTAGCAGCGGAAAAGGAGGAGTCAGCCGAGGAGGAGAGGGAGGAGGATGGAGTAGGAGGAGGAGGAGAAGAAGAGCCAGGCCTGCATGCAATCTGTGGCGGTAAAACCAAATCTACACGGGTGTCACGGGTTACATGCTTGACGGCCGTCAGAAGGTTCACCCAGTGGGCAGTAAAAGTGATATACCTTCCCTGCCCATATTTCCTAGACCACGTGTCTGTGGTCAGATGTATCTTGGCACCGACACTGTGTGCCAGAGATACATTCACTTGCCGCTGAACATGGCCATATAGCTCTGGGATGCCCTTCTGTGAGAAATACTTCCTTCCTGGGACCTTCCATTGTGGTGTTCCAATGGCCACAAATTTGCGAAAGCTCTTCGAGTCCACCAGTTTATATGGCAGTAGTTGGCGGGCTATGAGTTCTGACAAGCCAGCCGTCAACCGTTGGGCAAGAGGGTTATCCGGCGTCATCATTTTTTTACGCTCGAACATTAGGCCCACGGAAGCCTGCCTTTTTGCAGAAAAACGTGAGCTTGGCGTGATGGAAGGTGGAGTGGAGGACAATTGTGAGGAGAGAGGAGAGGGAGAAGTAGAAGACGAGGCTGGACGGTGAGAGCCTGGAGTATGGCTTTGTGTGTTCTGTTGCTCCCACTGGGCTCGGTGATGGCTGCTCGTGTGCCTTCTTAAGGCGGTCGTCCCTAGGTGAGTGTTGGGCTTACCGGGACTAATGCGTTGACTGCAAAGATTGCAGATGGCAACGCTATTGTCAGCAGCGGACACGTTAAAAAAAGCCCACACTGCGGAGCCATGTGCCGGTGTCCTGGGAGCGCCAGATGTGACCGTACATGGTCGATGACTCGCTCCTGATACATTTGCAGTCTGCTTTGTCCCTCCTGTGCAATGTAAGTTATTCCTGCTTCTCCTCCCTATCTGCTGGTCCATATCTCCCTCTGTACTCCCCTCCTCTTCCTCTCTTGTGGGCACCCACGTGACATCACTAGACACGTCATCATCGACATCACCTTCCCCACCGCTATAAGTAGAGATCTCGGAGTAGGCAGCAACACCGGGGACCAACCTCCTCCTTGGGCTGATCTGGGTACTGTCGTCAGACTGCTGAGTGGCGGTTGTTGCTACCTCCTCTTCCTGATCCAATACCAAGAGTGGCTGCGCATCAGAAATGTCTTGATATGGATCTGAAAATAATTCCTGTGACTCAAGGTATGTGGTGGTGGTGGTGTTGTTGGTGGTAGTGTCTTTGGGGGTGCACATAGCAGAGAGTGAAGAAGAGGGTGCAGATCGAGAGGATGAGGAGGGTGCAGAAGAGTAAGGCTGAGTGAGCCACTCAACCAAGTCTGGTGCGTCCTTTAAATGAATTGAACGCACCTTCTGCAACTTCCCACTTTGGCTCAAGCCTGTTGCTCCTGCCCTACCCCTACCCCTACCACCCCTGCGGAAGGGTCTGCCTGTCATTTTTTAAATGACCCTGTGACAAAACTCTCAGTCCCTATACTGATAAAGGACTGCTGCTGTATAGGGCAGCAGTCAGCAGTAGTGCACCTCAACCCTATGTATTGTGGACCTATACCAGTCCTTAAGGAATAGCAGACTGTACCTCACTCAACCCTATGTACTGTAGTACCCTATACCTTACCAGTCCTTATAAGGACCTTTGTGGAACAAGTAGGTTGTGAATGATTAGCAGACTGTACCTCAGTCCCTATACTGATAAAGGACTACTGCAGCAGAAGGGCAGCAGTCAGCAGTAGTGCACCTCAACCCTATGTATTGTGGACCTATACCAGTCCTTACGGAATAGCAGACTATACCTCACTCAACCCTATGTACTGTAGTACCCTATACCTTACCAGTCCTTATAAGGACCTTTGTGGAACAAGTAGGTTGTGAATGATTAGCAGACTGTACCTCAGTCCCTATACTGATAAAGGACTACTGCAGCAAAAGGGCAGCAGTCAGCAGTAGTGCACCTCAACCCTATGTATTGTGGACCTATACCAGTCCTTAAGGAATAGCAGACTGTACCTCACCCAACCCTATGTACTGTAGTACCCTATACCTTACCAGTCCTTATAAGGACCTTTGTGGAACAAGTAGGTTGTGAATGATTAGCAGACTGTACCTCAGTCCCTATACTGATAAAGGACTACAGCAGCAGAAGGGCAGCAGTCAGCAGTAGTGTTAGGAATCTTCTCTTGTGATCAGTCAAAGCTCCAGATGTATTGAGAAGCAGACAATTTATTTCTGATGTGGCCCACAACAGAGAGACATGCTTACAGGACAAAAGCTGAAGAAAGATGTCCCCCGAAAAGAACGTGTCCCGCCTCCTCATACCCCACAGGAAAAACACCTCTATGCTTCTATTGGCTGAGGAAACATAAATAATGTTGTCATGGTACGAACTGGTACCTTTATTTTTTGGCTAATTATGTTCCTGTACATTCTTAGGCTATCATATTTAGTTAAATCTAATGATTCTACAACTTACTATGGAGGTAATTAAGACAAAACAATACAATGAGTTAATACAATAATGTGCTCAGAAGTAAGCTCTTTAAAAAATCAGTCTCAGGACTATTGTTTTTCTAATAGTCACACAATAAACATTTAAAACTTTTCTAACATTCTCTCCTCTTTGTGTGACTATTTTATCTCAACACATTTCGATGATAGTCCCTGTGTTATACACTTTCGGACTGTATGTCATTAAGTTGAGCTTCAATGTCCACATAGGTCTCCTCAGAGGTAGAGAGGGTTTGATACATTGTTCTTGAGACTGCAGTTTCAATGAGTTTTTGTGAAAGTCCTCGAATACAGGGAATGCAGCAGCATCCGCAAGTGACCAAAATGGCCAAAGCCACAGCGATTGAGATCAAACATGATGTGATAAATCCAGTCCATTTACCGAACCATCCTTCAAGCCAAGTTGTGAATGGATCATTAATACCTGAGTTTTCCGCCAATTCATTCGATAGCGCAGTCAGTCCTTCCAAGGCTCTGGTCACTGTCCCTCCAGGAGCTGTATTGTTAGGGATAAAGGTACAACACATGCTACCAAACATTTTGCATACCCCTCCTCTTTCAGCTAAGACCATATCTAAAGCCATTCGGTTCTGCCAGGCCATTAGAGATGTGGGGGCTAACTGTTCTGCTAGGCCCTTCACAGCATCCCTAGTATAGTTTACAAATCATTGTTGGTTTTAATATATATAATTAATCCAGTCAACATTTTTATTTATAGTCACCCACCAGAGAAGAGACTCAAACCCAGCTGTCACCTGATTCCTGGCTTTAAACTCATCCGGCACCCCGCGAGGAACCCCAATCTCATCTACGTAGATCTGAGAGTCAAATGACCCCAAGGGAGAGGTGTCCCTACGATACTGTCGGTGACTCTTAGTCCACGGGTATTCTGACAGGATTCTCAGGGGCATAGCCAGCTGGACCATAGCGCAATCCCCTTGGGCATTGGCCGGTAGTCTAGCTCGCAGTTTCTTATCCCCACACATCCACCAGACATCAGCTCTCTGAATGTCATGTTCAACCCAGTCACCGTTGTCCGTGCTAATCCTCTCCACACAGTAGTCATCGGGTAGTGACCCAAGATCCACCGCGCTACGGTTCCCTGGGAGTGCAAAACAAGTAAAGTTGCCCGGATAAGCGGTAACCGCTGGAGGTATCTGAGGTCTCTGTACTGGGGGAAACAACAAACTCAATGTGTGACAAGTAGAATTTTCTTCAGGTTTATAGCTCTTATTATACAATTGCAACATACATTTTAAACCTTCTGGATCTGTATTGTGATCTAGAGGAAAAGGAACTGTTGCTAAATGTGGTCTGGCTCCTGGACAAACCAAACAGTTTTCCTTTTTCAGAGTTCTAACCGTGTACCTCAACCATTCTAACCACTCATTTTTTTCTTGGTAGCCCGTCTCCAAAGCTATGGCATCTTCTATTGTTAGGTTAGTGAATCTTATAGTTTTACTCAGATCTTCTATTTTAGTATGGCCTTCTTCTTTCCCTTCTGAGTCTACCTTTTCCTGTTGTCTAGTTTTATTAGGTGGTAATACCTTAAGGAAAAATGTTCCTGAGGGATCAGTTCCTGACACCCATGCTCCCATGGAATACAACCGCTGATCTTCCTTCCTCGGCTCCTTTAATGTTATTAATAGTTGGCTACAGTTCTTACTATTTGTGCAGGGGGAGTTGGCCGCTTTTGTGATTATGAGTCTCTCCTTTATTCCACTCTTTTTAGCCCCTGGTTGATTATACCCCCAATCTTGATGCGCTGTAGTCCACAGGGCCTGATCCCATGCTTGACATCCTGCCTTATTCCAGAGCCAGCAGATATATTTATCTGCCCATAAAAGTCCTCTAGCCCCAGTAGTATCCCCACAATCTGCAATCTGACAGAAGTCTACCAGTATAGTGCTAGTTATACCCTCTATAAAGGTTAGATTTAATGCTTTTCCTGTTCTTTCCCAATCCAAAGGTTCCTCTACTCTTCCGTAGCGCCTACCCCCTCTTATAGATGCCTCTCCTAGAGTCACCAGTAACCCAAGGATAATTACTGTCCCTTTCATCCTAACCAGCTACAGAGTTCCAGCGGATAGGATAGGGGAGTTGGAAGGGGAGGGAGACTTCACTGGTTTGAGACAAGTCCCACCTTGTGTGAGACCTCCCTTTGTAGCCGGATTTTCTGGACCTCTTGTAGCCAACTGGCCCTACTCTGCCTGTAAAACCTTTTTACAATGGGACTGGTGAATCCAGGTAGACCTCTCTGCAATCCTTATAGCCGTGGGAGTGATGAGAAGAACTTGATACGGTCCCTCCCACTTAGGTGAGTGCCAATGCTTTCTCTTTATTATTTTTACCAGGACCCAGTCTCCAATATGGATTTTCTCTTCTCCTTGGATTGGACCTTCTGGAATATAACAGACTTCATTAATTTGCTTCTGTTTCAACAGATTAGACATATATTCTGATAGAGTACGTTCAGATTCTTCAACTGGTGTTTCATTTGGCAATAAGGGTATTCTATATGGCCTTCCATATATTATTTCAAATGGGCTCAAACCTTCTTTTGTGGGTGTAATATGCATACTAGTCACCGCCAGTGGTAAGCAGTACATCCAATTTTTACCAGTTTCTTCCATAGCTTTTCTCAGCTTATTTTTTAAAATTCCATTGTGTCTCTCCACCAATCCAGCTGATTGGGGGTGGTAGGCGCAATGGCTTTTTATTTGGATACCCATCACTTCTGTCAAATGTTGTATAGTTGTATTTACAAAATGGGGTCCATTATCACTGTAAATCCTTTCAGGGATTCCAAATCTAGGAATAATATCTCTTAGTAATGCTTTGGCTACAGTCTGTGCATCTGCACTTCCTGTCAGGAATATCTCCACCCATTTGGTCAGGGTGCCTGGGTACCAAACAATATTTCTTCCTTTCACATTTGTCTAATTCAATAAAATCCATGCAAATGTGTTGGAATGGATATTGCGGTGTAGGGAACTTCCCTTTCTGTGGTCTTATACCTCCCTGAGCATTGTGTCTTGCACATATAAGACATTGAGAGCAAAAAGTTTTTGAATAATTTGTGAATCCATAGGCTGTACATACTTTATTTAACATCTTAAGCCCCGTACACACGAGCGGACTTAACCCCGAAGGAGTTTCCGCCGGAGTTCCGCCGGAGTTCCGCCGGAGTTCCGACAGAGTTCCGTGGAAACGGACTTGCCTACACACGATCCCACTAAAGTCCGCCCGTCTGGTACGCGGTGACGTACACCAGGTCTGACGAGACTATAAAACGGAAGTTCAATAGCAAGTGCGCCACCCTTTGGGCTCCTTCTGCTAATTTTCGTGTTTACCTCGTGTTAGTAGAAGTTTGGTGAGAGACGATTCGCGCTTTTCAGACTCATATTTTTCAGAACGTTTTTCACTGCTTTTCAGTGCTTGTGAGGTTTGTATCTGTTTTTTAGTGCGTGTAGTCAGTTCGTCTCTGTATTTTGCAGTGCGATCTACTGCGCTCGCTGACTTTCAGGTCGCTCTTCACAGGCCTTGCTGTTCTTCAGTGACTTCTGTTAAGTTCGTTCTGACAAGCCGACCGTTTTGAAGCCATGTTGCGTGTACGTACTCGTCGTCGAGTTCGTGCTTTGCTTGTGCTTGGTGTTGTAGTTCATTCTTCAACCCAAGAACAGTCCGTGAACGGGGTGTTGAGGAGTTCATGGACGAAGAATTGGTTGCTCCAGCGTGACCAGTTCTCGCACATGCCTTTGCTTCGTGAGATCCGGGAGAATAATCCTGATGATTTCAGGAATTATCTCCGGATGACGGACCCCGTTTTTCACCGTCTGCTGGCTTTGCTGACCCCTTATATCAGCAGGCAGGATACCTGCATGCGGCAAGCCATCACTCTGGAGCAGAGGCTCATCGCCACGTTGCGCTACTTGGCGACAGGGAGAAGCCTTCAGGACCTCAAGTTCTCGACAGGCATCTCCCCCCAGGCTCTGGGGATCATTATTCCAGAGACCTGTTCTGCCATCATACAGGTCCTGCAGGAGGACTATATTAAGGTATGATTTATCATTTAACATCACATTTTATTGTCTTTAATGTTTGCTAATGTCTTGTATTTCTTTCCTCAATCTCTAATTACCATGATTGCAATATGCTGTGAATGTCCCCTTTGTCCTCATGCATGCTGTAATCTTTTAATGTTCCTTTTTTTGTCTTTCATGCATATTTGCCTTCATTAAACCTCACCAACATGCTATGGTAGGCCCATATCCACCTAGTCTAGTCACTTAAAATGTCTTTTGTCAGCTCCATTCTATTGCTTTATCCTAAAACCAAACATTTAATATTATTCCAAATGGTCTGTGTCCCCTTAACTGAATCCCCCCCCCCTTAATAGTATCCCAAATGGTCTGTGTGTCCTTTAACTGGATCCCCCCCCCCCCCACTTAAGATAATTCCAACTAGTCTGTGTGTCCATAAAATAATGTTGAATTATATATTGTATTTTTAACCCACTTCAACCCTGGAATGATTTTCCCCCTTCCTGACCTTCAGCACTTTTTTTTGTGATTTGGCAGTGCGTTGTTTGAATTGACAATTGTGCGTCCTTGTAACATGGCTCCTCTTGGTAAATTATCTTCATTTTATTAGCACAAATAGAAGTTTGATTTGGTTGTCTTTGATCAGCTCTGCTTTTTTATTTTTTGCGATTAACCACCAACAAAACCAAACCGCATTTTTACAAATATGCATTATTTTTCACTTTTCGCTATAAGAAATATAGCCCCAAAAATATATCACCCTGATTTTTTTGGACATCATTTTATGCTGATACGTATTCTTAAACAAATTTGTTCAAATGAATCGCAATAAGCGTTTATTGATTGTTTTGTGCAAAAGTTCTATCGTATCCTAAATATGGTCTATTTTGCTGGCATTTTTAAAATCTTGACATTTTTGTAAATAGTAATGGCGGTGCTAACCGTTTTAAAATTTTTTATTGTGACTGCCACATTATGGCAGACACATTGGCCAATTTCCATACATTTTTGCGACCATTGTCATTAATACAGTGATCAATGCTGTAAAATTGTATTGATTGCTGTAAAAATGTCACATGCAGTGAAGGTGTTATTAAGCACAAGGGGGCCGAGGAATGGTTTTAAGTGTGTTCTGGGTGAGTGTTTATTAACTGTCTGGGGGATGGGCTAGCAGTGACCTGACCCTGATCACTGCTCCCGATGACAGGGAGCAGACGATCGGTGTCCTGTGACTAGGCAGAAGCGGGAAAGAAAGTTTGTGTTGTAATGTACAATGTTTAATGTGCAAAAGTACTTATTTTTTTTTTTCTGCTTTGCCTCCCCAGTTTCCTTCATCGCCACAGGAATGGCAGACTGTGGCATCCCATTTTGCCACCCATTGGGACTTTCCGAACTGCGGTGGTGCGATAGATGGGAAGCATGTCCACATTGTGCCACCACCCCATTCGGGGTCGTACTATTATAACTACAAGGGGTTTCACAGTATTGTGTTAATGGCGGTGGTGTCGGCACAGTATGAATTTCTGTATGTGGACGTGGGGAAGAATGGCCGTATGTCTGATGGAGGAGTATTCGCCCAGATGGAGTTCTACCGCCGTCTACAGACAGGTGGACTGGGATTGCCACCTGATTCCGATAATGTTGAAGAACTCCCCTTCGTCTTCATAGCTGATGAAGCTTTCAGTCTGGACGACCACGTCATGAGGCCATTCCCCCAAAGAACCCTCACCCCGGAGAGGAGAGTTTTCAACTACCGGCTGGCCAGAGTGAGAAGAGTTGTTGAAAATGCGTTTGGAATAATGGCCAGCCGGTTCCGTGTTTTTCTGACTCCAATAAACCTTGCGGAATACAAACTTAACTATGTTGTACTTACGTGCTGCATTTTGCACAACTATTTAAATAAAAACTCAACCAATTATTTATCTTCAATAGTGCCTGAGGCTGGACTTGTTCCTGAAACTCTGACAGGCCTGGATACTGGCCGTACTGGCTTGGCCCCCCAAAGTGCCCGTGAGGTTCGTCAAAAATATGTCACTTATTTTAACGGTAGGGGGGCCATTGCAATGCCACCCAATCTTTAATTTTTAACAATTAAAATAATAAAAGAACATCAAATCTGAATTTTGTTTTTTTGCTTGCTTTTGGTTTGTGCTGTCTCCTATGTTATCCTAGTGCACTTGTAGTGCCAAGTGTATTTTCAATAATTAAATAAGGCCCATTGTCACTGGATACACAAAATCACTTTTCACAAACTGGTATTGAGCATTGAAAGAATACGCCACACATTGTTGATTCTTCAAAATTTTAATTTGGCCACATTCACATGTGCCATTGAATATTTATAGGATTTTTATTTTTTTTGGGTTAATGTAACTTTCTTAAAAAACATTTTTTAGTTTCCTTTTTTTTAGATTTTTCAAAATTGTTTTTGTTTTTTTTGGTTTTTTAATTTTTGTTTTCTTTTTCGTAAAAAAATATGAAAAATGTAACAACAATCAGCCACAATATTTATAATTTAGGAAGTAACAATCTTTTAAGTAAAACAAGGGAAATGAAGAACATGATCGATATTATGGAGAAACGGATTATATTCTCCCCAAAATATCGATCATGTTCTTCATTTCCTGCTGCATATTGTCAATCCGATTCTTCAGGAGATCCAGGCTAGTTCGCGTGGCATCTATTTCCCCATTCCAGCACATTATCTGGCCAATCAGCCTTTGTGCGCTGTCACTGGAAAACGGGGCCCTTTCCACAAGCAGAACATCACCTACAATAGATGATAAAAATTGGTTCAAAAAATATGCAGTCATACATGGATTTCAACAAGCTGGGGTGTCAGACACTCACCTGGTGGGGTGCCCATCTCCCCTACTTCCTCCACCTCTCCTTCCTCAACCTCTCCTTCCTCCACATCCTCGGGGGGGGGGGGCACTGGTGCTTGGAAATGTGTCCCTTTCCACAACCAGAACATCACCTAAAATAGATGTAAAAACATGTGTTTTGAAATATGCAGGTATACATGGATTACCTGAAGCTGTGGTGCCAGACACTCACCTGGTGGGGTGCCCATCTCCTCTCCTTCCTCCACCTCTCCTTCCTCCACATGCACATCCACGGGGGGGATGGGGCTAACCTCACATTCATGCTGGCAAGGGTGGCGGTCCCTGGGATCCTGCTTTGTGAGTCTTTTCTCCCCTATGAGAAATTAACAAACAAAAAGGTATACTTTAGCACACAGATATTTAATGCCAGATCTAGGAAGATGAAACCTTGATTAGAAGTGTTGTACAATTGTTGGTTTATGAAGAGATGCAAAATGTGAAGACATGATAAATCAATTCACTTTGCCAAAAACTACAATAATTCGCTTTTTGTGCCAAGTTTCACACATGCCCAACCCCCCCCCCCCCCAAGTATACCAAGGAACCCCGTGTGGTTTACCCTAAAAATGTTCTCTGGTGTCCCACACTTTTGCTCATGAGTGCAGATGTGTTTTTAACCAGCTGCCAAGTGTCCTCTCCTTCAATTCCACTGAATGTTCTTTTCTAGTCATTGTAGTTTGAAACACATCTAAACCACAATGTCCTAATCTTTTTTTGGTTCCTAAAAATTACACTGCAAAAAAATGAGGATTAAACCCTGTATCATAAACGAGGTTTGACACGAACAACGAACAAGGGTTTGTTATTAACGATACGATTACTGTATCCACCAACATGAAAGCAGCAATTTTTAACATTGTACAAAGGTAAAGCATATGGATCAGTATGCAATAATCATAAAATAGGAACACACGACAAGTACTTACTTTTTTTAAGAACTTTCTTGATCCTTCTGTACTGATCCGGCTCCCTCAATTTAAGGTCGGACCACGGTTTCCTCAATTGGTCTTTTGACCGTCGTACCCCAAAACAATTGTACAGGGTCTTAACTACTTTGGCCATGATTCTGGCCTTGCGCAAGTTCGGATGGGTGTATGGTCCATGCTTGCCATCATAATCCTTACTTCGCAAGATTGCCACCATCTCCACCATCTCTTCAAATGCCATATTTGAGGCCTTAAATCTCCTCTTTCTGGATTGGGACGTCTGTGGCTCCGGGGATTCGTGACTGCTGGAGTCATTAATATCAAGCACCTGTTGTGTTTCCGCCATATTTCTCCTACTGCGCACCGTAGAGAAAAGGGGGCGGGAAATATTCTTGTAAAAGAACGTCATGGGCGGGCAACGCAGGCGTGGTTCTATGCGTGCGCACTGGATATTACGCTAAAATGCACATGTCGTACGTGCTTACGTACGTTATGTGCGCACAAAAGGGCGGGAAAAAAAAAACTTGACCAAAAGAACGTCATGGGCGGGCAACGCAGGCGTGGTTCTATGCGTGCGCACTGGATATTACGCCAAAATGCACATGTCGTACGTGCTTACGTACGTTATGTGCGCACAAAAGGGCGGGAAAAAAAAACTTGACCAAAAGAATGTCATGGGCGGGCAACGCAGGCGTGGTTCTACGCGTGCGCACTGTATATAACGACAAAATGCACATGTCGTACGTTCTTTTGCGAAAATAGGAACGGAAGTTGGGAGCAAGCAAAACGAAGGTAAGTTTAAACAAATTCCCCAAATCAGTGGCATATCCTGCTTAGAGATTGGGGTCTATATTGGGCTAAGATTAGGAGAGTCTGGGCTAACATTATTGTTTTTGGCTTGTGTATTGTCTTTCAGAAAAATGAATCAGAAATTTAAAGATCCTGAATTTTTGAGTCTATTTATTGACAAATACAAAGAGCTGACAAATCTGTGGCAAGTCAAGCACATTGATTATTATAATAAACCAGTAAGAAGGGCAACACTGGAGAAACTTCTGACATTTGTGCAGACTTAGATCCCAGAGGCAGACGTGGACTTTGTGGACAAGAAAATTCAAATATTGAGAAACATGTACCGAAAGGAGAATAAGAAAATCCAGAAATCCATCACATCAGGAGCAGCACCAGGTGATGTGTATGTACCCGGGCTGTGTTACTTTGACAAACTACGGTTTATTGGCGACCAGAGTAAAGCCAGGGAATCGCTTTCAACCCTTCCCTCCACCCTTCCCTCCACCCTTCCCTGCAGCATTCCCTCCACCTCAGCAGAGGCTGATGAGCAAGCTGAGCCTTCCATCCTGGAAGAAGCGGATGCACCCAGCTGGAGCCAGGTAGTTTGTTACAATAAATAGTGATATTCATAATATTAATGATGTTAACTAGATGTTAGAATTTAAACGCTATTATTGATGTTAAAAAAACAAATATTTTGACATATCAATTTACAGTAGTGGCCACAAATGTTTGTCACCAGCAGAAACAAGAAATAGTGGTGTCATAATGATACTCTTTTATATGTATTAACAGAATTTTGAAGTCAGGAGCTGAAAAATGATTATGATTGATGAACAAAAAACTAAAACGATGTCCCTTTTTTATACACAGGATGAGCTCAGCCAGGAGGAAGGTGTGGAAAGTGGCAGGCAGGAGGAGGCTGGGCCCACTGTCAGCCAGGAGGTGGCCGGGCCCACTGTCAGCCAGGAGGTGGCCGGGCCCACTGTCAGCCAGGAGGTGGCCGGGCCCAGTAGAAGACTCACACAATCACAGGTGCCTCCCCTCCGTCTTCCAGCAAAAAGGCCAAAGAAGATGACAGTCACACAGGAGGAATCCCTGCGCCTCATTCGAGAGGCTACAAATGTGTTAAGGAGCCCCCCTGAAGCTGAAGAGGCCTATGGCTGCTATATTGCCAGCCGGCTGCAGCAATTGGAGATGGGCCAACGCCTCCAGTGTGAGCGAATCATTTTCTTGGCCTTGCAGAAGGGACTGAGTGGCGAATTAACTGCCACCAGCGAAATTGTGGATCAAGTTCCTCCTGTTCCTCCTCCTCCTCCTCCTCCTGCCACAAGTACACCACCGGAGACACAGCCTCCCAGGAAGGCTGTAGGGAAGTCTGCAGGGAAGGGTGCAGTGAAGGGTGGAGCGAAGAGAAGAAAGTGATGACCTGGCTTCACTCTGGTCTGACCAAAGACGCAGCCTGTTGTACCACAGCCTGGGGACATATATACCATCTGCTGCTGCTCTTGATGTCTGGGATTCAGGGACCATATTGTACTTCTCAATATTTGAATTTTCTTTTCCACAGAGTTTAATGTTTGCCCTGGGGCCAAAAGGCTACACAAATGTCAGAAGTTTCTCCAGTGTTGCCTTCATTTTTTTTTGTTGAACCAGAATAAATGGATATTTTTTTGGGAAAATATAATTGCCTATGTGTTTTTTGGTCAAATACATTTTCGAAAAGACAATGTGAAATTAACAAGGGACACCAACCTCCTTGAGGTTCCAAAAAAAAAAAATTTTTATTGTGGTAACTTGTCACCAGAATAAAAATGAAAAGGTTATTGTGGTAATGACACACACAAAATAAAAAGGTTATTGTGGTAGCTTGTCACCAGAATAAAAATAAAAAGGTTATTGTGGTAATGAAAAAACCCCCCCAAAAAAATAAGGTTTTTGGTGTTAACTTGACAGAATAATTAAATATGGAGATCACAAGAAAATAATTGGTAAAGAATTATACGAAAAATATGGAGGAAAAAATAAAAAAAAGACGACTACCAACAAAAAAAAAAAACATTATTACTGAGATGGTGCTTTAAAATAAAAACAAGATTATTCATGAGATGAGGAGAAATAAGCCAGAAATGTGTTTTGTGAGAACTCTGTGAGTGAATATGAGCAGCAAAGCAACTTCGTTCTTCTAGCATTATAAAGACTTCGTTCTTCTAGCATTATAAAGAAGATGCGCTGCATTTAAACGAGCACAGAATTTGCAGCATGACGAATGTGCTACTTCCAATACGAACTGGAGTTTTACAAGACCGAGCACTTCCGTCTCGTACTTGCTTCAGAGCATGCGTCGTTTTTGGTCTGTCGGAACAGCATACAGACGAGCGGACTTCTACATCGGAACTGGGTCCGGCGGAGTTCCGTCGGAAAAATTTGAAGCATGTTCCATTTTCTAAAGTCCGTCAGACTTTTGCGAATCAAAAGTCCGTTGCAGCCCACACACGATCGAGTAGTCTGACGGAATCAGTCCATCGGACTTTGGATGTTGAAAAGTCCGCTCGTGTATACGCGGCATTAGTCATCCCCCTGTTTGACACATGCGTTACTCCATGTGTCAATACTGCTGCATACCTAAATAACGATTTTGGTAATACCGGTTTCCCTTCAGGTGATGTGTAAATGTCATCAATTATTGTGCAACCCTTTGTTTTCCAATATTGTTTTTCCCCAGGGGGGGCATTTTGCTGCATATCAGTAAGGACTGTATGATCTATCACTATGATTTCTCTGTCATTATTTTATGTGTTTCTTGTGCCGCTATTTTGGCAGCTTCATCTGCCCTTTTATTTCCCTTTGAGATGGGGTCCGTATATTTTGTGTGTGCTTGACATTTACAGATTGCAAGCTTTTTTGGTAACTGTATTGCATCTAGGAGTTCTAAAATGAAGTCCGTATGTGAAATTGGTTTACCACTGGAGGTGACCATCCCCCTGTTTTTCCATTGTTGTGCAAAAACATGTACTGTTGAAAAGGCATATTGACTGTCAGATTATATGGTTACAGATTTTCCTTCTGACAGTATGCATGCTCTTGTCAGTGCTACAAGTTCTGCAACTTGTGCTGAATAATGTTTTGGTAGTGGCCCCGTTTCCAAAATCTCATCCCGTGTCACTACTGCATATCCTGTTGCATTTGTGCCATCTGGATTTTTCTTACTAGAACCATCAACAAAAAGTGTCATGTCAGGGTTAGATAACGGTATATCTTGCAGATCACTTTGTGGCAGTACCTTTTCAGTGATGGCAGCAGCGCAGTCATTGGTTTTTAAAAAATTGAACAAGTGTGTATCTATCACAGGGTGGTGTCTGTGGATACACTGGTAAACAAAATGCCGCGTCCTAGTTATCACTTTGTGAATGTAAATATTGACAGGGAAAAGGGGAAGTAAGGAAGAAAAATAAAAAAAGGAATAAAAGAACCTTCACATAAAAGACCTCAGAAGAAAAAAAAATGTGGGTTCAGTTGGACTTTTTAGGCATAAAGAAAGTTGTGAACACAACCAGTATATTCAAAAAGAATTATTTCTATTTATTTAAAAAAAAAGAAAGACAATTTTTTAAAAGAACAGGGAAAAGTTCAATTTCCTTTTTACACAAAAAAGGGAAATGTTTCCTCCTTAAAACTACACATTTAAGACCTAATTGACATCCTATCAAACATAGTAAAATCCATTTCAAATTTCCAAAAGGGAAAGAGAAAAACTAAATATATATCTATACAAATATAGGATCAAGGATATCAATCATACAGTCAACGATTACATATATTTTTGGTGCTCTACATGTTTCGCGTCTACGATGACGCTTCTTCAGGAGCTGATAATAATGTTCTAAATTCTAAGGAGAGAATATAAATAAGTAAAAGAAGAAAAACATATATGTGTATAAAATACTAGAAAGAAAAAAACACACATCTATAAACATTCGTATAAATAAAATACATATATCCAAATATATATAACATATTTCGTTATATCACCCATCAAGGTACTAAGGTGTTAAAGAAAAAAAAAAAAAAAAAGGGGGGGGGGAAATTTCCTGAGACCACAATGTGGGGGCAGATATAACATTCCTATTTAATACCATATAGTATCAAACACTCGATACTTACATTCCTTCGTAAAGTGTGTCCCAAATAGGGAGATCACCGTTTCCAAAGGAGGAAGTTGGTACGATTGATTACACAAAACTTTTAACCACAGAGGGAAACAAAAAAGGAAGAGAAAGAGGGGGAGAGGAAGAAAGAAGAAAAAATAATTGTTGATAAATAATTTTTTGAGCTTAGTGGAATCACTATAAAGGTGTATTCACCTCATAAAGTTTAAATCTTCAGTGTTTTAGTAAAAATTCTTGAGGCGTAAGTGAACACAAGTAAATCCGTGATGGATACTATTTAGTATCCCCTGAGCTGTATAATTAGGAGATAAAGAAAAAAACATAATCAAAAGAAGTGGGGATTTTTGGGATATATAGATAATATCCAAAAACATAAAGAAATATATCCATAAGGATAAGAAGAAATATATATGGACTCACTATATAGGTGAAACACCAATTATTTAAACAGCAAAGAAAGAAGAAGAGCCAACAAAGAAGAATTGTGCAGTGTATGCTAAAGCTAAGCTATTGATAGTGCCTACACCATAATGAATTTAAAAGAGATGAAAAAAGTATATCAAATAAAAGCATATATAAAATTGTGTAGACCAATTACCTCAGGTTGCAAAAAACGAATCAAATTCCCAATGGGTAAAGAAGGAAAGTAAAGGGGAAATTTCCCTCCCCCCCCTTTTTTTTTTCTTTAACACCTTAGTACCTTGATGGGTGATATAACGAAATATGTTATATATATTTGGATATATGTATTTTATTTATACGAATGTTTATAGATGTGTGTTTTTTTCTTTCTAGTATTTTATACACATATATGTTTTTCTTCTTTTACTTATTTATATTCTCTCCTTAGAATTTAGAACATTATTATCAGCTCCTGAAGAAGCGTCATCGTAGACGCGAAACATGTAGAGCACCAAAAATATATGTAATCGTTGACTGTATGATTGATATCCTTGATCCTATATTTGTATAGATATATATTTTGTTTTTCTCTTTCCCTTTTGGAAATTTGAAATGGATTTTACTATGTTTGATAGGATGTCAATTAGGTCTTAAATGTGTAGTTTTAAGGAGGAAACATTTCCCTTTTTTTGTGTAAAAAGGAAATTGAACTTTTCCCTGTTCTTTTAAAAAATTGTCTTTCTTTTTTTAAAAATAAATAGAAATAATTTTTTTTGAATATACTGGTTGTGTTCATAACTTTCTTTATGCCTAAAAAGTCCAACTGAACCCACATTTTTTTTTTCTTCTGAGGTCTTTTATGTGAAGGTTCTTTTATTCCTTTTTTTATTTTTCTTCCTTACTTCCCCTTTTCCCTGTCAATATTTACATTCAGCAGCGCAGTCATGTTTTATGACCATCAGCGGGAAGTGGTAGTAGTGCGGATGGGTTTAATGTAGTACACCTCTGTATTGTTAAGTGAGGTTGTGTCAAGAGTATTGTCATACAGGAAAGGTGTCGTGCTGGGCTCAAATGTGATACTTTTTGTTGTAACAGGATAACAGACACTGCATGTGGTACCTTTCATAGTTAGTAAAGTTGAATAAAGACACCAGTCCATCCGGTTCAGCCTGAGTGAGTGTCTAGCCCCTACCCCTGTACACCCACATCGGTCTCCACCCCCAAGGATCCAACGTCCCCATTCATATACCAGGGCCAACCCGGGACAGAAGCCAATCAACCCACCTGCATGTCCCTGGAGTGCGGGAGGAAACCAGAGCACCCGGAGGAAATCCACGCAGGCACAGGGAGTACATGCAAACTCCAGGCAGGCAGCGCCATGATTGGGATTCGAACCAGCGACCCCCTTCACTGCTAGGTGAGAGTGCTAACCACTACACCGCTGCTGCTACCAGTGCTTGTACACAGGGTGGAAGTGCTCTCGTTGCACTATCTAATTCTGTAGAGTAATCCTTCCTCTAAAACCACCTGTGCCTCTCCTGCTATGAGACCCCTCTGGTTCTGCCTCAGCAGTGTACTCTTCTGCATCCTCCTCTCCTTCATCACCTTGCACAAAAACCTTTACTTTCACATTCTTTTTTGCCTTTGTTTTCAAATACTTCTCAGAATGCTTAGCATATTGTAAAACATCTAAAACTGATGCAGTTCGGTAAGTAACCATGTATTTAACAATGTAATCCTTATGATCCTGTTTCAATCCAATTAAAAAAGCAATCTTTAGCTGTTGTTAATATGCGCTATTCACATCCTCAGCTTCGGGGAGCCCGGAGAACACTCTAAAAATATCTCGTAATTTATTTAGGTAGTCACTGACACTTTCCTTGTCTTCTTGTACTGTCATATTTATTTATCAGTCCGTTGTACCTATCTGAGCTGGCATCTGTTCAGTAAGGCAGTCAACCTGTTCCCTAAGTCTGGGCTTTCTGGAGGCAATGGATCCCCCCGTCCCTGTGCATTTGCTGTGGCGCAGGGGTCCCAATCCCCCTTTACCGAGGCCCAGTCTGATCCTAATACTCTCCTCAGGGCTCTCTCTACTTCCGCCCCATTCAATTTATAACTGTTCCGTAATCCCTCTATGTTTTCAATGAATTCAGCTGGACCTAATTTTGGATGTTTTATGTGTTCTGTAGCCTTTTGTATATCACTGTCAGTCCATGGTCGAAAACAGTCATAGTCAAGGGATATGGCTGGCCCAGTGCATCATTCTGTCCTCCCCTTGGGTTTGGGACCTCTATCAAGGGGTATTCCTCACCGTCCTCCACACTATACCTAATAGGAGGTTTATTTAGTCTCTTGGCTCCTGCTGGGGCACCTAGTGCATGAGATATGGCGTCAGTTAATGTTTCAAGGATCGATCTGTTCATCTCCAGGACTGAACTACTGTCTGGAGAGATTGAGGAAGTGGAGTTGGGGTTTTGTTCAGAGGCGGTTCCTTTGACAGGGGTGGATGTCACAGGGAAGGTGTTACTCTGGGCAGTTACTTGCACCTGAAGGGGAGGACCATTATAAGGCGGTGGTCTCTGGGTATAGCAGATGAGATCATCCTCTTTGTCCACTAGGGACAATTGGGCTTGGCATTTTTCCTTTGTTCTTCTTCCTTCTACCCTAATTCTAGCATGCTGAAGCCAATACTCCGCCATTTCCAACCCATACCTTTTTTAAACTTTGGGTCCTAACATTTTAAGCTTATCCACAGGGCCACAAAATAGAACTTTCTTTCTTTTTAATTAATTTTTTAGTATTCTGATTCAGAACTTAGCCTTTTGACTTTATAAATGTACCCAAATATAAACAGCATTGCATCATTAACACTTCACAGTTGAAAATCTGTGAATTCTAAAAATAACTCATCCAATATAAATATTTACTTTAAGACTATTATTCAGACTTTCTTTCCCACCAAAAGTCCTAATATTTTCACAGATGCACAAATTAACCTCTGTCAGGCAATCTGCATTTTCTTGTTTCCGAGAAACAGCTTCTTGACCATCATAGTAATGAAAACATTCTCAGCCTTTTTTTTCTTTTCTTTTCACATTCATCAAGCCACCTGATAATAAAACGTGTCCCATCTACCCAAACTATAAACAATTTCTGCCACTTGCTTCCTGTAACACCATGGCATGCTAAAATAATAAAGCAACCTGGTGTTATCAGTGTACCTTTTTTTCTTTTATGCTAAGTTTCAATATTTACAATATAACCCTTCTGTATTGTCATAGCTAATCAAGGGTTAACTTTTACAACTTCTGACAGGAGCAATCCTCACTCCTTACATGAGGGGAGGGGGAGGGGGTAACAATACAAGAGCAAAAACATCAGCACTCCCCACACTATCGAGAGAATCAAAAAGGGTTAAACATGAACAAAGATAAAGTAAACACACACAGAAGAAAGTTAGCCTTGCGATCTTTTTAGATCACTTAACTAAACAGCGCTTAAATAATCGGGCATCCAACCTCCCAACAGCGTCAGGCAATCAACCTCTGACGTTCAGTATACCTCAAATCTTTTTGTTATCTGTCCGGACAGCGGGCGACGTAATTTTTTACCTTAGACAACGTCCCCAAGTGTCTCTACGAGCATTGGACCACCTAGAATATTATAGGATCAATACCAATGTCGGCAATTACAACACATTAAACCAGAATCAAAGCGAAAGAGAAGAAAAGACTCTTAGAAAGAATTAAGAATAATTTAAATTATCTTACCTCTCAAACACCTGGACTGGATCACACAAGGTTCGGAAACAGACAGTGGAATCCAGATCTTAGACCCCCGCCCCTTTTTCACCAAATAACATTGAATGGGGGGTCGGTTATTTTCAGTGAGCTTCAAAGTCCAATACTCACCGAAGTTTTGTCGGGGCCGTCTGATCTGAAAACCAGCGTGTTGTTTCAGGCTGCGAAGGACCAAAAATGTTAGGAATCTTCTCTTGTGATCAGTCAAAACTCCAGATGTATTGAGAAGCAGACAATTTATTTCTGATGTGGCCCACAACAGAGAGACATGCTTACAGGACAAAAGCTGAAGAAAGATGTCCCCTGAAAAGAACGTGTCCCGCCTCCTCATACTCCACAAGAAAAACACCTCTATGCTTCTATTGGCTGAGGAAACATAAATAACGTTGTCATGGTACGAACTGGTACCTTTATTTTTTGGCTATTCATGTTCCTGTACATTCTTAGGCTATCATATTTAGTTAAATCTAATGATTCTACAACTTACTATGGAGTTAATTAAGACAAAACAATACAATGAGTTAATACAATAATGTGCTCAGAAGTAAGCTCTTTAAAAAATCAGTCTCAGGACTATTGTTTTTCTAACACTCACACAATAAACATTTAAAACTTTTCTAACAAGTAGTGCACCTCAACCCTATGAATTGTGGACCTATACCAGTCCTTAAGGAATAGCAGACTGTACCTAACCCAACCCTATGTACTGTAGTACCCTATACCTTACCAGTCCTTATAAGGACCTTTGTGGAACAATTAGGTTGTGAATGATTAGCAGACTGTACCTCAGTCCCTATACTGATAAAGGACTACTGCAGCAGAAGGGCAGCAGTCAGCAGTAGTGCACCTCAACCCTATGTATTGTGGACCTATACCAGTCCTTACGGAATAGCAGACTATACCTCACTCAACCCTATGTACTGTAGTACCCTATACCTTACCAGTCCTTAGAAGGACCTTTGTGGAACAAGTAGGTTGTGAATGATTAGCAGACTGTACCTCAGTCCCTATACTGATAAAGGACTACTGCAGCAGAAGGGCAGCAGTCAAGTATAATATTCTTTCTATATTTGGAAGAAAGAATACTATACGTGTACAAGCCTATTACCATACCAGTCCTGAAAAGAACCTTTTTGGACCTAATAGTAACAGCTACTGATTAAACTGACTGTCCCTCACTGCCTCACACACAGCTTCCTGCCTGTCCCTATTTAAACTGACAAAACAGAGGCTGCTGGAACAATAACTTGAATAGCACTTTTGTGGACCTAATAGTAACAGCTAATGATTAAACTGACTGTCCCTGCAGCACACAGCGTCCTGTCCCTCTCTCTACACTGACAAAAGACAGGCTGCTGCAAAAATCAGTAGCACAGCAGTGCCTCAAACCTATATCCTGAACTACACCTAACACCTATACCAGTCCTGAAAATAACTTTTGTGGACCAAATAGCTAGCGATTTGGGTCACTGCAGTCTCTCCCTGCTCCACACAGCAACCTCTCCCTATAGTGACAGAAGAAAGAATGTAAAATGGCCACCAGATCGGGTCTATTTATAAGTTAGGGGGAATGTCCAAGTGTCCATGTGCTGTAATGTCTCAATTGGCTGTCCTGTACCTCATGATGGATGTGTCATCATAGGTCAAAGTTCTTTTACACAGTAAACACGGAAGTCCGCCGGGCGAACCGTTCGGCCATCCCTAGTGGTGGGACGATGCGGACGTGCTTCCCATCTATTGCTCCTCCACAATTGGGAAAGTCCCAACAACTGGCAAAGTGGGAGGCCACAGTCTGCCATTCCTGTGGCGTTGAAGGACACTGTGCAGTGAAACAAGAACCAAAATTAGTAATTTGACAAATCAACATTGCAAGCAGATTAGACCAACATTTTTGGTCAAAATTAGTATAACATTTTGGGAACTGAGTATTTAAAGCCTAAAGTATAAGGTCCCCTTATGAGAGTCATCACCACCCCCATCCCACCCCCAAAGTAAAGTCATCAGAGAGAGGATTGCTATCAGCTGAGCTAGCAGTTGGGGGAGGGGGGTTCCTAATGAGTTTGGCACAAACCCAAAAAATTTAAAAAGTGACTCTGCATGAATTGAAGGACACACATCACATTTTTATACATTATAGGGGGTGTTTAGGGGAAAACAATACTATGGAGCTGACATTGGTAAGTGACTAGACTATAGTTTTATGGGCCAAGAAGAGCATGGTGGGGAAGTTAGTGAGGCAAATATGCCTGAGGACAAAGGGGCATAGTATATGAATTCGAGCATATTGCAATGATGGTAATTAGGGAATGAGGAAAGAAATGCAAGACATTAGCAATCATGAAATACATAGAATGTGATGTTAAAGGATAAAACTTACCTTTATATACTCCTTCTGCAGGACCTGAATGATGGCAGAACAGGTCTCTGGAATAATGATCCCCAGAGCCTGGGGGGAGATGCCTGTAGAGAACTTGAGGTCATGAAGGATTTTCTCTGTCGCCAAGTAGCGTAACGTGGCGATGAGCCTCTGCTCCGGAGTGATGGCTTGCCACATGCAGGTATCCTGCCTGCTGATATAAGGGGTCAGCAAAGCCAGCAGACGGTGAAAAACGGGGTCCCTCATCCGGAGATAATTCCTGAAATCATCAGGATTATTCTCCAGGATCTCACGGAGCAAAGGCATGTGCGAGAACTGGTCACGGTGGCGCAACCAATTCTTGGTCCACAAACACCTCCCCTCCCTGTTCATGGACCGGGCTTGTGTCAAAGTAACAACCCCAACACGAAGCCCCTGCACAGCACAAACTCTACGACGAGTACTGTGACGAACGCTGGTGTCAGATCCCTGCCCTCCTCGCTAACTGGCGACAAAGGACCGGCCAACCTCACACCACGCTGTCACTTACGTAACAATGCCACACTCAGCTGCACCCAGCACAAAGATTTTCCAGCTTGCGGGACCACAATCTAGGTGCGGGCAGCCTGAGAGCGATTGTCACTGGGCTAATTACACAATTAACCCTTTAACTGCCACCACCCCCGTTTAAAAGACAGAGCCGGGGGGACTCGTAATTTTAGCAACACCAATTATAAGTTTAGAATAAGCGCCTGCAACACACACTGCCACCACAGACAGGTCTGCTCAGTGCCTTACTCTACCACAGTAGCGCCCTTTTAAGAGACAGGTTCGTTTATAGTTTGCATCAAGAGCTTTAAAGACAAGGTTAACAGTTTTCAACATAAGGATTTATTATGAAAAGGTCAAGGTTGGTGCGAATAAAACATTTACAGAAAAAGGATGTTTCAAAAAATAAAGACAATATACAGCCACAAAGAAATAAGGTAGAATTGAGAAGGAAGAATACTTGCATTTAATGTCCAAGGGTTGATCAGAGTTCAATCGATGAGCAAAGGTAATCGGTTCTCAAACTTGGCAGATGTTCCTGCTTGGATGATAAAAGGAGAACTGACCATTGCCTTGGCCTCTCCTCTTTTCTGTCAAATCAAAGGGGGTGTTGACAGCGAGTGTGACGGACTGGGGTTTATATGGTCACAAAACAGACACCCCAAAGCAAAGTACATATTCATTTTTTTTTTTTATATTTCTAAACATCTCCCTTCTATTCTATTAATAACCAGTAGATGGCAGAGAAGGTACACAAACAGAGTCTATATAAGGCCACACACCATGTGACTGGAAATTAAACTACTTCCAGCCATAAAGTCAGTGGTCATATCTCATGCTGTTTGTGTGATTCTTTGCAGTCCACTCCAAGCTGATCACCTTATCTCATCGCGTCTACAATCATCGGCTCTCTTAATTCACATTTTGAGGCCGGTAACATTTTGGGGGCTCGTCCGGGATTCGTTGTGTTACCAGTGAGAGGGAAGCGCGAGACGAGCGTGAGCCTGCTACAGAGCTACAAGGAGAGTCGTGAGAGTCGACTGCCTCGTGAGTGCAAGTCTTCAGATTGCAACAGAGATGGCGTCTCCTCGTCGTGCGCTGATGTGGGATATCCAGAAACAAATTCATCTGCTTAATGAAGAACAGCTGCATAGCCTTGCTATTACGCTGGGAGATGAAAGAGAAGTGGACGTTCCATCAGTGACTGGTACCAACGAAATGGAACTTGTTGAATTTATTAAAGGCTACTTGAGAAGTGATCAGCTGGAAAAGTTGGAAGATCAAGGTATGTCTTACCTACTCATCATCCAAGACAAGATCAATGAACTAAAACTTAACAAGGAAAGTACACCAACTGTGGACATTGCAACCGCTGCAAAAAAAATAAGTAGTGGGACTGCAAGGACTGAACAGGTATCGGAGGTGGTGAGATTAACTGATGTTGTTGCTTTATTGCCACGTAGAGAATTTAAAATGCATGGTGGTGTAATTTCAGATCATGGTTCGGACATGAGTTACAGTAGCGTGTGCAGACAAATTGACGAGGGTCTAACAGAAAAATTCCCTGAATCTGAAATTATACGCACAGTGTTGAGAATAATCAAACCTGGTAATTTTAAAGATATGTTGACTGACAAAGATGATCTTACTGTTGCTGAATTGAAAAGGTTTTTGAAGTCACATATGAGAGAACGAAGTGGTAATGAGTTATTTCAGGACCTTAGCAATGCTGCCCAGCAAGAAAGAGAAACAGCACAACAATTTGTTTACAGGCTAGTGGGGTTAAAACAAAAAGTTCTGTCTACATCACAGCATGATAGGCGAGAGCTTAGCTATGACAAAAAACTGGTGCAAGGCATATTCCTTCATACACTGTATCAGGGACTAAATGAGAAAAATTCTAATGTTAGACGAGATATCAAGCCTTATGTGTCTGATTTGACAGTAACGGATGACTTTATCATAGAGCAAGTCACCAGATCAGTTGATGAGGAAACAGAAAGGCAGAGACGCTTAAACAGTGCACCTAAACATAAACCTCTTACTGTTCATTCATCACAGACACCAGGGAATAGTGAAAAAGACACCTTGCAACAGAGAGTTGAGGGAGATGTTAAAGCAAATCACACTGCATTAATGGAACTAACAACACAGGTCTCTGCTCTCACAAAGAACCTGGAAAAGATGATGAAGCTAACTCCTATTGTTGGAAACCAAATGACTAAGCCACTAACCAATGTTCAAGTTCCAGATACAACTCACTGCAAGCCCAGGTGTGATGATTGCATTAAACGAGAGAGTCAGAACTGCTACCATTGTTTCTACTGTGGTTGGACAGGACACAGAGCGGTTGATTGCTTGAAGAAAAGAAGGCAGTCGGGAAACGACAGACGGTCACTGGGAAAGGGACAACCAGTGACCACCTCAAATGATCTGTCCCATGCTAAGGTAAACAGGGTATTCACCCACCGGTCAACTAGAACACTCCCAAAAGAAAATGGATTCTCCAAACAACACGTAGCACAATTAATTGGAGGAAAATGCCTACTGTCATGTCGGATGAATGGTGTACCGGTTGACATGTTGATGGATACAGGAGCTCAGGTCAGCATTGTCGGGAAGGCATGGTTAGAAAAGTTTCTACCCAGTGTCTCCATTAGGCACATACAAGATTTACTTTGTGATGACAACTTATCCATTACAGCTGCAAATGGTTCTATCATTCCATTCATCGGGTGGATTGAAGTCTGCCTGGAATTCGAAAGTAGTGGACATGGAAACTCAGCCATTTATGTGCCAATGCTGGTGAGTGACTGCTGTAATGACAATCCAATTCTTGGGTTTAATGTTATCGAAGAATTGATCAGAGAAAACCGTGACCGACCAAACAGCACCCAAAACCTGACTATCTTGCTGAGTGAAGCTATGAAAGTAAGACAGAGTGTAGCGAATAACATTGTCAATGCTGTCAGTCAAGCAACTGACCCAGGAGAAATATTCGATAGTCGTATGGTCAAAGTGGGGAAGAAGGGACTCCAGATTAAAGGAGGCGAGCTCTGTGAAGTCAAATGCAGAATTAGAGCGTGGCCGAAAGGAGGAATCATGCCATTTGAACCACTTCCCGAATATCCAGTTGAGGAAGGACTTGAACTATTTCCTTCAGTGGTAGATGTGCCAAATGGGTACTGGTGAACATACCTATACTGAACCGTGCTCAACATGACATCTACCTTCCACCCAGAACAGTATTGGGTACCATTTCTCCAGCAGCTGAGATTCTACCATTGTCTCCAAACAAAGACGATGGAAAGGGAATTGACCAGAAGAAAAGGGTGTTTCATGTAAACCAGTTGAATCAAGTGGACACTGGAAATCAGCTACCCACTAACAAATCTGTTAAGTGGCACCCACCTATCAATTTGGAAGATCTCTCAGAAGAAGAACAGGAGATAGCGAGACAAATGTTATATGATGAATCAGATGTCTTTGCTCGAGATGAGGGAGACATAGGATGCATCCCTAACCTGAAACTGAGGATAAATCTGAAAGATGAAACTCCTGTCCAGAAACGCTACAATTCGATACCGAAACCCCTATACAAAGAAGTGAAAGAATATATCCAAAACCTTCTTGACCGAGGTTGGGTAACAAAATCTTCTTCCGCATACTCATCACCAGTTGTTTGTGTTCGAAAGAAGGACAGTAGCCTACGACTATGTGTTGACTTTAGGGAGTTAAACAGAAAGACTATCCCAGATAGACATCCACTACCCAGAATACAAGATCTGCTGGATAGTTTAGGAGGATTTACGTGGTTCTCAATCCTGGACCAGGGTAGTGCGTATCATCAAGGCTTTGTGCATGAAGACTCCAGACATCTGACGGCTTTCAGCACCCCCTGGGGACTCCTGGAGTGGAACCGTATTCCATTTGGATTAACGAATGCCCCAGCAGCTTTTCAGAGATGCATGGAGAATGTATTAGAGGGCATCAGAGACAAATGTTGTTCTCCATACTTGGATGACGTACTTTGCTACTCCAAAACTTTTCAGGAGCATGTCAATGATATTAGGCAAGTGCTTAGTCGAATGCGTGAGCATGGTATCAAACTTAGACCGAAGAAGTGTGAACTCTTTAAACGACAGATTCGATACCTTGGACGAATGGTGTCAGAAGAAGGCATAAAAATTGACCCAAAAGATCTTGAAGCGGTATTACATTTGAAAAGGAAAGAACCAAAAACAGTGGGAGGAGTCAGATCTTTGTTATGATTCCTGAGCTACTACCGGTCCTTCATTCAAGATTTCTCTCGACTTGCTAAACCACTGTATGAACTTTTGCAGAACACTGAGAAAGAATCTGCTACATCCATCCCCAAAAACAATCGGAGGGAATCTACAAAGAAAAACGGGAACAAAGCACAAGTGCCATCTAAAACACTGATTCAATGGACACCCAAACATCAAGCTGTAGTATCCAGATTGGTGGACATGCTAACCAATCCACCAATTCTAGCATACCCTGATTTTGACTTACCCTTCGTCTTACACACTGATGCTTCCAATGAAGGCCTAGGTGCTGTACTATACCAACGACAAGGAGAAAAACTTCGTGTTATTGGGTTTGGCTCCAGAACATTGACTCCAGCAGAGCGCAATTACCATCTTCACTCTGGTAAACTTGAGTTTTTAGCTCTCAAGTGGGCAGTCTGTGACAAATTCAGAGATTACTTGTACTACGCTCCAACATTCACCGTTTACACAGACAAAAACCCATTGACATATGTATTGAGTACTGCCAGACTGAATGCTGTGGGTCATCGCTGGGTTGGCGAGTTGGCTGATTTCCACTTCGATATCAAGTACAGGCCAGGTAAACAGAATGCAGACGCAGATACACTGTCACGATTTCCGGTGGAACTCACGAAGAATCTGAGTGAGTACACAGAGCTTGTACCATCTGAGGTTGTGTCAGCTATGTGGCAAGGGAGCAAAGCTGTTGACGAAGAAGAGGCAATATGGGTGGCTTCATTGACTCTTCACTCAGAAAGTGATGTGGCCGAAGAATTGCTGAAAGGACAGACAATCTGCCCAATGACTCAGGAGAATATCAGAGCATTACAACAAGACGATACCAACATTAGAGAAGTGGTCTGGCTAAAGGAGAACGACTGGATTCCAAACCACAAAGAAAAGGAGAGTATGACCAGCAAAACAAGACGTTTGATACATGAATGGAATAAACTTAGAGTCGATGAAGGAATCCTCTACCGACACTCTGGAACCCGAAAACAGCTAGTTCTACCAGAAAAGTTAAAACCATTGGTCTTAAGAAATCTTCATGATGACATGGGTCACATTGGTACTGACAAGGTAACCCACCTAGCACGTGAACGATTTTACTGGCCATTTATGCAAAAAGACATTGATGAATATGTGCTGAAGAAGTGCAGCTGCATCAAACGAAAGCGTCCAAATATCACCGAAAGAGCACCTATGGGTTCGATTACTACCAGTTCACCTTTGGAGTTAGTATCCATTGATTATCTTCACTTGGAGAAAAGCAAAGGAGGATATGAGTATATACTTGTAATAGTTGACCATTTCACACGCTTTACACAAGCGTATCCAACTAAGAACAAATCTGGAAAAAACGGCGGCAGAAAAGATCTTTCAAGATTTCATACCACGTTTTGGCTATCCAGAGAAACTCCACCATGACCAAGGAAGAGAATTTGAAAACAACTTATTTCAGACATTGCAACGATTGGCAGGGATTTCTCATTCAAGAACTACTCCATACCATCCACAGGGTAACCCAGTGGAGAGACTGAACCGTACTTTGTTACAGATGCTTCGCACCTTAGAGGAAGAGAAAAAGTCAGATTGGAAAGAACATCTTCCACATATGGTTCATGCATATAATTGCACCAGGCATGAAGCCACAGGATACTCGCCATTCTTTCTATTGTATGGAAGATCTCCTCGTTTGCCAATTGACCTAATGCTCAACCTAAATTTGGAAAAGGAATCAGAAAGTCAACCAACATTTACTCAGAAATGGGCATCTAGAATGCAAGAAGCTTACAAAATCGCATCCGAGAATAGCAAAAAATCATCTGCTAAAGGGAAGAAGTACTATGACAAAAAGATAAAAGGAGCACCTCTTCAACCGGGTGATCGGGTCTTAGTACGAAATCTCTCTGAAAGAGGAGGACCTGGTAAACTTCGTTCATACTGGGAAGAATCAGTACACAAAGTGGTAGAAAGAATCAAAGATGGGCCTGTGTACAAAATTCAGCCTGAAAGTGGTAAAAAGACTATTCGAGTACTGCACAGAAATCTTTTACTACCAGTAAATGACCTACCAATTGAAGGACACATTCCAAGAGTACCGATGAAACAAAGACAATCAAGTAACAGAAAGGATGCCAGAATGGATGTGGACCAGGAGGAGGAATGTTCAGATGAAGAAAGATGGTATTATCCTTATATACCAGAGACTACAGAAAGTCATGATTGTGTTGTGTCTCAACCAAACTCTCAAAACGTACAGAAAATCCCATTAAGAGTTTCTGCTGAGGAGTTCTATCCTACAACTACCACACCCAATCTTGAACAAGAACAAAATGATGGAACAGTAGTTGGCGACCAAATCTGGGCTACAGACATGGTGGGACTAGACACTGCAGAATTACCCTCATTAAGTCAAGACTTACCTGTGAACCAAGATATGCAAATGGAAAATTATGTTGATGGAGAAGACTCAACTCCTGTCAGAAGATCTACCAGACAAGTTAAGCCTAAAGAGATCTTTACATATGACACACTAGGTCAGCCAAGATACATACCAAGTCAGATTCACACCATACAAACTCACACAATGCTAGCTACTCCCAGGTCATGCCAGGTAGTTAACATAGCTCCTTGGTGGCAACAAGTACCTATTTGGGTTACTTAAATCACTAAATAGTGTTCAGATACCAATTGAGTTTAATGTCGGGAGCCATTAACTGAAGGAGGGGAGAGTGTGACGGACTGGGGTTTATATGGTCACAAAACAGACACCCCAAAGCAAAGTACATATTCATTTTTTTTTTTTATATTTCTAAACATCTCCCTTCTATTCTATTAATAACCAGTAGATGGCAGAGAAGGTACACAAACAGAGTCTATATAAGGCCACACACCATGTGACTGGAAATTAAACTACTTCCAGCCATAAAGTCAGTGGTCATATCTCATGCTGTTTGTGTGATTCTTTGCAGTCCACGCTAAGCTGATCACCTTATCTCATCGCGTCTACAATCATCGGCTCTCTTAATTCACATTTTGAGGCCGGTAACACGACCAGTGACCAATCGTCTGGTCATCTTGTTTAGGGGTTGGTTGCTGGGAGGTGTCTACACTCATGACCCTGTCCCAGGTACACTTTGTGATACATATTCATATCTCTGCCTCTCTACTGTTTATAGACTGCAGATATCCATTTTAGTGATCAGCATGATATTTGCTTCAAAACAAGTCCACACATGACAGGTTTCCCATTTCAGGGTTACCTAGGAGGAGTAAGGGGTCCCAGTGGCTTCCCATATGACCTGACATAGGGGTGTTTGGACTTGAAATGTTAGAAATTATCCGAGGAAACCAAATATATCCATATTATGGCTGTGCTATGATGGCTTTGAAAGTTATAAAAAATGTTGAAATTTCAAAAACTTTACTAATCTTTCTGCCGTCTGTGGTTGGAAGTATTTACGACGGGTATCTGTTTGTTCTCTGAATGGAGAAAGTGACAGTTTTACGACAGGCCGGAATATCTTGCCAGGCAACTTGAGCCTTTTTTATTGTCCTAGCCTGGCTCTGTTTTCTCTGCTAAGATAACCTTTCTTTCCTTTTGAAGATGTTAAAACATTTGGAATTCCTAAGACAAGGGAGGGGGGAGTTTTTACAGATGTAAGTAAGTTTACAAGGTAGCCAAACTGTCATGGCTGCGTTCCACACAAAATGGCAACTAGTTAGAATATATCCTGGCTCAGACGTGATATCGTTACAAGTATGTAGACGAAACATGGTTTCAAAACGGTCGGCTCGTCAGAACGGACAACAGAAAGCACCGATAAACAGCAAGGCCTGAAAGAACGACCTGAATAGCAGAAGCAAGCAAACAATAAGAAATGCCTTTCAAAGTGTACTATACCAAGATATAGTCCACAATGAGAAACAAATACTTACTGACTGCACGCACTGATTATCAGATACGCACACACAAGCACAAACCGAAGAGCAGTAGCGATCTGAATCACTAATCTGAAAAGCGCGAGTCGTCTCTCACCAAACTTCTACTAACACGAGATCAGCAGAAGGAGCCCAAAGGGTGCTGGACGTGGTGCTGAACTTTCCTTTTCTAGGCCCGCCGTACACGGCTTACGTCACCACGTTCTTGGCAACCGCAAATTCCGACAACTTGGTCCGACCGTGTGTATGCAACATCATTTCCGGACCGGGTCCGGAATGATTCCTTCGGAATAACTCAGACGGATTTGGTCGTCGGAATCTCCGATTGTGTGTACAAGGGCGTACACAGATAGGAACCTCAGGTAAGTGTTAGGGGGTGCTGGGGAGGCTGTTGCACACAGAAGGCATTTACCTTAATGCATAGAATGCATTAAGATAAAAAGCCTTCTGTCTGTACAACCCCTTTAAGCTCTGTCAGATTGGATGGAGAGCATCTGTGAACAGCCATTTTCAAGTCTTCCCACAGATTCTAAATTGGATTTGCTCTGAAGCAAGTACGAGATGGAAGCTATTGGCTACTGGCTATTGAACTTCCTTTTTCTAGTCCCGCCGTACATGTTGTACGATGGATGATGTGCAGTGTTAGTTTTCCACCACATATAGTATTTTGCTTTTAGGCCAAAAAGTTGAATTTTGGTCTCATCTGACCAGAGGACCTTCTTCCACATGTTTGCGTGTCCCCCATATGGCTTCTCACAAACTGAAAATTGGACCTCTTATGGCTTTCTTTCAACAATGGCTTTCTTCTTGCCACTCTTCCATAAAAGGCCAGATTTGTGGATTGCATGACTAATGCCGCATACACACAAACGGACTTCTCGTCGGATTTAACTCCGAAATACTTTTCAACGGCGTTCCGCCGAAATGGACTTGCCTACACAAGATCACACCAAAATCCGACCATCTAGAATGCGGTGATGTACACCAGGTCTGACAGAGACTAAAAAATGGAAGTTCACTTGCGAGTGCGCCACCCTTTGGGCCCCTTCTGCTAATTTCATGTTTATCTCGTATTAGTAGAAGTTTGGTGAGAGACGATTCGTGCGTTTCAGACTTGTGTTTTTTCAGATTGTTTAACTGTTGTTCAGTTTGGGCTTGTGGGGTTTGTATCTGCTTTTCAGTGCGTGTAGACAGTTCACATTTGTTAATTCAGTGCGTTCTTGTCTGCTCGTTGCTGATTTTCAGCTCGCGCTTCGCAGGCCTTGCTGTTCTTCTAAATTCGTTCTGACCAGCCAACCGTTTTGAAGCCATGTTGTGTGAACGTACTCATCGTAGAGTTCATGCTTTGCTTGGGCTTGGCGTTGGGGCTCATTCTTCGCCCCAAGCCCAGTCCATGAACAGGGCGAGGAGGAGTTTGCTTCGTGAGATCCGTGAGAATAATCCTGATGATTTCAGCAACTTTCTCATGATGACTGGCCCCCTTTTTCACCATCTGTTGGGTTTGCTGACCCCTTATATCAGCAGGCAGGATACCTGCATGCGGCAAGCCATCATTCCAGAGCAGAGGCTAGCCGCCACATTGTGGTACTTGGCGATTGGGAGAAGCCTGCAGGACCTCAAGTTCTCAACAGGCATCTCCCCCCAGGCTCTGGGGATCATTATCCCAGAGACTTGTTCTGCCATCATTCAGGTCCTGCAGAAGGACTATATTAAGGTAAGATTTATCCTTTAACATCACATTTTATTGTATTGAATGTTTGCTATTGCATTGTATTTCTTCAATCCCTAATTACCATGATGGCAATACGCTGTGAATGTCCCCTTTGTACTCATGCATGCTGTAATCTTTTAATGCTGCTTTTTTGTTCTGCATGCATATTTGCCTTCACTAACCTCCCCAGCATGCTATGCTGGGCCCATATCCACCTAGTCTAGTCACTTAACAATGTATTTTGTCAGCTCCATTGTAGTGCTCTACCCTAACCCCCCCCCCCCTTAAAATGTGTCAAAATGGTATGTGTATCCTTAAATTCATTTTAATCCCCCCCTTAAAGCGGGAGTCCGCCGGGAGTCCGCAGTTTTTTTTTTTTAAAAGCCAGCAGCTACAAATACTGCAGCTGCTGACTTTTAAAATAATGACACTTATCCGCCCAGCGCGCCCGCGATGTCGGCACCCGAAGCCGATCTCTCGATCGTCTCTCGGGTGCTGCCGCCGCCATCTTGGGTATGGGAATCAGGAAGTGGAGCCTTTCGGCTTCATTTCCCGGTTCCCTACTGCGCATGCGCGAGTCGCGCTGCGCAATAAGGATGGTCCCCACTGTCTCTGGGATCCGTGTGTTTCCCAGCAGGCAGCGGGGGGCCTTGAGAAAGGGGCGTAGATTCTGCAGAAAAGGGCGTACCTTCTACAGAATCTACGCCGGAAGTGGGTGCAGATACCTGTACTGTACAGGTACCTGTACCCCCCTCCCCCCTGAAAGGTGCCAATTGTGGTGCCGGAGGGGGGGAGGGTTCCAATGAGCGGAAGGTCCACTTTAGGGTGGACCTCCGCTTTAAAATGTGTCCAAATGGTATGTATATCCTTAAATTCATTTTTAATCCCCCCCCCTTACATTTTATCAATGGGCCATCAGAGGAGATGAGGAATCTGATAAGTGGGCCTTAATATTTTAGTATTTAAATAATACTTAAAATAAATGTTCTACTGATGTTGGGCAAGAATGTTTTTTTGTGTAATGTGCTTGCAATGTTATGTGCAAAAGTACTTATATTTTTTTTTTGACTCCCCAGTTTCCTTTAATGCCACAGGAATGGCAGACCATTTTGTCATCCGTTGGGACTTTCCCAACTGTGGAGGGGCTATAGATGGGAAGCACATCCACATCGTGACACCAACCTATTCAAGGTCATACTATTTTAACTATAAGGGGTTTCATAGTATTGTGTTAATGGCGGTGGTGTCAGCACAATATGAATTTCTGTATGTGGACATGGAGAAGAATGGCTGGATGGAGGATGGAGGAGTCTTCACCCAGACAGAGTTCTACCAGCATCTCCAGAGTGGTGGCCTGGGATTGCCACCTTATGCGGATAACGTGGAAGGACTCCCCTTTGTTTTCATTGCAGATGAAGGCTTCGGTCTGGGTGAGCACCTGATGAGGCCATTCCCCCAAAGGACCCTCACCCTGGAGAGGAGGGTTTTTAATTATCGGCTGGCTAGAGCGAGAAGAGTTGTAGAGAATGCCTTCGGGATAATGGCCAGCCGATTCCACCTGTTTCTGACAGCAATACATATGGCGGACTACAAACTTAATCATATCGTCCTAGCATGCTGCCTCCTGCACATTTTTTTAAGAAAAAATTCTAGAAATTATATTGCCTCAGTTGGGCCTGAGGCCGGACTTGTTCCTGAGAATCCTCTGGATACTGGCCGTACTGGCTTCGCCCCCCAAAGCACCCGTGAAGTTAGGGAGATAGATAAAATGTAAATTATTTTTTGGGTAGGGGGGCCATTGCAATGTCACACGTTGTTGATTAGCAGACTTTTTAATCTGTGCACATTCATTCACATGTGCATTTTTAATTATTTTTTTTTATATATTTTTTTTATAACAATATATATTTTTTTGGTTTTCAATTTTTTTTTTTAAACAAGCATGTTTTTGAACATAACATACACACAAATCTGGAACTTATAAAGTTCAACATCTATAAAATTAAGGCAATAAAAAAATTAAAATATTGACATTATAGTGTCAAAAATGTCTTGATATTGCCATAAATCATAGGCATAGGTGAATTTGTTCAAGTTTGACAGGTATTGTTTTATTTTTATTTTTATTTTAATATTTATCATTGGCTGAACTTTTTGAGACAGGAGGGCTTTGGTGGGGATCTAGGAAGTGTTTTCTCAACATGACCAGCTCCATTAACTATTGTCATATATTTTTCTCTACAGCAAATTCTCTTACTTGTTTTTACAAATAAAATATTTCTCCTTCCATCAACCATTGGCTCCCCTGAAGAAGCCTAATAGTAGGCGAAACATGTCGGGAATTTAACATCTGAATCGCCAAGAATTTGGTTATTTAAATGATGGACGTTGTACACTGTTTATATGAAAATTAATAATTGTTGTTTTCTAATTTTGTATCCATTGACCTTATTTGGGCCATTTTTAGCATACTCAATAAAATATCCCTTTTAAATAAATTCTATGTTCCTCACTAATATCAGCACCGCAACAGTCCCATTTACCCCTTCCCTTCTTTTTTAATATCTGAGAATTCCATATCAGTGATTTTGTCCCAGGTAAAAGATGGTGAACCGGAAATAATAGGCTTTTTCTCCAGAGGATTGATGAATATGGAAAAGACTTTTGACACAAATATGAAGCAATTGTTAAGTGTTTATTTTGCAGTCAAAGTAACAGAAAAGATAGTGAGATCTAGTAGGATCATATTACAGACACCTTATCGGTCAGTAAAAAATCTTTTAAAGAGAATTCATTCAGGTGAATTATATGACAAATATTGCCCATTTTTAAAAACTTTACAATCTAAACCCATACAGGTAGATGTGATAACAGAATATTCTCAGTTAAATGTATTCAGAAAGCCTGTAAATGGTATTGTTAGAACAAGTGCTGAGAGAGGCTTTGAGCCAGGATTTGTTAATGTTATTAAGAATTGTTCATGAGGTATGTGTTACCCAAAGCATGGTTATACTATTCAGCAAAAATTCTACAGAAAATGCTGAATTGCAAAATGCTAGAAGTACAGTACAGCACGCATTACTCTGAAACATTAAAGAGGAGAAGTAAATATATAGTTTGCTTCAATCTTCTAGGGTTGATTTAAAACTTTTCCTTTCGTTTGATAAAACAAAGGTTTTATATCATGACAAAAAAAGAGAAATTGCGTCTTGTTATAGTTTAACCACTTTCAGACCGGACCATTTTGCTGGTAAATGACCAGAGGTCTTTTTACACTTTGGCACTGCGCTGCTTTAACTGGTAATTGCGCGGTCATGCAATGTTGTACCCAAACAAAATTTGCGTCCTTTTCTTCCCACAAATAGAGCTTTCTTTTGATGGTATTTGATTGCCTCTGCGATTTTTATTTTTTGCGATATAAACGTAAAAAGACCGCAAATTTTGAAAAAAAATGATATTTTCTACTTTTTGTTATTAGAAAAATCCAATAAACTCAATTTTAGTCATACATTTAGGCCAAAATGTATTCAGCCACATGTCTTTGGTAAAAAAAAAGTCAATAATTGTATATTTATTGGTTTGCGCAAAAGTTGTCACATCTACAAACTAAGGTACGTTTTCTGGAATTTACGCAGCTTTTAGTTTACGACTGCCTATCTCATTTCTTGAGGTGCTAAAATGGCAGGGCAGTACAAAACCCCCCCAAATGACCCCATTTTGGAAAGTAGACCCCCTAAGGAAATTGATAAGAGGCATGTTGAGCCCATTGAATATTTTATTTTTTTGCCTCAAGCGATTGAATAATGACAAAAAAAAAAATTTTTTTTTTTTTTTACACAAAGTTGTCACTAAATGATATATTGCTCACACATGCTATGGGCGTATGTGAAATGACACCCCAAAATAAATTCTGCTGCTTCTCCTGAGTATGAGGATACCACATATGTGGGACTTTTTGGGAGCCTAGCCGCGTACGGGGCCCCGAAAACCAAGCACCGCCTTCAGGCTTTCTAAGGGCGTAAATTTTTGAGTTCACTTCTCACTACCTATTACAGTTTTGAAGGCCATAAAATGCCAAGATGGCACAAAACCCCCACAAATGACCCCATTTTAGAAAGTAGACACCCCAAGCTATTTGCTGAGAGGCATGTTGAGTTCATGGAATATTTTATATTTTGCCACAAGTTGCGGGAAAATTACAAACTTTTTTTTTTTTTTTTTTTTTTTAACAAAGTTGTCACTAAATGATATATTGCTCATGCATGCCATGGGCATATGTGAAATGACACCCCAAAATAAATTCTGCTGCTTCTCCTGAGTACGGGGATACCACATATGTGGGACTTTTTGGGAGCCTAGCCGCGTACGGGGCCCCGAAAACCAAGCACCGCCTTCAGGCTTTCTAAGGGCGTAATTTTTTGATTTCACTCCTCACTACCTATTACAGTTTTGAAGGCCATAAAATGCCAAGATGGCACAAAACCCCCACAAATGACCCCATTTTAGAAAGTAGACACCCCAAGCTATTTGCTGAGAGGCATGTTGAGTCCATGGAATATTTTATATTTTGCCACAAGTTGCGGGAAAATTACAAACTTTTTTTTTTTTTTTTTTTTTTCACAAAGTTGTCACTAAATGATATATTGCTCACGCATGCCATGGGCATATGTGAAATGACACCCCAAAATAAATTCTGCTGCTTCTCCTGAGTATGGGGATACCACATATGTGGGACTTTTTGGGAGCCTAGCCGTGTACGGGGCCCCGAAAACCAAGCACCGCCTTCAGGCTTTCTAAGGGCGTTACAGTTTTGAAGGCCATAAAATGCCAAGATGGCACAAACCCCCCCCAAATGACCCCATTTTGGAAAGTAGACACCCCTAAATTTAGGGGTACACTAGTGAGACTAGGTAATAAATGGCGGGTGCCCTGAAACTATAAAAAAATAACTAACCAACCAGCGTCACCTGTAACAGTTATATGGTGATCACTGGTGAAAGGGTTAACTAGGGGGCAATTAGGGGGCTTTATGCGGTAGTATATGGGGGTCCCTGGCGCTATAAAAAGCTGCAGCGAACCTAAATACCTACCTGCCTAACTAGCGTCACCTGTGACACTAATACAGCGATCAGAAAAACGATCGCTTATTAGGCTGGGTTCACACTGGAGCGATGCGGGAACGCCACGAATGCGCGGCGGGTTCCCGCATCGCATGCCTCCCGGCGGCAGTTCACAAATGTTACTGACACCCCCAGATCAGTTCGCATATCGCAGTGCGATCTGCAAACTCGGATCGCATGGTGTGAACACCCATGCGATCCGATTCTGCTGCGGGCCAAAAAAAGGGTCCCGTGCGAATTTGCGGCGGGTGCGGCGGGTGCGGCGAATGGCTGAACTCGAATCGCACAGAGATCGGATGTGATTTGCACTGCAGTGCGGTGCGAATCACATCCGTTCTCATAAACCGCTGCAATGTGAACCCAGCCTTAGTGACACTGGCGACGGGGGGTGATCACGGGGTTAAACCTTTATTGGGGGGGTTAGGGGGGTACCTTAGAACTAAAGGGGGCTAACCCTAACTGCCCTAACAGTTATTAGTCACAAATGACACCCGCCGGGTGATCAGGGGGTTAAACCTTTATTAGGTAATAAATGGCGGGTGCCCTGAAACTATAAAAAAATAACTAACCAACCAGCGTCACCTGTAACAGTTATATGGTGATCACTGGTGAAAGGGTTAACTAGGGGGCAATCAGGGGGCTTTATGCGGTAGTATATGGGGGTCCCTGGCGCTATAAAAAGCTGCGGCGAACCTAAATACCTACCTGCCTAACTAGCGTCACCTGTGACACTAATACGGCGATCAGAAAAATGATCGCTTATTAGGCTGGGTTCACACTGGAGCGATGCGGAAACGCCGCGAATCCGCGGCGGGTTCCCGCATCGCATGCCTCCCGGCGGCAGTTCACACTGCCCTATGCGAACTGCTGGGAGTGTCAGTGAAATGTTACTGACACCCCCAGATCAGTTCGCATATCGCAGTGCGATCTGCAAACTCGGATCGCATGGTGTGAACACCCATGCGATCCGATTCTGCTGCGGGCCAAAAAAAGGGTCCCGTGCGAATTTGCGGCGGGTGCGGCGGGTGTGGCGGGTGCGGCGAATGGCTGAACTCGAATCGCACAGAGATCGGATGTGATTTGCACTGCAGTGCGGTGCGAATCACATTCGTTCTCATAAACCGCTGCAATGTGAACCCAGCCTTAGTGACACTGGCGACGGGGGGTGATCACGGGGTTAAACCTTTATTGGGGGGGTTAGGGGGGTACATTAGAACTAAAGGGGGCTAACTCTAACTGCCCTAACAGTTATTACAGTCACAAATGACACCAATGCAAAAAAAAAAAAAAAAAAAAAAAAAAATGACATTGGTGTCACTGTGACTGGGGGGCAGGGGTAATTGGGGGGGTGATCGGGGGGTAAAGGGGGGGTGTGAGTGTGCCTGGCATGTTCTACTGTGTGTGTGAGTGTTGGTGCAACTTACTGATCCGCTCTCCTCCGTGTCGGAACGAAAAATACCGACACGGAGGAGAGAATACATCACTTCCTCTCCTGTGTTTACATTACAGGAGAGGAAGTGATGTCACCGGGGATTTCTATTCGTCGGGAGCGATCGCGAGGGGGTGGCCATGAATGAATGGCCGTCCCCTCGTCCGGGATCGCTCCCGAACGAATACCGACCGCCGCAGGCACCGGGCGGGGGCCCGATCGGGCCCCCGACCCGCGGGAGGCAAGGGACGTACATGTATGTCCTTATGCCTGCCCGTGCCATTGTACCGACGTACATCGGCGTGCGGCGGTCGGCAACTGGTTAAATACACAAACTAATAAATTAAGGAGTATTGGTCAGTTTAAGAAAAATAGAGCAAAGTAAGGTAATTAGAAATGTTATTATTAAAATATGTTTAGTATGTCATAATAAAATATTAGAATTTTGGTATGTTAAATGAATAAATAAAAGAAGGTATATTTTGCATTTATTTAAATTCACAATAATGATACTGCATTCTTTTTTAGGATCTGATTTTTAAGTCACCAAAAGAAAGAAATTTAATATTTCTAGACCTTCCAGATTAAAACAAAATCTTGAAATTTAAGAATATCAGTTCTGGGAGAAGAATTGAGAGAAGAGATTCATTCGTTATAATTATTATTGTCTTTCTATGTTCAATAAAGTTTTTCAACTTTACAGAGTGCAGGAAGAAGAAGAAAAAAAAACCCTCAAGAGAACCTCTGATAAGAGGGGACATTTTAAAAACAATGGACTTTTGATTTTTTGACTACTGATGAAATAATTTATCCATCAGATATTGCAGTTTTTTTATATATTATTTTTATGTGACAAGATATGGTTCTCATATCAAGATGAGATATTTTTTACACATTGATTTTTATAAACACATGTAGTGTATTTTTAGAGTTGAAAGGGTTAAACATCCTTACAATAGAGTCATTCTAGTTAGAGGGAACATCTGGTGTTAATTAAGACAGAGTACATTTTTCTTAAAAGTCATATAGACAAGTTAGGAGTAACTTTTACATTGTAATATGTAACTATTTAGTTTTGAAATCATCTCACATATATGAACAAATTGAAGTTAAGAAACATATTTTATGTTTAATTTTGACAAGGTTTATGCTAAACATAATTTGGAGGGAAAAAATATGAATCATACATTTTTGAAGTGATATTCATATTTCAAAGTATTGTACAACAATGTTTCATTTATGAATTATGAAATTAAGGGGATTGATTTATTTGGTACAAGAATAAGAAAATAATAAGGGTGAAAATATTTTTTATGGTATATGAAGCAAAAGGTTTATGAAATTCACTTTTCCTTATATAGAATCAAAATTTGAAAATGTACATTCAAGTCAATTATCTTAAGATCTAATTGTATGGATGAATACAAATGTGATGCGTTTGAGGTATGAATGGATTTAGAAATGGATTTAGATTTAGATTCAGATTTAGATTCAGATTTAGATTCAGATTTTGATAACAGATTTAAAATGAAAAGATTGTTTAATCATTCATTTTGAGAGGGAATTGTTAGAATATGAAATTTTATAAATGGTTTGGGTCTTTTGAGAATGATTGACTTGCTTATGTATATCATTATATATTCTAGATATGGATAAAGTGAAATAAATATGTATGTATGTATATATATATGTATATATGTGTATGTGTGTGTATGTGTATGTATATGTATTTACATACATGTATGTAAAAGTCTTTTTAAAGCTTCATATGCATTTCATGGGAAGCAGTTCTATGTACATTTCACATATGGCTGTAATATAGAGTCAGTTGACTATTCACATCCCCCCATTATAAGAGATAAGGTTACATCCTTGTCTAAAAGACACAAAGTTTCAGTATGATATAAGTTATTTCTTTATATTACAGTATTTCCTGATTAGGATTATCATTACGTACATTGCTTTTTAAACGTATATAATCTATTTACTGATATATGTAGTATTTGGTGGTGAAAAACACATGTGAAAAGTAATAAAGAAAAAAATAATGAATAAAGTCCAAATGCTAACTGAATACAAAGAGTCCTTCAAATCCTTACAGGACATAGGATGTGATTTTTACACAAAGTATGGAGACTGGAAGGTGATCTTGAAGACATTTTAAAGCAGTGGATTCAAGGTAGAAGCAAACAAGATGGGTACTCTTACCGGAACCATAAGATCATGCATACATATAGAGATGACTGGATCTCCACGGGGCTGTCAGCCGTTGAAGTTACTGTAAACCCTCTGGTCAAAGGAGGAATGATCCGAAATGTCCCCAGGATTCCTATTTCTCCAGGGTCCCGATGGAATGGACGGGAGAGAACTCAAATCCAACAAAAACCGAGGATGGTGGGTAGATCCGAACTCATATAAAAGATCATATAAAGAACAAAAAAGAAGAACGGCTTCCCATAGTGTAGATGAAAAATAACGGATGGCTGTTTATTGGCATAAAATCAGCAAAACACAGGATAAAAAATATATTTTCAAAATAAAAACGTGATCACATAAAAAAAGAGCAATACAGGGAACATGACTACCACGCCCTACGCGTTTCATCCCATAGGACTTCAACAGGGGCATCTAACTGTTCCACCTGTATTGCACACAAATATATAAACTACTAAACAAATTACAGTTCCAATAGCAGATCGGGTTATACAATCATTAATAACACCCTCCCTGATAGGACAGCATTACTCACATGATGTGACAATATCCACCCCTATCTGGAAACAGCCAATCAGCATTCTTGAAACAAAACCCAAAAACACCCTAAATGAACATCAGCCAATAGTAGAGATCTGGAGACAATAATTCACATGTACAAACCCCATGAAAAACTGGTAAAAAAACAGCAAAAAGGAGGTCAAAATATCTTTTCCACAGACTGGCCAAACAGCATAGAGCATATGAAAATGCTCAAGGTCAGTCTGGCCAATAATGAGAAGGCTAATATGTAGTAAGCTATGAAGGGGAGGTCTGGTTCTGCCACGACCAAGCCTCGCTTTCAAATCAAGATATAATCCAATGGAAACAGACCAAAACAAGGAAATCCTATTTACTTCCTACTACTATCAAAACGAGGCTTGGTTCCGTCGTACACGTCCACCAAGCCTCACTCTCAGCATGAAGAATCCGGAAGTGAGGTTTGGCTACTCCCACGCCACACCACTTCCGGATTGTCAAATGTAAATGTAGGGGAAGGTATACAAGTAGACATATGACCTATCCTGAGATACACATATTCAAAACAAGGCTTGGCAATATCATAGCCAACCCTCTCATTAGGATGAAGTCATAAATACGAGGACCAATCAGCGCTGCCTGCGCTCAAGATAAACTAAACTTCACACACACATAACCCCACCGGACGGATGAGGAAATGGGAGGCTTCAGATGTTCTTAGGCTAGACCAAGCCCCTCTCCTGGGCGGTACAGCAGGGCAAAAATAAAAAACACATAGACACAAACGGGGGAGGGGAGTGGCCACACCATGCTCGATTAGACTATAGAAAAGAGGCACCAGATCTAAAGATCAAATATAAAACTGAATGAAAATAAGTAAAACTGCGCTCACCAAATCAAAAAGAAGCCGGAAAAAGAAGACTAAAGGCATGGTTAAATATAAAAACCAAAAAAACTTTATATAAAATAAATAAATAATATTAGTAAATAAATACCAATAGGTATAAATATAAATCAAGTAAAAAATAAAAGAAGCAATGAATTCTATAAAAATATATTCTGCAAAAATATTAAGGGAAGGATCTATTAGGTAAACCTAACCTCTCAAGGTCAAGACCACAGACATACCAGGAACATAAATCTTGTGTCCAAAATAAAGAACTGACTTGTGGAACCTTTTCATATAGATGTACCAAACTCCGTGAGCCAACGGGGGGCAGAAAACAAACGTTTTTCTGTTCCTCCTTAAAAATACACAAAGATCTATAAATAACCACGAACGAGGATTGTCATGTGAGTCTGAGGTCTCCACATCTTCACCATGAGCCCTCCCCACAGTATATATATATAAAATAATAAAAAAATTATATATATATATATATATATATAAATAACTAAAAAAAGGAAATCAAGCCTTGTTAATAAATGAGTTAATGTCCCACTCAATGTTTAAACCAAACGGTGAGTAGGTTTTTAAATAATAAATCCATCTAGTTTCTAAACGAGAGACCCCACGTAACCGGGATTCACCCCTCCAATGAGGAACGAATTTGTCAATAATGACAAACTCTGTTCCCTTGGGATCTCAGGTATGATGTTCCAAGTAGTGTCGAGAGACACTATGGTTGGGCTTGCCATTTTTAATATTGGTCAGATGTTCATTAGCTGTAACGGAAAAAGAATGAATATTAGCACTAAGGAGTCTATCACTATGTAGAACGCCCCAATGTTTTTGAATGATGTTTTTAATATTTCTAGATTGAATAGAATAAGAAGTAAGAAAAGACCATCTGCCTTTGTCTCTAGGGTCTTTCTTTGTTGGAAGCAACAACAAAGTGTCCCTATCTAAACCCGAAACCCGTTCTATTTCCAAATCTAGTAAAGAGGATTGGTATCCCTTTTCTACAAATCTACTTTTCAAAATGGTTGACTGTGCCTGGAAGTCTTCTAATCGGGTACAGTTTCTCCTTAATCGGAGAAACTGGCTCCAAGGAACCGACTTCAGCCACTGTGGATGGTGGAAGCTATCGACCGGGATATAACTATTCCGGTCCGTAGATTTGAAATATGTTCTAAATTCCAATTGTTTCTCTATGACTCAAATCTCTAGATCTAAAAAATCAATGGAAGAAAGGCTGGCCTCACAACTAAGGTGTATGCCCCTATTATTTAAATTGAGCAGAGGCATGAACTCATCAAGAGACGAGAGATCACCTACACAAGACACTTATGCTCCTATCCATTTTGACCCTACTACCAAATATAAGAAAGCCTTGTTAGATTTGGTTAATGAAGGCTATTCCTTGGGGATATTAGACAAAAAAGAACAGAGTTTTTTGGTGCCTCTTGCACCTCGTATTCCTGCCATATACTATCTTCCCAAAGTTCATAAGAATCCCACTGACCCTCCCGGACGACTGATAGTCAGTGGGATTGATTCAGTTACATCCCGTATTGGAAAGTATGTTGATTTTCACCTTCAACCATTGGTGCGACGCGTGCCCTCATTTTTGAGTGACACGGGTGACACCATTCAGTTGCTACAATCTTTTGAGTATGTTGAGGGTATGTTATTAGTTACAGCAGACGTATCTGCATTATACACGAGTATTCCCCATGATTTGGGTTTCCAGGCTGTTGAGTATTTTCTAACCAAAGATGTTTCAATTCCGGTGTTACAATGCAACTTTGTCATGGAGCTCCTTAGATTTGCCACCCAGCATAATTATTTTTGGTTTCAAAACAAATTTCTTTTTACAGACTACTGGTGTGGCGATGGGGGCTAAGTTTTCCCCCAGCCTGGCAAACCTTTTCATGGCCAAATGGGAGGAGGATGTCGTCTATGCCCTTCAGAGACCTGAATTGGTACTATGGGCCAGGTATATAGACAACATCCTCCTCCTATGGAATGGTGATCTCGCGTCTCTCGATGAGTTCATGTCTCTGCTCAATTTAAATAATAGAGGCATACACCTTAGTTATGAGGCCAGCCTTTCTTCTATTCATTTTTTAGATCTAGAGATTCGAGTCATAGAGAAACAATTGGAATTTAGAACATATTTCAAATCTACGGACCGGAATAGTTATATCCCGGTCGATAGCTGCCACCATCCACAGTGGTTGAAGTCGGTTCCTCTGAGCCAGTTTCTCTGATTAAGGAGAAACTGTACCCGATTGGAAGACTTCCAGGCACAGTCAACCATTTTGAAAAGTAGATTTGTAGAAAAGGGATACCAATCCTCTTTATTAGATTTGGAAATAGAACGGGTTTCGGGTTTAGATAGGGACACTTTGTTGTTGCCTCCAACAAAGAAAGACCCTAGAGACAAAGGCAGATGTTTTTTTCTTACTTCTTATTCTATCCAATCTAGAAATATTAAAAACATAATTCAAAAACATTGGGGCGTTCTACATAGTGATAGACTCCTTAGGCGGCGTACACACGCGGGGACTGTCTGCCGAAACTAAGTTCGTCAAACAGTCCGCTCAAACTTTTGAATGAACGAACACGCCCACAAACGGCACTTTTTGAGCGGACAAATACGGCAAACTTTGTTCGTCGTACTAAGTCTGCGCAACTTTTGAAATGAGCGGACTCGCCCACACACGAGGCAACAGTCCGCTCATTTCGATTTCCCCCCAAAGTCCACAACAGACCCTTGTCCGAGCACGCTACCCGGCCGGCCAGGAAAGGGGGGCGAGCGAGCGTGCCCCCCCTCCTGAGCCGTACCAGGCCGCGTGCCCTCAACATGGGGGGTGCCTTGGGGAAGAGGGGGCCGCGCGGCCCCCCCACCCCAAAGCACCTTGTCCCCATGTTGATGAGGACAAGGGCCTCTTCCCGACAACCCTGGCCGTTGGTTGTCGGGGTCTGCGGGCGGGGGGCTTATCGGAATCCGGGAGCCCCCTTTAATAAGGGGGCCCCCGGATACCGGCCCCCCACCCTATGTGAATGAGTATGGGGTACAATGTACCCCTACCCATTCACCTGTAAAATAAAAGTACCCAAAAAAAAACACAACACACGAGATAAAATATTTTATTGCACAGCTCCGGGGGTCTTCCGTCTTCGTGGGTCTTCTCGCCGGACTCCTCCGCTATCTTCTTGTAGCTCTTTTGCTAGCGGAGGAGTCCGGCTTTCTTCCTCCCCGCTGCCGGCCTCTTCTCCCGACTTCGGGGGTCTTGTCCCCCTCTTCGGTTCTTCTGCCGGGCCACCGCGCCTTCTTATAGCTCTTTTGCAGGCGGTGGCCCGGTCTTCTGTCGCCGCTGTCGCCGCCGCCTTCCGTTCTTCTTCTTCTTCTTGTTCTTCTTGTTCTTCTCCAGGAGATGTTGACACGTCGCTCTCTCCGGCCGGAATGCCAGAGCCGCGCTGTGCGGCCACTTATATAGTGACAATGGGGTGGTGTCACATGGTATATGTCACATGGGTTGGTCACATGGGTTGATGTCACATGGGGACTATGACATCGTAAGGGGGCGGGGTCACCATGTGACCAACCCATGTGACATATACCATGTGACACCGCCCCATTGTCACTATATAAGTGGCCGCGCAGCGCGGCTCTGGCATTCCGGCCGGAGAGAGCGACGGGTCAACATCTCCTGGAGAAGAACAAGAAGAACAAGAAGAAGAAGAAGAACGGAAGGCAGCGGCGACAGCGGCGACAGAAGACCGGGCCACGGCCTGCAAAAGAGCTATAAGAAGGCGCGGTGGCCCGGCAGAAGAACCGAAGAGGGGGACAAGACCCCCGAAGTCGGGAGAAGAGGCCGGCGGCGGGGAGGAAGAAAGCCGGACTCCTCCGCTAGCAAAAGAGCTACAAGAAGATAGCGGAGGAGTCCGGCGAGAAGACCCCCGAAGACGGAAGACCCCCGGAGCTGTGCAATAAAATATTTTATCTCGTGTGTTGTGTTTTTTTTTTGGGTACTTTTATTTTACAGGTGAATGGGTAGGGGTACATTGTACCCCATACTCATTCACATAGGGTGGGGGGCCGGTATCCGGGGGCCCCCTTATTAAAGGGGGCTCCCGGATTCCGATAAGCCCCCCGCCCGCAGACCCCGACAACCAACGGCCAGGGTTGTCGGGAAGAGGCCCTTGTCCTCATCAACATGGGGACAAGGTGCTTTGGGGTGGGGGGGCCGCGCGGCCCCCCCTTCACCAAGGCACCCCCCATGTTGAGGGCACGCGGCCTGGTACGGCTCAGGAGGGGGGGCGCGCTCGCTCGCCCCCCTTTCCTGGCCGGCTGGGTAGCGTGCTCGGACAAGGGTCTGTTGTGGACTTTGGGGGGACCCCCACGCCGATTTTTTTCGGCGTTGGGGTTCCCCTTTAAGTCCATTCCAGGCGGCGGAGCCCGCAATGTCTCCGTCGCGGGCCCCGCCTACCTGCACACGCGCTCGAAATGAGCGGACTTTCCTCCGAGCGGGAACAGTTTGCTCATTTCGAAAGTGGCCTACACACGGGCGGACTGTTCGCTCAAACCAAGTTTCAGCGGACAGTTTTTCGGAATTTCCGAAAAACTTTGTTCGTCAAACTGTCCGCTGAAACTGTCCGCTGAAGCCCCACACACGAGCGGACTGTCCGCTGAAACACTGTTCAGCGGACAAAGTTGAGCCAACAGTCCGCCCGTGTGTACGCGGCCTGAGTGCTAATATTCCCGCCAAAGCTGGGGTTATTTTCAGGGGAGCACATTCTATACAAGGGAGAATAGCACCTAATGTTATTGATCAATCTAAAAGAATTCCCTTCTTTTCCGAGTGCAAGGGGTATTACCCTTGCAGCAGGTGTAATGTCTGCCTCAATAACATCTGTGGCAGAGGTAAAAGTGAGTTTTTTACATCCACAAGCACTCACCGTTCATACCAAATGGAACACTTTACAATGTGTGCTACGAAGTTTGTAGTGTACATGTTAACTTGTCCATGTAAAAAACAGTACGTGGGACGTACAATTCGATCTTTTCCGTTAGAGCTAATGAACATCTGACCAATATTAAAAATGGCAAGCCCAATCACAGTGTCTCCCGACACTACTTGGAACATCATAACCGAGATCCCAAGGGAACAGAGTTTGTCATTATTGACAAATTCGTTCCTCATTGGAGGGGTGAATCTCGGTTATGTGGTGTCTCTCGTTTAGAAACTAGATGGAGTTATTATTTAAAAACCTACTCACCGTTTGGTTTAAACGTTGAGTGGGACATTAACTAATTTATTAAGCAATTTTACTTATTTTCATTTAGTTTTATTTTTGATCTTTAGATCTGGTGCCTCTTTTCTATAGTCTAATCGAGCATGGTGTGGCCACTCCCTTCCCCCGTTTGTGTCTATGGGTTTTTTATTTTTGCCCTCCATACTTTGTGTAAAATCACATCCTAGGTCCTGTAAGGATTTGAAGGACTCTTTGTATTCACTTAGCATTTGGACTTTATTCATAATTTTTTTTCTTTATTACTTGTCACATGTGTTTTTCACAGTACATTTTAGCGCTACATTATATTGTTTTGGTTTTCTTGATATCTCGACATTATGTCTGGTGTCCTGTACCACCTTTTATAATTCATTTCTATCAGACTAGTATTTTTGGAGGTTCCATGTATCAGATACAACATTTTTCCTATGTTCTGCTTCTCCCCCCGTGGTCCTATTTCATCTTCCCATTTTTTTTTATATAAGTTGGCACCTTGATCTCATCAGTCCACCCCAGCATCTTGTATACCTGCGAGATAATTATCCGTGGTATTTTTCCCTCACACATCCACTCAAAAGCGGTTAATTTTTCTCCATTTCTCAGTGGTTGAGGTAATGCTGAGACAAAGTGTCTGAGCTGGAGGTACCGCCATCTATTTATATCTATCCATTCTATTCCTTTCTGTAGTGTTTCTAGTGTATTTATTTTACCTTCTTTTATTATGTGTCTCAATTGAATATTTTCTATTTTTATCCAGTGTCCTCCCATAGTGCTTTTACCTGGTGGGAATAAGTTGTTCTCTTTTAAAAACATTAATGGGGAGTTGTATTTCCATTTACTATGTTTATGGACTCCCTCCCATACTCTAAACACATTTTTGGTGAGTAAAAGTGTTGCTTCCCCAAGTGATCTATATTTTGGTGGTATCCAAATTTCCTTCCCTAACGGTGTCCCTGCTAAGCTGTGCTCTATTGCTACCCATCTTTTTTTGCTTTCTAATTTTGTCCATTCTACCACCCGTATTAATACTACTGATTCATAATATTTTTAAAGATCCGGTACATTTAATTCTCCCCGCTCTTTTTCCAATTGTAGAATCTTTAATGATATTCTAGCTTTCTTATTTTTCCAAATAAACTTGGTGATTAAGGACTTAATAATTATGAAATACAAAGGGGGGATATAGATCGGGAGCATCTGGAGCTTGTATAATATTTTAGGCTGTATGGTCATTTTTAGGGCATTTATCCTTCCCATCCAAGACAGAGGTTTTGTCATTATTCTTTTTGTCTTCTCTTACTGCATCCAGAAGGGGAATATAATTTACCTGATAGATTTTCTCCATTGACGCAGTCAATTTTATCCCCAGATATTTTATTTCCTTCTTCCATAGGAAGGGAAATTCATTCTGGATACTCTGCTCTTCTTTATAGCTGACATTTACCTGTCCTTAAATTTATTTTAAAGTTTGATAACGCTAACTTGTGTGGCTCTTCCCCGATCTCTACTCCTCCTATATCAGGGTTTACCCTCACTGACACCCCTGTCTAGTCCCATTATACATCTTGAAAGGAGCAGAAAGTATACCGTTAACTCTTACAGCTGCCATTGGACTATTATAGAGTACCTCTATCCAGCTCAAGATTCGAGGGCCAAACCCCATTCCCTCCAAGTTACATATCATGAATCCCCAGTCTACTCGCTCAAAAGCCTTTTCAGTATCTATCGATAGGAGTAGACTGGGGATTCTACTCTCCTGCATCTTCTGGAGAAGCAAAAGTGTCCTCACTCCATTGTCCTTTCCTTCCCGGCCCACCACGAAGCCCACCTGGTCCGGATGGACCAGGCATGTCATTAGCTTTTTTATTCTGGCGGCTAGCACTTTCGCAAACAATTTTATATCTGTGTTCAATAATAAGATCGGTCTATAATTTGAGCATATTGTGTTCTCTTTCCCCTCTTCCAGTATCGTAGTGATCGTGGCTGTAGAGGCTTCCTTACTCAAACCATATTTTATACCTAATCCATTATAATATGCACATAATTTTGGTGCTAATATTTCCCCAATTTTTTTTAAGTATTCTATTATAAAGCTGTCGGGCCAGGGCTTTTCCCTCCCAAGGTTTCCTTTATTACCTGATTTATTTCTTGTACGGATATGGGGCTCTCGAGTTCCTCAGCTAGTTTCTGTGGTAGTCTAGGGACTTTTGCTTGTAGTACATATTCTTTGATTTTTCCCCTTCTGGTGGTCTCTTGTTGTCCTGTCTCTTTATTTTTTACCAAATATAATTGCTCATAATATTCCCTAAAAACCTCTGCTATATCCTTAGTCGTGTATATCAGTTCACTATTCTTATCTAATATTTTCTCAATATAATTTATAGATCTTTTTTTTCTCTGTATCCTCGCTAAGACCTTACTATTTTTGTTCCCCCACAAGTATCTCTCTTTCGCAATCCTGTTATATGTCATCTTCATTTCTTGTTCCATTAACTCCTTTAATTCCTCTCTTTTAATAACTAGGTTACGCTGTAGGTCCAAGATCTGTCCTTGTTCGTTATTTTTTTTTTTTTTGTGGATTTGTTCTAATCTATAAATTTCCTCCCTTAGGCCCTTACTATTGTTGTTTCTTTCTCTCTTTCTCTTTGCCCCCAATGAAATATATATCCCTCTTATATAGGCCTTATGGGCCTCCCATATCGTGTTCTCTGCAATCTCTCCACTTTCATTAGAGGCAAAAAAGAACTCCAACTCTTTTCTTATTATTTCCTCTCCTTCTACATCCAATAAGTCCTTGTTAAGTTTCTAAGAGAATGGGGGTTTTTGCAACTCTGGGATTTACATTTTCATACTCATTGGGGCATGATCTTAGAGGGTCCTGATTTCTATGTTCGTAGATACAACCTCAACTAATACCTGATGTTCCACTAACCAATAATCAATCCTAGTGTATGTCCCGTGCACAGGGGAATAAAACGAATAGTCCCATTTCTTCAGGTGCTGTACTCTCCACACATCAATTAGCTGTAACTGATACAGCCGCTGTTTTATTACTCTCAAATGTGTATTCCCTATCCCCTGTGCACGTGATGTACTATCTAGTTCTGGATTCATACAGAAGTTCAGATCACCTGCTATAACCACCCTCCCACTCTTAACCACTTTCAGACCGGACCATTTTGCTGGTAAATGACCAGAGGTCTTTTTACAATTTGGCACTGCGCTGCTTTAACTGGTAATTGCGCGGTCATGCAATGTTGTACCTAAACAAAATTTGCGTCCTTTTCTTCCCACAAATAGAGCTTTCTTTTGATGGTATTTGATTGCCTCTGCGATTGTTATTTTTTGCGATATAAATGTAAAAAGACCGCAAATTTTGAAAAAAAATTATATTTTCTACTTTTTGTTATTAGAAAAATCCAATAAACTCAATTTTAGTCATACATTTAGGCCAAAATGTATTCAGCCACATGTCTTTGGTAAAAAAAAAGTCAATAATTGTATATTTATTGGTTTGCGCAAAAGTTGTCACATCTACAAACTAAGGTACGTTTTCTGGAATTTACGCAGCTTTTAGTTTACGACTGCCTATCTCATTTCTTGAGGTGCTAAAATGGCAGGGCAGTACAAAACCCCCCCAAATGACCCCATTTTGGAAAGTAGACCCCCTAAGGAAATTGATAAGTGGCATGTTGAGCCCATTGAATATTTTATTTTTTTGCCTCAAGCGATTGAATAATGACAAAAAAAATTTTTTTTTTTTTTACACAAAGTTGTCACTAAATGATATATTGCTCACACATGCTATGGGCATATGTGAAATGACACCCCAAAATAAATTCTGCTGCTTCTCCTGAGTACGGGGATACCACATATGTGGGACTTTTTGGGAGCCTAGCCGCGTACGGGGCCCCGAAATCCAAGCACCGCCTTCAGGCTTTCTAAGGGCGTAAATTTTTGATTTCACTTCTCACTACCTATTACAGTTTTGAAGGCCATAAAATGCCAAGATGGCACAAAACCCCCACAAATGACCCCATTTTAGAAAGTAGACACCCCAAGCTATTTGCTGAGAGGCATGTTGAGTCCATGGAATATTTTATATTTTGCCACAAGTTGCGGGAAAATTACAAACTTTAATTTTTTTTTGTTTTTTTTTCACAAAGTTGTCACTAAATGATATATTGCTCACACATGCTATAGGCATATGTGAAATGACACCCCAAAATAAATTCTGCTGCTTCTCCTGAGTACGGGGATACCACATGTGTGGGATTTTTTGGGAGCTTAGCTGCGTACGGGGCCCCGAAAACCAAGAACCGCCTTCAGGTTTTCTAAGGGCGTAAATATTTGACTTCACTCCTCACTACCTATTACAGTTTTGAAGGCCATAAAATGCCAAGATGGCACAAAACCCCCACAAATGACCCCATTTTAGAAAGTAGACACCCCAAGCTATTTGCTGAGAGGCATGTTGAGTCCATGGAATATTTTATATTTTGCCACAAGTTGCGGGAATATTACAAACTTTTTTTTTTTTTTTTTTTCACAAAGTTGTCACTAAATGATATATTGCTCACGCATGCCATGGGCATATGTGAAATGACACCCCAAAATAAATTCTGCTGCTTCTCCTGAGTACGGGGATACCACATGTGTGGGATTTTTTGGGAGCCTAGCCGCGTACGGGGCCCCGAAAACCAAGAACCGCCTTCAGGTTTTCTAAGGGCGTAAATATTTGACTTCACTCCTCACTACCTATTACAGTTTTGAAGGCCATAAAATGCCAAGATGGCACAAAACCACCACAAATGACCCCATTTTAGAAAGTAGACACCCCAAGCTATTTGCTGAGAGGCATGTTGAGTCCATGGAATATTTTATATTTTGCCACAAGTTGCGGGAAAATTACAAACTTTTTTTTTTTTTTTTCACAAAGTTGTCACTAAATGATATATTGCTCACGCATGCCATGGGCATATGTGAAATGACACCCCAAAATAAATTCTGCTGCTTCTCCTGAGTACGGGGATACCACATATGTGGGACTTTTTGGGAGCCTAGCCGCGTACGGGGCCCCGAAAACCAAGCACCGCCTTCAGGCTTTCTAAGGGCGTTACAGTTTTGAAGGCCATAAAATGCCAAGATGGCACAAACCCCCCCCCAAATGACCCCATTTTGGAAAGTAGACACCCCTAAATTTAGGGGTACACTAGTGAGACTAGGTAATAAATGGCGGGTGCCCTGAAACTATAAAAAAATAACTAACCAACCAGCGTCACCTGTAACAGTTATATGGTGATCACTGGTGAAAGGGTTAACTAGGGGGCAATCAGGGGGCTTTATGCGGTAGTATATGGGGGTCCCTGGCGCTATAAAAAGCTGCGGCGAACCTAAATACCTACCTGCCTAACTAGCGTCACCTGTGACACTAATACAGCGATCAGAAAAACGATCGCTTATTAGGCTGGGTTCACACTGGAGCGATGCGGGAACGCCACAAATCCGCGGCGGGTTCCCGCATCACATGCCTTCCGGCGGCAGTTCACACTGCCCTATGTGAACTGCTGGGAGTGTCAGTGAAATGTTAATGACACCCCCAGATCAGTTCGCATATCGCAGTGCGATCTGCAAACTCGGATCGCATGGTGTGAACACCCATGCGATCCGATTCTGCTGCGGACCAAAAAAAGGGTCCCGTGCGAGTTTGCGGCGGGTGCGACACGAATTCAGCCATACTATCTGTATGGCTGAACTCGAATCGCACAGAGATCGGATGTGATTTGCACTGCAGTGCGGTGCGAATCACATCCGTTCTCATAAACCGCTGCAATGTGAACCCAGCCTTAGTGACACTGGCGACGGGGGGTGATCACGGGGTTAAACCTTTATTGGGGGGGTTAGGGGGGTACCTTAGAACTAAAGGGGGCTAACCCTAACTGCCCTAACAGTTATTACAGTCACAAATGACACCCGCCGGGTGATCAGGGGGTTAAACCTTTATTAGGTAATAAATGGCGGGTGCCCTGAAACTATAAAAAAATAACTAACCAACCAGCGTCACCTGTAACAGTTATATGGTGATCACTGGTGAAAGGGTTAACTAGGGGGCAATCAGGGGGCTTTATGCGGTAGTATATGGGGGTCCCTGGTGCTATAAAAAGCTGCGGCGAACCTAAATACCTACCTGCCTAACTAGCGTCACCTGTGACACTAATACAGCGATCAGAAAAATGATCGCTTATTAGGCTGGGTTCACACTGGAGCGATGCAGGAACGCCACGAATCCGCAGCGGGTTCCCGCATCGCATGCCTCCCGGCGGCAGTTCACACTGCCCTATGCGAACTGCTGGGAGTGTCAGTGAAATGTCAATGACACCCCCAGATCAGTTCGCATATCGCAGTGCGATCTGCAAACTCGGATCGCATGGTGTGAACACCCATGCGATCCGATTCTGCTGCGGGCCAAAAAAAGGGTCCCGTGCGAATTTGCGGCGGGTGCGATGCGAATTCAGCCATACTATCTGTATGGCTGAACTCAAATCGCACAGAGATCGGATGTGATTTGCACTGCAGTGCGGTGCGAATCACATTCGTTCTCATAAACCGCTGCAATGTGAACCCAGCCTTAGTGACACTGGCGACGGGGGGTGATCACGGGGTTAAACCTTTATTGGGGCGGTTAGGGGGGTACATTAGAACTAAAGGGGGCTAACCCTAACTGCCCTAACAGTTATTACAGTCACAAATGACACCAATGCAAAAAAAAAAAAAATTACATTGGTGTCACTGTGACTGGGGGGCAGGGGTAATTGGGGGGGTGATCGGGGGGGTGTGAGTGTGCCTGGCATGTTCTACTGTGAAGTGTCGTGTTGGTGCAACTCACCGATCCTCTCTCCTCGGTGTCGGAACGAAAAATACCGACACGGAGGAGAGATTACATCACTTCCTCTCCTGTGTTTACATTACAGGAGAGGAAGTGATGTCACGAAGGATTTCTATTCGTCGGGAGCGATCGCGAGGGGGTGGCCATGAATGAATGGCCGCCCCCTCATCCCGGATCGCTCGCGAACGAATACCGACCGCCGCAGGCACCGGGCGGGGGCCCGATCGGGCCCCCGACCCGCGGGAAGGCAGGGACGTACAGGTACGCCCATATGCCTGCCCGTACCATTCTGTCGACGTACATCGTCGTGCGGCGGTCGGGAAGTGGTTAAATTCCCAGAGCTTTTCCAAGATTTCTTTCAAATAAACCATTGGGCTTCTATTTGGGCAATATATATTAGCTAAGGTATATTTTACTCCCCATAATTTCCCTTTTAAGAAGAGGAATCTTCCTTCTGGGTCCCCTAACCTATCTTCCAGGGTAAAGTGTACTTCCCGTCCTATACCCGTAGCCACCCCCCTTGATTTGTTTGACACTGAATCACCATAAAACCAGACCGGGCACCTTGGAGAGTATATTCTGATTTTACTTTCATCGGCTAGGTGTGTTTCTTGCAAAAACACAATCTCTGCATCGAGCTGTTCCATTTCTTTCAGGACTTTAAACCGTTTTGTTGATACATTCAAGCCTCTCACATTATAAGTCACACAGTTAACTATTGACATGATCTTTTAAATGGTCCCCTACTAATAGTCCCCTTTAGCGAGGTCCTAGGCTGCAGGTTCTTCTTTCCCCCCATGGCCCAGATCCATCCAGACATTAGTGATCTCACTTTTAATCAAGTTTTCCATTCTCTCGAACATTGCCAACATCTCTATTTTGGTGGGCATTTGGAAGACACTTCTCTGATCTTCCCCTTCAATAGCCTCTATTTCTCTTTCCATTTCCATGCCTTCTCGTGTTTTATCTCCTTGAGCCCCCTTTTGTTTGGCCGTCTTTTTTTTTAGCACTTTTTGTTGTCTGAGCTGTTTTTTTTTCCATGCTGGGTTTGCTTCTTTAGTTGTCAGGTATTTCTGTATTGAGCTCGCATTTGTGCTTGAGTTTAAACTCTCCCTTGGGGTTTTAGGTTCTATAATTTTTTTATTTTTTTTTAAAAGGTAAATTTTTATTCGTTTTTTACAGATAACAAAATCGCATGGTGCATACAATAATACATTTTATATCAATCGTAAGATACAGAGTAACATTGTAGATCAGTAGCTGAATGAGCAGTATAGATAAAACTGTGGAGGCAACCATATGAAGCCTCCTTAAATATTTTCCTTCTAGGAGTAAACACTAGAGAACACCTCTTGGCCTCGGCGGGACCCCCCTCTCCCCCCAGACACCCCTTACGGGATCTATTCTGTGTCCGGGGGGAGAGCAGACCCCCCCCAAGGTGTGGCCTGAGAACCCAACCGTTTGAGAAACAGCATGTTAGTAAACCATATTACGGTAGTTACTTAAGAACAACAATCTAACAGTTCAACTCTCTAGTAGTGGAACGGACAAAACCTGTCGAAACACTGTCAAATGGCGTCTAAATATATCAGGGTAAAGAGGGTCAAGTTCCCAATGGAAGAGTATTGGTAAGTGCGATCCATGTGGCCCAGGGACTCCATTTTTGGAGGGCCTGGGTTTTAAAGGGACTACTACGCGCTATTAACAGTTCATATATGTGATGTATATGCGTGGTACTGATCACCTCTGAGAGGGTCGGTGGAGCGGGATTCCTCCACCTTCTGGTGATGCCTAATCTCGCGGCCAACAGGATGTGTGAAATAGAGTGTCTCACCTTCAACGGATATTGATCCAGAGTCAGGGATAGTAGAGCTAGGTCAGGACGAGGGGAGATTGTGACTTGGGATACATCGGATATTAATTGGAATATTGATTCCCAAAAGGAAGTCAGCATGGGGCAGCTCCAGAAAATGTGGAGCATATCCCCCTTGTTCCCACATTGCCTCCAACAGTTTGCGGAGTGCTGAGCAGAAAATTTAGACACCCTATCTGGAGTTAGATACCATCGTTGAGATAATTTAATAGTCAATTCCCACAAGGTGGTGCATCTAGTGTGATGGTAGGTGGCTTTGATAGCTGTGGACCACTGCTCAGTGGTGTACGTGTTGTTTAGATCTCTCTCCCATTTGAGCATAGGAGTAGATTTATCAAGTATGTGTTTTTGTTGGAGTAGGGTATAGAAGAGCGAGATGCCCTTGTGTTTGCAGGTCGGGATTGTAAGAAAAGTCCACGCAGGGTGGGGGATTTTACATGTCCAGTTAGGGGAGGCTTGGAGGTAATGTTTGGTCCTCAGGTATAAGTAGAGATCCGTGTCTGGTAGGTTGTATTCTCGTTGTAGGACGGGGAAGGGTTTAACTAGCCCCTCTGAGAAGAGGTCTTCTATATGGATTATACCCCTAGAGTGCCAAGATGTAAAGGATACCAGGTCGATATTCTTTTGGAGAACTCGTAGTGGGGTTTTAAGGGTGGCTCTGTTGGTGTAATTGGTGGTTAGATGTAAGCATCTTTTCCAGATCCTGAGAGTGGCTAGCATCGTGGGGGGCAAGTGCGAGTTCTTAAAAACAGGGGGTGTGGGGGATAATAGCCAGACAAGGAGATGTTGGCCCGGGGTAAGCGATGCTTCTAATGCCCCGTACACACGAGAGGGATTAAGTCTGACAGACCTCCAAAGGAGTTCCGACGGAGTTCCGACGGAGTTCTGGCGGACTTTTCGACCGAACGGACTTGACCACACACCATCACACCAAACTCCGACGGAGTCGAACGTGATGACGTACGACTGGATTCGACGTAGGAAGTTCATAGACAGTAGCCAATAGCTGCCCTAGCGTCGGTTTTAGTCCGTCGGAGTAGCACACACACGAGCAAATTTTTCGAAGGGGATCGGGTCCGGCGGAGTTCCGTCGGGAAAATTTGAAGCATGCTTCATTTCTAAAGTCCGTCAGACTTTAGCGAAGCTAAAGTCCGTTGCAGCCCACACACGATCGGATAGTCTGACGGACTCAGTCCGTCGGAGTTTGGATGTCGAAAAGTCCGCTCGTGTGTACGGGGCATAACTGTCCCCAAAGAGTGCTTTGAGTAGGAGTGATCCATTCTCGCAGTTGCGTCAGTATGACTGCCATATAGTAGTTGTGGAAGTCAATGTAACCCGCCCCCCCTGCAGACCGAAGTTTGACAAGATGTTTATGCGCGCTTCTAGCCTTCTTACCTTGCCATATAAAAGCGGATAGAGTAGTTTGTAATGATCTGAGGTAGGAGAGGGGGATGGTGATCGGCAATGTCCTAAATAGGTACAATATTTGGGGTAGATGGAGCATTTTAAAGGCTGCAAGGCGGCCCTGCCACGACAGTTCAAAGGACGCTAGTTTGCGGAGGTCATTCTGTAATTGAGTGCGAAAGGGGATGAAGTTGTGACAGAAAAGGTCTGTCGAGTCCTTGGTTAATTGAACCCCTAAGTAAGTAATGCTCTTATCAGCCCATGAGTATGGAAGCTGATTTTGTAGCTTAGAACTGGTAGAGATGTCTAGGTTTAGGTTCAGGACTTGAGATTTAGCCTCATTGACTTTGTAAAACGATACTTCGCTGAATTGCGCAAGGGTCCTTTGGACTGCCGGGAGGGAGGCGATGGGGTTAGAAAGCATGAGAATCACGTCATCCGCGAATAAACTGATCTTATGAACGTATTTGCCTATGGTTATACCTTGTATTTGATCATTTGCTCGGATAGATTGTGCAAGGGGTTCTATCACTAGATTGAAGATTAGGGGGGACAGGGGGCATCCCTGTCTGGTACCATTGGAGATGCCAAACGGGGATGAGAGCGTGTCTGCCGTGTACACTCGGGCAGAGGGAGAGGAGTATAGGGCCATTATAGCACTATAAATGGTTCCGGTAAACCCAAACTTTCCCAGTACCGCCGACAGGTACCCCCAATGTACTCTGTCAAACGCTTTTTCAGCGTCTAGGGACAGGAGTACAGAGGGGGCACCCGTGAGCGGCACCTGGTGGATGACATCCACCATACGCCTGGTGGCATCGGAAGCCTGGCGTCCCTTTGTGAAGCCAGCTTGATCGAGATGTACAAGTACTGGAATAATATCCAATAGTCTGTTGGCGATCATTTTTGCGTAGATTTTTATATCGACATTGAGTAGGGAGATGGGGCGGAAATTTTGGGGCGTATTAGGATCCTTGCCCGGTTTTGGTAGGGTTATTACGATTGCACTCAACATTTCTTTGGAGAATGAGGAAGATTGAGCTGCCGAGTTGTACACCTTGCAAAGTTCAGGGGCTAGTAATTTATGGAAACGTTTGTAGTATTCCCCACTGAATCCATCAGGACCAGGGGCTTTAGCGCACGGGAGCTTAGTAATCGTGAATGCTATTTCAGGGACCGTGAAGGGCTCGTTAAGGCTGTCTAGTTGGGTGGGTGATAAGGCGGGGAGATCAATTTTAGATAGGAATCTCAGAATGTCATCTTGAGTGGGTTGTATGGTACCTTCATCCGTTTTAAGATTATAAAGATCGCTATAGTACGAGCTAAATGCGTCTGCGATTTCAGTAGGTTTAAGAACTTTAGCTTTAGTGTGAGGGTGGAATAGATGAGTTATTTTGGATTTAATCCTGTGACCTTTAATGCGCTGGGCCATTAGTTTACCCGCTTTATTGCCCGTGGAATAGTTAGAGGCTTTTAGTTTGGTGTATGATTTTTCAAATGACTCTAATAACAATGACCGCAGTTCATGGCGGAGTTTAAATATCTGTGATTGGGTAGCAGGGGATGGGTTGCGTTTGTTAAGAGATTCAGCAGCCGCTATATCGGCTGTCAGTTTGTCTAAAAGTTGAGATCTTTTTCTCTTTGCTCTGGCTCCTGCCTGAATGAGTACACCTCTAACAACCGCCTTGTGGGCGTTCCACACTACCTCCGGATCGGATACAGATTGTGAGTTAGTAGAAAAGAATTCCTCAATTTGTTGCTGAATATACGAGGCTACAGTCGGATCATTGAGGAGATGGCTGTTTAACCTCCACAGTGTGGGGTTAGTTTGGCGCGATTTCGAATTGATGGTAATACTAATAGGAGCGTGATCCGACCAGGTGGTAGTGTGAATCACCGAGGCTGATACTTTTGAAAGCAGATATTTATCGGATAAAAATAGATCTATGCGCGAGTAGGTGTTATGACGCTGCGAAAGAAACGTATAGTCACGTTCAGTCGCATGACAACACCTCCATATGTCATACAAATCATTAGCTTGAAGAAAGCCCTCTAGTGGCGAAGTAAGTCTCTTACAACCTGCTGTAGAGTCCATAAGGGGATTGGGGATGAGATTAAAGTCACCACACCAGAGGACGTGCCCCTGTTGAATACCTTGAACCTTCTTCCATAGGGATTTAATAAACTGCATTTGGCGAAAGTTGGGGGCATAGAGGGACACTAGAGTATACAAAGTGTTGTTGATCTTGCATATCAGGATAATATAACGGCCCTCATCGTCCGTGATGCATTGCTGGAGATGAAAGTCAACAGTGTCCCTTATAGCAATTAGAACACCTCTTTGCTTTTTCGTAAAGGATGATTTGAAGATGTTAGGAAACAGCTTATGCTGGCAAGTAGGTGAAGAATCCATGGTGAAATGTGTTTCTTGAACACAGAGCACATCACCCTTGAGTGACATGGCCGTTTTCCATAAGGATGCTCGTTTAGCCGGGTGATTTAAGCACTTAGCATTCAGGGATAGGATAGTGAACGACATGGTGGTAGGTGAACGTGAATGAAAATGAGTTACACTTACAGTTTGAAGATATCTAGTCCAACAACCGCTGAATACTGTTGTACCTTAAACGCACAGGAGGTTGCGGTGGGTAAGTCGTAGCAAGGATCACGGTGGGAGTAGCAGTAATCGGATAAACGATATCTGAGGTGTGAAGTGTCCTCGGTCAGTTACGTTGCTTCAAGTGTTGGTATATCGGATTTTCAGGAAAATTAACTGGAGCTGAAAACAAAAACACACAAAAAGAACAGGAAAAAAAAAAGAAACAGAACAGCAAAAATGCAGCTGGTCGAGATGCAGCTAACAGTGGCTGGGCGGTGCTGCTCAACAGGTCAGCTATCACCCGCCTCGAACGGGAGCTGACTAAACTGGGGGGTAGAGTCTAGGTTCAAGTAGAAGCGAGCCTGGGGCCGGCCCGGATTATACATTGTAGCTCACACTGGAACGGGCAAGAGAGCTCACTTTGATTTGAGTGGAAGACGTTCCCTCTGACGGCTTTGGGGAGGGGAGGCTTGTTTGTTAGAGCCTGGCTGGTTGTTCTGAGGCGATTCCTGGTGGATACCCCAGGAGTTGAGCAATTTCAGTCCTCCTTCCAGGGTAGAGATTGTGTGAGGGATGCCGTTGTAAGTTACCATAATGGTAGCCGGGTGGCGCCACTTGTAGAGCACTTTGTGGTTGATGAGGGCTTTTGTAATTGGTTTCAGTTGCCTCCGCATCTGAAGTGTGTATTGTGATAAGTCGGCAAACAGCTGAATATCTGCATATGGTGCAGGGAGAGTGACCAGAGCCCTGGCCTTGGATAGTATCTGCTCTTTCGCCTGAAAGAAGTGGATTCTCAGAAGGACATCTCGCGGTACTGACTCCGCTAGGTGTTTTGGCTTGGGGATTCTGTGGATGCGGTCTATTGTCAGCTCTATGGGGGAGGGTTCAGGTAGCATGACAGCAAACATGGTGCTAGCAAACTTGTGGAGATCTGCAGGGGGCACCGTTTCCGGTATACCGCGAATTTTCACATTATTGCGGCGAGAGCGGTCCTCGAGGTCCGCTAATTTATGTTTGATCCATTCCGTATCCTCCTTTTGTGCCATGCACGAGTCCACTAAATCATTTACAGTCTCTGTACATTCCTCGATTTTGTCCTCTATGTACTGCACCCTGTCCCCCATGTGCCTCATTTCTGCTGAGAAGTTATGAATCAGTGATGACAAGTTAGACATGAGGGATGATTGGAGGGATAGTAACATGTCTTTCATGGTTGAGTCCAATACTGGCTGGCCCGATGTGGGAAATGCCGCTATGGAGGACTGAAGTGAGGCTATTGCATTAGTATTGTGGAGATTTGTACTCACTGCGGCTCCGGCCTGGTAAGCTGTATCCAGGCGCATCCGTGCCTTGGCTGGGCTCTGGGAGTTCGGTGTAAGTGGAGGAGAGTCCGCCCGGGGTGAGGATGAGTGACCGCCCGATATTTCTCCCGGGTCTCCATCAGGAAGGTCTGTATAGGCCGTCGAGCTCCGCGCTGCAGCTCCGGCGGCGCCATCTTGTCTAGGCCCTCCACGCTGAAAGGAGAGGGCTGTCAGCTTTTGGAAAATCCGTTCGTCTTTCCGCTTGCGGGAGGACATGCCGGAGGGACGTGCGGATCTCCCGGTGGATGATGAGCGGTTCGGCGGAAAAAATCTTGCCCGTTTTGCGGTGGATGTCCGGTCGGCTAGCGGGAGCCTTAAGCACGAGCGTCCATCCGGCTTGCGCGCAAACCACGCCCCAGGTTCTATAATTTTTTGAGATCGGCCTCTCATATTTATTTACACCGTCTCTGACCGGTTTATTTACCGTCCCGAGTAGTTTACCTTCAAGGACAAGTATGGGATGTTCTCCTCCCCCTTCCCTTTTCCTTTCTCTATTTTATTGTGTGTTTTTCTCACTTCTTAGATGTCCCATATTTTGATTTAACCACTTCCCGACCGGCGCACGCCGATGTACGTCGGCAGAATGGCACGGGCAGGCATATTGGTGTACAGGTACGTCCATTTCTATATGCCGCCCTGCCATCGCGTGCACGCCGACGGCGGCACGCTCACATGCCGGTCAGGACCCCTGTGAGTCCGGTCGCTGGTCCTGCGGACTCGATCGCTGAGGGGATACCGGCGATCATCTCACAGGGAGGCTGAACGGGGAGATGCCGTTGTAAACAGCATCTCCCCGTTCTGCCTAGCAACAAGTGACACTGATCTCTACTCCCTGTGTTGGAGCAGAGATCAGTGTTCACTAACACAAAGCCCAGCCCCCCACAGTTAGTAACAGGGCCCTAGAAACAGTTAACCCCTACACTGCCACCCCCTGGTTAACCCCTTCACTGCCAGTGTCATTTACTCAGGAATCAGTGCATTTGTATAGCACTGATTGCTGTATAAATGACAATGGTCCCAAAAATGTGTCAAAAATGTCCAATGTGTCCGCCATAATGTCGCAGGCACAATAAAAATCGCTGATCACCGCCATTACTAGTAAAAAAAAATTATTAATAAAAATGCCATAAAACTATCCCCTATTTTGTAAACGCTATATCTTTTGCGCAAACCAATAATGGCTTATTGCAATTTTTTTACCAAAAATATGTAGAAGAATACGTATTGGCCTAAACTGAGGGAAAAACTTTTTTTATATATTTTTGGGGGATATTTATTATAGCAAAATGTAAAAAATAATGTTTTTTTTTTCAAAATTGTCACTCTATTTTTGTTTATAGCGCAAAAAATAAAAACTGCAGAGGTGATCAAATACCACCAAAAGAAAGCTCTATTTGTGGGGAAAAAAGGACATCAATTTTGTTTGGGAGCCACGTCACACGACCGCGCAATTGTCAGTTAAAGCGACACAGTGCCGAATCGCAAAAAGTGGTCTGGTCTTAAGCCAGCAAAATGGTCCGGTCTGAAAGTCGTTTAACCACTTTAAGACCGGACCATTTTGCTGGTAAATGACCAGAGGTCTTTTTACACTTTGGCACTGCGCTGCTTTAACTGGTAATTGCGCGGTCATGCAATGTTGTACCCAAACAAAATTTGCGTCCTTTTCTTCCCACAAATAGAGCTTTCTTTTGATGGTATTTGATTGCCTCTGCGATTTTTATTTTTTGCGATATAAACGTAAAAAGACCGCAAATTTTGAAAAAAAATGATATTTTCTACTTTTTGTTATTAGAAAAATCCAATAAACTCAATTTTAGTCATACATTTAGGCCAAAATGTATTCAGCCACATGTCTTTGGTAAAAAAAAAGTCAATAATTGTATATTTATTGGTTTGCGCAAAAGTTGTCACATCTACAAACTAAGGTACGTTTTCTGGAATTTACGCAGCTTTTAGTTTACGACTGCCTATCTCATTTCTTGAGGTGCTAAAATGGCAGGGCAGTACAAAACCCCCCCAAATGACCCCATTTTGGAAAGTAGACCCCCTAAGGAAATTGATAAGAGGCATGTTGAGCCCATTGAATATTTTATTTTTTTGCCTCAAGCGATTGAATAATGACAAAAAAAAAATTTTTTTTTTTTTTTTTACACAAAGTTGTCACTAAATGATATATTGCTCACACATGCTATGGGCGTATGTGAAATGACACCCCAAAATAAATTCTGCTGCTTCTCCTGAGTACGGGGATACCACATATGTGGGACTTTTTGGGAGCCTAGCCGCGTACGGGGCCCCGAAAACCAAGCACCGCCTTCAGGCTTTCTAAGGGCGTAAATTTTTGAGTTCACTTCTCACTACCTATTACAGTTTTGAAGGCCATAAAATGCCAAGATGGCACAAAACCCCCACAAATGACCCCATTTTAGAAAGTAGACACCCCAAGCTATTTGCTGAGAGGCATGTTGAGTTCATGGAATATTTTATATTTTGCCACAAGTTGCGGGAAAATTACAAACTTTTTTTTTTTTTTTTTTTTTTTCACAAAGTTGTCACTAAATGATATATTGCTCACACATGCCATGGGCATATGTGAAATGACACCCCAAAATAAATTCTGCTGCTTCTCCTGAGTACGGGGATACCACATATGTGGGACTTTTTGGGAGCCTAGCCGCGTACGGGGCCCCGAAAACCAAGCACCGCCTTCAGGCTTTCTAAGGGCGTAAATATTTGACTTCACTCCTCACTACCTATTACAGTTTTGAAGGCCATAAAATGCCAAGATGGCACAAAACCCCCACAAATGACCCCATTTTAGAAAGTAGACACCCCAAGCTATTTGCTGAGAGGCATGTTGAGTCCATGGAATATTTTATATTTTGCCACAAGTTGCGGGAAAATTACAAACTTTTTTTTTTTTTTTTTTTTTTTCACAAAGTTGTCACTAAATGATATATTGCTCACGCATGCCATGGGCATATGTGAAATGACACCCCAAAATAAATTCTGCTGCTTCTCCTGAGTACGGGGATACCACATATGTGGGACTTTTTGGGAGCCTAGCCGCGTACGGGGCCCCGAAAACCAAGCACCGCCTTCAGGCTTTCTAAGGGCGTTACAGTTTTGAAGGCCATAAAATGCCAAGATGGCACAAACCCCCCCCAAATGACCCCATTTTGGAAAGTAGACACCCCTAAATTTAGGGGTACACTAGTGAGACTAGGTAATAAATGGCGGGTGCCCTGAAACTATAAAAAAATAACTAACCAACCAGCGTCACCTGTAACAGTTATATGGTGATCACTGGTGAAAGGGTTAACTAGGGGGCAATCAGGGGGCTTTATGCGGTAGTATATGGGGGTCCCTGGCGCTATAAAAAGCTGCGGCGAACCTAAATACCTACTTGCCTAACTAGCGTCACCTGTGACACTAATACAGCGATCAGAAAAACGATCGCTTATTAGGCTGGGTTCACACTGGAGCGATGCGGGAACGCCACGAATGCGCGGCGGGTTCCCGCATCGCATGCCTCCCGGCGGCAGTTCACACTGCCCTATGCGAACTGCTGGGAGTGTCAGTGAAATGTTACTGACACCCCCAGATCAGTTCGCATATCGCAGTGCGATCTGAAAACTCGGATCGCATGGTGTGAACACCCATGCGATCCGATTCTGCTGCGGGCCAAAAAAAGGGTCCCGTGCGAATTTGCGGCGGGTGCGGCGGGTGTGGCGGGTGCGGCGAATGGCTGAACTCGAATCGCACAGAGATCGGATGTGATTTGCACTGCAGTGCGGTGCGAATCACATCCGTTCTCAAACCGCTGCAATCTGAACCCAGCCTTAGTGACACTGGCGACGGGGGGTGATCACGGGGTTAAACCTTTATTGGGGGGTTAGGGGGGTACCTTAGAACTAAAGGGGGCTAACCCTAACTGCCCTAACAGTTATTAGTCACAAATGACACCCGCCGGGTGATCAGGGGGTTAAACCTTTATTAGGTAATAAATGGCGGGTGCCCTGAAACTATAAAAAAATAACTAACCAACCAGCGTCACCTGTAACAGTTATATGGTGATCACTGGTGAAAGGGTTAACTAGGGGGCAATCAGGGGGCTTTATGCGGTAGTATATGGGGGTCCCTGGCGCTATAAAAAGCTGCGGCGAACCTAAATACCTACCTGCCTAACTAGCGTCACCTGTGACACTAATACGGCGATCAGAAAAATGATCGCTTATTAGGCTGGGTTCACACTGGAGCGATGCGGAAACGCCGCGAATCCGCGGCGGGTTCCCGCATCGCATGCCTCCCGGCGGCAGTTCACACTGCCCTATGCGAACTGCTGGGAGTGTCAGTGAAATGTTACTGACACCCCCAGATCAGTTCGCATATCGCAGTGCGATCTGCAAACTCGGATCGCATGGTGTGAACACCCATGCGATCCGATTCTGCTGCGGGCCAAAAAAAGGGTCCCGTGCGAATTTGCGGCGGGTGCGGCGGGTGTGGCGGGTGCGGCGGGTGCGGCGAATGGCTGAACTCGAATCGCACAGAGATCGGATGTGATTTGCACTGCAGTGCGGTGCGAATCACATTCGTTCTCATAAACCGCTGCAATGTGAACCCAGCCTTAGTGACACTGGCGACGGGGGGTGATCACGGGGTTAAACCTTTATTGGGGGGGTTAGGGGGGTACATTAGAACTAAAGGGGGCTAACTCTAACTGCCCTAACAGTTATTACAGTCACAAATGACACCAATGCAAAAAAAAAAAAAAAAAAAAAAAAATGACATTGGTGTCACTGTGACTGGGGGGCAGGGGTAATTGGGGGGGTGATCGGGGGGTAAAGGGGGGGTGTGAGTGTGCCTGGCATGTTCTACTGTGTGTGTAGAGTGTTGGTGCAACTCACCGATCCGCTCTCCTCCGTGTCGGAACGGAAAATACCGACACGGAGGAGAGAATACATCACTTCCTCTCCTGTGTTTACATTACAGGAGAGGAAGTGATGTCACGGGGGATTTCCATTCGTCGAGAGAGATCGCGAGGGGGTGGCCATGAATGAATGGCCGTCCCCTCATCCCTGATCTCTCCCGAACGAATGCCGACCGCCGCAGGCACCGGGGGGGGGCCCGATCGGGCCCCCCACCCGCGGGCAGGCATGGACTTATATATACGCCAATATGCCTGCCCGTGCCATTCTGCCGACGTATATCGTCGTGCGGCGGTCGGCAAGTGGTTAAGATGGCTCTACCTTTCTTGAAAGGGAGCTTTCTATTTCGCTACTGAGGGTGGGGGAAAAGGGGTCCTGGATTGCACCAGTAGTTCACCAAAATTTCCTCCTCCCCCAGATCATTTTGGTCTTTTGGCCCTCTGTATTGCTCGTTTTTCATTCAGTCTGTCTGTGAAGAAAGTAATACCTCAATGGGCTCCGTAGGCTCAATAATAAGGGGGTGAAAGTTTTTTATTTTTTACTCCATATTTGTTTCTCCAAACTCTTTAAAGCTTTACTTTCACAATACAAACCAAATTTTACCACCTTTACACCACATGGGAGAGAGGAGAAATTGTATTTACATTTCATATGAGTCCCATACTGTCAGGTCTCTGACCTCTTCGAGTGTTCTTTCAATTATTGCTCAACTAATGTCATTGATAATGTCATTTGAATACCCTAGTCCATTAAAGCGGAGGTCCACCCTAAAGTGGACCTTCCGCTCATCGGAACCCTCCCCCCCTCCGGCGCCACAATTGGCACCTTTCAGGGGGGGGGGTGCAGATACCTGTACAGTACAGGTATTCTGCACCCACTTCCGGGATAGCTCTCTGCGGAAAGGGGCCTAGATTACGCCCCTTTCCGCAAGTGCCCGCCCCTTTCCGCAAGTGCCCCGCTGCCTGCTGGGAAACACACAGATCCCAGAGGCAGCGGGGACCGTCCTTATTGCGCAGCGCGGCTCGCGCATGCGCAGTAGGGAACCGGGAAATGAAGCCGAAAGGCTCCATTTCCTGATTCCCATACCCAAGATGGCGGCGGCAGCACCCGACAGACGATCTAGAGATCGGCTTCGGGTGCCGACATCGCGGACGCGCTGGACAGGTAAGTGTCACTATTTTAAAAGTCAGCAGCTGCAGTATTTGTAGCTGCTGGCTTTTAAAAAAAAAAAAAACGCGGAGTCCCGGCGGACTCCCGCTTTAAGCAAAGAAAGGAGACGATTTACACTAGCAAATCCTTTTAAAGGAACGTAGCTTTTAAACAGTCCATGCACTTCTAAAAAATTGCCTGTACCATGGTTTTCCTCAGGGGTCAAGTCCTGGGGAAAAAAGTGTGGGAACTCCCACCCAAGATCCACTCCCGCACAAAAAAAAGAAAAAAATAGGACATCGGGGCACATCAGGGCACGGGGTATATCGGGGCATGGGACACATCAGGCCACATGGCACATCAGGGCATGGGGCACATTATGGCACATCAGGGCACATTATGGGGCACATCAGGGCACATTATGGGGCACATAGCACATCAGGGCACATAGCACATAAGGGCATGGGACACATCAGGCCACATGGCACATCAGGGCATGGGGAAACTTTGGCACATGGGGGCACATTATGGCACATCAGGGCACATTATGGGTCACATAGCACATCAGGGCACATTATGGCACATCAGGGCACATTATGGGTCACATAGCACATCAGGGCACATTATGGCACATCAGGGCACATTATGAGGCACATAGCACATCAGGGCACATTATGGCACATTATGGGGCACATAGCACATCAGGGCACATAGCACATAAGGGCACGGGGCACATCAGGCCACATGGCACATCAGGGCACATGGCACATCAGGGCATGGGGCACATCAGGGCACATTATGGGGCACAGTGGGGCACATAGGACATCAGGGCAGGGGGCACATTACGGCATGGGGCACATCAGGGCACATAATGGGGCACATAGGACATCAGGGCAGGGGGCACATTACGGCATGGGGCACAGTGGGGCACATAGGACATCAGGGCAGGGGGCACATTATGGCATGGGGCACATCAGGGCACATAATGGGGCACAGTGGGGCACATAGGACATCAGGGCAGGGGGCACATTATGGCATGGGGCACAGTGGGGCACATAGGACATCAGGGCAAGGGGCACATTACGGCATGGGGCACATCAGGGCACATAATGGGGCACAGTGGGGCACATAGGACATCAGGGGGTACATTTGGGCATGGGGCACATTGTCATCTTACTAGCCAGTATGCAGAGTAGCGCAGGAAGCGTTTGGCTGTAGTAAGTTCTCCCTCACTTCACACAGCACTGTTCGCTCCCTGGCGGCCCCTCCTCTCTTCTTGTCTATCCCCATTGGCTTGTGACATCATCTGGGATAGACCATAGACGAGAAGAGAGGAGGGGCCGCCGGGGAGCGAACAGTGCTGTGTGAAGTGAGGGAGAACTTACTACAGCCAAACGCTTTCTGCGCTACTCTGCATACATCTCATTCGGGTGGCTCGAGTCCTGCAAAGGCAATGGCATTCCCGCTGTGAAAATAGTGCAGGGACGCCATTCCCACGCGTTCCCGCAGGATTCAAGCCCTGGTTTTCCCTCTATTTCTATTCGGGTCTGTCCCAGGATATTCTCCAGGACCTGTGATCCAGCAACACGAGATCAAAAAGTTATTTTAAAACATTCATCGCTGCCACACCATTTCAATCCTACATAAGGATTTCTACAGGGAAAGGAGATAGCTTTTCCTTATCTTATTCCAGCCAATTATTCCAGAACAACCAAAAACCTTTAATGTCATGCAGTACTAAATCTAAGTCCTTTTATCAGCCATAGCACTTATATTGTTCAAAAGGTTATCTTACACAGCATGTAGGAGATTTTTCTTCACCTTTGTTGTGCTGTTCCAACCCAGGACCGGGTTATCCACTGTTCCATCCAGCACCCTGTATCACTGTATCGGTCTTGGTCCTATTAGAGGCTAGCGTGCATACAAGGATCAATCATTCCCTCAGAGGGAGAAGGAGTAGAGGAGAGGAGGGGGCACGAGGAGAGGAGAGGAGAGGAGAGGAGAGGGGGGACTCACGATCCAGCTGATCCTCCAACCGCCAGGATGCCTTCACATGGCAATCCGGGGGGGGGGGGCATTCAGAGCCTGCTGTCACCACTGCCTGGTCAGTCCCCCAGCGTCACCGGCGTCGCTCACTCTAGCGCTCTTGCTGCTGACTACTCTTACCGCGCTATGTGTGGGCCTCCGTGCGTGGCCCCCAGACTTGCCATTCCACTCCCTCCGGTGCCGGCCTTGGTTCCATCGCCATGGACAGCAGTCTCTCTATCCGCCCTTACAGGTGCCGCCATCAGGCTCCTCCCCCAGCGCTCCGATGTCACGTCCAGATGACCACGACAGCATGCACTTCTAATACCTGTCCACTAGGATTCTGTACATTTCGATTACTTTACTTATGTGTCTAGTGCACCACTATTCTTTTATCTTTATCACATTGGGTTCAGACATTTCCCTCAGTGAGTGCAGCAGTACACGCTCTATAGCCACTTGAGTTGGCGCAGGAATACCTCTTTTGACTATAGATATCTAGGCATTATGGTGACATCCTCCAGTAACCTTCTATACAAAACCAATTACCTTCCCCTATTTACCCATATCACTTCCCTACTTAAAACTTGGTCAGGTTTTCATATCTCCTTCCTAGCTAGGATATGTGCCATTAAAATGATGATCCTTCCCAAACTTTTATACTACTTCCGTGCTCTCCCTTTGAATGTCTCAAAGTCTAGGCTTGCTTCCCTTCAGAGAGAACTTAGTAGGTTTATTTTGGCTGAGAGGAAACCCAGGTGTAGTTATGTCCATATGCACAGACCTCAACCCTTAGGTGGGATGGGCCTTCCAAAAATCTGGCTTTATTTTCTCTGCTAGACTGATACAACTTTCTCAATGGTTCTTACCAAAACAGGATACCCCTTGGGAAAAAAATTTGAGTCCTACTCAATAGCTCCATTATACTTACAGGGTGTACTTTGGACCAAATCGACCTCTTATAATAAACTTATTAAGCTTAGCATTATTGTAGCCCACTTTTATCAACTATGGCTCAAGATTAGTAGTCCCTACAAATTATCCTTGGATTCCCCCCCTCCCCTTTTTTTTGGGAGACCCCAGATTCACACTGGCATACAACAACATAGACTCTTTCTCCCATTTGATCGGGAAGGGTCTAACCACACTTGGTACTTTGTTGACTGACGCAGATTTTACTTCATTCCAGACGTTGCAAACTAGATGGAATAATCCCTCCTCGGAACTGCAACAATATCTTCAAATTAGAAACTTTTTTTACAAAGCATTTCACTCCCTACACACTCCCATATTACTTTTTTTGAGAAAATTTGTACTTCCTCTGCTGGTGAGAGAGGTCTCATATCCAGGTTGTATAGTTACCTTAACAATCTAGCTATGCCAGACAAATCTGGACCAATGCTTCATTGGGAATCAGATCTGGATTGCACACTTTAAGTTGATGAGTGGTGCAATATGTCGGACAATCTCCGCAAGAGCAATAGGGCCATCTCCTTCAGGGAAACCCCTACAAAAGTATTCTCCAGATGGTACTTAACCCCATCCAAACTTCACACTTTTTATCCCTCAATCTCTCCAAACTGTTTTAGGGGCTGTCAAGCTCCAGGTACAATTATTCACACATTCTGGAGTTGCAACCACCTTGAAAATATATGGTGAGGTGCAGTTGATAGAATAGAAATCTCGTCTAAACAAAAGATCTGAGCAAGCCCCTCCTCCTCCTCCTGCCACAAGTCCACCACCAGAGCCACAGCCTCCAAGGAAGGCTGCAGGGAAGGCAGCGGGGCAGCATGGAGGGAAGGCTTCAGCCAAGAGAAGAAAGTGATGACCTGGGTTCAGTCTGGTCTGACAGAAGAAGCAGGCTGGTGTAGTACCAGAGCCTGGGGACATATATGTCATCTGCTGCTGGTCTTCATCTCTGGGATTCCTAGACCAGATTGTGCTCCCTATGATATGTACTCTTCAAGATCCCAATTTTCTTTTCTACAGACTTGATGTGTGCCCTGGGGCCAAAAGGCTTCACAAATTCCAGTGTAGCGGTGGCTCCTGAAGAGCATGTGCTATGCGTGTTTTTCAAAACTTAAAATTACCTAAACTGCAGTTTGGTTTGGGTACAATTATCTAAATTAGACTTCAGCATCAGTCTGACTGGACTGTGAAATGTTCAGTCTGGCCACAAGGGGCACTGTCTCTTCTGGCAGGCATGGAACTATGGTCTGGTTAGGTGCTAAAGTTACTCTCTCTCGGAGTCAGCTCAGTGGGAGGGGCGATCTTACTACGCTTTCTGGGAGAGGGTATTTAAGATGCAGACGTCACGTGGTTCGGGGTTCCGGTCCAGAATGATGTGCTGACTTCATTGTCCTGGTCCTTCTGACCAGCCCCCAGGAAGGCTATGGCCTGGGGTGCGGATGCACCCGACTTTGATGTCTCGGGGCTGGCTAGCCCCGAGACAAGGAAACTAAAAGAAAGATTCTTAGGTGGTTGGGTGCCGTCTCCGGTTCGGGAGAGACCCAGTGACTTCAAGCATTCCAGGGGAGGACTCTTCAGAAGAAGATCATATATGGGTTGGTTTCTTAGTTAGAGCCTGGAAGGGCTGAAGTAACCTAGAGAATCCGGTCTTGTGGATATCGCCAAGCTAGAGCCAGAAAAAGAGCCAGGTATCCTACAAGTGTTTTCAAGCTTAGTTTCCCTACGTGTTCTACAACAACGTCTGCGACAGAGACATTATCTTGTACGTTCTACAACCACGTCTGTGGCAGAGACTTGTTCCTGAGTAAGCACCTTGTTGGCTGCTAGGCCTTGTGAGAGAGGGACTGTCCAACCTGAGTGATCATCCAGTTGCGAATGGCTATTCACTGGATGCAAAGTAAGCAAGTTCTTTAACATTTTTGACTTTGACACTGAGAGTACCTGAATTCCTTTCCAACCCTCTGATCCCAATTTAAGAGACTGTTCATTATCTACGTTTTGCAAATAAAATCCATTCAAGTGGATCTGTTGTCTGTCTCTCAAGTTACTGGGCCATCTACCACGGGAGCCCCTAGATGTACAACGAGGAGAACAGAAGGTAACAGTAAGCCCAAATCTAACCAGCAGCTCCTTCAGGGGTTAGTGCTACACCAGCAGTTTCTCCAGCGTTGCCTTCATCTTTATTTTGTTAACCAGAATAAATTGTAATTTTATTTTCTAAAAATACTTGCCTATGTATTTTTATTCAAATACATTTCTAAAAGACAATGTCAAATTAACAAAGGAAACCAACCTCCTTGAGGTTCCAAAAAAAAAAAAAAAAAAAATATATATATATATATATATATATATATATATATATATATATATATATATATATATATATATATATATATATATATATATATATATATATATATATAATGTTATTGTGGTAACATAGTTACATAGTTAGTCAGGTTGAAAAAGTCCATCCAGTTCAACAAAAAAATAATAATAATAATATTATACAATCCCATATTCCCAATTCTATACCCATAGTTGATCCAGAGGAAGGCAAAAAACCCCAGCAGAGCATGATACAATTTGCTAAAGCAGGGGGAAAAAAATCCTTCCTGATCTCCCGAGAGGCAATCGAATTTTCTCCGAATCAACTTTACCTATAAATGTTAGTACCCAGTTATATTATGTACACTTAGGAAATAATCCAGGCCCTTCTTAAAGCAATCCACTGAACAGGCCAGAACCACCTCTGCAGGGAGTCTATTCCACATTTTCACAGCTCTTACCGTGAAGAAACCTTTCCGTATTTGGAGATGAAATCTCTTATTCTCTAGACATAAAGAGTGCCCCCTTGTCCTCTTTGTTGACTGTAAAGTGAATAACTCAACACCAAGTTCACTATATGGACCCCTTATATATTTGTACATGTTGATCATATCCCCCCTTAATCTCCTCTTATCAAGAGTGAATAAATTCAGTTCCTCTAATCTTTCCTCATTGCTGAGTTCCTCCATGCCTCTTATCAGTTTGGTTGCCCTTCTCTGCACTTTCTCCAGTTCCCCGATATCCTTTTTGAGAACTGGTGCCCAAAACTGAACTGCATATTCCAGATGAGGTCTTACTAATGATTTGAACAGGGGCAAAATTATATCTCTCTCTCTGGAGTCCATACCTCTCTTAATACAGGAAAGGACTTTGCTCCTTTTGGAAACCGCAGCTTGGCATTGCATGCTATTATTGAGCTTATGATCTACCAAAATCCCCAGATCCTTCTCCACTATGGATCCCCCCAGTTGTGCTCCCCCTAAAATGTATGATGCATGCATATTCTTAGCCCCTAAGTGCATACATTTACATTTCTCAACATTAAACCTCATCTGCCACATAGTCGCCCAGACAGAGACAGAGCATTAAGGTTGGCTTGTAAATTGGAGACATCCTGTAAGGACGTTATTCCACCGCATAGCTTGGTGTCATCTGCAAAGACGGAAATGTTACTTTTGATCCCAGACCCAATATCATTTATAAAGATATTAAAAAGTAAGGGTCCCAGCACTGAACCTTGGGGTACACCACTGATAACCTTAGACCATTCAGAGTAAGAATCATTAACCACTACTCTCTGAATTCTGTCTTTTAGCCAGTGTTCTATCCATTTACAAACTGATATTTCCAAACCTGTAGACTTTACCTTACACATGAGCCACGTGTGCGGAACTGTATCAAACGCTTTTGCAAAATCCAAGTATACCACGTCCACCGCCACCCCTCTGTCCAAGGTTTTACTTACCTCCTCATAAAAAGATTGAAGAATTTCCATTTCTGTTCTGTGCCCATTGATGCCAATATTCTCTCCCAGTCTAGGTCCTGGAGAGCAGCCCTCATCCTTGGAAAATTTGCTCTCTTGAAATTAAGTGTTTTTATCTTTCCCATATGTGATTTTTGCTTACAGCTAAACTCAAATGAATAACTTGACACACAAAAAAATAACAAAAAATATGGAGATCACTAGAATTTTTTTTTTAAAGAATGAAAAAAAAAGATCTAGATGAAATCAAAAATTATAAAAGATGACTCTAAAAAAAATGTGTAAACATTATTATGGATATTGGGCTTTTAAAAAATGCAATACTATTAATAAGATCAGGAGAAATAATACAAAAATCTGTTTTTGAGAACTGTGTGTGAATATGAGCAGCAAAACAACTTCGTTCTTCTAGCATTATAAAGAAGACAATAATGCGCTGCCTTAAACGATCACAGAATTTGCAGCGTGAGGAATGTGCTAGCTCCAATACGAACATTAGTTTTACCAGACCGAGCGATTCCGTCTTGTACTTGCTTCAGCAAATGCGTAATTTTTGGTCCATCGGAACAGCATACAGATGAGCGGCTTTCTCGATAGGAACTGGTTCCGGTGGAGTTCCAGCGGAAAGATTTGAAACATGTTCTAATTCTAGGTCCGTCAGAATTTTGGAAAAAAAAAGTCAGATGAAGCCCACACATGAGCGGAATGTCCGACTGAATCGTTCCGTCTGACCTTTTCTGCCAGAAAGTCCGCTCATGTGTACGCGTCATAATAGTTGTCCTGTGGACAGATTCTCCCACCTGAGCTGTGGATCTCTGCAGCTCCTTCAGAGTTAACATGGGCCTATTGGCTGCTTCTCTGATTAATGCTCTACTTGCCCAGCCTGTCAGTTTAGGTGTACGGCCATGTCTTGGTAGGTTTGCAGTTGTGCCATACTCTTTCCATTTTCGGATGATGGATTGAACAGTGCTCTGTGAGATGTTCAAAGCTTGGAATATTTTTTATAACCTAACCCTTCTTTAAACTTGTCCACAACTTTATCCCTGAACTTTCTGGTGTGTTCTGTGGCCTTTATGATGCTGTTTGTTCACTAAGGTTCTATAACAAACCTCTGAGGGACATGTATCAATAATTATTATATTTTTTTTAACTAAGTGCAACAATAAAAATGAAAAATTCCTTTAAACATAGTTCCTAAGGGGTTCCCCTTAATATGCCTGTAAAGTGGCGCATCTCTAGCTTGAAAAACATGGTGCAGCAAAAATCTAATTTCTAAAGAAAAAACAAACAACACAAACAATCCCATTTAAAAGTTACAATTGCCAGCACCCGGCTATTAAAAAAATACCGCATGAGGTCCCCCCCCCCCCCAGTCCATACAAGGCCCTTCGGGTCTGGTATGGATTTTAAGGTGATCCCCATGCCAAAAGTAAAACACAGGGCAGGACAGTGGTGTAGTGGTTAGCACTCTCACCTAGCAGTAAGAAGGGTCGCTGATTCAAATCCCAACCATGACACTACCTGCCTGGAGTTTACATGTTCTCCCTGTGCCTGCGTGGGTTACCTCCGGGTACTCCGGTTTCCTCCCACAATTCAAAGACATGCAGGTAGGTTAATTGGCTTCTGTCCAAAATTGGCCCTAGTATATGAATGGGGACCTTGGATTGTAGGCTCTTTGAGGGTAGGGACCGATGTGAGTGTGCAATGTACAGGGGCAATTGTAGACACTCACTCAGGTTGAACTGGATGGACTGGTGTCTTTATTCAACCTTACTAACTATGAAACTATAAAAAAAAAATAGTGTGAGGTCCCCCCCATAAATCCATACCAGACCCTTATCCAAGCATGCAGGTCAGGAAAGGGGAGAGGATGAAGGGGCTCCCCCTTCTGAACCATACCAGGCCACATGCCCTCAATGTGGGGGAGTGGAAGGGGGTGGTGCCACCAGATTATTTAGCTGGGTGTCCCCGCCCCTTGCCTATATAAGAACTGTCAGAGCGGCCATATAACGAGAGGCCTCCCAGGAGGCGGAGCATTTTTATTTTTTTCAATTTTTTGGATCAGCGGGCGTCGTGATTGACCATGAATATACATAGAGAAACACTATTTTTTTTATTTTTTAATAAAGGACTTGTCAAAAACAGTTTCTTGTGGTTATTTATTTTTGACACTTTTTTGGGTAGGGTGCGATGTACCAGATACCCATAGGTAGGGGTGCGATGTACCAGATACCCATTCACATAAGGGAGCCTGGAATCTGATAAGCCACAGACCACAACTACAGCCCATGGTTGTCAGGAAGAGGCCCTTGGCCTGGTATGGTTCAGGAGTTGGGGGGACGCTCGCTTGTCCCCTCCCCCTCCCCTTTCCTGACCTGCCAGGCTGCATGCTCGGATAAGGGTCTGGTATGGATTTTGGGAGGGACCCCATGCCATTTCTTTTAAAATTTTGGCGTGCCCATTTTTCTCTTTATTTATTTCTAACTGCACTTTTTTTTTATTGACCTGTCATCGATTAAACCCATTGACAGCTGATGATTCATCGGTTGTTAAGGATGGCTTCTCAGCCCCTCTCCTTAACAACCAGCGTAGCTGTGCCCTGATTGGGCAAAGCTTTGCCCAGTCAGGGCGCAGAATGCACTGTGCAGCACTGTGCCTGCAAATTCGGGTGTTTAGTGAATGGCTCAACAGGCAAATGTTTGGCCTGAACTCATGCTCGGGACGAACCATTCGCCCATGCCTATAACAGATTAATATGCTGTGGAGGGGTTTAAGCACCCTAAAATAATCTATTGTTGATTGCTAAATGGTATACATAATAGTGGTGTGCAGACCTTTATCGCTAATTACTTTGGAGGAGAGACAGGGATCAGTTTTGATGATTGAGCTGGCTGCTCCAAAGTACAGTAGGTGGGGGTATGGAGGTAGAGCAATCCTTCCTCTGTGGCTGAGCTGAGGTGGAGGTAGCCAGCTGTCTTCTGCCCAATAAGCATTGGGGTTTATTTACTAAAGGCAAATCCACTGTGCACTGGAAGTGCAGTCGTTGTAACTCTGATGGGGATATGCAAGCAAAATAAAAAACAGAATTTTTGCTTGCACATGATTGGATGATAGAAATCAGCAGAGCTTCCCCACATTTCAGATCTTCCCCTCAGATCTACAGTGACTGCACTTCCAAGTGCACTTGCAGTGCCTTAGTAAATCAACCCCAATGTCTGCACCTGTCTCCCTTTAGTAGCAGGCTTCGATGGTGCCATTTTTAGGTATAAAGCAGAAAAATGTTACCTCTACCACTCTGCTTACCAGGAGTACTGTGGGGCTTTCTGAAGCACTATAAGGCCCAAACAAAAAAAGTGTGTCAGTCACCAAAAATAGTGGGAGAAGAGGAAGAGGACCGTGCTGTTGGATAAACATAAGAAATATGCTCGATAACTGCTGGATTAATGATACGGAGCAGGTGTACTCTACAGAACTCAGAGGTAAACTCAAACAGCACAAAATCACAGGGCTCAGGATAGATGTAAAGCAGATATGCTCAAATATTCTCAAATGCACTCAGCAAAGTGATATTGCAGCAACAGGTTCAGCAAAGCTCAACACACTCAGTAAAGCTGGATACACACTATGCAGTTATCTTTAGATGTTTCCCTTTAGATTTACCAAAGCCATATAATAATAAGGTCAAACCTTAAGAGATTTAATTAGTATGCAATCAGACAGGCCCTTGCACTTCACGGTTTTGGTAAATCTAAAGGAAATCGGACAACAAAAGTTGTACAGTGTGTATTGTATATAACATATCCAGGCAAGAACCGGTAATATCCTCAGTGAAAATTCAGCCACAGGACTCAGTGGAGTTTCATTGGGTCGGAATAGCTCACAAAGCTGCAACCAGGTAGTAAGATTTCAGCTACACACCCGGTGGTTCAGTGGCAGGACACAGCAGGGCTCAAAGGGGAATCAGCTGGGTGTAATCTCATTTCTTGAGGTCCCAAATTGCCAGAACAGTATAAATACCACCCAAATGGCCCATTTTGGAAAGGCAGTCCACAATATTTAGTAAGAGGCATGGTGAGATTTTTGAAGCTGTCATTTTTTTGTCACAATATTTTGGATAATTAGAAAAAATGTTTAAAAAATGTTGTCACAAAGTTGCCATTTTAACAAGTTATTTTTTACACACAGCATAGGCATACTTATAACTGCACCCCAAAACACACGTGTTAGACTTTTCACAGTCTAGATGCACAGAGGGGCCCAAAATCCAAGGAGCATAACATACATGTAAATTATGCGTCTAATTTACTGACTACCTATTGAAAGGTTATGTTAAGCATCCATCTTGTTTCTGTCAGCCATCTTAATATTCACAAACTTCCATTTTACAATAGGTACAGTTTGAACACCCCTAAACTTCTCAGATAACTGTCTCAACATGAGATTCTTCTAACTCATTTGTTCTCACACGCTTATCTAAAACTTTCACACATTTTCTCAGCATTCCCTCAGCTGATGGAGAAATCATGAACCGTCTCACGTTTTGTTATCTTTTTCTCACATTCTTTTAGCCAGATTATAACAATGAACAAAAGCTTTTTGTCCTGACCAGCTGTAACCATCTTAATTTCTACTGCGCATGTCTTATTCTGTGTGACATGTAATTTACTATATGAATCACTTTGTGATAACTCAATACAATTAGTTCTCAAAAGACAGCATGGTGTGAGTGTTGTTTTATATGTTCTTTAACCACTTGGGATCCGCGCTATTGCAAAATGACGGCAATAGCGCGGACCCACATTTTCGGGACTACGTCTATTGACGTAGTCCCGGTTACGAGCGGCCTGCGCGCCCCCTGAGGGGCGCGCGCGGCGCGCTCTGTGATCGGCGAGTCCGTGAGACTCGCCTGATCACCGATCCGTGTAAGGGGTCGATCCCGACCCCTTATCACGTGATCAGCTGTCAGCCAATGACAGCTGATCATGTGATAAAACGGAGCCGGTAATCGGCTAGTATTCCTCCTCGCGCTGACAGCGCGAGGAGAAAAAAAAACAGCCGATCGCCGGCGGCCGTGTTCGGGACATCAGTCCCGATCACGGCCAGCAATTTAAAAGGACACCTGCCCCCTGCCAGTGCCCACCTGCCACCCGCAGTGCCATCCTGAAATAAAGTAAGTGCCCCCCTGTCAGTGCCACCCAGCAGTGCCCATAGTGCCCACAGTGCCACCCAGCAGTGCCCACAGTGCCACCCAGCAGTGCCCACAGTGCCACCCACAGTGCCACCCAGCAGTGCCACCCACAGTGCCACCCAAAATCTGCCTCAGGTGCTGCACCCCAGTGCCGCCCATCAGTGCCCAGCAGTGCCGCCCATCAGTGCCCAGCAGTGCCGCCCATCAGTGCCCAGCAGTGCCACCTATCAGAGCCACCTATCAGTGCCACCTATCAGTGCCCATCAGTCCCATCTATCTGTGGTACCTATCAGTGCCCATCCGTGCCACCCATCCGTGCCACTTATCCGTGCCACCCATCCGTGCCATCTTATCTGTGCCCATCTTTGCCCATCAGTGCCGCCTTATCTGTGCCCATCGGTGCCGCCTTATCTGTGCCTATTAGTGCCGCCTTAACTATGCCTATCAGTGCCCACCAGTGCAGCCTATCAGTGCCCACCAATGCAGCCCATCAGTGCCCACCAATGCAGCCCATCAGTGCCCACCAATGCAGCCTATCAGTGCCGCCTAATCAGCGCACTTCAATGAAGGAGAAAAATGACCCGTTTGCAAAATTTTATAACAAACTATTAAAACATGATTTTTTTTTTTTTTTTTTTTTTGCATCTTTTTTTGTTTGTTTAGCAAAAAATAAAACTCCGAGCTGTAACTAAATACCACCAAAAGAAAGCTCTATTTGTGGGAAAAAAATGATAAAAAATTCATTTGGGTACAGTGTTGTATGACCGCGTAATTGTCACTCAAAGTGCATCAGCGCTGAAAGCTGAAAATTGGTCTGGGACTGAGGGGGGTTTAAGTGCCCAGTAAGCAAGTGGTTAAGAACTGATTCCGGATATATCTGAAATGATACAATACATTGGATCTAAGGTCTGAGAGGTTGAAGGGACCACCCTAGACACAGGATTAACCCTTTCACCTATCACATTTATCGAGGTCTTGGAGCACCAGAACATTGGAAACTCCCACAAAATGAACCCAATTTTAGAAAGAATACCCCATTGTATTTTCTAAAAAGCATAGAGTCTTTTAAAAATGTAGTTTTTTGCCACAAGTTTTTGGAAAACGCACAACATTTGTACACAAAATTGTCAATCAATAAAATATTTCTAACATACAGCATGGGCCTTCTTATGCCGCATACACAGGACTGGACTTTCTGGCAGACTAGGTCCGAAGGGACTAATTCATCAGACAATTCAATTGTGTGTGGGCTAGTCCGATAGTTTTTTTTTTTTTAAATCAGACGGACCTAGAAATAGAACATGTTTCAAATCTATCCGACAGACTAAAATCATGAAAACTATTCGTCTGCATTCTGGTCCGACGGACCAAATACGACGCAAGGGAAGCTATTGGCTTACTGGCTATTGAACTTCCTTGTTTAGTCCCTTGTATGTCATCACGTTAAAAACTAACTGACTTAGTCCGTTCGTGTGTGGCCAAGTCTTTTCGTTCGGAAACTCCATCGGAACTCCGCAGAAAGTCCATGGGGTAGACCGTCGGACCTAGTCTGTTGTACAGTCCGAGTGTACGCGGCATTAGAATTACAAACCAAAACACATTTTGTTACTCCTCACAAGTATGGTGACATCATATGTGTGGGACTTTTTCTTTTCTTTTTTTTTTTCTAATTCTTTATTTACAGAAATACATAACATAAGTCAATAGTTATAGTTGCATAAAGCTACTTTTAAAGTCCAATTTCAGAACAAAACTTATTCTTTAAGTCTTAGAACAAAACATAATGTAATCCTGCCATTTTTATAAACAAATAACAATATTACAATATCAATTCCTCTCAACAACCCTTCACTCTAAAGCCCCAAGCCCCGTAGGGGGCCTAAAAGAACAGAAGAAAAAAAAAGGAGTGTGTCCCCCCGTCCCTCAGGAGTAGGGATCTTGTATCATTTAGCAAACTAGTCTTATCCTCTAATTCCTCTCCAATCAACCTTTTCCCTACATCCGACTGCAAGAATAGCTACCAAGGAGCCCAAATTTGGGATATACATTCCCTTTTCTCCAAAGACATAGGTATCAATTTTTCCACAATCCCAATTCTTACTTTATTTAGCCATTTGCAGCTGTCTCCTTCCAGCATGTGTTGATACAGCTTTTAGCTGCATTCACCAGATGACATAACATTGAGTTCGTATATCTCTCCAGTGAGATTTGTGAGCATTGTAACAGAAAAATGCTGGGTCCAATCAAAAGTGGTTGGATTTGTCTGGGGAAAACAGGGACATAGACTGACGCGTGATATCCTGTTCCGCCGGACAACCCAAGGTGGTTTAGGACTTCCTAACCTCTTTTTATATTATCAAGCAGCACAACTAGCACAATTTTCAGCAATATATACTAAAACTAATAGCCCAGACTGGGTTTCTATTGAGAACCAGGCAGTACCTGACTACACATTAGATCATCTATTATGGAGACCAACAAAACAAAGACCTGCCATATTGTCCCCCACGCTTTCTCAATCCCTAGCACTATGTGACAGACTATACAAAAACGAACACCTGATTTCCCCACTGAAACCTCTCGTACATTTATTCCATAACCCTGATTTCCCTCCTGGCCTGAATACCCAAGATTTTCAATGGTGGTTGAACAAGGGCCTTTTCAGAATTGGACATTTCATTACACCAAATGGACCCATTTCAATGGGACACTGCTACTCCAAACTAGAGATGCCCGATTCAGAACAATTGAGACTTTCACAGATTAAACGTTTTATACATTCTCTTGAACTTGACAAATCAAATAGTTACAATGCTACGATTTACGAGCAATGGTGCTTAAAACAAGGTCACCGCAAAGGAGGTATTTCCCTCATCTACTCGTCCCTGGCAGATAGGAGTGACAAACCGACATATGCTCGTTCTTGGGAGGAAGACTTGGACATCCAACTAGATACGGAAATGTGGTTTCAAGTTTTTAGACGTTCTTCCAAAGGTATTTTGAATATTTCCTTAATCGAAGCTAATGTCAAAATTCTAACGAAATGGTATTATGTTCCTGTGAGACTTTCAAAGATGTATTCAGAGATTTCACCGCTCTGTTTCAGAGGATGTGGTCTTTTAGGTACAATGTTACATATATGGTGGACATGTCCCCGCATACAAAATTTTTGGAATAACTTTATACATCTAGTGAGGAAGGTCTCGAAAGCCCCAATCCCACAAGATCCTTCATATATCCTTCTGAACCGCAGGCTACACAATACCCCTAAACATACTCAACAACTAATCTTTTTTATGTGCTTGGGAGCCAAGATCACTTTAGCAAAAGCTTGGAAAACTTCTAGGGTTTCCCTTGTGGCTACCAGGCACAAAATCTCCTGGATTATGGTTCAAGAACAAATAGTAGCTAAATTACGGAATACCACTCAACAATTTGAATTGACATGGGATCCATGGGCCCAACACATCAAAGTACAATTATTTCCAGGACACCTTCTGTCTTAAATTTTACATGGATGGAGCCAGGACCCTGAATCCTGTACATCTCTCCCTTCCTTACCCTCTCTCTTTTCTCCTGAATTCGATTTCTACTTCTCCCTTTTTTTTTTTGCTTTTCTTTACGCAGGATTTTTCATATTTAGTTATGGATTTGATGTTGCCTTATTCTACTACATTCTTCCTCAGTTAACCTTTGTGGTTCTAACCGGAGTTTACTAGTTCTAAAGAGTTTATTTGGAATTGAATTGGGAATTTTGAAGTTTGGCAGTCCGCTTCCCTCCGGGGAGCACAATTTCTGGGTGCTGTCCGGGGGTTTAAAGGGACGTAGATGGGGGGGTTCTTCGGCGGGAGTCCCCCGAGCTATCCCACTCCACAGTGTGAGCCCATTGGGGGTCTCCTTAGAAGTTGCCGCTATGTTTATGACATAAATCTTCTACACCTCCCAATTAAACCTTAATCAAATCCTTTTTTTTTCCTATTTCCCTTTTCTCTATATATATGTATGTATATATATATATATATATATATATATATATATATATATATATATATATATATATATATATATATATTATTTTTTTTTTTTTTTTTGTCCCCTTTTTTTATATATCATTAATATAAATTTTAAATGAAGTGGATCTTTACACTCCAAGTCTTTCATGACATATAATAGTCCCAAATATATCTGTATAAGATACCTTGTATAACTTGTCTTTTTCTGATTGATGCATCCTGCCTTATTTGAATTCTCTGTCTTTTATGTTAAGTTTTTTGCTTTATACCTATTTTTTGATTATACATGATGTATTTACCAAAGAGTTAAATTCAATAAAAATTATTGAAAGAGAAAATGCTGGGTCCTCCAGAATATGAAATTCCGTAAAATTGAGAAATTCTCTGAACTTCTTGCCAAAACTGTCTAATTACTGAACAAGACCAGAAAATATGGGCTATAGTACCTCTCTCCTGACATGCCCTCCAGCACCTATCTGACACCTCTGGGGAGAATTTATTCATTTGTGACGGGGTATAATACCAATGCGTTAAAAGTTAGATGTATTATTTTCTGACGTTGGGCGGGTGTAAAGATTTGTTTAAGATCCCTCTCCCACTTACCCAGACTCGTCATGCTATAGTCCTTCAAAGGTGATGTTAAAAGAGCATATATCTTGGAGATAATATGGGAAAGTAGCTCATTCTCCTCACAGTACCTCTCAAATTTGGTGAGTGGTTGACCATACCCTTCGGTCGGTCCCAATGTTTCAAAAAAGTGTCAAACCTGTAGCGCCTGCCAGAAGGGTATTTCATATTGTCCTCCCGGTTGCGTTAACAATTCTATTGATGGCCATTTGTTAAGCCTTAAGAAATCCGAGGCTTGAAAAAATCTTTTCTCTTTTAGTTTCCCAAATGGGAATTTTTCATTGCCTAGCCATACAGAGGGGCCCCAAATCCAGAGAAGCACCTTCAGCTGTTCTGGGGACACCCAAAGGTATTTTTAAGAGGCACGGCGAGTATTCTGAAGACTTTTTTGCCACAAGTTTTTAGGTAAATGCAATAAGAAAATGTGTTTTATTTTTTTTATTGAGTAAGATATTTCTCACATGCAGCAGGGCATATTTAGTTACACCCCAAAACATATTCTGCTACTCCTCCTTGATACCACATGTGTGAGACTTTTTTACTGTCTGGACTGATTATGTGCTGGACATTGTATCTTGTGTATCATACAAATCAAACAATTGTGTCCTAACTAATTATACTGTAATAATCAACTTTGTGTGAGTGGTTAGGGGCTCTAGCTTAGTGTAGTGTCACCTATAGCAGTCCCAGTTCCTATATGTCAAGAAAGCATAGCCTACTGGTACAAAATAGAGAAATCACACATTTGGAAATGAAGGTTCTTGGTTCAATTGGGCTTCCCAGCATGGGCAGGGATGTGGATTCCTTTTGCAATTTTCCACATCGACATGCTCCAACCAGGCAGCCAAAGATCTCCTTTTCAGCTTCTGGGAGGAGCATTCGCATGCCAACGGCATCCCTTGATCCCCTCTGGATGATCAAACAGTGGGACGCACATGTGCGACCTAGTCTCCTGCGTATGCGTGACGCTGTGATGTCACCCACTTGCTACAGAGGTGAAATGGTGGTCGAGGCCTTCCAGGATGCAGAGGAAGCTACGCGGTGGCTATATGTATGGCCAACACACCTGGATGAGGGGAACTGGTGGCACCTGTGGTTAATCATTCAGCTCTCCTAGAGTATAGTAGGGACTATATAAGTGCTAAGCTCCCTGTGAATCACAAGATGGTTCCATAGACGCCACCAATACAGATGATCAACACACACTGATTCTATTATGTAAGTACAGGTTTCAGCAATACCAGATTGACATTTTCCTTCTTCCCCTCCCATTTGCTACATGGTCAGACAGGAAATACAGCTAGCACAATACATTGCAATAAACAAGCACTAGATAGGATTTTTTGGCTCTCTTTCTTATTACCCCATTTGCACTCTGCACCAGTTATTTCACTAGTCAAGGTAATTAAGATATATATATATATATATATATATATATATATATATATATATATATATATGTACATATATATATATATATATATATATATATATATATATATATTTTTTTTTTTTTTTTTTTTCTCACACTGTTTTCACTATTCCTGCTTTTTGAGCAGGTTATCTTGTGGATTGTTATGAGTAGGGATAAGCCGAACACCCCCCGGTTCGGTTCGCACCAGAACTTTCGAACGGACCCCAAATTCGTATGAACGTTAGAACCCCATTGAAGTCTATGGGACTCGAACGTTCGAAATTAAAAGTGCTAATTTTAACTGCTAATATGCAAGATACTGTCCTAAAAAGGGTTTGGGGACCTGGCTCCTGCCCCAGGGGACATGGGTCAATGCCTAAAATGTTTTTAAAAATGGCCGTTTTGGTGGGAGCACTGATTTTAATGACGATTAAAGTGAAAAAAAAAGTGAAATATTCCTTTAAATATCATGCCTGGGGGTGTATATAGTATGCCTGTGAAGTGCCATGTGTTTCCTGTGTTTAGAACAGTCCCTGCACAAAATGACATTTAACGGAAATAACGTCATTTAAAACTGCTTGCGGTTTTAATGTTATATCTGGTTCCTGCAATATGGTTGAAAATCATTGAGAAAAATGGCATTGGTAGCCCTCCCTGCCCATTACCAGCCCCTTTGGGTCTTGTACGGATATTAAGGGGAACCCCCTACCCATATTAAAAAAAGGAAATACGTGTGGCCCCCAGGCCCTATATACTCAGAACAGCAGTATACAGGCGGTGCAAACAAGACAGGGACTGTGTAGATTTGTTGTGTTAAGTTGAATCTGTTTGTAATTTTCAACTGGTACATTTTTAAAGTGTAGCTCCAGTCAAAAAATCTATTTTTAAGCTTTTTGGAAAACATAGGGAAGGGTTATCACCCCTGTATAATTTGTTTTGCCGTCCGTCTTTTTTCATCTCACTTGCTGTTGTCTCCTTCCGTTTGCAAGAAGGAGATGTTTGTAAGTTGGATGTTTGAAAGTAGGGGCCTGCCCTATATGCTCTGCAGAAATGGCGGAACAAGGTGTTGGTTTTGCCACAACATTGTAAGCCCTCAAAGTGACTCTTGGTGGGCGCTGGAGCGCCCTGCTGTGAAGGATTATATCAAGAATTGTAATTACATGCCATTGTTGAACAGTGGTAGAAAAATTGACCTTTGGTGGTTGTGGTGCTGGTGCCACAACACTATAAGTCCTCACAGTTACTCTGGGTGGGCACAGGAACGGGCCCTCCTGTGAAATATTATATCAAGAATTGTAATTACATGTCCCTGTTAAACAGGGGCTGAAAAATTGGGCTGCTGGCACTGGTGCTGGTGCCACGACACTGCAACCTCTCCCATATACTCTAGTTGTAGTGCAGGAATGAGCCCTGCTGCAAAGCATTACATCAAAAATTGTAATTAAACGCCCCTGTTAAACAGGGACAGAAAAATTGGGCCTTAGGCACTGGTGCTGGTGCCACGACACTGCAACCTCTCCCATATACTCTAGTTGTAGTGCAGGAATGAGCCCTGCTGCAAAGCATTGCATCAAAAATGGTAATTAAACGCCCCTGTTAAACAGGGGCAGAAAAATTGGGCCTTAGGCACTGGTGCTGGTGCCACGACACTGCAACCTTTCCCATATACTCTAGTTGTAGTGCAGGAATGAGCCCTGCTGCAAAGCATTGCATCAAAAATTGTAATTGTAATTAAACAGGGGCAGAAAAATTGGGCTGGTGGCATCACCCAGAACCAAAAATGTTCTTCCAACATATCAGCGGAGGAGGAAGAGGATAGACAATCAACATAACAGGACAGTCACTCAGCATCAGCATAGGCAGTCTTGAAGGCATGTGATATTTCTAAAAAAAGCTTCAGGTGCTTGGTAGCTGTGGGTGATCCAAGACTGATTCATCTTGATGAAGGTCAGTCGATCAACTGAGTCGGTGGACAGGCGCACCCTGTGATCGGTAACAAAGCCACCAGCAGCACTGAAGGTGCGTTCCGAAAGAACGCTGGATGCAGGACAGGCCAGTAGCTCAATTGCATACTGTGCAAGCTCTGGCCAGTGATCCATCCTCAAGACCCAGTAAGCCAGAAGATTTTCGGTGGGAAAGGTGTCTAAGTCTGACCTTGCCCCTAGGTATTTCTGCACCATGTAAATCAGATGCTGGCGATGGTTGCTGGAACCGATCATACCTTGGGGCTACGGACTAAAAAATTGTCTGAAAGCATCGGTCAGATGGCCACCTTCTCCACCGCTCCTTCTGACCGATGCCTCAGCAACACGTTGTCCAGGACCAGGAGTTTGTAACCTCCCAGTCTCTGGGAACGTGTTGCACAGACCTTTCTGCAAGGCCTCCCGGAGATGTCTCATCCTCTGCTCCCTCTGCGACGGCAAGATAAGGTCAGCAACCTTACCCTTGTACCGTGGATCAGGGAGAGTGGCCAGCCAGTAATGGTCCCTCTCCTTGATCCAAAGAATACAAGGATCCTTCCGCAGGCTTTGCAGGATCAGGGAGGCCATGCAGCGTAGGTTAGCTGAGGCATTCGGTCCGGAGTCCTCTGGGTCACTAAGGACAACATGATCCGCAGCTACCTCCTCCCAGCCACGTACAAGTCCACGGGTTTCTTGGGACTGTAAATCATCCTTACAAGATTGCTGCTGCTGCTGATGCTGAGTGCCAGCCTCCACCTCCATGCTGACACATTCATCCTCCTCATCATCCTCTTCCTGTGTGATGGGTGGTACAGCAGGAACACTGTCTGGATAAAGGGGGCCTTGAGAGGCAAGGAAGTCCTCCTCTTCCTGCCTCTGTTCTGCCTCAAGTGCCCTGTCCATTATTCCACGCAGCGTATGCTCCAAGAGGTGGACAAGAGGTACAGTGTCACTGATGCATGCACTGTCACTGCTCACCATCCTTGTGGCCTCCTCAAACGGTGACAGGACAGTGCATGCATCCCTGATCATGCCCCACTGGCGTGGTGAGAAAAAAACGAGCTCCCCTGACCTTGTCATGGTGCCGTAGTCGCACAGGTACTCATTGATGGCCCTCTGCTGTGTGTGCAGTCGCTGCAGCATGGCCAACGTTGAGTTCCACCTGGTGGGCATGTCACATATAAGGCGGTTCTTGGGCAGGTTCAACTCCTTTTGGAGCTTAGCCAGCCGAGCACAGGCATTAAATGATCGGCGGAAATGCACACAGACTTTCCTGGCCTGCTTCAGGACATCCTGTAAGCCCGGGTACCTGCCCAAGAACCGCTGCACCACCAGGTTAAGGACGTGAGCCACACAGGGCACATGGGTCAGTTGTCCCTGTCAGAGGGCGGAGAGGAGGTTGGTGCCATTGTCGCAAACCACCATTCCTGGCTTAAGCTGGCGTGGCGTCAACCACCTCTCGGGCCTTCCCCTGCAGAGCTGACAAAACATCCGCCCCAGTGTGGCTCCTGTCCCCCAAACAAACCAACGCAAGCACGGCATGGCATCGTTTTGCCTGCGTACTTGCGTAGCCCCTGGAACGCCTACAGAGCACCGCTGGTTCTGAGGACAGAGCACTGGAAGAGGCCATGGAGGAAGAAGAAGAGGAGGGGGTGGAGCAGAGAGGTGTGTCACATCCAATAGTAGCATTTTGGAGGCGTGGTGGCGGAACAACCTCCAACACTACTGAACCTTGTCCTGCATCCTTCCCAGCTGCCAGAAGAGTGACCCAATGGGCCGTGAAAGACAGGTAACGTCCCTGTCCTTGCCTGCTGGATCATGAGTCAGCGGTAATATGCACCTTACCGCTGACCGCCCTGTCCAGCGAGGCAAGGAAATTGCCTTCCACATGCCGGTAGAGAGCCGGAATCGCCTTCCGTGAGAAAAAGTGGCGTTTGGGAACCTCCCACTTAGGAACCGCACATTGTATAAACTCACGGAAGGGGGCCGAGTCTACCAACCGAAAAGGCAGCAGTTGAAGTGCTAGCAATTCCACGACCAGCACTGTTGTCTCTAGACACAGATCCTGCTTGCCCTCTTTTATCGGCTCGCGCCTGTCTGGCCTTCCAGACATGGTAATGGCCTGAAGGGAGTTGGGAAAACCAGCAATTGTGTAGTGTATATTGTGCTGGAGGCACACACAACATCCACTAACTCCTGCAGATGGCAGATGGCTCAATTAGAGAAGAGCTATGAAGGTGGATATAACGGTGTATACTGGGTTCAGGGCACGCAGACAGCACGCACAATCTCCTACAACTGACTACAAGCTCTATTTAAAAAGAGCAAGATAGTTAGCTATATAGGTGGATATAGCGGTGTATACTGGGTTCAGAGCACGCAGACAGCACGCACAATCTCCTACAACTGACTGCAAGCTCTATTTAAAAAGAGCAAGATAGTTAGCTATATAGGTGGATATTTTTTATTGATAATGACTGCTACCAATATAACATATTACAAACAAACTTTACAAATCACTTTACAAACAAACCAAACAATACTACAACTTAATTATTTAGCAACACTTTGCCTACACAGGGGGGACATAACCAAATCACGTACTTGGTCATCTGACATCCTGTCAAGAACCTTGTCCCACTCATAACGTTCTTTCTTTTTCTTTTTCTTCCTAACAAGAACTTTACCACCACTATTAGGATCAGGACCACCATCATCCCCCGGGACTTCTTGCGCCACTTCCCCTTGAGCCGTTTCAACAGACCTACTCACTACTTTACTGTACCCATGTTCGTCTCCAGACACCGAGGAGGCCGAAGACTCAACTCCCTTACCCGAAAGGCGACATGGAGAGGAAGGAACCGGACTGGGGGATCTGAGAGGACTCCTACTCCGCGAGGAGCTTACCCGTGCCCGTTTCCTCCTTGCTGACCTCCTCCTCACCACTCTCCCTCTTTTTTCCTCCGCCGGGCTTAGCCCACGACGAGACGCTCTGCTACATGGAGCACCCCCAGCACGAGGAGAAGTAGCAGGAAGACTCTTCCCTAAGGGACCTTCATTAGTGGGACCGACTACACCTTCCATTGGGGCTTCGTTAACAGACAGGCCTTGACCCCTGGGTACTTTGCTAGCATCGGGGGTCACCTCAGCATCAGTTCCCCTAGGGGGTGCTTCCTTGGTTTTCCCCACCACATTTTGATTACCCTGAGCATTTCCCCCTGTGGGCCCAGGGGGAAGTCCCTCCCCCCTGGGTTGACCACCAGGTGGAACATCACCTCTGTAGGCCTTAGGGCACCTGCTAAATGGGTGACCCATTTGGCCACACAGATTACAACAGATAAGGCCACATGCATCGCTTGAGTGGCCAAATTTGTTGCACTTTATGCACCTAACAACTGTGCAATCTGCGCTTAGGTGGGTTGGACACCCACACTTAAAACATCTCCGGGGTTGTCCTGGATAGAACACCAGGATTCGGTCCCTCCCGATAAATGCACTACCGGGAACATGCGCCACCGTATTACCGGCTCTCCGTAACCGAATCCTGGTGTTCCAAGCCCCGGTCCAAACTCCCCGCTCATCCAGGCACTTATTTAGGGGACACTGCAATTGGCCGTGCCTACTCAGCCAAGTTGAGATGTCCTCCGGGGGCAGGCTTTCATTCCTCACCAGAATAGTGAGGGTTTTCACATCTTCTTGCCGACTCAAGGGGATGATCCTGAAACCCTTCCAGGGATCAGTCCCCTTGATCAACCCAAAAGAGGTGATAAAAATCTCCATCACCACTAGGTTTGTGAAACTCAAATCAAAATCATGAGACCCTGAAGGGTGGATGACCGCAAAAATTTCACAAACTTTAATTCCCAGTGATAAAATCATGTCAACCACCTGGCCCCTACTAGGGCACTGACCTTCCCCCTCCCACCTTAACTGTACTACATTACGGCGCTTGCGCTCCGGGCCACCCGCACCCCGAGACCACGAATTGGCCCCAGTAGGTTGACCAGCCGGGGGAGCACGGAAATTACCAGCCCCAAACTGGTCATACAGGTGGCCCAGAGACACATTCGCCCCTGCGACATTTGCGTAAGAACGCCTTTCTCCCAAGGCATTCAGGAGCCTGGCCTCCGGTGAACCCCTCAAAACAGATCCTGGGGCAGAAACCCCTTCTTTAGGATCCGGATGAGCCACCCCAGCTTCCAAGCCCCGAATACCTTCCTCCAACTCCATACCTCCTTGCTGGACCTCCGGGAGACCCTCCACCAGACCACTTAGCGATTGGTCACGGAGAAGGGCATCCAGGCCATCCGACTCCTCTGCAGTCTCATGAGCCCCACATGAGTCCACTTGTACATTTTGTGACCCTTCCAAGCCTTTAATAAACACCAATGCTGGATCGTCAGCCTCATCTACATCCCCCATGGGACAATCACCCCATGCTGACACTTGTCTAGGGGGTAGATTGTCCGAGATTTCCATACACTCATTTTCCTCCCGTTCGGATACTACAAAAGCTGCCGACCGAACGTTCTTCACACGGCCAGCTTTCACTTCCTCCCGTTCGGATGCTACCGAACTTCCTCCCGTTCGGATCGAACGAACGTTCTCCCGTTCGGATGCTATACCGGAAGCTGCCGACCGGACGTTCTTCACGCGGCCAACTTCCGCTTCCGGCCCTGGCGTCACTTCCGGCGCGACCGCAGCTTTCCTCCTTACAGAAACCCCGCCAAATTCTCCCGCCAAACGATTCTTAGTGTCAGCATGGGAAGACGGCGTCCCTCCATGCTGTCCCGCCATTGCTTCACTACTGGACACCGCTGTGTTTACTACAGAGGTAGCCAGGCTGACCTGAGTCTTTTGTCCACCTTTACCCTGGAGCTCCTTCCCCTTACCCTGTGACCGGGTTGCAGCAGTGGCAGCCGACAACTCAGCTGACGGCATGCCCTGCCCGCAAACACCGGCTGGGTTCACTGGGGATTTACAAGGTAAGTCCGTGGCTTTTTTAGTCTCCATCAGTCTTTCCAGCTGTACCACTAAACTCTGCTTTCCTCTCTGACCTTGGCTTGGCACTGCACCACTGGCGTCCACAGCTACCACCGGGTCTGCAGCCCTGGCAACAGGCTGAGAACCACTAGGCTTGCCGGGACCCACTGTAGCGCTACCTAAGCCCTTAGTCACTGGGATAGAGTCTCTCATGCCACCTTCTGTCTTTGCCTTGGTCCTTATCTTTTCCGGGGACACAACCTTCTGCTTTTCTCCTCCATCTGTCTGTGCACTCTCACTTGTGGGTTCCTCCGCCTCTCTCATGGGCTCCGCCGCCTGTGATAGACGCTGGTTGCGGCGTCTTACCGCTTGAGAGCCCTCATCGCACGCCACTCTCATAACTTTTTCTATTCTCAACAGAAAGTCCTTTTCGCTTGAGGCACTGTCAATTAGATTTGATAAAAGCTCACCAAGCATGTTACACTGCTCTTTCAGTCCATCTATGACAGGCTTGAATTCTGTTCTCTTCTTGATACCTGATCTGTCGCGTCTATTCCTCAGCTCGGCCAAAACTTTCATTTTTTCGCAGTAACAGCGAGAAGCCTTTACCATTAAGCTCTGGGCTTTTCTTTTCCTCTCCGCAGATTTCTCCACGTCTTCTCCTGGCTGTCTCAGAGACCAGTCAACCAAGTCAAGCTGGTTTTCTAAGTACAGCCTCTCCTCCTCAACGAACTCCAGGACCTTCAGGGCTCCACGCCTTTCCTCAGGCCGAGAAACAGGCCCCTGGCCTGGGCTGACCGACGCCATCAGCTCCCTGTCCTCCTCCACCACTCTGGAAGTCCTCAGAGCTCAGAGCACGCAGCCAGCACGCACAAGCTCCTAACACTGACTGCAAGCTCTATTTAAAAAGAGCAAGATAGTTAGCTATATAGGTGGATATAGCGGCGTATACTGGGTTCAGAGCATGCAGACAGCACGCACAATCTCCTACAACTGACTGCAAGCTCTATTTAAAAAGAGCAAGATAGTTAGCTATATAGGTGGATATAGCGGTGTATACTGGGTTCAGAGCACGCAGACAGCACGCACAATCTCCTATAACTGACTGCAAGTTCTATTTAAAAAGAGCAAGATAGTTAGCTATATAGGTGGATATAGCAGTGTATACTGGGTTCAGAGCACGCAGACAGCACGCACAATCTCCTACAACTGACTGCAAGCTCTATTTAAAAAGAGCAAGATGGTTAGCTATATAGGTGGATATAGCGGTGTATACTGGGTTCAGAGCACGCAGACAGCACGCACAATCTCCTACAACTGACTGCAAGCTCTATTTAAAAAGAGCAAGATAGTTAGCTATATAGGTGGATATAGCGGTGTATACTGGGTTCAGAGCATGCAGACAGCACGCACAATCTCCTACAACTGACTGCAAGCTCTATTTAAAACGAGCAAGATAGTTAGCTATATAGATGGATATAGCGGTGTATACTGGGTTCAGAGCACGCAGACAGCACGCACAATCTCCTACAACTGACTGCAAGTTCTATTTAAAAAGAGCAAGATAGTTAGCTATATAGGTGGATATTTTTTATTGATAATGACTGCTACCAATATAACACATTACAAACAAACTTTACAAATCACTTTACAAACAAACCTAAACAATACTACAACTTAATTATTTAGCAACACTTTGCCTACACAGGGGGGACATAACCAAATCACGCACTTGGTCATCTGACATCCTGTCAAGAACCTTGTCCCACTCATAACGTTCTTTCTTTTTCTTTTTCTTCCTAACAAGAACTTTACCACCACTATTAGGATCAGGACCACCATCATCCCTCGGGACTTCTTGCGCTACTTCCCCTTGAGCCGTTTCAACAGACCTACTCACTATTTTACTGTATCCATGTTCGTCTCCAGACACCGAGGAGGCCGAAGACTCAACTCCTTTACCCGAAAGGCGACATGGAGAGGAAGGAACCGGACTGGGGGATCTGAGAGGACTCCTACTCCGCGAGGAGCTTACCCGTGCCGGTTTCCTCCTTGCTGACCTCCTCCTCACCACTCTCCCTCTTTTCTCCTCCGCCGGGCTTAGCCCACGACGAGACGCTCTGCTACATGGAGCACCCCCAGCACGAGGAGAAGTAGCAGGAAGACTCTTCCCTAAGGGACCTTCATTAGTGGGACCGACTACACCTTCCATTGGGGTTTCGTTAACAGACGGGCCTTGACCCCTGGGTACTTTGCTAGCATCGGGGGTCACCTCAGCATCAGTTCCCCTAGGGGGTGCTTCCTTGGTTTTCCCCACCACATTTTGATTACCCTGAGCATTTCCCCCTGTGGGCCCAGGGGGAGGTCCCTCCCCCCTGGGTTGACCACCAGGTGGAACATCACCTCTGTAGGCCTTAGGGCACCTGCTAAATGGGTGACCCATTTGGCCACACAGATTACAACAGATAAGGCCACATGCATCGCTTGAGTGGCCAAATTTGTTGCACTTTATGCACCTAACAACTGTGCAATCTGCGCTTAGGTGGGTTGGACACCCACACTTAAAACATCTCCGGGGTTGTCCTGGATAGAACACCAGGATTCGGTCCCTCCCGATAAATGCACTACCGGGAACATGTGCCACCGTATTACCGGCTCTCCGTAACCGAATCCTGGTGTTCCAAGCCCCGGTCCAAACTCCCCGCTCATCCAGGCACTTATTTAGGGGACACTGCAATTGGCCGTGCCTACTCAGCCAAGTTGAGATGTCCTCCGGGGGCAGACTTTCGTTCCTCACCAGAATAGTGAGGGCTTTCACATCTTCTTGCCGACTCAAGGGGATGATCCTGAAACCCTTCCAGGGATCAGTCCCCTTGATCAACCCAAAAGAGGTGATAAAAATCTCCATCACCACTAGGTTTGTGAAACTCAAATCAAAATCATGCGACCCTGCAGGGTGGATGACCGCAAAAATTTCACAAACTTTAATTCCCAGTGATAAAATCATGTCAACCACCTGGCCCCTACTAGGGCACTGACCTTCCCCCTCCCACCTTAACTGTACAACATTACGGCGCTTGCGCTCCGGGCCACCCGCACCCCGAGACCACGAACTGGCCCCAGAAGGTTGACCAGGCGGGGGAGCACGGAAATTACCAGCCCCAAACTGGTCATACAGGTGGCCCAGAGACACATTCGCCCCTGCGACATTTGCGTAAGAACGCCTTTCTCCCAAGGCATTCAGGAGCCTGGCCTCCGGTGAACCCCTCAAAACAGATCCTGGGGCAGAAACCCCTTCTTTAGGATCTGGATGAGCCACCCCAGCTTCCAAGCCCCGAATACCTTCCTCCAACTCCATACCCCCTTGCTGGACCTCCGGGAGACCCTCCGCCAGACCACTTAGCGATTGGTCACGGAGAAGGGCATCCAGGCCATCCGACTCCTCTGCAGTCTCATGAGCCCCACACGAGTCCACTTGTACATTTTGTGACCCTTCCAAGCCTTTAATAAACACCAATGCTGGATCATCAGCCTCATCCACATCCCCCATGGGACAATCACCCCATGCTGACACTTGTCTAGGGGGTAGATTGTCCGAGATTTCCATAAACTCATTTTCCTCCCGTTCGGATACGGAAGCTGCCGAACGAACGTTCTTCACGCGGGCTTCCTCCCGTTCGGATGCCGAACAAACGTTTTCCCGTTCGGATGCTATACCGGAAGCTGCCGACCGGACGTTCTTCACATGGCCAACTTCCGCTTCCGGCCCTGGCGTCACTTCCGGCGCGACCGCAGCTTTCCTCCTTACAGAAACCCCGCCAAATTCTCCCGCCAAACGATTCTTAGTGTCAGCATGGGAAGACGGCGTCCCTCCATGCTGTCCCGCCATTACTTCACTACTGGACACCGCTGTGTTTACTACAGAGGTAGCCAGGCTGACCTGAGTCTTTTGTCCACCCTTACCCTGGAGCTCCTTCCCCTTACCCTGTGACCGGGTTGCAGCAGTGGCAGCCGACAACTCAGCTGACGGCATGCCCTGCCCGCAAACACCGGCTGGGTTCACTGGGGATTTACAAGGTAAGTCCGTGGCTTTTTTAGTCTCCATCAGTCTTTCCAGCTGTACCACTAAACTCTGCTTTCCTCTCTGACCTTGGCTTGGCACTGCACCACTGGCGTCCACAGCTACCACCGGGTCTGCAGCCCTGGCAACAGGCTGAGAACCACTAGGCTTGCCGGGACCCACTGTAGCGCTACCTAAGCCCTTAGTCACTGGGATAGAGTCTCTCATGTCACCTTCTGTCTTTGCCTTGGTCCTTATCTTTTCCGGGGACACAACCTTCTGCTTTTCTCCTCCATCTGTCTGTGCACTCTCACTTGTGGGTTCCTCCGCCTCTCTCATGGGCTCCGCCGCCTGTGATAGACGCTGGTTGCGGCGTCTTACCGCTTGAGAGCCCTCATCGCACGCCACTCTCATAACTTTATCTATTCTCAACAGAAAGTCCTTTTCGCTTGAGGCACTGTCAATTAGATTTGATAAAAGCTCACCAAGCATGTTACACTGCTCTTTCAGTCCATCTATGACAGGCTTGAATTCTGTTCTCTTCTTGATACCTGATCTGTCGCGTCTATTCCTCAGCTCGGCCAAAACTTTCATTTTTTCGCAGTAACAGCGAGAAGCCTTTACCATTAAGCTCTGGGCTTTTCTTTTCCTCTCCGCAGATTTCTCCACGTCTTCTCCTGGCTGTCTCAGAGACCAGTCAACCAAGTCAAGCTGGTTTTCCAAGTACAGCCTCTCCTCCTCAACGAACTCCAGGAGCTTCAGGGCTCCACGCTTTTCCTCAGGCCGAGGAACAGGCTCCTGGCCTGGGCTGACTGACGCCATCAGCTCCCTCTCCTCCTCCACCACTCTGGAAGTCCTCAGAGATCAGAGCACGCAGCCAGCACGCACAAGCTCCTACCACTGACTGCAAGCTCTATTTAAAAAGAGCAAGATAGTTAGCTATATAGGTGGATATAGCGGTGTATACTGGGTTCAGAGCATGCAGACAGCACGCACAATCTCCTACAACTGACTGCAAGCTCTATTTAAAAAGAGCAAGATAGTTAGCTATATAGGTGGATATAGCGGTGTATACTGGGTTCAGAGCATGCAGACAGCACGCACAATCTCCTACAACTGACTGCAAGCTCTATTTAAAAAGAGCAAGATAGTTAGCTATATAGGTGGATATAGCGGTGTATACTGGGTTCAGAGCATGCAGACAGCACGCACAATCTCCTACAACTGACTGCAAGCTCTATTTAAAAAGAGCAAGATAGTTAGCTATATAGGTGGATATAGCGGTGTATACTGGGTTCAGAGCATGCAGACAGCACGCACAATCTCCTACAACTGACTGCAAGTTCTATTTAAAAAGAGCAAGATAGTTAGCTATATAGGTGGATATTTTTTTAATCCAAAACTGCTACCGAAATATACAATACTTTACATAAGAAACCAAACATTAGTTTACATCCACTTGAACATAATACAAACTTACAAAAATACTAGGCTATACAAGGAAATAAAATTTTACATATCCTCATCACTATACTCTTCTCCCGAAGAGAAGAGTATAAGCGCAGCATCCCCTTTGTTACTAGACCCTGACTGGGGCCTTGATTCCACCTCAAGGGGTGGGGCCTTTTTTTTCTTCTTCTTCCCACTCTTCTTTTTAACTGTTACCCAGTTAACCTCCCCCTCTTCATCAGACTGTTCCTTGGGGCGCTTTTGGGCACCCTTCATCGAAACCTCCATCTCCTCCTCCCCTGTCTGACTGTCCCCTGCCGAAGAGTCAGATGAGGAGACCCTAACTGGGCGTCCACCTGGTCGCCGCCTCCGAGGGAGGGGAACAGGACCAGAAGACTGGGGGGCTGGAACCTGAACCACCCCCTCCGAGGGGGGAAGCCCAACCACCCCTTCTTCCTCCACCTCATTTGCAGGTGCTTGAGCAGCCTCCCCAGGCACAGACCTGACCTCTTTAACCTTCTAAGGTATATTACCTTCTTGCTGAGGCTGGGTTTTCCCACGTCTCACCCCAGCCTCAGGGTCAGCACTTTGTTTTTTATTCCCAGGACCCCGCCCAGCAGGAGGCGGAGCCTTACTACTGTTTGGTTTATTCCCATCTGCTGTTTCCCCTCTGTAGGCCTTAGGGCATCTACTAAATGGATGTCCCATCTGGCCACAGAGGTTGCAGCAGATCTGATCACATGCCTCCCCCGAGTGCCCGAACCTGTTGCACTTAATGCACCGGACCACTGTGCAGTCAGCACTCAAATGGGTCGGGCACCCACACCTAAAACACCGACGGGGCTGTCCTGGATAGAACACTAGGATCCTGTCCCTTCCCAGAAAAGCACTGCCCGGGACATGCGCAACTGTGCTGCCAGCTCTTTTTAGCTTGATCCTAGTGTTCCATGCTCCAGTCCAGACCCCCTTCTCATCACGACACTTGTTTAGAGGACACTGCAACTGGCCGTATCTCCCCAACCAAGTCGCAATGTCCTCTGGGGGCAAACTCTCATTTCTTACCAATATTGTAAGAGTTTTAATATCCTCCTGCCTACTTAGAGGGATCACCCAAAACCCCTTCCAGGGATCGGTTCCCCTAATCATGCCAAAGGCTGTGATAAACAGCTCCATGATGACCGCGTTCATGAAGCTGATATCAAAATCAGGGGAACCAGACGGGTGAATCACCGCATAAAGTTCCTCTACCTTAATACCTAAGGACAGGACCATATCTACCACCTGGCCTCTAGTGGGGCACTGACCACCTCCCTCCCAACGCAACTGTACCACATTTCTCCTCTTACGCTCCGGTCCCTCTTGACCAAGAATTGGCCCCTGAGGACTGATCAGCCGGGGGAACCCGGAAATTCCCGGCCCCAAACTGGTGATAGATGTGGTCCAGAGCCACATTTGCTCCTGCTACTTTGGCATAAGACCGTTTCTCCCTTAAGGCCGTTAGTAACCTTATCTCTGGTGAACCCCTCAAAATAGGCTCAGGGGGAGGGGCTCCTGTCACAGGTACAGAGGGGGGAGCAGACGGTGACACCCCTATCTCCCCAGCACGAGAAGCATTACCCTCCACCCCTTCTACACTCGGATGATTTCCTAAAGGGGTCTCATCCTCTGAACTACAAAGAAGCGCGTTCCAGACCTCCTTCCACTCTACTTCCATATGAGCCCCGCAGGAGTCTACTGGAACTTGCCCTCCTTCACTTTGGGATCCTTCTAGACCTCTAATATAGTCCAGTGCTGGATTACCCTCATCCAGTTCCCCCATTGGGCAATCTCCCCATGCAATCCCCTGACCAAGTTCCAAACTATCAGACATATCCATATTATTAGAACTGTCAACAACATTTGCGTGAAGCGCTGGACCGGAAGCTGTGTTAACCACCGGCCGGAAATGCTTTCCACGGCCAACTTCCGCTCCCGCTGACATCACTTCCGGCCCTGAATCAACCCCGCAAGAGGCCGATCCGCCTACCGGAAGCGCGTCACCCTCCCCCATTGTCTTTACATTAGGCTCACGCCCAACAGACCCGCCCTTTTGCCCGCGAAAAGACGGCGTTTTGCTATCAGCAGCCGCCATTACCGCACCACCAGGAGCCTTGCCGCCGGCCGTCACTGTAACCTTCCCCACAGCGGCGGCCAAGCTGGCCTGGCTCTTTACACCACCATTACAACCACCAACCCCCTTCCCCTCTCCCTGAGGTCGGCTTGCAGCAGCGGCAGCCGACAGCTCTGCTGACGGCATGCCCTGCTTACAACTACCGCCCGGGATCACTGGGGACTGCATATAAGGTAAGTCCATTTCTTGTTTGTCTTTCAGTCTTGTTAACTGCACCACTGGTGTCTTCACCTTTTTAGAGTCTTTCTTGTTCCTTTGCTGCTTTCCTTCTGCTTCACTGGGACCTACAACGCCACCCGGGATCACAGCCTCACACACAGGCTGATTACCCGTTTTGTCTTTAGGGACACTTTCCACTTTTCCAGGTTTCTCTGCACCTTTACGCACTGGGACTGTCTCTTTGCAGGTCAATGGCTTTCCCTCACCCACAGTCTTTCTCACTGGTTTCTCACCATCCATCTTTCCTTCCACCACTTTTTCTGTCTCTTCACGGGTGGCCACCTCAGAGGGACCCGCCATTTCCTCCTCTTGCGTTGTGTTCGGGGCTGGATAATGTCTACGGCGTCTCCCTGCCTGGGTCCCCTCGTCACACGCAATTCTCATCGATTTGTCCACGTTAGATAGAAAGTCTTTCTCACCAGAAGCACTGTCAATCAGGTTGGATAACAGCTCAACCATCATGTTGCACTGCTTCTTCAATCCGTCTATCACCGTCTTATACTCCTGTCTCTTTACAACGCCCGATCTGTCTCTCCGGTTCCTTAGCTCCGCCAGGACCTTCATTTTCTCGCAGTAGCTGCGGGAAGCCTTCACAATTAAGCTTTTAGCTTTCTTTCTTCTGTCTGCAGATTTCTCCGCATCCTCTCCTGGCTGTCTCAGAGACCAATCTGCAAGATCCAGTTGGTTCTCCAAGAACAACCTCTCCTCCTTGACGAGCTCCAGGAGCTTAGGGGTTCCACGTCCTTCATTAGGCTGAGAAACAGGCCCCTGGCCTGGGCTGGCCGACGTCATCAGCTCCCTTTCCTCCTCCACCACTCTGGAAGTCCTCAGAGATCAGAGCACGCAGCCAGCACGCACAATCTCCTAACACTGACTGCAAGTTCTATTTAAAAAGAGCAAGATAGTTAGCTATATAGGTGGATATAGCGGTGTATACTGGGTTCAGAGCACGCAGACAGCACGCACAATCTCCTACAACTGACTGCAAGTTCTATTTAAAAAGAGCAAGATAGTTAGCTATATAGGTGGATATAGCGGCGTATACTGGGTTCAGGGCACGCAGACAGCACGCACAATCTCCTACAACTGACTGCAAGCTCTATTTAAAAAGAGCAAGATAGTTAGCTATATAGGTGGATATAGCGGCGTATACTGGGTTCAGAGCATGCAGACAGCACGCACAATCTCCTACAACTGACTGCAAGCTCTATTTAAAAAGAGCAAGATAGTTAGCTATATAGGTGGATATTTTTTTTTAATGGTTATCTGCTACCGAACATACAAATTTTTCATTACAAATCAAATATCAGTTAACATACACTTTGCAATTTAACAGATAATAAACTATACAAACAAAAGGGAAAAAACAACTTACATGTCATCTTCCCCCTCCTCCTCCCCAGAAGAAAAATGTATAAGTAGAGCATCACCCCTACTGCTAGGCCCTTCTGGTGGCCCAGGATCCACCTCAGGTAACGGGGCCCTTTTTTTCTTCTTCTTCCCCTGCTTTTTCCTAATCATGACCCAAGCCACTTCACCCTCCTCATCCGATACTTCTTTTGGACGTTTCTGAGCCCCCTTAACCGAGACTTCCATCTCCTCCTCCCCAGACCTGTCATCCCCAGCCGAAGAATCGGATGAGGAGACAGTGACCAGACGTCTGCCCGGCCTACATCTCCGAGGAAGGGGAGTGGGAGCAGTAACCTGGGAAACAGAACCCTGTGCCCCCCCCTTATCCAAAAAGGGAGGCCCAACTACCTCCACCTGACCAATATCTGGACCGGGCACCTGAACTTCAGTGACAGGGGCCTGGGCAACATCTGCAGGCCGTACCCCCTTTTCTCTTTGAGGGACCCTACTTGCCTTTTGGGTTCGAGGTGCACCCTGTGGCTCCGCCGTAGGAGCGCTTCCCTGCCTTTCCCCTCCAGAACTCTGCCCAGCAGGAGGAGGTGCACTATCCCCTCCTGGCCCACCACCTGCTGCATCTTCACCCCTGTAGGCTCTGGGGCATCTGCTAAAGGGATGCCCCATTTGACCGCAAAGGTTGCAGCAGATCAACCCACACGTGTCACCTGAGTGTCCAAACTTATTGCACTTAGTGCAGCGCACAACTGTGCAATCTGCACTCATGTGGGTTGGACACCCACACCTGAAACACCTACGGGGCTGGCCTGGGTAGAACACCAGGATTCTATCTCGTCCCAGGAAAGCACTTCCTGGGACATGTGCAACCGTGTTGCCAGATCTTCTCAAACGAATCCTGGTGTTCCATGCTCCAGTCCATACCCCACGCTCGTCTAAGCATTTATTTAGAGGACACTGCAACTGGCCGTGTCTCCCCAGCCAAGTTGCTATGTCCTCCGGGGGCAGGCTCTCGTTCCTTACTAACACCGTCAGGTTTTTAATCTCCTCCTGCCTACTCAAAGGAATCAGGCGGAACCCTTTCCAGGGATCAGCCCCTTTAACCAACCCAAAAACGGTTATAAAACGCTCCATAGTCACAGCGTTGGTGAAACTGACATCAAAGTCAGGGGTGCCAGCTGGGTGGATCACAGCAAATAGCTCAGCCACCCTGAACCCCAACGCCAGGACCATGTCAACCACTTGGCCCCTCGTGGGGCACTGACCTTCACCCTCCCATCTCAGCTGGACCACATTCCTACGCTTGCGCTCCGGACCACCTGTCCCCCTAGACCAAGTACTGGCCCCAGGGGTCTGACCAGCCGGGGGTACCCGAAAGTTACTGGCCCCAAACTGGTGGTACAGGTGGTCCAGAGGCACACTGGACCCAGCCACATTGGCGTAGGAACGCCTTTCACCAAGTGCCGTCAGCAACTTTACCTCCGGTGTCCCCCTTAGTACGGGTCCCGGAGGAGGAGCCTCTGCCACAGACACTGGGGGTACAACATGAGAAGCAGCCCCCCCCATGGGAAGTCACACTCCCCACATCGTTTACCCCAGCCTGAACTTTAGGATAGGTCTCATCCTCAGAGCTATAAAGCAAAGCCTCCCAGGCTTCCTGCCACTCCACCTCCATATGGGCCCCGCAGGAATCCACTGACACTTGGCTCGGCCCTGATTGAGAACCCTCCAAGCCGCGAATGAACGTCATTGCAGGGTTCTCACCATCAAGCTCGCCCATTGGGCAGTCACCTCAGGCCGTAGCTTGTTCTGGCACTATACAATTAGACATTTCAACATTACTGTTACTGTTACTGTTTACACTCTCTTGACCAGAAAGCAGACCGGAAGTCCTTTGAAAACGACCCTCGGGGTCAACTTCCGGACCCGCCACCGTCACTTCCGGCCGCGGGCTATTCTCGCCATGAACCAGCTCGCGCACCGGAAGTGCGTCATCACCCCTTCCCGCGCTACTATTGGCCTCGCGGTCAGTAGCACCACCCCTCCTCCCGCGGGAAGACGGCGTTCTCTTATTCTTGGCCGCCATTCCCGAACTGTCAGATGCCATGCCGCCGGCCGACACTGCACCGCTGCCCACAGCGGCAGCCAAGCTGGCTTGACTCTCATATACCCTAGTCCCCTTACCCTGAGACCGGCTTGCAGCAGTGGCAGCCGACAACGCAACTGACGGCGTGCCCTGCTTGCAACCACCGGCTGGGATCACTGGGGACTGTACAGGTAAGTCCATTTTTCCTTTGCTTACTATCCTAGCAAGCTGCACCACTGGTATCTTCTTAACAACACTCCTGTCTTTAATGTCCTTTTGCTGCCTCCTTCCCACTTCACCGGGGTCTAACCTGCCCTCTGGGGACACAGCCTCATTCATAGGCTGGCAACCCTTAGGCTTACCTGACCCCTCTGCAGGATTAGTGGAGTTAGCAGGGCTAGCAGTCTTTTCACCAGGAATGCTCTTCACATTTTCAGCCTTCACAGCACTCTCTCTCTCCAAAACTGTTTCTTTACACACTGCTGGCTTTCTTTCCACCACAGTCTTTCCCTCTGGTTTGTCACTGGCCACCTTTCTTTCCACCGCACTTTCCTTTTCTTCATGGCTGGCTTCCACAGAAGGACCCGCCATTTCCTCCTCCTGCGTTGTGTTCGGGGCTGGATACAGTCTACGGCGTCTCCCTGCCTGGGTCCCCTCGTCACACGCAATTCTCATCGCTTTGTCCACGTTAGATAGAAAGTCTTTCTCACCAGAAGCACTGTCAATCAGGTTGGATAACAGCTCACCCAATATGTTGCACTGCTTCTTCAATCCGTCTATCACCGTCTTATACTCCTGTCTCTTTACAACGCCTGATCTGTCTCTCCGGTTCCTTAGCTCCGCCAGGACCTTCATTTTCTCGCAGTAGCTGCGGGAAGCCTTTACAATTAAGCTTTTAGCTTTCTTTCTTCTGTCTGCAGATTTCTCCACATCCTCTCCTGGCTGTCTCAGAGACCAATCTGCAAGATCCAGCTGGTTCTCCAAAAACAACCTCTCCTCCTTGACGAGCTCCAGGAGCTTAGGGGCTCCACGTCCTTCATTAGGCTGAGAAACAGGCACCTGGCCTGGGCTGACTGAAGTCATCAGCTCCCTCTCTTTCTCCACCACTCTGGAAGTCCTCAGAGATCAGAGCCCGCAGCCAGCACACACAAGCTCCTACAACTGACTGCAAGCTCTATTTAAAAAGAGCAAGATAGTTAGCTATATAGGTGGATATAGCGGTGTATACTGGGTTCAGAGCACGCAGACAGCACGCACAATCTCCTACAACTGACTGCAAGCTCTATTTAAAAAGAGCAAGATAGTTAGCTATATAGGTGGATATAGCGGTGTATACTGGGTTCAGAGCACGCAGACAGCACGCACAATCTCCTACAACTGACTGCAAGCTCTATTTAAAAAGAGCAAGATAGTTAGCTATATAGGTGGATATAGCGGTGTATACTGGGTTCAGAGCACGCAGACAGCACGCACAATCTCCTACAACTGACTGCAAGCTCTATTTAAAACGAGCAAGATAGTTAGCTATATAGATGGATATTTTTTTATTGATAATGACTGCTACCAATATAACACATTACAAACAAACTTTACAAATCACTTTACAAACAAACCTAAACAATACTACAACTTAATTATTTAGCAACACTTTGCCTACACAGGGGGGACATAACCAAATCACGCACTTGGTCATCTGACATCCTGTCAAGAACCTTGTCCCACTCATAACGTTCTTTCTTTTTCTTTTTCTTCCTAACAAGAACTTTACCACCACTATTAGGATCAGGACCACCATCATCCCTCGGGACTTCTTGCGCTACTTCCCCTTGAGCCGTTTCAACCGACCTACTCACTATTTTACTGTATCCATGTTCGTCTCCAGACACCGAGGAGGCCGAAGACTCAACTCCTTTACCCGAAAGGCGACATGGAGAGGAAGGAACCGGACTGGGGGATCTGAGAGGACTCCTACTCCGCGAGGAGCTTACCCGTGCCGGTTTCCTCCTTGCTGACCTCCTCCTCACCACTCTCCCTCTTTTCTCCTCCGCCGGGCTTAGCCCACGACGAGACGCTCTGCTACATGGAGCACCCCCAGCACGAGGAGAGGTAGCAGGAAGACTCTTCCCTAAGGGACCTTCATTAGTGGGACCGACTACACCTTCCATTGGGGTTTCGTTAACAGACGGGCCTTGACCCCTGGGTACTTTGCTAGCATCGGGGGTCACCTCAGCATCAGTTCCCCTAGGGGGTGCTTCCTTGGTTTTCCCCACCACATTTTGATTACCCTGAGCACTTCCCCCTGTGGGCCCAGGGGGAGGTCCCTCCCCCCTGGGTTGACCACCAGGTGGAACATCACCTCTGTAGGCCTTAGGGCACCTGCTAAATGGGTGACCCATTTGGCCACACAGATTACAACAGATAAGGCCACATGCATCGCTTGAGTGGCCAAATTTGTTGCACTTTATGCACCTAACAACTGTGCAATCTGCGCTTAGGTGGGTTGGACACCCACACTTAAAACATCTCCGGGGTTGTCCTGGATAGAACACCAGGATTCGGTCCCTCCCGATAAATGCACTACCGGGAACATGTGCCACCGTATTACCGGCTCTCCGTAACCGAATCCTGGTGTTCCAAGCCCCGGTCCAAACTCCCCGCTCATCCAGGCACTTATTTAGGGGACACTGCAATTGGCCGTGCCTACTCAGCCAAGTTGAGATGTCCTCCGGGGGCAGACTTTCGTTCCTCACCAGAATAGTGAGGGCTTTCACATCTTCTTGCCGACTCAAGGGGATGATCCTGAAACCCTTCCAGGGATCAGTCCCCTTGATCAACCCAAAAGAGGTGATAAAAATCTCCATCACCACTAGGTTTGTGAAACTCAAATCAAAATCATGCGACCCTGCAGGGTGGATGACCGCAAAAATTTCACAAACTTTAATTCCCAGTGATAAAATCATGTCAACCACCTGGCCCCTACTAGGGCACTGACCTTCCCCCTCCCACCTTAACTGTACAACATTACGGCGCTTGCGCTCCGGGCCACCCGCACCCCGAGACCACGAACTGGCCCCAGAAGGTTGACCAGCCGGGGGAGCACGGAAATTACCAGCCCCAAACTGGTCATACAGGTGGCCCAGAGACACATTCGCCCCTGCGACATTTGCGTAAGAACGCCTTTCTCCCAAGGCATTCAGGAGCCTGGCCTCCGGTGAACCCCTCAAAACAGATCCTGGGGCAGAAACCCCTTCTTTAGGATCCGGATGAGCCACCCCAGCTTCCAAGCCCCGAATACCTTCCTCCAACTCCATACCCCCTTGCTGGACCTCCGGGAGACCCTCCGCCAGACCACTTAGCGATTGGTCACGGAGAAGGGCATCCAGGCCATCCGACTCCTCTGCAGTCTCATGAGCCCCACACGAGTCCACTTGTACATTTTGTGACCCTTCCAAGCCTTTAATAAACACCAATGCTGGATCATCAGCCTCATCCACATCCCCCATGGGACAATCACCCCATGCTGACACTTGTCTAGGCGGTAGATTGTCCGAGATTTCCATAAACTCATTTTCCTCCCGTTCGGATACGGAAGCTGCCGAACGAACGTTCTTCACACGGCCAACTTCCGCTTCCGGCCCTGGCGTCACTTCCGGCGCGACCGCAGCTTTCCTCCTTACAGAAACCCCGCCAAATTCTCCCGCCAAACGATTCTTAGTGTCAGCATGGGAAGACGGCGTCCCTCCATGCTGTCCCGCCATTACTTCACTACTGGACACCGCTGTGTTTACTACAGAGGTAGCCAGGCTGACCTGAGTCTTTTGTCCACCCTTACCCTGGAGCTCCTTCCCCTTACCCTGCGACCGGGTTGCAGCAGTGGCAGCCGACAACTCAGCTGACGGCGTGCCCTGCCCGCAAACACCGGCTGGGTTCACTGGGGATTTACAAGGTAAGTCCGTGGTTTTTTTAGTCTCCATCAGTCTTTCCAGCTGTACCACTAAACTCTGCTTTCCTCTCTGACCTTGGCTTGGCACTGCACCACTGGCGTCCACAGCTACCACCGGGTCTGCAGCCCTGTTAACAGGCTGAGAACCACTAGGCTTGCCGGGACCCACTGTAGCGCTACCTAAGCCCTTAGTCACTGGGATAGAGTCTTTCATGTCACCTTCTGTCTTTGCTTTGGTCTTTGTCTTTTCCAGGGACACAACCTTCTGCTTTCCTCCTTCATCTGTCCGTGCACTCTCACTTGTGGGTTCCTCTGCCTCTCTCATGGGCTCCGCCGCCTGTGATAGATGCTGGTTGCGGCGTCTTACCGCTTGAGAGCCTTCATCGCACGCCACTCTCATAACTTTTTCTATTCTCAACAGAAAGTCCTTTTCGCTTGAGGCACTGTCAATTAGATTTGATAAAAGCTCACCAAGCATGTTACACTGCTCTTTCAGTCCATCTATGACAGGTTTGAATTCTGTTCTCTTCTTGATACCTGATCTGTCGCGTCTATTCCTCAGCTCGGCCAAAACTTTCATTTTTTCGCAGTAACAGCGAGAAGCCTTTACCATTAAGCTCTGGGCTTTTCTTTTCCTCTCCGCAGATTTCTCCACGTCTTCTCCTGGCTGTCTCAGAGACCAGTCAACCAAGTCAAGCTGGTTTTCTAAGTACAGCCTCTCCTCCTCAACGAACTCCAGGAGCTTCAGGGCTCCACGCCTTTCCTCAGGCCGAGAAACAGGCCCCTGGCCTGGGCTGACCGACGCCATCAGCTCCCTGTCCTCCTCCACCACTCTGGAAGTCCTCAGAGCTCAGAGCACGCAGCCAGCACGCACAAGCTCCTAACACTGACTGCAAGTTCTATTTAAAAAGAGCAAGATAGTTAGCTATATAGGTGGATATTTTTATTCCAAGAATACTGCTACCATCTTACAATCATAACATTACAAAACAAAAATCAGTTTACATACACTTTACAATAAACAAACTATACCATCAAAGAGAAAAATTTTTACATGTCATTCTCCCCCTCCTCATCCCCGGAAGAAAAATCTATGAGAAGGTCTTTACTTCTACTGCTAGGCCCTGGCGGAGGCCCAGGATCCACCTCAGGTGGTGGAGCCCTCTTTTTCTTCGTCTTCCCCTGCTTTTTCCTTATCGTGACCCAAGTCACTTCACCCTCCTCATCTGACACCTCTTTTGGGCGCTTCTGAGCTCCTTTTACAGAGACCTCCATCTCCTCCTCCCCAGACCTATCATCTCCAGCCGAAGAGTCGGATGAAGAGACAGCGACCAGACGCCTGTCCGGCCTACACCTTCGAGGAAGAGGAGTGGGAACAGGACCCTGGGGGTTGGAACCCTGTGCCCCCCCACCTGGAAGGGGAGTCCCGACCACCCCCACCTGACCAGATACTTGACTTTCAGTAACAGGGGCCTGGGCAACCTCTACAGGTCGCACCCCTTTCTCTCTTTGAGGGACCTTGTTTGCTTTCTGAACTTGAGGTGTACCTTGTGGTTCCACCACAGGAGAACTTTCCTGCCTTTCCCCTCCAGAACTTTGCCCAGCAGGGGACGGTACATTGTCCCCTCCTAATCCATCACTTGCTGCAGCTTCACCCCTGTAGGCCCTGGGGCATCTGCTAAAGGGATGCCCCATTTGACCACATAGGTTGCAGCAGATTAAGCCGCAAGTGTCACCGGAGTGCCCGAACTTATTGCACTTAGTGCAGCGCACAATTGTGCAATCTGCACTCAGGTGGGTTGGACACCCGCACCTGAAACACCTACGAGGCTGACCTGGGTAGAACACCAGGATTCTGTCCCTTCCCAGGAAAGCACTCCCTGGGACATGCGCAACCGTGTTGCCAGATCTTTTTAAGCGAATCCTGGTGTTCCACGCTCCAGTCCATACCCCCCGCTCGTCTAGACATTTATTCAGAGGACACTGCAACTGGCCATGCCTTCCCAGCCAAGTTGCTATGTCCTCTGGAGGCAGGCTCTCGTTTCTCACTAATACCGTGAGATTTTTAATCTCCTCCTGCCTACTCAAGGGGATCGAACGAAACCCCTTCCAGGGATCAGTACCCCTGACCAGCCCAAAAGCGGTTATAAAACGCTCCATGGTCACCGCGTTGGTGAAACTGATGTCAAAGTCAGGGGAGCCCGCTGGATGGATTACAGCGAAAAGCTCAGCCACCCTGAACCCCAACGCCAAGATCATGTCAACCACTTTGCCCCTTGTGGGACACTGACCCTCACCCTCCCATCTCAGCTGAACTACGTTCCTACGCCTACGCTCCGGACCACCTGTCCCCCTAGACCAAGAACTGGCCCCTGGGGTCTGACCAGCCGGGGGAGCCCTAAAATTGCTGGCCCCAAACTGGTGGTACAGGTGGTCCAAAGGCACACTGGACCCAGCCACATTGGCGTAGGAACGTTTCTCACCAAGGGCTGTCAACAACCTCACCTCCGGTGTACCCCTCAACCTGGGCTCCGGAGGAGGAGTCTCTGCCACAGACACCGGGGGCACCACATGAGAAGAGACCCCCACTCCCCCAACATGAGGATTCACTTTTACACCAGGCTGAACCTTAGAGTGGGTTTCCTCCTCAGAACTGTAAAACAGAGCATTCCAAGATTCCTGCCATTCCACCTCCATATAGGCGCCGCAGGAATCTACTGACACCTGACTCTGCATTGATTGAGAACCCTCCAAGTCCCGAATGAACGCCATTGCAGGGTTCTCATCATCAAGCTCTCCCATTGGGCAGTCACCCCAGGCTGCAACTTGCTCAGGTATCATACTGTTAGATGTTTCAACATTACCACTTTTGTTTACACTTTCCTGACCGGAACGAAGACCGGAAGTTCCTTGAAAACAACCTCCGTGGTCTACTTCCGGCCTCGCCACCGTCACTTCCGGCCGCGGGCCAATCCCGCCAGGAACCTGCCCGCCCACCGGAAGTGCGTCATCACCACCCAACACGCTACTATTGGCCTTGCGGTCAGAAGCACCACCCCTCCTCCCGCGGGAAGACGGCGTTTTCTCATTCACGGCCGCCATTCCCAAACTATCAGACGCCATGCTGCCGGCCAACGCTGCACCGCTCCCCACAGCGGCAGCCAAGCTGGCTTGACTCTCACATTTCCCGGTCCCCTTACCCTGAGCCCGGCTTGCGGCAGCGGCAGCCGACAACGCAACTGACAGTATGCCCTGCTTGCAACCACCGGTCGGGATCACTGGGGATTGTACTGGTAAGTCCGATTTTTCTTTGCTTACTAGTCTAGCAAGCTGAACCACAGGTATCTTCTTTTCTTTCATGACACATTTTTCTTTATTGTCCTTCTGCTGTCTCCTTCCTGCTTCACCGGAGTCTAACCTGCCTTCTGGGGATACAGCCTCGCTCATAGGCTGACAACCCCTAGGCTTACCCGACCCCTCTGCAGTACTAACGGAGTTAGCAGTCTTGTCACTGGGAGCACTCTTCACACTTGCAGCCTTCTCTGCACTCTTTCTCACCGGTGCTGTCTCTTTACAAGCCATTGGCTTTTTCTCCACCACCTCTTCACGGGTGGCCACCTCAGAGGGACCCGCCATTTCCTCCTCTTGCGTTGTGTTCGGGGCTGGATACAGTCTACGGCGTCTCCCTGCCTGGGTCCCCTCGTCACACGCAATTCTCATCGCTTTGTCCACGTTAGATAGAAAGTCTTTCTCACCAGAAGCACTGTCAATCAGGTTGGATAACAGCTCACCCATCATGCTGCACTGCTTCTTCAATCCGTCTATCACCGTCTTATACTCCTGTCTCTTTACAACTGTCTCTCCGGTTCCTTAACTCCGCCAGGACCTTCATTTTCTCGCAGTAGCTGCGGGAAGCCTTCACAATTAAGCTTTTAGCTTTCTTTCTTCTGTCTGCAGATTTCTCCGCATCCTCTCCTGGCTGTCTCAGAGACCAATCTGCAAGATCCAGTTGGTTCTCCAAGAACAACATCTCCCCCTTGACGAGCTTCAGGAGCTTAGGGGCTCCACGTCCTTCATTAGGCTGAGAAACAGGCCCCTGGCCTGGGCTGACCGACGTCATCAGCTCCCTTTCCTCCTCCACCACTCTGGAAGTCCTCAGAGATCAGAGCACGCAGACAGCACGCACAATCTCCTACAACTGACTGCAAGCTCTATTTAAAAAGAGCAAGATAGTTAGCTATATAGGTGGATATAGCGGTGTATACTGGGTTCAGAGCACGCAGACAGCACGCACAATCTCCTACAACTGACTGCAAGCTCTATTTAAAACGAGCAAGATAGTTAGCTATATAGATGGATATAGCGGTGTATACTGGGTTCAGAGCACGCAGACAGCACGCACAATCTCCTACAACTGACTGCAAGTTCTATTTAAAAAGAGCAAGATAGTTAGCTATATAGGTGGATATTTTTTTAATGGTTATCTGCTACCGAACATACAAATTTTTCATTACAAATCAAATATCAGTTAACATACACTTTGCAATTTAACAGATAATAAACTATACAAACAAAAGGGAAAAAACAACTTACATGTCATCTTCCCCCTCCTCCTCCCCAGAAGAAAAATTTATAAGTAGAGCATCACCCCTACTGCTAGGCCCTTCTGGTGGCCCAGGATCCACCTCAGGTAACGGGGCCCTTTTTTTCTTCTTCTTCCCCTGCTTTTTCCTAATCGTGACCCAAGCCACTTCACCTTCCTCATCCGATACTTCTTTTGGGCGTTTCTGAGCCCCCTTAACCGAGACTTCCATCTCCTCCTCCCCAGACCTGTCATCCCCAGCCGAAGAATCGGATGAGGAGACAGTGACCAGACGTCTGCCCGGCCTACATCTCCGAGGAAGGGGAGTGGGAGCAGTAACCTGGGAAACAGAACCCTGTGCCCCCCCCTTATCCAAAAAGGGAGGCCCAACTACCTCCACCTGACCAATATCTGGACCGGGCACCTGAACTTCAGTGACAGGGGCCTGGGCAACATCTGCATGCCGTACCCCCTTTTCTCTTTGAGGGACCCTACTTGCCTTTTGGGTTCGAGGTGCACCCTGTGGCTCCGCCGTAGGAGCGCTTCCCTGCCTTTCCCCTCCAGAATTCTGCCCAGCAGGAGGAGGTGCACTATCCCCTCCTGGCCCACCACCTGCTGCAGCTTCACCCCTGTAGGCTCTGGGGCATCTGCTAAAGGGATGCCCCATTTGACCGCAAAGGTTGCAGCAGATCAACCCACACGTGTCACCTGAGTGTCCAAACTTATTGCACTTAGTGCAGCGCACAACTGTGCAATCTGCACTCATGTGGGTTGGACACCCACACCTGAAACACCTACGGGGCTGGCCTGGGTAGAACACCAGGATTCTATCTCGTCCCAGGAAAGCACTTCCTGGGACATGTGCAACCGTGTTGCCAGATCTTCTCAAACGAATCCTGGTGTTCCATGCTCCAGTCCATACCCCACGCTCGTCTAAGCATTTATTTAGAGGACACTGCAACTGGCCGTGTCTCCCCAGCCAAGTTGCTATGTCCTCCGGGGGCAGGCTCTCGTTCCTTACTAACACCGTCAGGTTTTTAATCTCCTCCTGCCTACTCAAAGGAATCAGGCGGAACCCTTTCCAGGGATCAGCCCCTTTAACCAACCCAAAAGCGGTTATAAAACGCTCCATAGTCACAGCGTTGGTGAAACTGACATCAAAGTCAGGGGTGCCAGCTGGGTGGATCACAGCAAATAGCTCAGCCACCCTGAACCCCAACGCCAGGACCATGTCAACCACTTGGCCCCTCGTGGGGCACTGACCTTCACCCTCCCATCTCAGCTGGACCACATTCCTACGCTTGCGCTCCGGACCACCTGTCCCCCTAGACCAAGTACTGGCCCCAGGGGTCTGACCAGCCGGGGGTACCCGAAAGTTACTGGCCCCAAACTGGTGGTACAGGTGGTCCAGAGGCACACTGGACCCAGCCACATTGGCGTAGGAACGCCTTTCACCAAGTGCCGTCAGCAACTTTACCTCCGGTGTCCCCCTTAGTACGGGTCCCGGAGGAGGAGCCTCTGCCACAGACACTGGGGGTACAACATGAGAAGCAGCCCCCCCACTCACGGCATGGGAAGTCACACTCCCCACATCGTTAACCCCAGCCTGAACTTTAGGATAGGTCTCATCCTCAGAGCTATAAAGCAAAGCCTCCCAGGCTTCCTGCCACTCCACCTCCATATGGGCCCCGCAGGAATCCACTGACACTTGGCTCGGCCCTGATTGAGAACCCTCCAAGCCGCGAATGAACGTCATTGCAGGGTTCTCACCATCAAGCTCGCCCATTGGGCAGTCACCCCAGGCCGTAGCTTGTTCTGGCACTGTACAATTAGACATTTCAACATTACTGTTACTGTTACTGTTTACACTCTCTTGACCAGAAAGCAGACCGGAAGTCCTTTGAAAACGACCCTCGGGGTCAACTTCCGGACCCGCCACCGTCACTTCAGGCCGCGGGCTATTCTCGCCATGAACCAGCTCGCGCACCGGAAGTGCGTCATCACCCCTTCCCGCGCTACTATTGGCCTCGCGGTCAGTAGCACCACCCCTCCTCCCGCGGGAAGACGGCGTTCTCTTATTCACGGCCGCCATTCCCGAACTGTCAGATGCCATGCCGCCGGCCGACACTGCACCGCTGCCCACAGCGGCAGCCAAGCTGGCTTGACTCTCATATACCCTAGTCCCCTTACCCTGAGACCGGCTTGCAGCAGTGGCAGCCGACAACGCAACTGACGGCGTGCCCTGCTTGCAACCACCGGCTGGGATCACTGGGGACTGTACAGGTAAGTCCATTTTTCCTTTGCTTACTATCCTAGCAAGCTGCACCACTGGTATCTTCTTAACAACACTCCTGTCTTTAATGTCCTTTTGCTGCCTCCTTCCCACTTCACCGGGGTCTAACCTGCCCTCTGGGGACACAGCCTCATTCATAGGCTGGCAACCCTTAGGCTTACCTGACCCCTCTGCAGGATTAGTGGAGTTAGCAGGGCTAGCAGTCTTTTCACCAGGAATGCTCTTCACATTTTCAGCCTTCACAGCACTCTCTCTCTCCAAAACTGTTTCTTTACACACCGCTGGCTTTCTTTCCACCACAGTCTTTCCCTCTGGTTTGTCACTGGCCACCTTTCTTTCCACCGCACTTTCCTTTTCTTCATGGCTGGCTTCCACAGAGGGACCCGCCATTTCCTCCTCCTGCGTTGTGTTCGGGGCTGGATACAGTCTACGGCGTCTCCCTGCCTGGGTCCCCTCGTCACACGCAATTCTCATCGCTTTGTCCACGTTAGATAGAAAGTCTTTCTCACCAGAAGCACTGTCAATCAGGTTGGATAACAGCTCACCCAATATGTTGCACTGCTTCTTCAATCCGTCTATCATCGTCTTATACTCCTGTCTCTTTACAACGCCTGATCTGTCTCTCCGGTTCCTTAGCTCCGCCAGGACCTTCATTTTCTCGCAGTAGCTGCGGGAAGCCTTTACAATTAAGCTTTTAGCTTTCTTTCTTTCTTCTGTCTGCAGATTTCTCCACATCCTCTCCTGGCTGTCTCAGAGACCAATCTGCAAGATCCAGCTGGTTCTCCAAAAACAACCTCTCCTCCTTGACGAGCTCCAGGAGCTTAGGGGCTCCACGTCCTTCATTAGGCTGAGAAACAGGCACCTGGCCTGGGCTGACTGAAGTCATCAGCTCCCTCTCTTTCTCCACCACTCTGGAAGTCCTCAGAGATCAGAGCACGCAGCCAGCACACACAAGCTCCTACAACTGACTGCAAGCTCTATTTAAAAAGAGCAAGATAGTTAGCTATATAGGTGGATATAGCGGTGTATACTGGGTTCAGAGCACGCAGACAGCACGCACAATCTCCTACAACTGACTGCAAGCTCTATTTAAAACGAGCAAGATAGTTAGCTATATAGATGGATATAGCGGTGTATACTGGGTTCAGAGCACGCAGACAGCACGCACAATCTCCTACAACTGACTGCAAGTTCTATTTAAAAAGAGCAAGATAGTTAGCTATATAGGTGGATATAGCGGTGTATACTGGGTTCAGAGCACGCAGACAGCAAGCACAATCTCCTACAACTGACTGCAAGCTCTATTTAAAAAGAGCAAGATAGTTAGCTATATAGATGGATATTTTTTTAATAGTTTTCTGCTACCAAACATACAAGAAAATCAAAACTTTACAAAAACAACATCCGTTAATATTCACATTCCACTTATAACAAAATCATATCACTTGAAACCACAACATCTGTGGAACTACATAACTATACTTTACATATCTTGAACACACTCATCCCCAGAGGAGAAATCTATAAGTTTAGTCTCTCCCCTACTGCTAGGCCCTGGTGAGGACCTAGACTCTACCTCAGGTAGTGGGACCTTTTTCTTCTTTTTTTTACTATGCTTCTTTTTAACCGTTACCCAGGTTACTTCACCTTCCTCATCCGATACCTCTTTAGGGCGCTTTTGAGCGCCCTTTACTGACACCTCCATCTCCTCCTCCCCGGTCTGGCTCTCACCCGCTGAGGAATCAGACGAGGAGATGGCAACTAAGCGACCACCAGATTGATGCCACCGAGGAAGAGGAGGGGGATCAGAAACTGGGGGATAAGATCCCTGCGCCACACCCCCAGAAGGGAGAGACATGGGAGGCACCACGGACCCAACCTCACTTGTAGAAGCCTGAACTATACTATCAGGAGCCCAGGATACATTACCCGACTGAACCCCTTTCTCTTTTTGTGGCACCTTATGTACCTTTTGAGCCTGGGGTTCCTCCTGCCCCCCTGGCCCAAAAACGTCACTCTGCCCCTCCCTTCCAGATCTCTGCCCTGTTGGGGGCGGAGCAGCATTACCACCTGATTTACTGCCCGCTGCTGCCTCTCCCCTGTATGCCCTGGGGCATCTGCTAAATGGATGCCCCATTTGACCACAGAGATTGCAGCAGATCAGACCACAAGTCTCCCCTGAGTGCCCAAATTTATTGCACTTGCCGCACCGCACCACCGTGCAGTCTGCGCTCAAGTGGGTTGGGCACCCACACCTTAAACAACAACGGGGCTGGCCTGGATAGAACACCAGGATCCTATCCCTTCCCAGGAAGGCACTACCCGGAACATGTGCAACTGTATTGCCAGCCCTTTTTAACTTGATCCTGGTGCTCCATGCCCCAGTCCACACCCCGCATTCATCCAAACATTTATTTAGGGGACACTGCAATTGGCCATGTCTCCCCAACCAAGTTGCAATGTCCTCTGGGGGCAGACTCTCATTTCTGACTAAAACTGTTACATTTTTGATATCCTCTTGCCTACTCAAGGGAATCATGCGGAACCCCTTCCACGGATCGGTCCCCCTGATCAAGCCAAACGAAGTAATGAAAAGTTCCATGATTACCACATTTGTGAAGCTTATGTCAAAATCAGGGGAACCCGATGGGTGGATCACTGCAAAAATTTCCCCCACCTTGATCCCCAATGATAGGATCATATCCACAACCTGGCCCCTTGTAGGGCATTGGCCACTCCCCTCCCACCTTAACTGTACAACATTCCTGCACTTGCGTTCAGGACCACCTGTCCCCCTAGACCACGAATTTGCCCCGGAGGACTGATCAGCCGGGGGCACCCGGAAGTTACCAGCCCCACACTGATGGTACAGGTGGTCCAGCGCAACACTTGACCCTACCACATTAGCATAGGAACGTCTTTCTCCTAAGGCTGTTAACAGCCTCACTTCTGGTGTACCCCTCAGAATAGACTCAGGGAGAGGATCCTCCGTTACAGGAACAAGGGGAGCAACCGGGGCCAGAACAGCAACCCCCTCAGCCTGGGGACACCTACTCACCTCTCCACCCTTACTAGACTGTTCCATTGGAGGAGCCTCCTCCTCTGAACTATAGAAGAGGGTGTTCCATTTCTCTTGCCAAGCTACTTCTGCATAGACCCCACAGGAATCTACTGGGACCTGTCCCTGTTCCTGTTGGGACCCCTCCAAACCCCGGATATAATCCATAGCAGGGCTGTCATCACCTAGCTCCCCCATGGGACAATCCCCCCAGGCGGAAACCTGACCCGGCTCTAAACCATTGGATATCTCCATATTATTATCAGTCCCGCCGGCATTCTCTTGACAAGATGGAGTACCGGAAGTCCCATTCGTTACTGACCGGAAATGCCCCCCGCGGTCCACCTCCACTTCCGCGATCTTCACCTCCGGCCTCGAACCATCCCCACCAGGAACAGACCCGCCTACCGGAAGCGCGACACCCGCACTCGTTACATTCCTATTGGTCCCCCGCCCAATAGCATCGCCCTCCCTCCCGTGGGAAGACGGCGCTCCACTGTCGGCGGCCGCCATTACCAAATCACCCGGAGTTTTGCCGCTAGCCTTCACTGTATCTTCAACCACAGTGACGGCCAAGCTGTCCTTACTCTTCCCACTCCCTCCAGACCATTTGACCCCCTTCCCCTTACCCTGGGTCCGGCTTGCAGCAGCGGCAGCCGACAACTCAGCTGACGGCGTGCCCTGCATGCAATCACCGGCCGGGATCATGGGGGACCGTTTTGGCAAGTCCGGATCTTCTACCAGTCTTGCTAGCCGTACCACAGGAACCCTCTCTCGTTTTTTTTTAAAGTCTTTCTTCACCTTGCTATCCTTCTGATGTTGTCTCCCTCCTGCATCACCTGGACCCAAACTGCCACTCGGGGTCACAGCCATACACACAGGCTTGTTCCCCTTAGGCTTACCTGGCCCCTCCGCAGTACCACCGGGAACATCATTCTTTGCCTTGGGGTTTCTTCTCCCATCTCCGTTCTCCCCCGCACTTCCTTTTACCGAGGATGTCTCACTCCTGGACGGGGTTACAACCACAGCTTCATTCACGTCTGGGGCCTCCACCAATGTTGGGGTTACCAGCTCCTTTTCCTCTGCATCTGTCTCTCCATGGGTGTCCTCCATAGAGGGACCCTCCATCTCTCCTTCTGGCGTTGCGGCTGGGGTTAAACGCTGTTTGCGGCGTCTTACCGCTTGAGAGCCTTCATCACACGCCACTCTCATGACCTTTTCTATGCCCAATAAAAAGTCTTTCTCGCTTGAAGCACTCTCAATTAGATTTGACAGAAGCTCACCAAGCATGTTACACTGCTTTTTCAGTCCATCTATGGCAGCTTTAAATTCTGGTCTCTTCCTGATACCTGATCTGTCGCGTCTATTCCTCAGCTCGGCCAAAACTTTCATTTTTTCACAGTAACAGCGAGAAGCCTTTACCATTAAGCTCTTGGCTTTTCTTTTCCTCTCCGCAGATTTCTCTATGTCCTCTCCTGGCTGTCTCAGAGACCAGTCAACCAAGTCAAGCTGGTTTTCTAAGTACAGCCTCTCCTCCTTAACTAACTCCTGAAGTTTTAGGGCACCACGCCTTTCCTCAGACTGAGAAACAGGCCCCTGGCCTGGGCTGACTGAAGCCATCAGCTCCCTCTCTTCCTCCACCACTCTGGAAGCTCTCACAGATCAGAGCACGCAGCCAGCATGCACAATCTCCTACAACTGACTGCAAGCTCTATTTAAAACTAGCATCCTGCCTGTGGCCAATCATGGCTCTCCTCGCTGCCGGCGCTGTGATTGGCCAAGCATGCGGGGTCACAGTGCATGCTTGGCCAATCATGAGCCAGCAATGCACTGCGATAGCGCAGTGCATTGTGGGCCGTGAGCGCCACACGAATTTGGCGCAAACGGCCCATAACGTTCGGAATTTGCAGAACGGGCGAACAGTTATGAGTCTAGTCATTATTATTATTATTTCACATCCACTGCCTAATTGACACTTCGATTATTGCTCTTTCACTCACACACACTATTTTTGGATCTCGTACTTCTGCAATTAAATATTATAGATATTGTTCCTTTATTATTATTTTTTGGTCACATACCCCCCATGTTGGGGTTTTTCTCACAATACACACACACTCGCATTAGTGTTTCACACACACATATTCATACTTCAAATATACATTCCATACATATTACATGAGGTTACTTTATATAATAACAAATATAATGAAGATTAATAACATATATAAAAAAACAATCTTTATTGTTAGTCTGGTATTCTGTCAGTCTGTCAGTCCCCTTAAGGTTTTATCATATAATTGTATGACCAGGGAGCCTGGATGAGGGGAACTGGCGGAACCTGTGGCTAATTATTTAGCTCTCCTAGAGTATAGGAGGCACTATGTAAGTGCTAAGCTCCCTGTGAATCACAAGATGGTTCCATGGACACCACCAACACAGATGATCAACATGCACCAATGGTATTATGTAAAGACAGATTTGAGTAATGCCAGATTGAAATTTTCACTCTTCCCCTTCCATCCGCTACATGGTCAGACAGCAATCACGGCTAGCACAAAACATTGCAATAAACAAGCACTGGATATTAATTTTTGGTTCTTTTTCTTTGTTTGCTGAACCTATATCCTCATTTGTACTCTGCAGCTCTGTATTTATTTATCCTTAACTGGTGGTTATTTCACCAGTTAAGGTATTAAGGTTATTTATATTTTTTTAATATATATATATATATATATATATATATATATATATATATATACCCTTAAGGTTTGATCATATAACATATATTAATTTATTATCATCATTGCGAATTATACCGCAGGTGTCATTTGTTTCTTCCTCTGGAGGTGTCAAGAGACTGGATTCCATCTTGGGGGGATGAGGATCGATCATGGATCCCTTGGGAATATTCAATTTCTTTTAATTTTCTGGTTATAGGATCTTTGTCCCAATTTCATTTTTTAGCGATAAATATACCATTGCTGTGTATATAGATGTGTGTGCACTTTGAAAAGCTTTGAATTTTTCGTTTCTTAATGTATATAAAAAAATATTTTTTGAGTAATTAACCCCCCCCAAAGGAACACCATAACAGGTCGAAATGCGTCTGGATATCTATATGACTGGCGTTATGTAATGTAATATTTTGCTCCACTGTATCAACATCGCTATTTATGATGAAATATGTTTTGTATTTTATAACCATATTTTAATTCATACATGCTATTGGAATCGCATATGGCAATAAAAATAATTTTACAAACAGTTACCTCCCTTTTGTTGATCAATTCAATCCAGTTTTGCTGCTAAAAACCACTTGGGGGAATTTTTCCATATTGCAGCCTACTGGTACATGGCTGCCCCCAGGAATGCCATGTCCAATGGCCTGGTGTCTTGCAGGTTTGTAGTCAGTGGGGTATGCAGATGGTTCAGTTCAAGCCACAGGCAGAGACATGGTGCACAAACAGACGAAGGAACGGCCCAGGCAGCAGGCAGAAACGTGGTCAATAAATAGGCCAGTGTTAGAACAGGTGGCAGGCAGAGACAACACTGCAGTGGTGTGGGGGTGATCAAGTACACTGTGCTGGCGTGGTGATGATCAGGGACAATATGACTGGTGTGGTGGTGTTAGGGGCTGTCCTGGCCTTGACTTGAACCTGGGACCTCTGCTGTGTCTGGCAATGATTCTGAATAGTAATAGAATGATCCTGTCTTGAACCTTGTTTGTCTTGAACCTTGAATTCCTTGCTCCTTCCACATACTTCCCAATGTAAGCAATGTCTCTGCACTTTGCAAAATTATTGTGCTCTCTCCAGCCAATATCTCACTTTTGTCTCTCCTGCTGCCTTCTGTATCTTCGCTACCATTCGTTACCTACCTTTGGCTTGTTCCTCGATTACACTTTTACTTAATCCCCACCTGCAAACACTGTCCTTTGGCTTGTTTACTAACTACACTTCTGCTTGATCTCTACCTGCTATATCTGCTACTGGACCCCAGCTTGCTCACCTCCTGATGGGGTGATCCTGAGGAAAACGACCTTGTACTAACACGCAGAAAAACACATCACCACCATCAGGAGCTCTGGTAAATACTGGTTCGTACTTAGGACCCCACACGTCAGATGAACCCGTGTCATAAGCAAGGGTAGCCTGCTTGTATACCTGTACTGCTTGTCGGTGGGTTCTGCTCGACTGCTATAGTTACTGGCCTCTGAGCCTGACTCGAGACTGTGACAGGGGCACAGTAACTTGTGTGGTGGTGATCAGGGTAACAGTAACTGGTGTGGCAGTGACCAGGGACACAGTAACTGGTGTGCGGTTATCAAGAACACAGTAACTGGTGTGGCAGTGATTAGGGATCAATCATCCCTGATTGGTGACCAGGGATAATATGACTAGTGTGGTGGGTATTAGGAACAAGTGGGTGGCGATGATTAGGAACACTGACTGGTGCAGCAATGATTAGGGACAGGTGATGTTGAAAAAAGACACAAGTCCATCAATTCCAACCTATGTTTGTGATTTTATGTCAGTATTACATTGTATATCCCTGTATGTTGTGGTCATTCAGGTGCTTGTTTAATAGTTTCTTGAAACTATGGATGCTCCCCGTTTAAACTATCCTTGCCGCTCTTACAGTAAAGAACCCTCTATGCAGTTTAAGGTTAAACCTATTTCCTTCTAATTTTAATGAGTGGCCACATGTTTTATTAAACTCCCTTCCGCTGAAAAGTTTTGTAAATTGAAATCATATCCCCTGTCAAGCATCTCCTCTCCAGAGAGAATAAGTTCAGTGCTCGTAACCTTTCTTCGTAACTAATATCCTCCAGTCCCTTTATTAGTTTTGTTGCCCTTCTCTGTACTTTCTCAATTTCCAGTACAAGAACTGGACAGCAAACTCCAGGTGTGGCCGGACCAGAGTCTTGTGGGAGAATTACCGCTTTATCTGTTGAGTTAATCCCCTTTTTAATGCATGCCAATATTTTGTTTGCTTCGTTAGCAGCAGCTTGGCATTGCATGCCATTGCAGAGCCTATTATCTGATAGGACCCCCAGGTCCTTTTCCGTCCTTAATTCCCCCAGTGATCGCCCCCCAGTGAATAGATTGCATTCATAATTTTGCCACTCATTTAAATTTTTCCACATTAAACCTCATTTGCCATGTAGTTGCCCACCGTATTAATTTGTTCAGATCTACTTGCAAGGTTTCCACATCCTGCGGAGAAGTTATTGCCCTGCTTAGCTTAGTATCATCCGCAAATACAGAGATTGAGTGGTTCACCCCTTCCTCCAGGACGTTTATGAATAAATTAAATAGGATTCGTCCCAGAGGGAAACCCTGGGGGACCCCACTTTCCACCCCGGACCATTCAGAGTACTCCCCATTTAGCACTACCCTCTGAACTCGTCCTTGTAGCCAGTTTTCATTCAATGTACTTACCCTATGGTCCATGCCAACGGAGCTAACTTTGTACAGTAAATGTTTATGGGGAACTGTGTCAAATGCTTTTGCAAAATCCAGATACACCACGTCTATGGGCCTACCCTTATCTAGATGGCAGCTCACCTTCTCATAGAAGGTTAATAGATTGGTTTGGTTAATGATACAATTTTCATTACTAAAATCTTGTATATAGTCCCTTATCATCCCCTCCAAGAACTTGCATACTATTGATGTTAGGCTAACTGGTCTGTAATTCCCAGTGATGTATTTTGGCCCTTTTTAAATATTGGAGAAAAAGTCAATGTAGCACCGATTCAGCTGGTACCGTTCCCTAAAGGCCCTTGGGTGCAAGCCATCTGGTCCCGGGGACTTATTAATATTATGTTTTTCAAGCCTATTTCTAATTGTGTCCTCTGTTAGCCATGAGGGTGCTTCCTGTGATGTGTCATGAGGATAAACACTGCAGTTTTGGTTACTGAAGCCCCCCAATTCCCTTGTGAATACAGAGGTGAAGAATAAATTCAATATCTTCGCCATCTCACCTTCTTTTGTAACCAGATTCCCTTCCTCATTCTTTAAGGGGGCAATATGGTCTGTCCTCCCTCTTTTAGTGTTTATATACTTAAAGAATTTATTGGGGTTTTTTTGCTCTCCTCCGCTATGTGTCTTTCGTGTTCTATCTTGTAATTGCAGCCTTACATTTCTTGTTGCATTCTTTGTAAAGTCTGAAAGCTGATGATGATCCCTCAGCCTTGTATTTTTTGAAGGCCTTCTCCTTTGCTTTTATATGCATTTTTACATTGGATTAAGCCATTCAGGACTTCTGTTCGCTCTTTGAAATTTATTTCCCAATGGGATGCACTGGCTAATGCCCTTAAAGCAAACCCATCTCTCCTCCGTGTTCTTTGTTCCTAAGATTTTATCCCAGTTAATATCTTCTAGCAAGCTTCGTAGTTTAGGGAAGTTGGCTCTTTTGAAATTCAGTGTCTTTGTATTTCCCTTATGTTTCCTATTTGTGTGTTTTATACTGAAGCTAATTGACCTATGTTGCTGTTTTCTAAATTGCCCCTGATTTCCACCTCCATAATCAGGTCTGTATTCTTGTTAATCAGGAGGTCTAGTAATGCTTTCTTTCTAGTTGGTGCATCTACCACCTGACCCATTAAAAATTGCCCTCCAAGACATTTAGGAACTGGCGAGCCTTAGATGAATGTGGGGTTCCTGGGGTTGCCCAGTCTATGTCTGGATAATGAAAATCCCCCATTATGATGACACCTCCCATCCTTGCCACTAATCCAATTTGTGATAGAAGGTCCACTCCCTATCCCTGCAATAAAGGGAATACCCTTGAATGGTTGCCAGCCAATCATGAGAGTTGTTGAATCAAGTTTCTGAATTTCCCACAATCAATCATTCATTCATCATCATACATGCAAAGATGGATGCTTTGGATACAGATAATTTAAAGAAGTTTGAAACTTTATGGAGACCATGAATTACACATTGCCTACTGAATAACTTTAACTGTTAAGTACTCTCGTTATGGTAACAGATGCTTCCTCATGTGGTCACAACACAACACTACCGTCTATAAATGATTTTGGCCCTGGAAACTTGGTACCCCCTTACCCTTATACCCTTGCATCTCCTTATTTGCTTCTTTTCTCTTTTCTCTTTTTTTTTTTTTTTTTTCTTAAATTCATTTACACATAATGTAAAATACTAGGGAGGTAGCTACGGCGCTCGCCTACTACTATTTATACACCTGGTACATACAAGGACCAATCTAAAGCCAAATAGTGTTACTAAATAAATATACCTTTCACCCGAAAATGCTCAATTATAATTTTCACACACAAATATAGAAAAAATGCAAATGTGCAATATTAGAATATAAACATATATAATCGCTAACAAATAGCAGTATTAAGAAGTGCAGATGTGTATTCTAAAGACCACAATTTATACTATTATGAGATTGCTATGTGTTTGTATTAGTGCAAAAACTTATTAATTCAGTGCCTCACACTTCTTTGCAGTGTTATAAAGTGCATATGTGCATTATGCAAATCACAATTTATACTGTCACGAAAGTGCTATGTGCTTATATTGGTGCCAAACCATATAGATACAGTGCTTTACACTTTAACTTCCATCACAATGCCTCCCAGGTTGTGAAATTGCAAAATGGAAAGTTGCAAATATAAATTGATAAGACAGTCCAAATGAATTCTAATCAGTCCAACAGCAGAAATTAACATCAGAAAGTTCCTCTATATTCAGATCAAAGTGACAATGTGCTCAGTGCTTAGTGGATTTCTGGATTGCAACCGGTGCGATTTCCATGCATGTGAGGCACTGAATTAATACGTTTTTGCACTAATACAAGCACATAGCACTCTCGTAATAGTATTAATTGTAGTCTTTAGAATACACATCTGCACTTCTTAATACTGCTATTTGTTAGCGATTATATATGTTTATATTCTAATATTGCACATTTGCATTTTTTTATATTTGTGTGTGCAAATTATAATTGAGCATTTTTGGATGAAAGGTATATTTATTTAGTCACACTATTTGGCTTTAGATTGGTCCTTGTATGGACAAGGTGTATAAATAGTAGTAGGCGAGCGCCGTAGCTACCTCCCTAGTATTTTAAATTTTTTCCAACCTGCCTAGGTTGGTCATATAAGGTAGTGGCAGCCCCCTCCCCCCTCCCCCCCTCCTGTCGTTTAAAGGAACCCTCTTTTATTTTGTTTCTCCTTATAACATTTTCGTTCACACATTTTTCACATTTTAATTTTCATTTTTTAGATGGTCTCACTCACTTTGATCCTATTTAAAATTCCTAGCAATAATTTAGCTTCCATAGCGCACCTTACCCCTCTTTTTTCCATTTACACATAATATTCTATTATTAACAGATGATTCTGATTATATGCAGACATCACTAATATCATTAATATGATAAATAGATATATTTAATTATAGGGTTTGCAGATATGACACTTTAAATATAATACATTTATTAACATTACACTTGGTTTAAATAAATGTATATATAACATTTTAATATATTATTAATATAGAGTGCTTTAATGCTTCAATTGAAACAGTTAACATCGACAACTGACCATTTCTTCAATAGGTCATATACTTATAGTAATGTATTATAACTTTAAGAAATCTTATCTGACATATTAAAATTGTTATTGTATGTTGATCTTTCAAATAATAAAAAACTTTGAACGAGAAAACGAGAAAAAAAAATAACAAAAAAGTCTACACACTTCTTTCAAAATGTCTGGTTTCTGTGATGTAAAAAAATAAGACAAAGATAAAACACTTCATACATTTTTCCACCTTTAATGTGACCTATAAACTGTACAACTCAATTGAGAAACAAACTAAAATATTTTTTTTGGGGGGGTGGGGGTAAAACGAATAAACTAAAATAATGTGGTTGCATAACTGGGGATGTAGCTGTGTTCAGAATTAAGCAATCACATTCAAACTCATGTTAAATAGGCATCAGTACACACCTATCATTATTTAACCACTTCAGCCCCAGAGGATTTTACCCCCTTCCTTACCAGAGCACTTTTTGCGATTTGGCACTGCGTTGCTTTAACTGACAATTGTGCGGTCAAGCGACGTTGCACCCAAACAAAATTGACGTCATTTTTTTCTCACAAATAGAGCTTTATTTTGGTGGTACTCGATCACCCCTGCGGGTTTTATTTTTTGCGCTACGTATTATTCTACATATTTTTAGTAAAAAAAAATGCAATAAGTGGCAAGACGGAAGCCTTTTCTTACAAAGAAAAACATCTAAGCCGGGCTAAATTTTGCAAAAGCATACCTGAAGTCTCCCAAAAGAATGTGGAAAAATGTGTTATGGCTTTATGGTACCAAGGTTAAACTTTTTGGCCTTAATTCCAAAAAATATATTTGGTGCAAAAACAACACGGGACATCACCAAAAGATTGCCATACCCACGGTGAAGCATGGTGGTGGCAGCATCATGCTTTGGGGCCATTTTTCCTCAGCTGGAACAGGGGCCTTAGTCAAGCTAGAGGGAATTATGAACAGTTCCAAATACCACTCAATATTGGCACAAAACCTTCAGGCTTCTACTAGGAAGCTGAACATGAAGAGGAACTTAAACTTTAAGGATGACAATGACCCAAAGCATACATCCAAATCAACAAAGGAATGGCTTCACTAGAAGAATATTAAAGTTTTGGAATGGCCCAGCTAGAGCCCAGACCTGAATCCGATTGAAAATCTGTGGGGTGATCTGAAGGGGGCTGTGCACAAGAGATACCCTCGCAATCTGACAGATTTTGAGTGTTTTTGCAAAGAAGAGTGGTCAAATATTGCTGAGTCAAGATGTGCCATGCTGATAGACTCATACCCAAAAAGTCTGAGTGCTCTAATAAAATCAAAAGGTGCTTCAGCAAAGTATTAGTTTAAGGGTGTCCGCAGTTATGCAACCATAATATATGTATATATATATATATATATATATATATATATATATATATATATATATATATATATATATATATATATATATATGTACTATATATATATATATATATATATATATATATATATATATATATATATATATTGTACAGGACGCCAAGGTTGGGTCCTGGACGGGTACTATGTGGCGCCTATATTCGGGATGTGGTCCCTTTAAGGGAATCATGGTAGGCCTCAGGGGGTCACCCAAAAATGGGTGATAGATTCTGGGTATAGTTTTTGGGAGAAGACTGATTTGCGGTCCTCTCTATATTTTTAAGAGAGATAGTTGGGACCCGGAATTTGGGAGGCTCTAAAGTGACATTTGGGTGGGAAAGAGCCTCCCTCCCTGACCACAGGGATTTGGCCCACAGGGGGTTAACGGCCTCCAGGAAGACAGACAGCCCATAAGACAGGAAGTGGACAGAGAGGTGGTGGTGAGGAGAAGAAGGAGATGAACACCTGTCTGAGGAGCTGTCTGGCTGTGTTGTTATATTTGCTGTTTGCTGTTTTGGAGGCTGCAAAAAAAGATCTCTGCAAGGACTCTTTCTGGTGAAGACCTTTCTACAGAACTGTAGGTGCTTTTCTTTTTGTATTATTTTGTGCTGAAGACAAGCGGACTTTAATTTACATTTTTTATGCTGAAGAAAAGCTTTATTTTTGATTTAACTATAAATAAATATATTTTGGTTTCATCTGACAACGGTTTATGCACTTAATCCCACGGAGCTAGTATCCCCAAACTTCACTATATACAGTGCCTTGCGAAAGTATTCGGCCCCCTTGAACTTTTCAACCCTTTGCCACATTTCCGGCTTCAAACATAAAGATATAAAATTTTTATTTTTTGTGAAGAATCACCAACAAGTGGGACACAATTTTGAAGTGGAACGAAATCTATTGGATTTTTGAAACTTTTTTAACTAATAAAAAAATGAAAAGTGGGGCGTGCAAAATTATTCGGCCCCCTTGCGTTAATACTTTGTAGAGCCACCTTTTGCTGAGATTACAGCTGCAAGTCGCTTGGGGTATGTCTCTATCAGTTTTGCACATCGAGAGACTGAAATTCTTGCCCATTCTTCCTTGCAAAACAGCTCGAGGTCAGTGAGGTTGGATGGAGAGCGTTTGTGAACAGCAGTTTTCAGCTCTTTCCACAGATTCTCGATTGGATTCAGGTCTGGACTTTGACTTGGCCATTCTAACACCTGGATACGTTTATTTGTGAACCATTCCTTTGTAGATTTTGCTGTATGTTTGGGATCATTGTCTTGTTGGAAGATAAATCTCTGTCCCTGTTTCAGGTCTTTTGCAGACTCCAACAGGTTTTCATCCAGAATGGTCCTGTATTTGGCTGCATCCATCTTCCCCTCAATTTTACCAACTTCCCTGTCCCTGCTGAAGAAAAGCAGGCCCAAACCATGATGCTGCCACCACCATGTTTGACAGTGGGGATGGTGTGTTGAGGGTGATGAGCTGTGTTGCTTTTACGCCAAACATATAGTTTTGCATTGTGGGCAAAAAGTTCGATTTTGGTTTCATCTGACCAGAGCACCTTCTTCCACATGTTTGGTGTGTCTCCCAGGTGGCTTGTGGCAAACTTTAGACAAGACTTTTTATGGATATTTTTGAGAAATGGCTTTCTTCTTGCCACTCTTCCATAAAGGCCAGATTTGTGCAGTGTACGACTGATTGTTGTCCTATTTACAGACTCTCCCACCTCAGCTGTAGTTCTCTGCAGTTCATCCAGAGTGATCATGGGCCTCTTGGCTGCATCTCTGATCAGTCTTCTCCTTGTCTGAGCTGAAAGTTTAGAGGGACGGCCAGGTCTTGGTAGATTTGCAGTGGTCTGATAGTCCTTCCATTTCAAAATGATCGCTTGCACAGTGCTCCTTGGGATGTTTAAAGCTTGGGAAATATTTTTGTATCCAAATCCGGCTTTAAACTTCTCCACAACAGTATTACGGACCTGCCTGGTGTGTTCCTTGGTCTTCATGATGCTCTCTGCGCTTTCAACAGAACCCTGAGACTATCACAGAGCAGGTGCATTTATACAGAGACTTGATTACACACAGGTGGATTCTATTTATCACCATCAGTCATTTAGGACAACATTGGATCATTCAGAGATCCTCACTGAACTTCTGGAGTGAGTTTGCTGCACTGAAAGTAAAGGGGCCGAATAATTTTGCACGCACCACTTTTCAGTTTTTTATTTGCTAAAAAAGTTTAAATTATCCAATAGATTTCGTTCCACTTCACAGTTGTGTCCCACTTGTTGGTGATTCTTCACAAAAAATGTAAATTTTATATATTTATGTTTGAAGCCTGAAATGTGGCAAAAGGTTGAAAAGTTCAAGGGAGCCGAATACTTTCGCAAGGCACTGTGTATATATGTATATATATATATATATATATATATATATATATATATATATATATATATATATATATATATATATATATTTTTTTTAATCTTTACTTCCTTCCACCTAAAAGATTTCAGTTTGTTGTTCAACTGAGTAGTACAGTTTTTAGGTCACATTAAAGGTGGAAAAAGTTCTGAAATGATTTATCTTTGTCTCATTTTTTTACATCATAGAAACCTGACATTTTAACAGGGGTGTGTAGATTTTTTATATCCAGTGTGTGTGTGTGTGTGTGTGTGTGTGTGTGTGTGTGTGTATGTATATCTATATTTATCTATAGATAGATAGATAGATAGATAAGCGTTTCCAAGCTGAGACAGATACTACTAACACAAAAGATGCAACAAAGACTTACAGACATGACACAGACCTGAGGTGTGCCCTGATCAGATGGTCAGTACACCTAAAAGGAGGCAAAGAGAACTAGATAGGAAAATAAATGCTGACGAGCAGGCACTATGTTTTTTTCAGTTAATTTTCCTGAAATCACAGTTTTGGGGCTAATTTTCTAAATTTCTGGTTTCAGTACCAGTCCAGCTGGGTTGCACTGGGTTCTCCTTGACAGCAGGTGTCGCTATCACCGCCGGCAAGAGTAGTAATGCAGTTTAGCTGGGTGTATTGAATGCCACTGTTCTTTCAGAACCAGCCCAGTGAGAGTGTTCTCCTGCTGTCCATTCTGGGAGGTGGTATTTAAGGTACCGACATCACGTGGTTCGTGGGTCCATCTTTTATTTTCTGTCCTCCTGACCCAGCCCCATGGCCCTCGCTGGCTGCCCGAGGCAATGCAAACTGCAGGGACAGGCCCGAGTGGATTTCTGGGCCTATTGATCCAAGGGTAGTCCGGTGCCGTCTCATCTGAAGGGAGAGACCCAGCAACTGAAGAACCCCAGGGGAGAACTCTTCAGGAGAAGGCCGTGCGCAAGGCTGCCTTCTCTGAAGGAGGCTTAGTTGAAGGATGCAACCTGGATCAACAGTCATACGGTATCGCCGGATCGGCTGAGAGCCACTGGTACCGTATGATACCTCTTTAAATTTGTCTACGTCCCTCAGTAACGCTTAAGTCTGTGGCAGAGATTTTGTCAAACATCCTATGCTCAAGTGTGCGCTCAACAACAAGTCTGTGGCAGAGACTTTACCGAGCACCCTACCGGCTGCTAGGCCTAGTGAGAGGAGGTCTATCCGGGAGTTGTAAAATCCAGTTGTGAAACGGTTGCTTTTCCCTGGATTTTTCTATAAGGACTTCCTTTATTCTTTGCAGTCTAAAGTACCTGAACTTACTCCTAACCCTCTACCCTTCATTGAAAGACTCTGTTTTTGTTACAAATAAATAACCCAAAAGAAGATTCCGTGTCAGTTTCCAACTTTCTTTGGGCCATCTACCACAGGAATCCCTAGACGGAGAAGCAGACAAGAAGGTAATGGTAAGCCCAATAAAAGCAGCAGCTCGTTCGGGGATTAGTGCTACATGTGGGGGCTTGAGTCCAGGATTTGCTGTTACCTCTTGCAACTAGAAAAAAAAGAACTGTTCGTGTGGAATTTATTTAGTAGAAGGTTGTGTTTTTTTTTTTTTTTGGACTACGCCATTTTTGCAAGGAGTGATTGACGGCCACTGCTTGATGCGTAAACTGTGGGCAGAGTTGAGAAAAAGCCTGCGAGTTGCGTGACCGGAGGAACCAGTGGGAGGAGTCTTGCCTGTTCTTTTTCCTGCACGAGGCACCACGTGAGTGTGTCATAGGAGAAAGAGATTGTTTTTCTTTGCTAAAGAAAATAAAATGTTCCGGATGGCAGGAGCACCGTCCATCATGGGACCCAGGATGCCTTCAGTGGGAAACCCCACAAGTGTGAAACTGCCTGGGACTTTACTCACAGATACATTATTCACCTGAGACTGCAGGGGCGTTTTGTACTGTACACGACGGGAGATGTCGAGGTGCTGGGAATGCTCTGCAACAAGTGTGAGGGACTGGTCGCAAGTCTCTGGCCGTTTGTCCGATGCCTGCAATGTGGAGAATTCCTGTTTATAGTGGAGCAACCCACCGTGCCACCTCGGGCATACCGCATGGACTGGGCCATGGGCGTTGCCACCGAGGAGTCTGCTGTATATGCTCCTGTGGCCTACAACTTATACGATCGGCTGAGAGATACTGGTACCATATGATAGCTCTTTAAATTTGTCTACGTCCCTCAGTAATGCTCAAGTCTGTAGCAGAGACTTTGTCAAACATCCTATGCTCAAGTGTACGCTCAAGTCTGTGGCAGAGACTTTGTCAAACATCCTACGCTCAAGTGTACATCACAAGTCTGTGGCAGAGACTTTACTGAGCACCCTACCGGCTGCTAGGCCTAGTGAGAGGAGGTCTATCTGGAGGTTGTAAAATCCAGCTATGAAACGGTTGCTATTCTCTGGATTTTTTTATAAGGACTTCCTTTATTCTTTGCAGTCTAAAGTACCTGAACTTATTCCTAACCCTCTACCCTTCATTGAAAGACTCTGTTTCTGTTAATATATAAAATTAAGGTGCAAACATGCGGTGATGTTTGCACCTTTATTTTATATATTTTTTCATAATAAAAGCTATTTTGTAGAATTTTCTGTTTATCTTTCTCTCCCCTGTTGGCTAGAAAGTCCCTTATACTTTTCCCTTGGGGGAGTACTTGTCTTGTGATACTTAATCTGGGATTGGCAACGCTGTAATCCCTATGGGTGGATTTATATGTGTAGTCTAAGGACCTGGTCTGAGTCCTATGCCAGAGGCATTAAGATAAAACAACGACTCTGAGGAATGATCCTTATGGTAAAATTAAGCATCGCCAATAAGAACTGTAACTCCTTTTTAGTACAAACCTGCGAACGGGCAAAAGCGTGAATAACAGACATAATATGAGTCAACTTACCAAGTGGAAGGCTGGCCTGCATGGAATGTGTGTCTAACGTAATGCCTAAAAAAGTGATGGACTGTGAAGGACCTTCTACTTTGTGTTCTGCAATGGGCAAATAAAGATTATCAAAGACATCTCTTAGTTTCCACAAAACCGTGGGGGGTTTATCAGTAGGGATGGCTGAACTATTCGCCCGGTGGTCGGTTCGCGGCGAATTTCGGCTGTTCGCGGTCCACCCGATTGGCGGACTATTGCTGCTGTTCGCCCGGCGGACTTACGTGTTTACTGTGTAAAAGAACTTTGACCTATGATGACACATCCATCATGGGGTACAGGACAGCCAATTGAGACATTACAGCACATGGACACTTGGACATTCCCCCTAACTTATAAATAGACCCGATCCGGCAGCCATTTTACATTCTTTCTACTGTCACTATAGGGAGAGGTTGCTGTGTGGAGCAGGGAGAGACTGCAGTGACCCAAATCGCTAGCTATTAGGTCCACAAAAGTTCAGGTATGGTATAGGTGTAGTTCAGGATATAGGTTTGAGGCACTGCTATTCAAGTCATTGTTGCAGCAGATTGTCTTTTGTCAGTGCTGAGAGAGGGACAGATAGGACGCTGTGTGTTGCAGAGAGGGACAGTCAGTTTAATCATTAGCTGTTACTATTAGGTCCACAAAAGTCCTTTTCAGGACTGGTATGGTGTAGTAGTACAGGATATAAGTTTGAGTGCTATTCAAGTTATTGTTGCAGCAGCCTGTGTTTTGTCAGTTTAAATAGGGACAGACAGGAAGCTGTGTGTGACAGTGAGGGACAGTCAGTTTAATCAGTAGCTGTTACAATTAGGTCCACAAAGGTCCTTTTCAGGACTGGTATGGTAATAGGGTTGTACACGTATAATATTCTTTCTTCCAAATATAGAAAGAATATTATACTTGACTGCTGCCCTTCTGCTGCAGTAGTTTTTTATGAGTATAGGGACTGAGGTACAGTCTGCTAATCACAACCTACTAGTTCCACAAAGGTCCTTCTAAGGACTGGTAAGGTATAGCGTACTAGAGTATATAGGGTTGAGTGAGGTACAGTCTGCTAATCCTTAAGGACTGGTATAGGTCCACAATATATAGGGTTGAGGTGCACTACTGCTGACTGCTGCCCTATTCTGCAGCAGTCCTTTATCAGTATAGGGATTGAGGTACAGTCTGCTAATCACAACCTACTAGTTCCACAAAGGTCCTTCTAAGGACTGGTAAGGTATAGTGTACTAGAGTATATAGGGTTGAGTGAGGTACAGTCTGCTAATCCTTAAGGACTGGTATAGGTCCACAATATATAGGGTTGAGGTGCACTACTGCTGACTGCTGCACTATTCTGCAGCAGTCCTTTATCAGTATAGGGACTGAGGTACAGTCTGCTAATCACAACCTACTAGTTCCACAAAGGTCCTTCTAAGGATTGGTAAGGTATAGCGTACTAGAGTATATAGGGTTGAGTGAGGTACAGTCTGCTAATCCTTAAGGACTGGTATAGGTCCACAATATATAGGGTTGAGGTGCACTACTGCTGACTGCTGCACTATTCTGCAGCAGTCCTTTATCAGTATAGGGACTGAGGTACAGTCTGCTAATCACAACCTACTAGTTCCACAAAGGTCCTTATAAGGACTGGTAAGGGTGTACTATTTGGTGTGCAGTATATAGTTGTGTAATACACGTATAAAATACTTGCACATATAGAAAGCATAGTATAGTGCGTTTCCACTGTGCAGCATTGTGACTGCTGAGCGGTTCTGCAGCAATACTACAAAGACAAACGCAATCCCAAAAAAAAGTATTATAACTGGTGTGATAGTCCAGTGGCCCCCAAAAACAACAGATTGAAGCGGGGTGTTATATACCTTTTTCCACATACATACTGCACGTCTCTAGAGAGTTTTGTCACAGGGTCATTTAAAAAATGACAGGCAGTGGAAGACGCAGGCCCTTCCGCAGGGGTGGTAGGGATAGGGCAGGAGCAACAGGCTTGAGCCAAAGTGGGAAATTGCAGAAGGTGCTTGCGAAGCACCAGAATTGGTTGAGTGGCTCACTCAGCCATACTCTTCTGCACCCTCCTCATCCTCTCGATCTGCACCTTCTTCTTCACTCTCTGCTATGTGCACCCCCAAAGAAACTACCACCAACAACACCACCACCACATAACTTCCGCTTGAGTCACAGGAATTATTTTCCGATCCATATCAAGACATTTCTGATGCGCAGCCACTCTTGCCATTGGATCAGGAAGAGGAGGTAGCAACAATCGCCACTCAGCAGTCTGACGACAGTACCCAGATCAGCCCAAGGAGGAGGTTGGTCCCCGATGTTGCTGCCTACTCCGAGATCTCTACTTATAGCGGTGGGGAAGGTGACGTCGATGATGACGTGTCTAGTGATGTCACGTGGGTGCCCACAAGAGAGGAAGAGGAGGGGAGTTCAGAGGGAGATATGGACCATCAGATAGGGAGGAGAAGCAGGAATAACTTACATTGCACAGGAGGGACAAAGCGGACTGCTAATGTATCAGGAGCGAGTCATCGACCATGTACGGTCACATCTGGCACTCCCAGGACGCCGGCACATGGCTCCGCAGTGTGGGCTTTTTTTAACGTGTCCGCTGCTGACAATAGTGTTGCCATCTGCAATCTTTGCAGTCAACGCATTAGTCCCGGTAAGCCCAACACTCACCTAGGGACGACCGCCTTAAGAAGGCACATGAGCTGCCATCACCGAGCCCAGTGGGAGCAACGGAACACACAAAGCCACACTCCAGGCTCTCACCGTCCAGCCTCGTCTTCTACTTCTCCTTCTCCTCTCTCCTCACAATTGTCCTCCACTCCACCTTACATCACACCAAGCTCACGTTTTTCTGCAAAAAGGCAGGCTTCCGTGGGCTTAATGTTCGAGCGTAAAAAAACGATGATGCCGGATAACCCTCTTGCCCAACAGTTGACGGCTGGCCTGTCAGAACTGATAGCCCGCCAACTACTGCCATATAAACTGGTGGACTCGGAGGCCTTTCGAAAATTTGTGGCCATTGGAACACCACAATGGAAGGTCCCAGGAAGGAAGTATTTCTCACAGAAGGGCATCCCAGAGCTATATGGCCATGTTCAGTGGCAAGTGAATGTATCTCTGGCACACAGTGCCGGTGTCAAGATACATCTGACCACAGACACGTGGTCTAGCAAACACGGGCAGGGAAGGTATATCACTTTTACTGCCCACTGGGTGAACCTTCTGACGGCCGTCAAGCATGTAACCCGTGGCACCCGTGTAGATTTGGTTTTACCGCCACGGATTGCATGTAGGCCTGGCTCTTCTTCTTCTCCTCCTCCTCCTCCTACTCCATCCTCCTCCCTCTCCTCCTCGGCTGACTTCTCCTTTTTCGCTGCTAGCGTCTCTTCCGCTGCGCCGCCCAAGCTCCCCAGAACCTATTCGACATGCCAGGTGAGATGTTGCCATGCCTTTCTGCGTCTGTTGTGCCTGGAAGCCAAGAGCCACACTGGCCCGGCACTCCTTTCAGCTTTGCGTTCACAGGCAGATCAGTGGCTAACACCGCTCAATTTGACAGTTGGTAAAGTGGTGTGTGACAACGGTGCCAATCTGCTTAGCGCATTGAAACAGGGCAAAATTACGCACGTGCCATGCATAGCACACGTCTTAAACTTGGTCATGCAGCGATTCGTTGTCAAATACCCTGGGGTCCAGGACAGCTTGCGGCAGGCAAGGAAAATCTCGGCCCATTTCAGAAGATCTTACACGGCCATGGCTCGCCTTGCTGACATTCAGCGGCGACACAATCTGCCGGTCAGACGTCTTATTTGCGATTGCCCGACACGATGGAACTCAACCTTCTATATGCTTGATAGGCTGCTCCAGCAGAAACGTGTAGTTAACATCTACCTGTATGAACTCTGCGGCAGAACAGGTCCTGGGGAGCTGGGGGCTTTTTCACCGCGCCAGTGGCTGCTCATGCGCGACGCATGCAGGCTTCAGCGGCCATTTGAGGAGATCACCAAACTGGTCAGTCACAGCCATGGTGCCATCAGTGACATCGTACCTTATGCCTTCTTTATGGAGCGTGCATTGCATTGTGTCATTGATCAAGCCGTGGAGGAGCAGGAGCAGGAAGATGAGGAAGTCGCAATGCTGGATGAATTCCCGGGGGGGGGTGGGGCTACTCTGAGACAAGTCAACAACAGGAGTCTGAAGAGGAGTCAGAGGAGGATGGTGCCGGGACGGATGAGGAGGAGCAAGAAGAGCATGCTTGAAACCTTTCTGGGATCCCTGTTGTTGTGCGTGGATGGGAAGAGGAGAACGAGGTGGACAACATTATCCTGGATGATGAGCAGGAGCCAGGCTATGGCTCGCCTTGCTGACATTCAGCGGCGACACAATCTGCCGGTCGCGATGGAACTCAACCTTCTATATGCTTGATAGGCTGCTTCAGCAGAAACGTGCAGTTAATGACTACCTGTATGAACTCTGCGGCAGAACAGGTTCTGGGGAGCTTGTTTTTTTTTCACCGCGCCAGTAGCTGCTCATGCATGATGCATGCAGACTTCTGCAGCCATTTGATGAGATCACCAAACTGGTCAGTCGCAGCCATGGTGCCATCAGTGACATGGTACCTTATGCCTTCTTTATGGAGCGTGCATTGCGTTGTGTCATTGACCAAGCTGTGGAGAAGCAGGAGCAGGAAGATGAGGAAGTCGCAATGCTGGATGAATTCCCAGGGGGGGCTACTCTATCTGAGACAAGTCAACAACAGGAGTCTGAAGAGGAGTCAGAGGAGGATAGTGTCGGGGCGGATGAGGAGGAGCAAGAAGAGCATGCTTTAAACCTTTCTGGGATCCCTGTTGTGCGTGGATGGGGAGAGGAGAATGAAGAGGACGACATTATCCTGGATGATGAGCAGGAGCCAGGCCACCACACCGCTTCCAGTTTAGTGCAAATGGGGGCCTTCATGCTCCAGTGTTTTAATAGGGACCCCGTATAAAAAGCATAAGGGTCAAGGACCAGTACTGGGTGGCAACGTACTTAGACCCCGGTACAAACACAAAATGGCGGAAATGTTACCGCCGTCACAGAGGGCTGTCAGAATGGAGCACTTCCAGGCCTTGCTTCGAGAAATGCTGCATTCTGCTTTTGCGTGCACTGGCAGAAGAGCAATTCCCACTCCCAGAGAAGGTGTTGCGGGTACCAATCCAACAGCGCCTGCAAGAAGAGGCCGGTTTGAAGATGTGTTGGTGACTTCTGATATGAGGTCATTCTTTCAGCTGACCCATCGACAGGTGTCACCCGGATCCAGCATCAGGGAATGCCTAGACCGACAGGTGTCCGACTACATCGGGTTAACGGCCGATGTGGACGCTCTGAGGAGTGATGAACCCCTGGACTACTGGGTGGGCAGGCTTGACCTCTGGCCAGAGCTTGCCCAATTTGCAATCGAACTGTTGGCTTGCCCCTCGTCCAGTGTCCTGTCCGAAAGGACGTTCAGCGCAGCAGGGGGGATCATGACCGATAAGCGTACTGGCCTAGCTCACGACAGTGTTAACTACCTCACATTTCTAAAAATGAATGAGGCATGGATCTCGGAGGATTTCAACACATGTGACCAGTAGACCATGTATATGTCTAGAAACAATTTTTTTAATCGAGCACACAGACCTTCTTTCTTCATTTTGGCTCACTTCCTTGTACTAAAAAGCACACCGTACTATATGCCCGAACCCTCCTGTTTGAAGAGGTTGAGCGGTGTCATATTTCTACTGGGGCTGCTTATTATGAGGGGCTCCCACCATCCCTGTGCTGTGCTGACTTCCTCCTGGGGCTGCTTATTATGAGGGGCTCCCACCATCCCTGTGCTGTGCTGACTTCCTCCTGGGGCTGTACCTCTGCTGTGCATATTATGAGGGGCCCCCACCATCCCTGTGCTATGCTCATTATGAGGGGCTCCCACCATCCCTGTGCTATGCTGACTTCCTCCTGGGGCTGATTATTATGAGGGGCTCCCACCATCCCTGTGCTATGCTGACTTACTCCTGGGGCTGTACCTCTGCTGTGCATATTATGAGGGGCTCCCACCATCCCTGTGCTATGCTCATTATGAGGGGCTCCCACCATCCCTGTGCTATGCTGACTTACTCCTGGGGCTGCTTACTGTGCAGGTGTCAGTGCTGTATATCACGCTGCTGATGTCAGTGCTCTCTATCACGGTGCTGGTGTGAGATCACTCTATCATGGTGCAGGTGTCGTTGCTGTATGTCACGCTGCTGATGTCAGTGCTCTCTATCACGGTGCTGGTGTGAGATCACTCTATCACGGTGCAGGTGTCATTGCTGTATGTCACGCTGCTGATGTCAGTGCTCTCTATCACGGTGCTGGTGTCAGATCACTCTATCACGGTGCAGGTGTCATTGCTGTATGTCACGCTGCTGGTGATCATCTCCTGCACCCTCTTCTTTGCCTACCCTGACCTTCCCTCGCCTCCATTGCCTTCATGCGCTCCACAGTCCTGAATTGTCACAATTTCACATATAAAAAAAGAATGCTTGTAGTTGTCGATCCCAGATTCACCTCATACATGTGTTATGTCATTGGCCATGTGGTGGGACTACGTGTGCACATCTAGTAATTATTTTGTGGCTGCAAATTTGACCTGTAGGTTTGTAAAGTTCGCCTCCCATTGAAGTCAATGGGCCCGCCGCGAACGTTACGGTTCGCAAACTATCGGCCGCGTTCGCGTTTCGCTTCGCGAAACGTCCCGTCGGAAGTTCGTCCATCACTATTTATCAGGCCTCTCAATCAAGAGGAAATCATATAAATAATGGATAACCATCTGACAATGAGCTCTTTGGGACAATATCTAAGTGAGTGACTGTGTATTTATCGAATCGCCACAGACTACTTTTAGAGCCAAAAGTTAAATTGATGGTGAAATAATATGAATCCTTCCACTTAATGCCATGCCACAAGGACGGATCTGTAGGCAATAGCTTGAAGGCATCCGAAATATCCGCTTTAGACAGCCAGCTCCTATACTAACAATGCATTGTATAGCTTGATCGACAGAACCATATTTGAGTGGAATGAGGGAATTTAGGCTGGACGTTAGTAGAACAAGGAGCAGACAGGTCATACATTAGCTTAAGTTTATTGTTAAATTTACCTTCAACAAGCCCAATAAGGCTATCTCTCCAAGAATTAAATGGGAGTACAAGGAAAAATGTCTGATGATGAAACCTCTATCTAGCTCCGTTTGCAACAGAGCGTCAATAACCTCAGTGTCAGTGGTGGCAGACAGCAAATTTTTACCCTCGTGGGTGGCCTGTGGTAGGGTGATGAGACCAGTGTGAAACCAGAATGAAAAACCATGTACTAAAAAGTGCGTGAGCGAGGGAGATGGATGTGAGGAGCGATAGTAAACCAACCATTGCACGTTCACTCAGCTTAGTCAGGTGGTGTTAAGGTGGTATTTAAGTGTTTAAGTGTGTGCGTGGTTTTGGGGTGAGCTCTATAGCAGATAGCACAAATACAGTGCTGTGAAAAAGTATTTGCCCCCTTCCTGATTTTTTTTTTTTTTTTCATATTTCTAACACTTAAATGATTCAGATCATCAACCAAATTTTAATATTACACAAAGATAACCCAAGTAAATCCTAGATGCAGTTTTGAAATTATTATTATGGAGGCATGGAGGAGCTCAGTTATGAAAGATTAGAAATGTATTTTTTCTTGAGAAGAGGAGATTAAGGGGGGATATGATCAACATGTACAAAAACATAAGTGGTCACATAGTGAACTTGGTGTTGAGTTATTCATTTTAAGGACATCACAGAGGACAAGGGGGTCCTCTTTATGTCTAGAGGAAAAAAGATTTCATCTCCAAATAGACAAAGGTTTCTTCACAGTCGGAGCTGTGAAAATGTGGAATAGACTCCCTCCATAGGTTGTTTGGCAAGCTCAGTAGATTGCTTTAACCGCTTCGCGCCCGCCCTATAGCCGAATGATCTTCGGCTATATCTCTCTTGTCCGGAAGGCCGTCCCTGGACGTCCTCGTTTTTTCTTCCGCAATGCGCGCCACCACGGGCACGCATCAGGGACGTTTTGTGTTTGCCATGTCCCCCGGAGACAGGAAAACACAGATTGCTGTAAACGGCCAATCACAGCGGCCGTTTACAGCACGATTGGCGTGTCCAATGTGCAATGATCTCATATGTAAACATATGAGATCATCTCTCAGCGCCGCTCTCCCTCCTCACACAGACAGCGTGTGAGAGGGAAGAGATGAACGGCTGCAGCGGCCAAAAGTGGGGGAAAAAAAAGTGCCATCCGCCCCAGTGCCATCCTCCCCAGTGCTACCTACCCCCAGTGCCACCTGTTAGTGCTATCTGTCCCCAGTGCCACCTGTTGTCAGTGCCATTTGTCCCCAGTGCCATCTGTCATCAGTGCTACGTGTCATCAGTGCCACATAGTGCCATCGGTCATCAGTGCCACATATTAGTGCCATCTGTCATCAGTGCCACGTATCAGTGCCATTTGTCATCAGTGCCACCTGTCAGTGTCCCGTTCCATCTGTTGTCAGTGTCACGTGTCATCAATGCCACTTATCAGTGCCATCTGTCATCAGTGTCACGCGTCATCGTGCCACGTATTAGTGCCTTCTGTCATCGGTGCCACGTATAAGTGCCATCTGTCATCAGTGTCACGTGTCATTGTCCTGGTGCTCCAGGGCCTTCAAAAGTGTAATAGGTAGTCAACAAGTTAGATGTGTAATTTATACTCCTCGAATATGTGACGGCACTTCCTGAATGTTGGGCCTCTCTATGTGGCCAGGCTGTGAAAAAGTCCCACACATGTGGTATTGTAATACTCAGGAGGAGTAGCAGAATTTTTTTGGGGGTGTCATTTGTGGTTTACACATGCCGTGTGAGAGAAATAACCTATTACAATGACAATTTTGTGGAAAAAAATTAAAAAAATGTAAAATCTTAATTTTGCAAAGAATTGTGGGAAAAAGATGACAACATCAAAAAGCTCACTATGCCTCTTACTAAATACATTGGAATGTCTACTTTCCAAAAAGGGGTCATTTGGGGGGTATTTGTACTTTCCTGGCTTGTTTGGTCACAAGAAATGAGATAGGCCACCAGTACATCAGATGTGATCAATTGTGTATGATTGGCACCACAGCTTGTAGACTCTCTAACTTTCACAAAGACCAAATAATATCCACTAATTTGGGTTATTTTTACCAAAGATATGTAGCAGTATAAATTAAGGTCCAAAATTTATGAAGAAAAATTAATAATTTGCATAATTTTGTCACAGAAACAATGAAATATGCGTTTTTTTAAAAATGTTCGGTCTTTTTTCATTTATAGCGCAAAAAAAAAAAACCCCCAGAGGTGATCAAATACCACCAAAAGAAAGCTCTATCTGTGGGAAAAAAAGGACAAAAAAATCATTTGGGTACAGTGTTGCATGATTGAGTAATTGTCATTCAAAGTGTGAGAGCACCGAAAGCTGAAAATTGGTCTGGGCAGGAAGGGTGTTTAAGTGCCCAGTAAGCAAGTGGTTAAAAAAGACCTGGATTCTTTCCTAAATGTACATAATAGTTGGGTACATTTATAGGTAAAGTTGATCCAGGGAAAATCCGATTGCCTCTTGGGAAGGAATTTTTTCCCCTGCTATAGAAAATTGGATCATGCTTTGTTGGGGTTTTTCCCCTTCCTCTGGATCAACTGTGGCTATAGGATTATGTATATGGGATTATATATATATTTTTTTTGGTTGAACTAGATTGTCTTTTTTCAACTTGACTAACTATGCAACTATGTAACCATTTCATTTATTAAGCTGTTCAAACCTTCGTGGCCCTGTGTAAAAAAGTAATTGCCCCCTCCCATGCTGAATCATGAATGAACTGTGATTAACCACATTTTTTTGGAAAGCTAAGTTAAATTTCACTTGCCACACCTAGGCCTGATTACTGCCAGGCCTGTTGAATCAAGAAATCACATAAATAGAAGCACGCTAACAGATTACAAAAGGCCACTGTCATGGTTATACAGTAATCTTCCTCTGTTTGCTTACCTCTCCTGATGTGTTCAGACTAAGAGGCCAGCCACTTCCACCTGGTGGTTTTTATAACCTCTCCTCTAAGCATGGCTCCACCCCAGGCCCTATCAGGAAACCCTATATTAACCTGTGCACTGCAAGCCAGCGGTGCTGATCAAACATTGTGTATTCACTGTGTGTTTGGCTTCCTGTTTCCTGCTTGCCGTGTGCTCTACGTTTGTCTCTGTTACCGACCTTGGCGTGTTCTTGACGATTCCTGTCTGCTTGTGACCTTGACCTTTTGCATGTCCCGACCATCCCTGTGTGACCCTGAACCTTTGGTGTGTACTCTGTTGTTCCTGTCTGCTAGTTGCCCTGTCCTCTACCTTATCCCTTTACTATAATTGTTGTTCCAGCCTACTGCTTCCTTCTTCTGTTGTCTACTGTGAGTGTGAGCTGTGAGACCCTAGGGGCCACGACCTGGAGCCAGACTGCAGCGAAGTTCATCCTCACCACTGGAGGCTCTGGTGAACACCTGCTGTCTCTTAAGGCCCATACACACGATCAGACTTTTTGACAACAAACATGCAAATTAGCTGTTTTGGAGCAACATCCAACCGTGTGTATGCTCCATCGGACAAACTTTTTTGGTTTTCATCTGACTTTTGTTGACTGTGCGAACGGACAAACTTTCTGGCAACAAAAGTCCAATGGAGCAAAGTCTGATCGTGTGTAGTGATGGCCGAACGGTTCGCCCGGCGGTCGTTTCGCGGCGAATTTCCGACTTTCGCCGTCCGCGGGTTCGAACGCCTTTTTCCGTCGTTCGCCCCGGCGGACTTACGTGTTTAATGTATACAAGAACTTTAACCTTTCGTGACACGTTTATCATGTGTTACAGGACAACCAATTGAGACATGACAGCTCATGGACACTTGGACATTCCCCCTAACCTATAAATACACCCGATCCGGTGGCCATTTTACATTCTTTCTTCTGTCACTGTAGGGAAAGGATCCTGTGTGGAGTAGGGACAGAGAAAACGCTAGCTATTTGGTACACAAAAGTTCTTTTCAGGACTGGTATAGGTGTTAGGTCAGCAGCCTGAGTTTCTTTTGTCAGTTTAGATAAAGGGACAGAGCGCTGTATGCTGCTATTTTAGGGACAGCTCAGCCAGATTAGTCTTTCTTCATCATCATCATCATCATCATCATTAGCTGTTACTATCAGGTCCACAAAAGAGCTGTTCCAGCTAATCGTTCCAGCCTACTCTTTTTTGCCAATTTGTATAGGGACAGGCAGGAAGCAGTGTGTCAGGCAGTGAGGATAATTTTAAAGACTTGCTGTTACTATTAGTTCCACAAAGGTTCTTTTCAGGACTGGTATCAGTGGTACGGTAATAGGCTTGTACACGTATAATATTCTTTCTTCCAAATATAGAAAGAATATTATACTTGACTGCTGCCCTTCTGCTGCAGTCTGCTAATCATTCACAACTCACTTGTTCCACAAAGCTCTTTATCAGGACTGGTAACTTGGTCTGTCTAGGGTGCTACGGTACATAGGCTTGGGTGCGGTACAGTCTGCTGTTCTGTAAGGACCGCTATCGGTCCACAATACATAGGGTTGCCGTGCACTACTGCTGACCGCTGCCCTATACTGCAGCAGTCCTTCAGCGGTATAGGGACTGACGCACAGTCTGCTAAACACTAATACACAACCTGCTTGGTCCACAAAAGTTCTTATAAGGACTGGTAACTTGGTATAGGGTGCTACGGTACATAGGCCTGAGTGCAGTACAGTCTGCTGTTCTGTAAGGACCGCTATCGGTCCACAATACATAGGGTTGCCGTGCACTACTGCTGACCGCTGCCCTATACTGCAGCAGTCCTTCATTGGTATAGGGACTGACGTACAGTCTGCTAATCACTAACACACAACCTGCTTGGTCCACAAAAGTTCTTATAAGGACTGGTAACTTGGTATAGGGTGCTACGGTACATAGGCCTGAGTGCAGTACAGTCTGCTGTTCTGTAAGGACCGCTATCGGTCCACAATACATAGGGTTGCCGTGCACTACTGCTGACCGCTGCCCTATACTGCAGCAGTCCTTCATTGGTATAGGGACTGACGTACAGTCTGCTAATCACTAACACACAACCTGCTTGGTCCACAAAAGTTCTTATAAGGACTGGTAACTTGGTATAGGGTGCTACGGTACATAGGCCTGAGTGCGTTACAGTCTGCTGTTCTGTAAGGACCGCTATCGGTCCACAATACATAGGGTTGCCGTGCACTACTGCTGACCGCTGCCCTATACTGCAGCAGTCCTTCAGCGGTATAGGGACTGACGCACAGTCTGCTAAACACTAACACACAACCTGCTTGGTCCACAAAAGTTTTTATAAGGACTGGTAACTTGGTATAGGGTGCTACGGTACATAGGCCTGAGTGCAGTACAGTCTGCTGTTCTGTAAGGACCGCTATCGGTCCACAATACATAGGGTTGCCGTGCACTACTGCTGACCGCTGCCCTATACTGCAGCAGTCCTTCATTGGTATAGGGACTGACGTACAGTCTGCTAATCACTAACACACAACCTGCTTGGTCCACAAAAGTTCTTATAAGGACTGGTAACTTGGTATAGGGTGCTACGGTACATAGGCCTGAGTGCGTTACAGTCTGCTGTTCTGTAAGGACCGCTATCGGTCCACAATACATAGGGTTGCCGTGCACTACTGCTGACCGCTGCCCTATACTGCAGCAGTCCTTCATTGGTATAGGGACTGACGTACAGTCTGCTAATCACTAACACACAACCTGCTTGTTCCACAAAAGTTCTTATAAGGACTGGTAACTTGGTATAGGGTGCTACGGTACATAGGCTTGAGTGCGGTACAGTCTGCTGTTCTGTAAGGACCGCTATCGGTCCACAATAGATAGGGTTGACGTGCACCACTGCTGACCGCTGCCCTATACTGCAGCAGTCCTTCAGCGGTATAGGGACTGACGTACAGTCTGCTAAACACTAATACACAACCTGCTTGGTCCACAAAAGTTCTTATAAGGACTGGTAACTTGGTATAGGGTGCTACGGTACATAGGCTTGAGTGCGGTACAGTCTGCTGTTCTGTAAGGACCGCTATCGGTCCACAATAGATAGGGTTGACGTGCACCACTGCTGACCGCTGCCCTATACTGCAGCAGTCCTTCAGCGGTATAGGGACTGACGTACAGTCTGCTAAACACTAATACACAACCTGCTTGGTCCACAAAAGTTCTTATAAGGACTGGTAACTTGGTATAGGGTGCTACGGTACATAGGCTTGAGTGCGGTACAGTCTGCTGTTCTGTAAGGACCGCTATCGGTCCACAATAGATAGGGTTGACGTGCACCACTGCTGACCGCTGCCCTATACTGCAGCAGTCCTTCAGCGGTATAGGGACTGACGTACAGTCTGCTAAACACTAATACACAACCTGCTTGGTCCACAAAAGTTCTTATAAGGACTGGTAACTTGGTATAGGGTGCTACGGTACATAGGCTTGAGTGCGGTACAGTCTGCTGTTCTGTAAGGACCGCTATCGGTCCACAATAGATAGGGTTGACGTGCACCACTGCTGACCGCTCACCTATACTGCAGCAGTCCTTCAGCGGTATAGGGACTGACGTACAGTCTGCTAATCACTAACACACAACCTGCTTGTTCCACAAAAGTTCTTATAAGGACTGGTAACTTGGTATAGGGTGCTACGGTACATAGGCTTGAGTGCGGTACAGTCTGCTGTTCTGTAAGGACCGCTATCGGTCCACAATAGATAGGGTTGACGTGCACCACTGCTGACCGCTGCCCTATACTGCAGCAGTCCTTCAGCGGTATAGGGACTGACGTACAGTCTGCTAAACACTAATACACAACCTGCTTGGTCCACAAAAGTTCTTATAAGGACTGGTAACTTGGTATAGGGTGCTACGGTACATAGGCTTGAGTGCGGTACAGTCTGCTGTTCTGTAAGGACCGCTATCGGTCCACAATAGATAGGGTTGACGTGCACCACTGCTGACCGCTGCCCTATACTGCAGCAGTCCTTCAGCGGTATAGGGACTGACGTACAGTCTGCTAAACACTAATACACAACCTGCTTGGTCCACAAAAGTTCTTATAAGGACTGGTAACTTGGTATAGGGTGCTACGGTACATAGGCTTGAGTGCGGTACAGTCTGCTGTTCTGTAAGGACCGCTATCGGTCCACAATAGATAGGGTTGACGTGCACCACTGCTGACCGCTCACCTATACTGCAGCAGTCCTTCAGCGGTATAGGGACTAAGAGTTTTGTCACAGGGTCATTTAAAAAATGACATGCAGAGGAAGAGGCAGGCCCTTCCGCAGGGGTGGTAGGGGTAGGGCAGGAGCAACAGGCTTGAGCCAAAGTGGGAAGTTGCAGAAGGTGCGTTCAATTACTTTAAAGGATGCACCAGACTTGGTTGAGTGGCTCGCTCAGCCTTACTCTTCTGCACCCTCCTCATCCTCTCGATCTGCACCCTCTTCTTCACTCTCTGCTATGTGCACCCCCAAAGACACTACCACCAACAACACGACCACCACCACCACCACCACATACCTTCCGCTTGAGTCACTGGAATTATTTTCCGATCCATATCAAGAGGACATTTCTGATGCGCAGCCACTCTTGGTATTGGATCAGGAAGAGGAGGTAGCAACAAGCGCTACTCAGCAGTCTGACGCCAGTACCCAGATCAGCCCAAGGAGGAGGTTGGTCCCCGGTGTTGCTGCCTACTCTACTTATAGCGGTGGGGAAGGTGACGTTGATGATGACGTGTCTAGTGATGTCACGTGGGTGCCCACAAGAGAGGAAGAGGAGGGGAGTTCAGAGGGAGATATGGACCAGCAGATAGGGAGGAGAAGCAGCAATGACTTACATTGCACAGCAGGGACAAAGCAGACTGCAAATGTATCAGGAGCGAGTCATCGACCATGTACGGTCACATCTGGCGCTCCCAGGACACCGGCACATGGCTCCGCAGTGTGGGCTTTTTTTAACGTGTCCGCTGCTGACAATAGCGTTGCCATCTGCAATCTTTGCAGTCAACGCGTTAGTCGCGGTAAGCCCAATACTCACCTAGGGACGACCGCCTTAAGAAGGCACATGAGCAGCCATCACCGAGCCCAGTGGGAGCAACGGAACACACAAAGCCACACTGCAGGCTCTCACCGTCCAGCCTCGTCTTCTACTTCTCCTTCTCCTCTCTCCTCACAATTGTCCTCCACTCCACCTTCCATCACGCCAAGCTCACATTTTTCTGCAAAAAGGCAGGCTTCCGTGGGCCTAATGTTTGAGCGTAAAAAAATGATGACGCCGGATAACCCTCTTGCCCAACGGTTGGCGGCTGGCTTGTCAGAACTCATAGCCCGCCAACTACTGCCATATAAACTGGTGGACTCGGAGGCCTTTCGCAAATTTGTGGCCATTGGAACACCACAATGGAAGGTCCCAGGAAGGAAGTATTTCTCAGAGAAGGGCATCCCAGAGCTATATGGCCATGTTCAGCGGCAAGTGAATGTATCTCTGGCACACAGTGTCGGTGCCAAGATACATCTGACCACAGACACGTGGTCTAGCAAACACGGGCAGGGAAGGTATATCAGTTTTACTGCCCACTGGGTGAACCTTCTGACGGCCGTCAAGCATGTAACCCGTGGCACCCGTGTAGATTTGGTTTTACCGCCACGGATTGCATGCAGGCCTGACTCTTCTTCTCCTCCTCCTACTCCATCCTCCTCCCTCTCCTCCTCAGCTGCCTCCTCCTTTTCCGCTGCTAGCGTCTCTTCCACTGCACCGCCCAAGCTCCCCAGAACCTATTCCACATGCCAGGTGAGACGTTGCCATGCCGTGCTGCGTCTGTTGTGCCTGGAAGCAAAGAGCCACACTGGCCCGGCACTCCTTTCAGCTTTGCGTTCACAGGCAGATGAGTGGCTAACACCGCTCAATTTGACAGTTGGTAAAGTGGTGTGTGACAACGGTGCCAATCTGCTTAGCGCATTGAAACAGGGCAAAATCACGCACGTGCCGTGCATGGCACACGTCTTAAACTTGGTCGTGCAGCGATTCCTTGTCAAATACCCTGGGGTCCAGGACATCTTGCGGCAGGCAAGGAAAATCTCGGCCCATTTCAGAAGATCTTACACGGCCATGGCTCGCCTTGCTGACATTCAGCGGCGACACCATCTGCCGGTCAGACGTCTTATTTGCGATTGCCCGACGCGATGGAACTCAACCTTCTATATGCTTGATAGGCTGCTCCAGCAGAAACGTGCAGTTAACGTCTACCTGTATGAACTCTGCGAAAGAAACGGTTCTGGGGAGCTGGGTTTTTTTTCACCGCGCCAGTGGCTGCTCATGCGCGACACATGCAGACTTCTGCGGCCATTTGAGGAGATCACCAAACTGGTCAGTCGCAGCCATGGCGCCATCAGTGACATGGTACCTTATGCCTTCTTTCTGGAGCGTGCATTGCGTCGTGTCATTGATCAGGCTGTGGAGGAGCAGGAGCGGGAAGATGAGGAAGTCGCAATGCTGGATGAATTCCCAGGGGGGGCTACTCTATCTGAGACAAGTCAACAACAGGAGTCTGATGAGGAGTCAGAGGAGGATGGTGCCGGGGCGGATGAGCAGGAGCAAGAAGAGCATGCTTTAAACCTTTCTGGGATCCCTGTTGTGCGAGGATGGGGAGAGGAGAATGAAGAGGACGACATTATCCTGGATGATGAGCAGGAGCCAGGCCACCACACCGCTTCCACTTTAGTGCAAATGGGGGCCTTCATGCTCCAGTGTTTTAATAGGGACCCCCGTATAAAAAGCATGAGGGTCAAGGACCAGTACTGGGTGGCAACGTACTTAGACCCCCGGTACAAACACAAAATGGCGGAAATGTTACCGCCGTCGCAGAGGGCTGTCAGAATGCAGCACTTCCAGGCCTTGCTTCGAGAAATGCTGCATTCTGCTTTTGCGTGCGCTGGCAGAGGAGCAATTCCCACTCCCAGAGAAGGATTTGCGGGTACCAATCCAACAGCGCCTGCAAGAAGAGGCCGGTTTGAAGATGTGTTGGTGACTTCGGATATGAGGTCATTCTTTCAGCCGACCCATCGACAGGTGTCATCCGGATCCAGCATCAGGGAACGCCTAGACCGTCAGGTGTCCGACTACATTGGGTTAACGGCCGATGTGGACGCTCTGAGGAGTGATGAACCCCTAGACTACTGGGTGGGCAGGCTTGACCTCTGGCCAGAGCTTGCCCAATTTGCAATCGAACTGTTGGCTTGCCCCTCATCCAGTGTCCTGTCCGAAAGGACGTTCAGCGCAGCAGGGGGGATTGTGACCGATAAGCGTACTCGCCTAGCTCACCACAGTGTTAACTACCTCACATTTCTAAAAATGAATGAGGCATGGATCTCGGAGGAATTCAACACATGTGATCAGTAGACCATGTATATGTCTATAAACAATTTTTGGAATCAAGCACACAGACCTTCTTAATTCATTTGGCTCACTTCCCTGACCCAAAAAAGCACACCGTACTATATGCCCCTACCCTCCTCTTTGAAGAGGTTGAGCGGTGTCATATTTCTACTGGGGCTGCTTATTATGAGGGGTTCCCACCATCCCTGTGCTGTGCTGACTTCCTCCTGGGTGTTCTTATTATGAGGGGCTCCCACCATCCCTGTGCTGTGCTGACTTCCTCCTGGGGGTTCTTATTATGAGGGGATCACACCATCCCTGTGCTGTGCTGACTTCCTCCTGGGGCTGCTTACGGTGCTGCTGTCAGCGCTGTATGTCACGGAGCTGCTGTCAGCGCTGTATGTCACGGAGCTGCTGTCAGCGCTGTATGTCACGGAGCTGCTGTCAGCGCTGTATGTCACGGAGCTGCTGTCAGCGCTGTATGTCACGGAGCTGCTGTCAGCGCTGTATGTCACGGAGCTGCTGTCAGCGCTGTATGTCACGGAGCTGCTGTCAGCGCTGTATGTCACGGAGCTGCTGTCAGCGCTGTATGTCACGGAGCTGCTGTCAGCGCTGTATGTCACGGTGCTGCTGTCAGCGCTGTATGTCACGGAGCTGCTGTCAGCGCTGTATGTCACGGAGCTGCTGTCAGTGCTGTATGTCACGGAGCTGCTGTCAGCGCTGTATGTCACGGAGCTGCTGTCAGCGCTGTATGTCACGGAGCTGCTGTCAGCGCTGTATGTCACGGTGCTGCTGTCAGCGCTGTATGTCACGGAGCTGCTGTCAGCGCTGTATGTCACGGAGCTGCTGTCAGCGCTGTATGTCACGGAGCTGCTGTCAGCGCTGTATGTCACGGAGCTGCTGTCAGCGCTGTATGTCACGGAGCTGCTGTCAGCGCTGTATGTCACGGTGCTGATGTCAGTGCTCTGTATTACGGTGCTGCTGTCAGTGCTCTGTATCTCCTGCACCCTCTTGTTTGCCTACCCTGGTCCCTGACCTTCCCTCTCCTCCATTGCCTTCATTAGCTCCATAGTCCTGAATTGTCAGAACAATTTCCCAAATAAAAAAAAAATGCTTGTAGTTATCGATCCCAAATTCACCTCATACATGTATTATGCTATTGTCCAGGTGGTGGGACTACGTGCTACCCCCTAATAATTACCCCGTGGCCGCAAATTCGACCTAAAGGTTTGCGAAATTCGCCTCCCATTGAAGTCAATGGAGCCCGCGGCGAACGGTCGTTTTCGCGAACGTTTGTGTCCGTTCGCGTTTCGCGTTCGCGAAACGTCCCGTCGGAAGTTCGTCCATCACTAATCGTGTGTACAGAAAACCATAGGACTTTTGTACAAAGTACAAACAGGCATGCTCAGAACCAATGCATAAGATCAGACAACAATACAGAAGTTGACCAAAGGTGGCGGTAAAGAGCAGAAAAACCACATGATTTGGTGAAAGTTGCCTGAAACAGTCCTGCTGTGTGTATGCAATACAAGTTCAGGGCCAATGCCCTTTGTACAAAAATCCAAGGGAAAGTTTGTACAAAGTCCTATCGTGTGTATGAGGCTTTTGACTCCGCGCCCTGGGGAATCTATGCTCTAGCTTCCACTGGGATCTGTGTTAGTGATCCAGTAGACCTGCATCCTGAATCTCCCTGGGTACAATCCGCAGCAGTCAGTCAGTCCTAAGGTCCACTACCTAGCGGTGCACTTCTAACTCCTATGGAGTGCATCTGTCAAATGGTACATATATCAGTCTAAAGCCCCATACACACTATCAGATTATCTGCTGACTTTTTCCTTCAGATTTACCAAAACCATATAATATGAGGACAAACCTTAGGAGTTTCAATGTGTATGCAATCAGGCAGGCCCTTCTACTACATGGTTTTGGTAAATCTGAAGGAAAAACTCAGCAGATAATCTGATAGCGTGTATGGGGCTTTAGAAGTATTTCAAAGCAATTTCTAAGGCTTTGGAACTCCTGTGAACCACGGGGAGAGCCATTATCCACAAATGGAGATAACTTGGAAAAGTGATGAACCTTACCAGGAGTGGCCGGCCTACAAAAATTACTCCAAGAGCATGACAATGACTCATCCAGGACGTCATAAAGAACACAGAAAAACTGTGAAAAATGGAAAAGTGATTGAATAGGTGAGAAAGAATCAACTGCATGGCCTGATAAAAGTAAAGAAAATGATATTCATTTACCTGGATTCTAAATTGCATTTATACTCTATACTTTCAGAAGTGTTATTTGTTCCTGAAGAAAAATATAATTTATACACATTTCGAAACGTGTTGGATATTCCACCTACTCATCATCATCTGTAACCTGTATGGATGGTATATCTATGTATAGAGGGGTCGATATCACTTGATCATTGTGCAATATTATGATACATGTACATGTGTTTTTTTTTTTTTTTCTTGGTTTCACATTTGGGAATCTTTTAATCATGTTGAAATTTTGTACAATAAAACTTTTTTGAATATATAGTTTTTCATTTTTAAATTGCCTTAAAATTCCCACTTAGAGGTATTTACAATTTTCATATATATACAGGGATGATGGCAATTTACACGCCAAGCTACATGAGTCTATAAATTTCAACAGAAGAGAAGCTATCTTTTCATACCTGAATGAAGCAGCTTTACCTACATTGACTGCCGAGGAAAAGGAGATGTTATTGGCCCCAATCTCTCCAGAGGAACTAGCTATAGCAGTGGCTTCCACTCAAAATGGGTAAGCACCAGGCCCATATGGTCTAACAGCACCTTATTGCAAAGCATTTTTTCCCCCAACTCTCTCCTTTCTTTGTGGAGACATTTAATGCTCTTTTAGAAGGTGTTGTTATAACTAGGGCTTCAATTTCCGTAATCCCAAAGCCTACAAAGACTCTCTGCTCTGTGCTAGCTATAAGCCAATATCCCTGCTGAACTGTGATCTACAACTTTTTTCTAAAATCCTGAGCAACCGACTCAGCCCCATTTTACAGCTGATCATTACCCCGGACCAATTGGAGTTTATTCCTACATGGGAAGTAAGGAACAACACAATTTGTACACTTAAAGTTATCTCTTGGGCCAAGCATATGTCCAGGAATTGGACATATACTTTTACTGTTAACAGACGCTGAAAAGGCCTTTGACAGGGTGGATTCAATGTTTCTGGAGGCTGTCCTTACACTGATAGGACGATATGTATCTATGGATCCAGGCACTTTATGCCACACCATCTGCCACGGTTTGGGTTAATAACGCGGATTCTACCACTTTCCTAATTTGTAATGGCACCCAACAGGGTTGTTCTTTGTCTCCTCTGATTTTTGTATTTATGTTTAAAGCGTCTGCAAACGCCCTGACATTATGGTCTCAGAGCCAATGGTTACCATCACAAAGTTACTGTTAAAGAGGAAGTAAACCCTGATGAGTTTACTTCCTCTTTCATTCCCTGCAAAGGCAAAGCATAATGGACTACTATGCATCGCATAGTAGCCCATTATGTGTCACTTACCTGACACAGGAGCCAGCGAAGTCACTGCTGTCCCCTGTAGTCTGGCGCATCCATCTTCTCGGTGGGTCTCGCAGCCCCGCCGCTGTCATTCGGCGAAGCCTCGATGACGTCACTCCCGCGCATGTGCACGGTAGCCGAGACGCGCGGCATCTTCGTTATCGAGAATGCCACGCTCAGTGCGCCTGCGCACCGCTGTCTACGGCGCATGTGCCATAGACAGCGGTGCCCGTCTTCGGGCAAATATCTCCTAAACCGTATAGGTTTGGGAGATATTTCTTGGACCTACAGGTAAGCCTTAATCTAGGCTTACCTGTAGGTCAAAGTGGTTTGTAAGGGTTTACAACCACTTTAATGCAGATATTGACCTTTGCCCATAAGGTGTAGATTTGTAATAAATACCAAGAAATTTCTTTAAGATTGTCACAAGGCTAAGGCCTGCATCCCCAGTTTTTGGAAAAGCAGCTCTCCTCTGACTGGGACAGTGGTTTGTCATGGTAAAAATGATATACAGGAAATGGAGTACCTTACGGTGGCCCTTGGGAAAAAGACTGGCCTGAAGTTGTATTGTGCCCTCATCCCTAATATAAAAATACAAACAAGTACCCTCTAGGGTTGGCACTATCAAAGATTGTCAATGTTGATTAAAAAATAAAATATATTAGACTCCTAGAACCTCCAAACTGCATACCAATTCCTGTCTCTGCCTTTCTATGGCTCCCTCATGAACTTTGCCCCCCCCCAACCTTAGCCCTCTTATACACCACAGTCTGAAACTCTGGGACTCTACTTTGGCAGCCTAATGTCCCCCTTCTATCCACTCCTCCCCCTTCTCAACAATTCCTTATTTCCACCGGGATTTGACCAACCAGGCTCTTTCTCCTGGTGGTCGACCCACGTACTCACTGAGGTCCGCCACTTCCTTTCGACCCGCACTCTCCCCCCCTTGGTCCTCCTTCCAGGAAACCCACGAGGCGCTGCCCACTGAATTTTTTCACTATGCCCAACTACACCATTGGGTGTCTTCACTGAGATACATTTGCCTCCACTCTCCTGACTCCCCAGGTACCCTCTCAAGGATTTATTCCTCCCTTAATGCTATAGACTCCCCTGCAGCAGCATCTTACAAGTTGCAGTGAGAGCACATCCTGGAGGTTTCTATCGACCCAGAGGAGTAGAGCAGAGCCTGGTCTTCCAGAGACTAGTGCTCCTTTAACACGGCTACACTAGAAGCTGCAAACAAAGTTTCCGGCCAAGATAGTGAGCTCAAACCTATCTTATAATGACAGGGGCTTCAGAGGTTGTGGTCAACAAGGGAATTTTGTTCATACCTGGTGGTCTTGCCCTCATCTGACAGGGTTCTAGTCCAGGGTGTTTGGGCTCCTCTACTCCTTGTTCCACATAAAAATTTGCAAGGATGTTAAAGTGGCCCTATGTGGCCCTAGTGTATAGAGTCCCGAAACTAAATCAGAAGAGAGATAGGCGGAGGGACGGCATGACAGTGCTGGACTGCACAGTAACCGTTTTAAGAGGGTGGTGTTGAAGCTTTAAGAAAAGGGGAGGAACTGGGGTTAGGGCAGCATTCAGAGCGGATAAGGAAAGAGAGAGGGGAAAGTGACGTCAGTCCCAGAGCAGAGGAGGAAGCGATTAGATGGCTCACCCTCACCGTTCTGCATCCACCCTAAAACATGGCGGCAATGGAAGGTTTAATGGCACAGCTCAGAGCGGCGGTGGCCACTCAAGGCGCTGAATGGCTATAAGCGCAGATAATGGCCATTGCGGTGGGCGGTAGAGGATGGGGGGGAGGCGGCACATTGTGTGCAGCCGTCTTGACCACCAGAAAGGTCCGACAGTCCCACCCGTGGCTAAGAATTTATGGTCAGCCCTGCTGTATCCAGCAGTGGTTTTGGAATAACTGGGGAAGGAAGTTACTTTAGGGTGCATGGCCTGCCCCTTTAGTAAGGCACTGCTTCCGGATTTGGTGGTCTCTCCACTGGGAGTGGTTGCCAAAAAAGAGCCCAATCAATTTCAGGTTGATCCATCACCTTTCCTTTCCGAAAGGGGGTCAGTCAATGATTCAATTCCCCGAGGATTATTCGGTAACGTACACTTCTTTCGATGCAGCGGTTGCATGGGTGCAGCGATATGGGCAGGGATCATTGATGGCCAAGTCAGATATTGAATCGGCCTTCTGACTATTGCCGGTGCATCCGGACAGCTTTCGGCTGCTGGGCTGCACATGGAATGGAGAATATTACGTGGACCGTTGCCTGCCGATGGGTTGCTCCATCTCGTGTGCCTTTTAGAAACGTTCAGCTCCTTCTTGGAGTGGGCAGTCCACTATGTTTCGGGTATCAACTCGGTCATTCATTACCTGGATGATTTTTTATGTGTTAGCCCGGCGGGTTCCAATACCTGCGCCGTCCTGTTGGGGACGTTGCTACATCTGGTGGAACATTTTGGGGTTCCTTTAGCTCCAGGGAAGACAGAGGGCCCCACGGCAAACATTACATTCCTGGGAATAGAAATTGATTCTATTGGGACTGAATGCTGGGTGCCAGGGGACAAGTTTGGAAAGTTAATAGATGAGGTGCGAGGAACCATTGGAGTACTCAAGTCACGACTACGTAAACTTCAATCTTTGCTGGGGAAACTGAATTTTGCTTTTGCAATTCCAATGGGTAGGGTTTCTTGCCGCTGGCTGGCGGCAGCAACCACAGGAGTTCTGGCTCCCACTCACTTTGTGAGCCTAAACAAGGAGTACAGGGAGGACTTGCAGGTGTGGGAGGAATTCCTAGAGTCATTTAACGGGTGCGCTCTTTGGATGTCAGGTCCCATCAGCAATTGTGACCTGGAACTATTCATGGATGTGGCAGGCTCCAAGGGGTTTGGTGCCTTTTTCAAGGGACGATGGTGTGCAGCTAGGTGGCCTCCAGCATGGAGGGAGGCTGGGGTGTTGAAGAACCTGGTTCTTTTGGAATTGCTTCCAATTGTAGTGGCCATGGAGATTTGGGGGGAATCCTTTTGCAACCTAAAGGTCTGTTTCAACTGTGACAACCTGGGGGTGGCATCCGTGCCGGTTGTCAGGTTGTTACTTCCGCTGCTTACAAGTGAATGCATTCTTCTACGTTGTACACTTACCAGGGATTGACAGCACTTTGGCTGACACTTTGTCTTGTTTTCAGTGGGACAGGTTCTGGGATTTGGCACCAGAAGCGGAGCAACACAGGTCGCCTGTCGTGACTGGATGTGGAACATTGCTTTGGGACCGCAGCAAAATGGATCAAGCAATCCGTGAGTACGGCTACTTGAAATGCCTACTCAAAGGTATGGCAGGAATGGTTTGCTTGCTTGAATAGGATTGGCATGGCCCCAGAGGATCATGGGGTGGCCCATGCAGTACTTTATTTTATTAATACGGGATTGGAGGGGGTATCTCGGCAGCTGCCATTGACCGCAAGTTGGCAGGGTTGGCCTTTCTTTTTAAGTGGTAAAAACATCAGGATTACACCAAAGAGTTTTGGGTAAAACAGACGGTGAAGGGGTACAGGAAGGTGCACAAGAAGAGGGATGGCAGGCGCCTGGTCTCCTTTGACATGTTACATGTTTTGTATCCTACTTTGGAAAAGGTCTGTAGCTCAGTTTATGAGTAGGCTTTATTCCGGGCAGCCTTCACACTAGCTTACTTTGGGGCACTGCGTATAAGCGAGTTGGTCAGTCTGTCAAACAGGGTTCAAGGGAGGCTGTTGCTAGGGGATATAGATTATTTGCAGGATTCGATCAGAATTTGGATCAGATGATTGAAGACTGATCAGAGCGGCAGAGGGATGCAGCTAGAGGCTTTCAGGATTGCAGAGTCACGCATTTGCCCAGTAAGGGCGGTGGAAATCTTTTTCGGGATATACGACCCGGGGTCACTGGTTCCTTTCTAATACATGAGGATGGGGCATCCTTATCTAAGTTCCAGTTTGTATCGGTGTTAGAAGATGCGTGGCAACAGCCGGACATGACTCAAAAAGTTTATTTTCCCATTCCTTTCGGATAGGGGCAGCCACAGAGGCGTCAAGGGCGGGCCTGAGTCAGGAAGCAGTCAGGCGCATTGGTAGGTGGGATTCTGACAGATTCAAATTGTACATTCGCCCACACCTGATGCTGTAATAGGTCTCACTTGACTTTTGGGTTGTTATTATAGTTTATTGATGATGGATATTTTATGTGGTTTGTGTTGTCATTGTTTCTTGTTCACAGGTCAAGAGGTGGACCTAGTGTGGATACTTGGCCACTCACATGTTTATTGGGGGGCCAGAAGAGCTGACGTTCGGTCGAACGGCAGGCAGTTACGTATCCCCAGACAGGAGGCTCAGGTCAGGTGGATCGGGGTCCTGGGCATGCGGTGGAACAGGGTTCTGGGGGGAAGTACACAGATTATCCCTCCTGCGTAGGGCCCCCGATGTTTTGTTGTTACATATGGGGGGGGGGGGGGGTAACGATATGGGAGCCAGATCTATGACGGACCTTATTCATGATGTAAAATGCGATTTTTTTTTTTTTTTTTTTTTACGTTTATGAGCTGCTTACCCAAGGATGGTTATAATATGGTCAGATATGGTGGGTAGGAAGTCATGGTGGTGGGCATGGTCGGATAAAAAGGTGGACAGGGCCAGAATAAAAGTAAATAAGGAAGTGAGCAGGTTCTTCATCAAAACGGTGGGTTTGGCCATATGCCACAGAGAGCTGGAGGTGGATACATGGAGGTATCTGAGGAGTGATGGGGTACATCTTAATGATGCACTGATGGGGACTGATTTGTGGGCACTGGACCTTCAGGAAGGCATACAGCGAGGGCTAAAGGTGTGGAGGTGCACGCAAGGGTAAGGGGTTACCCCTTTCGTGCTGTGGCAGTTTTTGGGTCGCTGGAAGAGGAGAAGAGAGAAGTTACATGTATGGAACATGTTGTACCCATCCATGGGATGGGGGTTGTTTCTGGTACTTTCAGTTTACGAGGGGTTAACCTGGTAGGGTTAAAAAGGGTAGGTCACTGCGAAGGTTGGGTACTGCCTCCAAGTCAGGGGTTTTCCGACTGGAGGCCTAAAGTTTAAAGAGGTTGTTCGCAGTGACCAGTGGTGTGTTGTCGCCCCGACCCCTAAAAAGTATATTGAAGTTGAATGGTTAATTTTGAAGATGTTATTTATTTAATTTTATAATTTGTTAATAAGGCCGTCAAGGCCATTTACGCCAAAACCTGGTCAAGTCATTTGTGAGGGATTTGGAGGGGCGAGGTTGTTGGGAAAAGGGGTGATCAGGATACTGGGCTAAGTCCTACAAATGTCATGCCTGATTCAGGATTTGTTCCCATATCTATTAATAGCCGCTAAGCTGGGGATTGCCAGAGCTTGGAAAAAGCCCTCTGTTTTGTTTGCCATGGCGAAGAGCGTCTTGACTGACCTCATGATCAATGAAAAAATGTTTAGCATTCTATATGACTAGCATTCAAAATTTAGGTGGTCTTATGCTCTCCCCACCTTACATCCAAACAGCTTGAGACTCTCCGAATTCCATTTATATGAACTTCCCCAGCCTGTGGGATCCTCCCTTCCCCCTCTTTCCCCTCCCCCTTCTTTATTTTCCTCTTTTTCACTTTTCTCATTTCTTCACACATTGAGATTCAGCAATTGTTTGCCCTTTCCATAGTACGGCCTTTTGTCTGTGGATCTAGGGCATTTTGGTGGACCTGCGTCCAATGGTCCTAGGTCATAATTTCTGCATTTACGCCACTGTGATATTAAACAGTGAATGTTTATATTCATCTTGTTATTTTTGCTTACTCATATTGACCCCCTGGCCTGGAGATCCAGTAGAGCTACACATGTCTTACCTCTAGCTGCTTATTAGTGCAACTGAACCATGGGCCCTCGCGACCTAGGCGAAATATGTGGACCTACGGCTTATACCCCTAGGTTGCTCAGGGAATGTGTATTTCTAAAATACCTAGTTAATAATATCCGCCCATGCCATTGTGATATGTTTGAGGTACTGTATCCCTGCATGAGTGATTGACTGTTTTGTTATTGAGCTTTTTTTGCAATAAAAATGATTGTATCAAAAAATAACATTCATTGTTCCTGTCAAGGAATTAGTAGACCAGACTGTGTGGACTGCACAGAGGAAACCCAAAACACATGTAGGTGAATAATAATGGTGTTTATTATAATAGGTGACAAGTGAAAACAAACAGTGCACTACCAACCACAAGACCCACAAACAACAAATAATATGTACAATAAATGGGAAATACCGGAATCGTAAACAAAAGCCAGGCCGAGGTCATACACAGGTAGATCAACAGATGGGTAAGGATGGGAAAGCAACAGGACAGGGAGAGGGTGGATGGATGGGCTGCAGAGCAGGGATCCAAGGTAATCAGGTAAGCAGGAGGGACAGGTCCAGGATGGACTCGGGACAGGGATCAGGAGAGATCGGGTCGGGTTGGATCGGATGCAGGCTCAAAGTCAGGATACAGGCAGCAAGGTCAGGGCACATGGAGAGAGATACCAAGGCAAGCATGTGAGGGCTTGATGGGCATTTATGAGACTGCCACTAATTGTCAACACGTAACACCTGAGCACAGGAAGTGTTGTCTGCTCCCTACTGCCAGGATCCATCCACTGGTGGATGCCAGTACTGCGGCCCAATGATGACATAACACCAGCAGGGAAAGTCTCCCCTGACAGTTACAAACTGCCAGGAGACTCCTGCTGGTGGACCTCTGTACTGCATGCCAAATGATTGATCTTACCAGCGGACGGACCATTTCTTGATAGTTCCAAAAAATTTTTTAAAACACATATCTGAAAATACACATGGTGCGGCAAAATAAGTACAAATGATATATTAATAAAATGTACAAATGCCGCTAAATGTTAGAACCAAGAATGGATATGCCAGTGCTTCCACCATGAAAGTTGCCAGCCATCAGATCATGAGAGACAGCCCCAGGTGTTGGACTACAGAGATCTTCCTAAGAAGGACTGAAGAGGTACTGGAGAGAGACAGCTTGTCCCACTCCCGACCTGTCCTGCTCCTGTGCTGCAGACCCACACACGAGGCTCTGGCCACTCTGCTTGGCTCCCTTGAACAATGGCATCACACAACACGCTCGGGGCACCGCCTCCACCAGAGCTGCCCGAACACATTGTAGTAGGGACTCGATGGTCTCGGCCGACTCTGGACCAAGCTGAACATCACAGCCATATCTTTTACTGGCAACTTTTTCCTTTTACTGGCATTTACCGGCAGGAGAAAATTGCCTGTTTTTTACTGGCTGCCAGTAAAAATACTGATGGTTGGCAACACTGGTCCCCTTCCTGAATATGTGTAATATGCCTCATAAGAATGGTGATCTGTAGGGCTTGAACAGCAGGTAGCTCGCATGCATGGCATCTGGAGAGTACCACAGTGGTCCTTGGGGACAAGACCTCTGAAATAAACCAGAACTGGTTTTACTTGAATGAATTTAACTACTATTCCAGATATATTTAATGGCTGTGAGTCCTTTATCGCCGTTTGCTTGGACGATAGCCCCTTTACATTTTTATCCCTCACATGTTGGAGATGTGATGGGGAGCTGTATGTGACAATATGTTGAACTTTGATGGATGCCTTCTTATTGCCATTTTATCTTTTCTTCCCCTACACTGTCCTCCATATCACTCTTGTCTCTTTCCTCTCATTCTTTTTTTTCTTTTTTTCTTCCCCTCTCTCTTGACAAACTGAGCCCCCTGGGCGGTGGACCATGACCACAAGACTGGGGTATTTTCCAAGCTATGGATTTTTTTGTTTCTCAAATAAAAACCAGGAGACACCTACACACTGGCAATATATCTTTGTTTTACTATTTATAATTTATTATGTATGTGGAAGCTCAGGTAACATCACTGCTGCCAACCGTCAGTATTCTTACAGCCAGTAAAAAACAGGCGCTTTTCTCCTGCCAGTAAATGCCAGTGACGGGAAAAGATTGACAGTTAAAAATATGGCTGTGAAGCTTGGCTCGAAACTGTTTCACAGTTTCGGTCCGGAGCCAGCTGAGACCATCCGTGCCTCGTATGCGGGTCTGAAGGACAGGAGCAAGGCAAGTTGGGAGCGGGACGGTCAGTGCTGTTTGGACAGGAGTGGACTGAAGGGAACACCTGGTGTGGAGAGAGACTGTCACTGTGACTCAGGTGGGGACCCATTGTGACAGTGAGGTGTCCTCATCTGTGCTGCTGTACACTTCTGTCAGTGTCACTGTGAGAGTCAATTTCATGTGCGTGTGCAACCCATTGTAAAATTTTGCCCTTCTGAATCCAGAGAGGCACGGAACTAAGCCAGAGGCTGGGTGGAGGGCCGGACATGACAAAGGCTGAGGGGAAGAGCGGAAGGGGTTAATGTGAGGAGGGGAGGTAAGGAGGTGGCGTATAGAGAGGAAGAATGGAAGGGGGGCGGAGCATTATATAAAGGAAGGGGAGGAGCGGACAAGGCAGCGTGTCTCAGAGGAAAAAAGAGTTGCCAGCGTGAGGACCTGCTCCGTGCTCTTGTTCGATTGGCGGTAGGCGCGGAGTGGCCGGGGGGTAGGGTACACGTGGCTGGACTGTCCGGGATTCGGTGGGGGGGGGCTCCGGAACGGCGGGTGGGTTTTTTGCTGGCGAGGCCTCGGGAGGATTTTTTGATGGAGGGTCTGGACGCTCTGTTCGACCGGCTGCGGGCCGCGGCAGCGTCACGAGGGACGGACTGGCTGCAGAGTCAGGTGGCGGCCATTACGGATTCGGCGGTGGGGGGGGGCGGTAGCAGGGGGGGAGACTACTCCACGCGCTCGGCGGTCTCGGCCGCCGGAACGTTTTTCCCCTGGCCCCTCTACTAGAGCCCAGCGCCACCCTAGGAGCCTGGTGACGGACCCGCCGGCCCCCCCGGCAAAACGTTTGGGCACCTCAGTGCCAGGGGGGTCCGGGCGGAATCCTCCTCATTGGCGGGGCTCGGGGAGTGGGGCTGGAGGTTCGGAAGTGGCCAGCTCCCCGCCAGCGAGGGCAGTACAGGAGGGGACGGCGGTCTCCCAAGGAAGCGTGGCGTCTTCGCCACATGGGGGGACTCGGCATAGGAGGAGCAGTGTCACACCTGTGCGCCAGCTACCAGACGCTGCGGGCAGGTCCGGACGGTCGGCTGGGAGAAGAGTGGCGGCAGAAGAGAGGGGGAGAGCTGGAGGACCGGTGAGGAGACCGATGGCGGTGGCGGCCACGCGGAGCGCAGCCAGGGGGAGGACCGACGACGGCGAGCGGGCTACTACGAGCAGTGGTCGATCTGCGGCCGCTGGGGTGGAGCCGCCCAGTGGGCTGACTGTGCCTCTGCTACCTACGGCAGGTGAGCGATCCGAAGGTGAGCTGTCGGGCTCGGAGGAGGAGATCCGGGACGGTGTCGCGGCGGCTGGAGCATCCAGGGCGGCGGCTGACGGGAGCAGACCCAGGCAGCCAGGTAAGGCTTTCAATCTCTCTCCTATTACTGTTAATGCTGATTTGTGTGGGATTGCTGGGGGGGATGTGCGGGCTTCTGGGGGTGGCGTTGGGCAGGACACAGTGGGCCCGTTGGGGGCGGGCTGTAGGCCCGCCGCCGGCGGGTCACAGGATCCGCTACAATCCTTATTGGGGGGGCTACAGGTGCTGCTTCAACGGTTTGCGGCCGGGGCCTCGGGGGTTCACCCGGGGGCGGCTTCGTGGGTTGGGGGCCCGGGGGGGCACCTGGGGCTGGGGTCACTGACGCCGGGGGGCGGTTTTGGTAGTCCCGGGCTGAGTGGGGTGCTGGGGACTCCAGGGGTGCTGGAGGCACCTGTGGGGGCGAGTGCGCGGCAAGAGGCGCCGCGAACAGTGGGAACTCCGCTGGAGGAGGGCTCCACGCCTGTTGCAACGGCCCCGCCGGTGGTAGTGTCGGTGGCGGTTTCGACGACGGGGGACGCTGCGGTGAGTACTGCAGGGGTGGAAAAGAAGGGGGAGGCGGCAGCGGCGGAAGTGCGGGATAAGATCACCAAGGGTGAGTATGTGGAGATATTTTCCTTGCTGCCCCTCGAAAAATTTAATCTGGATAGGGTTAAGCCGGACGACTCTAAGAAGGACGACGAGGAGAAGAGGCGGTATAGGCTTATACCGCGGACGTTTGCAAACTGGCTGCAGGCGTTCGCCATCATGGCCAGCGTGATAGGGGAAAAATCTCCGGAACACTGCTCGGCTCTCTTTTGCTATATGGACGCCATTGGGGAGGCACATAGGGTCTACGGGGGCTCGGCGTGGCTGCGGTACGACGAGCAATTTAGGCAGAGGAGGGCGGTTCGGCCGGATATCAGGTGGGATCACAAGGATATCAGCCTGTGGATGCGGTTGATGTCGTCGGCGCGGGCTCCGTCGCAGTTTTTTCAGGGGGGGGCGGGGGAACCCCCGCCTCAGGACTGCAGGCCGGTAAGAAGTTTGGGGTGTGCTGGCAATTTAACGAAGGGTCTTGCAAGTTTGGCGGGTCCTGTCGTTTCCGGCATGAGTGTTCCGGCTGTGGGGGGAGCCACGCCCTGTCCCGGTGCTTCAAACGGGGTAAGCGCGGGGCTGACGCTGCATTTAAGAGGGACAACGCCGGTGAGGGTGGAAAGGATGCAACCTTTCCTAAATAGGTACCCGAATAGGGAGGCGGCGAGAGTGTTGGGGGAGGGTTTTTCTGGGGGTTTCAAAATTCCGTGTTCCATGGCTGGGGTGCCGCCGATGGCTCGGAACTTGCGTTCCGCGCTGTTGCATCCGGGGGTAGTTTCCGAAAAATTGGCCAAGGAGGTTGCGCTGGGGAGGATGAGTGGCCCTTTCTCGGATCGACCGTTGGCGGATCTGGTGGTGTCCCCGTTGGGGGTGGTGCCTAAGAAGGAACCCAACAAGTTTCGGCTTATTCACCACCTTTCGTTCCCAAGAGGCGGCTCCGTGAATGACGCAATTGACCCGTAGGCTTGCACGGTGTCTTATACTTCCTTTGATGCGGCGGTGGGTTGGGTGCGTCATTTTGGGAGGGGGGCGCTCATGGCCAAATCGGACATTGAGTCAGCCTTTCGGTTGCTGCCGGTGCATCCGGACTGTTTCCGTTTGCTGGGGTGCTGTTGGCAGGATCGTTTTTACGTGGATAGATGCTTGCCCATGGGCTGCTCCATTTCCTGCGCCCTGTTTGAGCTTTTTAGCTCTTTCCTGGAATGGGTAGTGCGCGATTTATCCGGCTGGGGTTCAGTTATCCATTATTTGGATGACTTCCTGGTGGTGGGTCCTCCGGCTTCCAATGTGTGTGCGATCCTTTTGGCCACGTTGCAGCACGTTGCGGAGAAGTTCGGGGTCCCTCTAGCACCGGACAAGACGGAAGGGCCGGTGACTGTATTGAGTTTTTTGGGCATCGAGCTGGATACGGTCGCCATGGAGTGCCGGCTACCGAGGGCCAAGGTGGAGGGACTCCGACTGGAGATTAGGGAGCTGCTGGGGGTGCGAAAAGTGCAGCTCCGGAGGCTGCAGTCGGTTTTGGGCAAGCTCAATTTTGCTTGCCGCATCATCCCCATGGGGAGGGTTTTTTGCCGACGGCTGTCGGCGGCCACGGCGGGAGTCTCAGTTCCGACTCATTTCGTGCGGTTGACGGGGGAACATAGGGAAGATTTACGGGTCTGGCACACGTTTTTGGAGGACTACAATGGACGTTCCGTGTGGATGGATGGGCCGGTGAGTAATTTCGACCTGGAGCTGGTGACGGATGCGGCGGGGTCGACGGGCTATGGGGCGTATTTTCAGGGTCAGTGGAGTGCTGCGGCCTGGCCACAGACTTGGGTTGAGGACGGGTTGACTAAGAACCTGGTGCTGCTGGAACTGTTTCCGGTGGTAGTGGCATTGGAATTGTGGGGTGGGTCCTGCCGGGATCTTAAGATTCGGTTATATTGCGACAATATGGGAGTCGTGCAGGTGGTTAACCGGATGTCGGGTTCTTCTCCTCCGGTGATTAGGTTGCTGCGTCATCTGGTGCTGCGGTGCCTGCAGATGAACATATTTTTGTATGCCGTACACGTTCAAGGGGTGGACAATAACCTGGCCGATGCCTTGTCTCGCTTTCAGTGGCAGAGGTTTCGGGACTTGGCGCCAGGAGCGGCAGAAGAGGGGGTCCCCTGCCCGGAGCGGCTTTGGACCATTGCTTCGGGATCGCCGCGGGATGGATCCGGAGGTCGGTGAGCGAATCGACTTGGTCAGCATATAGTCGAGTTTGGGGTGAGTGGCTGGAATTTTTACGGCTGGCGGATGCCGAGCTGGGGGACATGGGGGCGGACAGTGGTTTGTTAGTTTTGTACTTTGTGGTCAGGCAGATGGAAGGGTTGGGGTCGGTTTCTGGGATTGAACGGAAGCTGGCGGCTCTGGCTTTCTGGTTTAAGTTGCGGGGCGAAATGGATGCGACAAAAGGTTTTTGGGTGCGTCAGGCGCTGAAGGGGTACCGGAAGGGTAATCAGAAGAAGGACGGGAGGCGGCCGGTGATTTTTGCGATTTTGGGTGTGATTAGCCGGAAGTTGGGGGGTCTGTGTACGTCAGGTTATGAAGCGCACCTGTTTCGTACGGCTTTTTCCTTGGTCTTTTTCGGGGCCTTCCGGGTGGGTGAGTTAGTCAGCCCGGCAAAGACCGTTGGGGGGGGTTTGTTGGGACAGGATGTTACAGTGGGGGATGGTTACCTGTGTTTAAAACTGCGCCGGTCTAAAACGGATCAGACGGGTAAGGGGGTGGACGTTTGGTTATATGCATTGCCGGGTTCGGAGATCTGTCCGGTGAAGGCGGTGACGGAGTTCGCGAAACTGCGACCACAGGGGGGGGGGGCCGCTGCTGGTGCATCGGGATGGGAGTTTTCTGTCCAAATTTCAATTTATTACAGTGTTTCGAAAATGTTTGAAGGCGGGGGGTTTGACGGGGCGCAGTTTGCTTCGCACTCCTTCCGCATCGGGGCAGCCACGGAGGCTGCCAGATGCGGGTTGGACGAGACTGCGGTAAAACGGATAGGGCGATGGGAGTCCAAACGTTTTAGGTCCTATGTGCGGCCGCACTTGGTGTAGGCTGTTTCTTCTGGGTCGGGGGGTGCTTCGGGCTGGTGTGATGGGGTGTTGATTTTTGTCTGTGTCTTTTCAGATGGAGGTTTACCACACCTCGTCTGGATTCTCGGACACTCATATGTTTTTTGGGGGGCTCGGCGTGCAGATGTCAGACCGGAAGGAAGACAGCTGGGGATCCCACGTAGAGAGGCTTGCATCAGGTGGTTGGGTATCCCGGGGATGAAGTGGGGTAGGGTCATTCCTGAAGTTCATCGGTACGCCAGGCTTGATAGGCCCCCGGATGTCCTGGTACTCCATGTTGGGGGGGAATGATTTGGGTCTTAGGTCTACTCGGGATATCATTGCGGATGTAAAATGCGATTTTTTGACGCTTCGGAGGGATTTCCCTGATATGGTCATAGTCTGGTCGGACATTGTAGCACGTACGGCATGGCGGATGGCACGGTCTGTAGTCAGACTCAATAAAGCCAGAATTAAAGTTAACAAGGTTTTGGGGAGGTTTGTAAAGCGGAATGGGGGTTTAGTGGCGCGCCACATGGAGTTGGAGGTTAATGTTGGTATGTACCTTCGTGGGGATGGGGTCCATTTGACGGCAGTGGGCATTGACCTATGGGCGTTGGGATTGCAAGATGGGATTGAACGGGCCCTGCGGGTGTGGAGGTGCCCTTAAGGATAAGGGGGGTCATCCTTGCGGGCTGTGGCGGTGTCTTTTGGTCTTTGATGGGGCAAAAAAGGAAACAGATGATGGAAATGTGGGGGGGAGCTCATAGGGATATGGCCCCTCCCCTTTTTGGTGTATCCCAGCGGAAGGGTAAGCTGGATACGGGATTTGGTGGCATTGCGGGAAGGTGGTTGTCTCCAGGCTTATAAACGGCCGGAGGCCTAGTATGGTAAAAGGTGGTCCCGCAGTGTAATGGTAAAAAAGGTTATGTTTAAAAGGTGGAGCGTGGTACCGTCAAAGACCAACTGACTGGGAGTTCGTTAAAATTGCCGTTACCAAAAAGTGTTATATATATATATATATATATATATATTTAATAAAGTTATTTAAGTTATTGGTTTGAAGAGTGTTAATAAAAGGCTGCTATGGCCAGTTATACTCCAAACTCCTGTGTGGCATGTTTATTGGGATAAGGGGTAAAATTTATAGAATAACGGTATTAGGATTATATAAAGTAAAAGAAGGTTAATTACCAGGGGTAGAAAGTATGGAGAGGTATGTCCCTAATGCATTGGTCATGTCCCTGAGCTTACTTACTTATATCAAAAATAAAAGAAATGTGTTTTTTTTGCCTTATTAGCTCCCTTAAATCATATTGATAATTGCATAGTGTACTTATTTGTAGCCTAAATACTAAAATTGCACTTAAAACTGTAATTTTGTAACTTTTGGAAATGGCAGTAAAAACTTGGCTGTGCCAGTAAATTTTGGGTGTCGTATCAATAAATTTCAATATGGTAGGTTGGCAAAACTGGGTTGTATTGAGTTGTGTAAGCCAACAAATGCCTTCTAACCTGCACAATTATTATGCTTCTTGCTCTGTTGTTCCAGAATAGTTTGATTTGTAGACTGTTTTTCAGTAAAGTGTACAGAAGTGCACTGAGTGCTCTTTTCTTTAAATAAGAAATGTTAAAAAAAATTAAAAAAAATAATGGGCAGACTGGAAGGACTACTGTCTTTTCCTACTGTCACTTTTCTATGTTTCTATGTTTACAGACAGAGGCTGAAACAACTGTAGAAGCAGCTTTTTTGAGCTTCAGTGTGCATAAGGGCTAAGGCTGAGCTGTTGTTTCGGAATAATTTCCCAGCAAAGGAGAATGCTTGCTTTTGTTACACCAGCCCATAACAATTCCTCAAACCTCACAGGTTTAAAAAAAAGATAAATAATATTTTGTTAAAATATGTTCTGGCAGATTAACAACCTATTTTTATTAGGCCGTAAAAGCTACTCTTCAAGGCCATCTGGTATCTGATCAAACTTTTGCTTTAAAGAGGAAGTTCAGTTTAACCTTACCCTCACATTTATTTTCTAATCCAGGGATTGTCAGCCAGAGCAGTAAAAAATAAAATAAAAATAAGATCTGAATTTTCTAGATACAGTATACAATATTTAGTTTGCGTTCCCTCACAGGAGGCAAAGTGGTTGTAAACCCTTACATATACCCAGTAAAGTGACTGGCATCCGGTGATACACAGAGATGAAACTCTTATAAATAAATAAATAAATATAGCAGAAATACTGCTATTACACACCTGCTGTCTCTCCGCCATGCTCCTCTCCCACTGCGACGAAAGAGAAGGAGCGGGGAATATTCTAGAACTAAACATCATCGGTGGGAGGAGTTTCACGCATGTGCAGTGTATAAAAAGTTAACACGCGTGTGTTGTACGTACGTTCTGTGTGCGGAGGAAGGAGGACGAATGTTCTAATGAAGGTAATATTTTAACTTGGGACATCAGTGGCCTATACTGATTCGAGATTGAGGCCTATAGTGGGATAAGATTAGGAGAGGTTTGCTTGATATTAGTGTTTTTGTCTTGTGTTTTGTCTTGCAGCAAATATGAAACAATTCAAAAACCTTGAATTCATGGGCCAGTTCATAGACAGATACAGGGATATGAGATATTTGTGGGAGTTTAAAACCCCCTTATATCGAAATAAACCAGCTAGGAAGGCATCGCTGGAGAAACCGCTGCAATTTGTGAAGACGCAGGTCCCTGATGCAGACATCCAGTTTGTGGATAAGAAAATTGGTAGCTTGAGAAGCACATATAGGAAGCAGCTTAATAAGGTCCAGACTTCCATGAAATCAGGAGCAGCAGCAAAGGATGTGTATGTACCCAGTCTGTGGTACTACAACAGGATGCGGTTTCTGGAAGACCAGATTGAAGTCAGGGAATCACTTTCTATACTTCCATTCACCCTTCCCTCAACCCTTCCCCCAATCCTTCCCTCAAACCCAGCTGAGGCTTCCAAGGACCAACCTGGGGCTTCCATCCTGGAAGAAGTTAAGAGGCCAGCTGGAGCTAGGTATAGTATTTATTAACATATTTATTGTCCAAAAATTATTGTTGTTAACTTGATGTTGTTATTGATAACAAATGAATGATTTAACAAAAAGTGTTTTACATATCAATAGACAGTAGGGGCCAAAAATGATTGTGACAAGAATGAAAAAATGCTGGGCTCAGAATGATAGTCTTTTCTGTTTATTAATATTCGATTTGCAACAGTCATGAGCTGAAAATTGTGTGTGATTGATGAACCAAAAACTAAAACGATGTCCCTTTTTCATACACAGGAAGACCTCAGCCAGGATGAGGCTCTAGCATGTGGCAGACAGGAGGAGGCGAGGGTAAGTGTCAGCCAGGAGTTGGGGGTAAGTGTCAGCCAGGAGGTGGCCAGGCCCAGTAGCCTCACCCAATCCCAGGTGCCTCCCCTCCACCTTAGAACAAAAAGGACCAGGAAGGTGATTAACATGGAGGAGGCAGCACTAAGCCTCTTTAAGTAGGCTGCTATGTAGCTGCAAAATTGAAGCAAATGGAGGAGGGCCAACGCCTCATCTGTGAAAAGATTATTTTTCCTGCCCGTCATAAAGGGTTGAGGGGGCCAAATGACTGAGAACATGCACTTATGTGCGCTCGCCCATCCTCCTCCTCCTGATACAAGTCCACCTCCAGAGCCACAGCCTCCAAGGAAGGCTGCAGGGAAGGCTGCAGGGAAGGCTGCAGGGAAGTGTGGAGTGAAGCGTGGAGGGAAGCGTGGAGGGAAGACATGTAAGTGATGGCCTGGGTTCAGTCTGGTCTGACAGAAGACGCAGGCTGTGGTGATAGTACCACAGCCTGGGGACATATGTCATCTGCTGCTGTTTCTGATCTATGGGAGTCCTGGACCAGATTGTGCTTCCTATTATATGGACTTCTCAGGCTACCAATTTTTATTTACAAAGAGTTTATGTGTGCCCTGGGGTACAAAGGCTTTGCAAATTCAAAAAGTTTCGCCAGCCTTGCCTTGCTCTTTATTTTGTTATGAGCCAGAATAAATGGAGATTTTTTTTTATATGAAAATACTTGTGTTTTTCTTCAAATAGTACATTTTCTTTGTGGGTAGGCAGGTACATTTCAAAAATACAATGTTAAATTTACAATGGACACCAACCAACCTCCTTGAGCTTAATGATAATAATGTTGGTGTGGAAACTTTACACACAAAAAATAAATATATGTAGATGACTAGAAAATAATTTTAAAATAATCAAAAGAAACAGGAGATCTTGATTAAAAAACAAAACAAAAAAATGACTGTAAAAAATAATTCTAAACATAATTATGGACAAACAAATTTGGACTCAATGAGTGGGGGCGTGGCCGGACGTGAATGGGAGTCAGCGTGAGTGAGGAGTGAGAGCATGGCGTGGCTCTCCCCCTCTCCATCCTGCTTAGTGTGAGACCTTCGCTCTGACCCTCCACCCACTGGGCTATTCGATATTGTTTGGAGGCCTCCTCGTACCTTTCCCTTCGGTGGCTCCTGTGCTCGGGCGGATGCCGCTTGTCTGGATTGTTGCGGCTCGCCTCTCTCGGAGCCCCGCTAGCTGTCGCTGAAGCGCGGCTCCCGCTGATACCGGTGAGCTATTGGTGGAGCAGAGGCTGAGAATCTTGCTCAAGATCACGCGAGATTTCGAGCGGCCCCTGTGCTCCCACAATATCGCCGCGCTCATCTACCCGTTCAGCTTGACCCTGACGTGCTAGCGCGTGTGGATGGGTGGCGTGCCTGGCGTCCTGGGCTCTGGCTGACTAGCATCTATTGTATAGGTGAGAGGTAACCCTTGTCTTGAGGTCCCTCTCTTCCCCCCTCCTCCTCCCACTCGCTCTTCTCTACCTCTCCTGCCTATTGAGCCAAGCTGCCAGCGTGGACTGGGAGATGAGATGCAATCATAGTGACAGCCCTGCCTGATCAACAAGTAGTATATCTTGTGGGGAGTGAGCGGAAGATCTGGATGCCCTGTACACTTTCTGCCTATGGATCTATGGGATACCGCGTTGATATGAACTATCAACCAAGATAAGTGCCTGTTCTCTCTCTGCTTTTTTTCTTTTATCATTGAAGTGAACTGCTGAACTGATTTGCTTTGCTTTGAGTATATACAGGGTTGCACAAATATAAATATTCTATCATATGATAGCAAATCCTCTGCTGAAAGGTCATTTGCTGAGGCTGGAGGTTAGTTCTTAGCGCTGAACTAGTAAAGGAGAAAGAAGAAAAGAGAAGGGAAATATTACCTTTTTGATAAGCGAGCGTCACCTATAACGGGAGAGATCTTAAAAGCATTGTTGACTCCCCCTCGCCCCCTCTTTCCTTTCTCTTCTCCTCCGTGCACTAAAAATAAATATAAATTTAATGTAATAGAGCGCGTTATATTACCTTTCCCTTGCTGGATCAGTTGGTAAGTGGAAACGGATTATTTGCAGGGTGAGTTTTAATTTAATCATGTCAAGAAAAAGATCCCCCGAAGAGCAAACACCCTCAGAGGGTCAACAAATCACTCGTGCCGCTAAGGATAAAACTAACCAAATGGTTTCAGCGACGGCAGCGGCAAAATTAGAGCGCTATGCTCACTCTGGCCCAGCTTCACCCAGCAAGGCAAGCTCTCAGCAGGTAAATCTACACAATAAAGATACCAAAAACTCTTCTGCGGATAGAAGGAGTCAAGGCCAGTCTCTGGCCAACTCCCCCACTCCACCAGTCCCTAAATCAGGTGGCAGCAAGGGGGGGGGGGGGGTAAACCAACAATAGCAGCAACAAATTTGGAAGCAACGCTAACCAGATCCCATATACCAATGCCGGATAATCTGGATGAGGAGCCCACTCTAAGAGACATTCTGCATGCAATCAAGGAATGTAAAGATTCAATATCCAGCTTTGATGAACAGCTAAGATACATAAAGGAGGAGCTACTGTCTATGAGGCAGGAATTGAATAGGACTATATTAAGGACTACCGAACTTGAGGAACGCATGGGCGCGATAGAAGATGAGACGAGGCCTGTGAGGCAGGAAGTTGAATCACTCAAAAAAATAGTCACTATACAAGCGGATAAACTTGACGAGATGGAGAATAGGAGTCGAAGAAACAATATCAGGGTGCTAGGTCTCAATGAACACTGCGAGGGGACAAATTTGATTGGCTTTCTCGAGGGATGGTTCTGAGAACTCTTTGGGGCTGCGACATTTAGCTCGATATTTGCAATAGAACGGGCACACCGAACCCCGGTAAAAACTCGTCAAGTGGGGGAGCGTCCTAGACCTATAATGATTAGAATCCTTAATTACCAGGATAAAGTGTCCCTATTGCGGGAGGCCAGAATGAGGGGGGATATTTGGGTGAAAGTATTCAGTAGGATTGCTATGGATAAGTGGTGGGAGTATTGTAAGAAGGCCACGAGTGTACCCCTAAGGGGTAGCCTTAAGAGGTGGGGGGGGGAGGGAGTTTAGTAAGAGGGGGTGTGGGTGGGATGGGAGGGGAAGGGGTGGTAAGGGCATAACAATAAAAATAATACAAGGATACACAAATTCAGAGATGCACTATCAAGAGGGTGATGGGAGAAAATATTATATTATCCTCAACTATTATGTATTATATAGGATACACGTGTGTAAATTTAAGGGAAAGAGAGGGAGGCTCCTTTTCTTTTTTTTTTTTTTTCCTCTTATTGCACTTATACATTTTCTCACTTGTTTTTTTTTTTTTGTTAAAACTGCCCAATTTATAGGCGTTAAGCAATGATGCAGGTGAAAAGAATTAAGATAATATCCTGGAATGTGCGGGGCCTGGGAGACCCGACCAAAAGAAATGTGGTTTTGTCGGCCTTAGAGGGCAAGGGTCCTGGAATACTGTGTCTACAGGAGACGCATCTAACGGGTGAGACGATTCGGTGTCTCCAAGGTCGGAAATTCCAGACTCAATTTCACTCTGTATTTTCAACCTATGCAAGAGGGGTTAGCATCCTTATTGATAAGGCGGTTTTGTTTTTCTGCTATAATAGTCGCATAGACGCACAGGGTAGATACATTTTTTTACACTGCCAAATTGAAAACAATCCCTACGTGATAGCCAACATGTATGTCCCTCCCCCATTTAAACTGGAGATTCTATACGAGCTATTAGCTTTTGTAATAGATAAACCCGGTATCCCCGTTATAGCAGTTGGGGATTTCAACGAAGTTTTGGATAAATCTTTGGACAGATTCCCAACTGTAAATACTTCAATAGTGGGGGGTGCAACGAGGCTAGCCCGCTTCCTACATGAAGTTGGTTTATGCGATGCATGGCGCATTCGATATCCGAGGGAGCGACAATATTCTTGTTGCTCAGCGTCTTTCTCGACCCTATCGAGACTTGATATGGCCTTAGTGAACAGTAGTGCGTTGCCGCGAGTAGACGAGGTAGAATATGGCCCGAGAGGAGTCTCGGACCATTCCCCCTTAATATTGTCACTGTGTGTAGGTAAGAAACAATATCTTGGGCAATGGAAAATTGACCCCTCCTGGTTGGAATTAATAAAGGATACTGATCGGGTGATAACCGAGTTAAAAGACTTTATATACGTTAACACGGGTACGGCATCAGCGAGTGTGGTTTGGGACTCTTTAAAAGCTTTCTTAAGAGGTCTTTTTATCCAATAAATTGCCAGAAATAAGGCCGAGATGAAAAAACAGGAAGAGGATCTTAACAAGGCGGTGTTAGTGACAGAAAGACAGTATATTACTAACCCGAATCCTATTACACAGAAGGCTTGGCTAGACAAACAGCAAGAGTATAAGATAATTACCAGGCGTAAGATCGATAATAGACGCATATTGCAGAAACAAGCGAACTTTGGGGAGGGAGAGAAAGTGGGACGAACATTGTCTTTACTAGTTAAAGTAAATACGGCCCCCCCAGCGATATTATCAATTAAGACTCCAGAGGGAGAGATTACCTCTGAATCATCTATTATTAATAATACATTTTATCGCTATTATAGTTCACTATATAAATCCCAAGGGGGGAGTGAAGGGGGAGCTACGGCTGCTTTCTTGGGGAACTTAAATATCCCAACTGTAACACCAGAAGATCTAGCAGCATTGGAGGCCCCAATTACTATTGAGGAACTTCAAAGAGCGGTGGCAGAGATGCCTAATCTAAAAGCTCCAGGACCCGATGGATTACCAATCGAGGTCTATAAGAGATATGGGGAGGTCCTGCTGCCACAACTGTTGGAGACATTGAGGCAGGCATTGGAGCATGGAACCTTGCCCTCCTCGATGTTGGAAGCCACTATAGTGGTTATCCCTAAAGAGGATAAGGACCCTATGGACCCGGCCTCATACTGTCCAATTTCGCTCTTGGGGTCAGATGTAAAAATTTTAGCAAAAGTGCTTGCAACACGTTTAAAAAGAATTATCTATAAGCTTATCCATACTGACCAGTCGGGCTTTATTCCGAATAGATCTACCAGTATTAACATTCGTAGACTTTTTCTGAATGTTCAAATTCCGGTAGATAACGGAGGATCCAGAGCAGTTTTGGCCCTGGATGCAGCCAAAGCATTCGATAGCCTTGAATGGGCGTATTTGTTTAAAGTACTTACTAGATTTGGGTTTGGACCAAACTTTATTAAATGGATAAAACTTCTTTACACAGACCCAAGAGCGAAAATTAAAATCAATAATGAGCTTTCTGAGATATTCCTGCTGGAACGAGGCACGAGACAGGGTTGCCCCCTTTCCCCCTTACTGTTTGTTTTGGCAGTGGAACCATTAGCTATCGCCATCAGGGCCAATCCTGATATACAGGGATTTAGGAGAGGTCAGTCGGAGGAAAAAATCGCATTGTTTGCCGATGATGTTTTGCTTTTTCTAGGGGATGTTCAAACCTCATTGAAAGTAGCAATGAAGATGATTAGAGAATTCGGTCTTATATCAGGTCTAACTATTAACTGGGATAAATCAGCTCTACTCCCACTGGAAAAGGAGTTTACTTATACTCTGCAGGATACCGAGAACTTGAAGAAAGTGGAGAAATTTAAGTATTTGGGGGTGTGGATTACTAGGGATGTAAATTCCTATTTGGAAGATAACCTATCCCCTCTCCTAGTAAAGTTAAAACAAAAGTCTGATATTTGGAGTCGTCTCCCCCTCTCAATGGCGGGACGCTGCAATTTGGTTAAGATGGTGTGGCTTCCCCAAATTTTGTACTTTCTCCATAACTCGCCATTATGGATTGGGGAAAGGTGGTTTAAGAAAATAGAAGCCTTATTTAGACTTTTTATATGGAAAAAGGGCCCGCCGAGGATTAGCTTGCGGACCCTGCAGCTGCCGCCGGAAGAGGGGGGGTTGGCGATCCCATATCCTAGACTCTACTATCTAGCGGCCCAGTTGCAACATTTAGCTGGAGCAACAGCAACAAATGAAGTTAGTCCTTGTCATAGGCTATTAATGCTAGGATGTCCACATAATACGCTTATGGAAGCGCTTGAAGCAAACTCGTTCAATATGCACTGTCCAACGATCACTCAGATTGCTAAACTCTGGAAGACAGTTAAGGCTCTTCTGGGATACAAGGAGGTATCCGTGCTGGCTCCCCTATGGGATAATAGGAATCTAGATGAGTTATTTAAAGTTGAAAGATGCAAGGAATGGGTAAATCAAGGGATATATAAATTGGTGCAAATGTTTCAGGGTTCAGATATCAGGTCATTTGTGGATTTAAAATCTGAGTTCTCTTTGTCGAACCAGTCGGTTTATAAATATCTTCAGGTCAGACATGCAATTCAGGCCCAATTTAGATCTCAAGAGGTGCAGCTGATCCAGATCCCGGTGTTATCTGAAATTATGTCTCGAGACATGCTTAAAGGCTTGATTTCATCCCTATATACTAGGCTGGGGGATAAACTACTAGATCGAAATGGTATGATTAAAAGTAAAAGGAAATGGGAGAGGGACGTGGGCCCAGTGTCCATACCTGATTGGGAATGGATAATGGAGCAGGGAACTAAAGTCTCGATTTCTCCATCACAGAAAGCCTCTCAACTTTTCTTTTTTCATCGGGTATATTATACACCCAGGAAAATGTTTAAAATGGGGTGGAGAGATAATGATCAGTGTCCCAGATGCGGCCAGGTTGGAGATTTCATCCATATGTTCTGGAGGTGCCCGAAACTTTTTAGATACTGGACACGGGTCATAGGCCATGTAAATGGAATTTTCAGTCTGACATTGGAAGCAACAGTGAGGTCTTGCTTGTTGGCTATACCGGAGGGATATAAAATTCCCAAAAACGTATTTACACCAGTTACTAGATGCCTTTTTCAGGCAAGAAAGTTAATTTCCCAAAATTGGCAGTCACATTCTAGCCCACTACCGGAAACATGGCTGGCTAATATAATGAAAATAATTAGTAATGAAAGGGTTTTTTTCATTAAGCAGGGTAATAGTAAGAAGTTTGAAAGGATATGGGGCTCCGGATTGGTGAAATTGGGGATTCCCCCATAAATAGCGGAGGTACAGCGTGTGCCCTTACAGTCTATAGATTCTTTCTAGCCATTCTTGTTATGTACTGTTTCTTCTTTTTTTTTCTCTCTTTTTTTTCTGGTTTAGTGTGTTTCCTTATACGCTGGGGGATGGGGGTGGGACTGGGAGGAGGGGGAGTGTGGGAGGAGGGGGAGTGGGGGAGGGGTGGAGTGGGTAGAATTAAGGAATGGAAGAAAAAGGCAGAAAAAAAGAATACCAGACAGCGGGGCTTGATATCTTGGCTGTCTCCCTGTTTGCGCATGTATTTCAAATCTTTTAAATAAAAAGGAAAAGAAGAGAGCAAAGTAAAAAAGTAAAAATATTTAAATAAATAAGCCACGATGATGTGTAAACTGGGAGGAGATAAAGATGAACGTTAAGGTGAATTAAGTCTCCTGTATAAACTCACTGAGGTGGCAAAAAAAAAAAACATAATTATGGAGATCTGGCTTTAAAAACCAAAAAGATTATTCAGGAGATCACGAGAAATAATAAAGAAATACGTTTGTGAGAACTCTGTATGAAAATACAGCAAAACAACTTCAGTATTCTAGTATTATAAAGAACAAAAGAATGCACTGCATTAAAAGATCCAAAAATTTACAGCGTGATGTATCTCCATTACGAATGCTAGTTTTATCACACTGATCGTTTCCATCTCGTACTTGATCCTGAGCATGCGTGATTTTTTGCGCGTCCAAATTGCATACAGACAAATGCATTTTCTGACCAAAAAATTGAGAATTTGCTCTCAATCAAAAGTTAGATGGAGCATACACACAGTCACAACTTTCGGCCAAAAGCTCTCATCTGACTTTTGCTGGTGGGATTTCCGCTCGTGTGTAGAGCTTTAGCGACAAAAAACCTCTCCAAATGACTGTTTTTGCCTTTTGGCAAACAAATGAAAATAACCTACAATACTACCCAAGAAAATATTCTATATAGAGCTATAGGGTGATCAAATTTGTACAGGTTTGATCCTTGATCCTTGGGGCAGAGCTGGAACTTAGCAGCGAATCCCACTAAAGTCTATGAGGGGTGCCATTTTGATACTAAAGTCTAACAATTTTTATGGGTAGCTGGACACTACCACAGAGAAAAAATGTTTTTCTACCACACTGTACAGTGGTGAAAAGGTCATTTTAATACAACTTTGAGGGCAATATGTGAAAGCCACCAAGCCTTTAAGCTGTATGTGGTGCTTAAAAACAGTACCATTTTTGACAGAAAACCCTACTCTTTTAAAATTAGTTTGATGTTGCTATGACTATGAAAGACTTTGGGCACACAGAGGAAAAAGGATGAGGCAGGACACCAGTGCAAAGTGTGGATGTAGGAAAATTCATCCCCCATCCACAGCCTACTGTTGCACTCCTGTCCACCACTTGCCTCTACTCCCACTATCCACAGCTCAGTTCTAAAACCCCCATCTCACCTCTGTACCACCATCCTCCGCTTACCTCTATACCCGCCCCCCCCCCCATCGTCCACAGATCACCTTTGCACCCCTCCATCCACCTCTGCTCCCCTCATCCACAGCTCACCCCTGCATCCCTGTCCATAGTTCACCTCTGTATCCCCTATCCAAAGCTCCCTTCTGCACCCACTGTCAGCTACTCACCTCCACACCAACATCCACAGTATAGCTCTTCACCCCCAGCCACAGCTTACCTCTTTACTTCCATCTCTAACTCATTTTTACATTCCCCCCCCCCCCTCCAAAATTCACCTCTGCATTCCTGCCCATAGCTCACCTCTGCACAGTACACCTCTGCACTCCATGTCAACAGCATACCTCCACTCTCCCATCTGTCTCCTACTTTCCAACAGCCAGACCATCTCTTTCAGCAGCTGCAGTGCATGGCTATGGGTTTTTCCACTTTTGTCTTCTGCCTTCTGCCTGCCCTGTACAGCATAGTAAGAGCGTCTCAGCTAATAAACCACAATTTCTCCATGGCAGTGAAGTAAGCAATGTGGATGGCAGTGCCAAAGGTGCCTAGCATGGACGCTCGGAAAGGGGGGTTTGGTCCCCCTTATCCCTGCCCCCGCATCTTTGCCCTAGGTTTTCTGGCCTCACAATTATAGGATTTCAGCAGCAACACACCAATCTGAATAATTTAAACTTGAAAGAAGGCTTGTTTAGGTTGCAACACCTGATTTTTTTTTTATCCAGTGATAATAGGACTGAACTGGAATTTGTGGAAGTAGCAGCCACAACACACCTAAAAGCTAAAGCAAAATCGAATCTTAAAAAGTTTTTTTTTTTTACTTAATAATTTTTTTATTCATTTATATAATAATTTAACACCAAGAACATAGCAATAACAGAAATGACAGTATAAAAAAATAGCAATTATGAAAAATACTTTCTTCACAACATAAATGTTACAATATTCTAAATGATATCAGATAACATTACTATTTCCTCAGCTACCCAAACCCTCCCACCCTCTTCCTAACTTCCCCCCATCCCTGCACCATATAAGTGTACTTATATCCACTAATTATACGAAAAAAGAAAAAAGTTTACAAAAGAAGGGAGAAAAAGAGAAAAAAAAAAAAGAAAAAAGAAAAAAGAAAAACAGGGAAAAATATAAATATGTCCCAATCCCCCCTTAAGGGGGACACCCCCTCTCATCTAGCCAGGACTTCCACATTCTAATAAATTTCCCATAATTACCCTGTCGAGTATACATCACTCTCTCATTTCCCACTACTAAATTGACTGTATCAACCCAACTCTGTAGCAGCGGGGGGGGGATGTGCCTGCCATTTCTGTGTAATCATTTTTCTTGCCTGGAAAAGGCATCTCAAAACTGGCTCCAGAGTTTCTTTCGGGGCTCTGCCCCTCTCCACACTTCCCAGTAAGCAGATCTTAGCCGTTGGTTCCAGGGTAGTATTAAAGATTTTATTTATACTGTTGACTACTTCAATCCAATGTAAAAGAGGGATAGGGTTTGCGCTATGGAAACAGGAGATTTGAAAAAATTGCAAAAGATTAGTTAAGTCGCTAAAAATCGATTGAAATTAGTAAAATCGCTTATAAGGGAGGGAGGCTGCCGCTACCAAAAAATCCCAACCTGATAGGTTGGGGAGAACTGTATATATCAAAGAGGTAGTTGTGGCGCTCTCCTATGACTGTGCAAAAAATCGCATACTATTTATATGTTGGAAAATGTTCCTGCCATTTCAAAATACTGATATTGCATATGTTCTATTGTGGCAGTGCAAAGAATTAATTAATTAATTACTAATGACTAAATGAAACTTAATAAAACTAACATCTGTGCAAAAAAGTGCAAAAAAGTGCAAAAAGTGCTTACGTGCTATAGTGCAAGTTAAGTGCGTCTGAAACCTATTCAGCTTATATCATATTTATAACAACAAACATTTCAACAGTAAAAAATATATAAAATCCATGTCACAAGTTATTTAAAGTGAAAAAACAAAATGCGAAAAGCCAAGAAAGCAGAAAACCAAAAAGTCCTTATCAAAAAGAGTTTTTTTTATATATAAAGTCCTTTTTTCAAAAAATTCAATAAAGGTGACTTGTGCTCAGTGCCTGGTGTATTCTGAGATTCAACCAGTGCGTAATCCGTGGGTAAAGCACTCACCAGCTTCCCTGCCCCTGCAGGGGTTAAATCGCATCCACAGTTCACAGATTAAAAAACGTTCGTAAACAACACAGAACACCACCGCCGTCTCCTGCAAGGCGGCGGCGGTGTTCTGTGTTGTTTACGAAAGTTTTTTAATCTGTGAAATTGTGAGGAGCCACTTTTTGAAGTTAATAAAGGCACTAATTTTAAAAACAGTACTGTACTATGGATGTTCTATATTTCTTACATATATAAAAACGAGGAAATGAGGAACTGAATGCCAACCGGACCAGCTTTACATAGCGGCACAGGGGCTTACACTGTGGATGCGATTTAACCCCTGCAGGGGCAGGGAAGCTGGTGAGTGCGGCAATTTGCTTATTCCATCCAAAACTAAACATTTTTGCTGGAGTGTAGTATACCCTATGGAGAAGAAATAGGTGCAACACCTTCTGTGAGGGAGAGATTGAGACCAACCTTCCTCTTTGCATGATTTCTCCCCAATCCTCTGTTGTTATTGCCCCTATGTCTCTTTCCCATTTAGCTCTACTCTTAGAAAGTCCTATTCTGCTTATTGTTTTAGCTTCCAAACTAGTATATATTTTGGAGATTAGGCCTTTAGATACATCTAAATTAATTATACTGGTCAAAATCGAAAGCTGAGTCCATTCGATTATTTGTGACCTGAACTGGGTTTGGATCGCGTGCCTAAGTTGTAAGTACTTATAAAAAGGTACTATTTGATATGTTGAATTCTTGTTTTAAATCTGAAAAAGCTTTCAAGGTACTGCCGTAGTATAGCTGTCGTAAGCGTCTAATGCCCTGCCGTTCCCATTCTACTGATTTCTCTATATTACTTAGTTCTGGCAGTTTATTATTGTTCCATAAAGGAACATATTCTGATATCCCCTTATACCCCAGCAAAAGCTTTGCTGTCTGCCAGACTTTTTTAATCAATTTAAACGTCGGGCACTTATGGAAGAATGACTCTGCCTCCAGAACCTCAAGTAGAGAGTTACCGTATATACTCGAGTATAGGCCGACCCGAATATAAGCCGAGGCCCCCAATTTACCCCCAAAAAAACTGGCAAACTTATTGACTCGTGTATAAGCCGAGGGTGAGACATGCCTGTCCATCCCTGTGTGTGTGTCCGTCCATCCCTGTGTGTCCGTCCATCCCTGTGTGTCCGTCCATCCCTGTGTGTCCGTCCATCCCTGTGTGTCCGTCCATCCATCCCTGTGTGTGTGTGTGTCCATCCATCCATCCATCCCTGTGTGTGTGTGTCTCCATCCATCCATCCATCCATCCCTGTGTGTGTGTGTCTCCATCCATCCATCCATCCATCCCTGTGTGTGTGTGTCTCCATCCATCCATCCATCCATCCCTGTGTGTGTCTCCATCCATCCGTGTGTGTGTGTGTGTGTGTGTGTGTGTGTGTGTGTGTGTCCAGCCTACCTTTGTCCCGAGCCTCCGTCCCGTGCCTTGCCTCCTTGCCTCCGTCCCGTGCCGTGCCTTGCCTTGCATCCGTCCCGTGTCGTGCCTTGCCCCCGTCCCGTCCCGTGCCGTGCCGTGCCTTGCCTTGCCTCCGTCCCGTGCCCTCTTCGTCGGCGGCCATTGTAAAATTCAAAAGCTGCGCCGCCGCCTTCGCCTGTGATAGGCGGAACACTGAATTTCCCAGCAGCCTGTGTTCCGCCTATCACAGACGTCGTATCATCCTCGTCCGTAGTACGAGGATGATACGATGTCCGTGATAGGCGGAACACAGGCTGCTGGGAAATTCAGTGTTCCGCCTATCACAGGCGAAGGCGGAGCCGGAGGCGCGGCTTTTGAATAGAATGGCCGCTGTCTGTCTGCTCGACACGCTGATCGAGCGGGCAGACAGCGATGACTCGAGTATAAGCCGAGGGGGGCACTTTCAGCCTCAAAAAAGAGGCTGAAAATCTCGGCTTATACTCGAGTATATACGGTATGTGTTAACCTCATCAACATTAAACTCCTATTGGGATTCCCACCCTCATAATCTCCACAACCCCCCAAGTGTTGGAGCTGCGTGCAAGAAAATATGTCCTAGGATGTGGAACCGCCTCTCTTTTTTAATGGTAACTGCATGGTTTGTAAACTGATCCTAGGCTGACCCTTCTTCCATATCAGGTCTCTAAACAAAGATTATATTTGTTTAAACCATTTATGGTCTATCCAAACTGGGGAGTTGTGGAAGAAATATAAAATCTGAGGTAACCAAATCATCTTTATTAGGTTACAGCGCCCAGCTACTGGCAGAGGGAGGCGGCTCCAAGTATCTCCTTTTTGCTTCCATTTAAGCAACAATGGACTTATGTTATCCCTGAGGTATTGGTTTAGGTCCCTGTCAATCCAGACACCCAGATACTTTAATTTTCCCACTATTTTTAATTTGGGGATGTCTACACAGGTCTGGTTTGCAAGAGGATCAACTGGCAATAAGGCGGATTTTTCCCAATTGACAACCAGACCAGAAGCCCGTTCAAACTCTCCGACCATTTGTATTACAGTTTTCAGTGAGGACTGGACATCACCTAAAAAAAAAAAAGGACGTCATCTGCAAACAACGATATTTTATCCTCCTGCAACTGTCTCCGAAATCCTTGTACCTCGGTCATTGATCTGGTCTTTATTGCCAGGGGTTCAATTGCAAGGGCAAATAGTAAAGGAGACAGGGGGCATCCCTGCCTTGTTCCTCTCTCAAGCTGAAAAAGACTTGAGTATTCATTATTGATCTTTACCTTTGCGCGTGGTTCAGTATAAAGTATTTTCACCCATCTAATAAATGAAGAGCCAAAACTCTCAAGTACTCTCCATAAATAATCCCATTCTAGGGTGTCGAAGGCCTTGGCTGTGTCCAAGGCTAACACAGCCCGTGAACCCTCCTCATCTGTTGGAATCTGCATATTTAGGAAAACTCGCCTAATATTAACGCTGGTCGACCTATTAGGGATAAACCCTGACTGATCCGGATGTATCAGATTTTGTGTCTGAGTTGCTAGAATTCTAGCTAAAATTTTCACATCCATACAGAGAAGAGAGATAGGGCAATAAGATGAAGGTTCTAACGGATCTTTCCCCTCCTTATGAATTACAATGATGTTAGCTTCCGACATTGATGTGGGCAGACCCCCACTGGATAGTGCCCACTCGAACGTTTTTAGTAATTCCGGGAGCAGAACCTCCCCATATTTTTTATAAATTTCTATGGGGAGCCCATCTGGACCTGGGGATTTCCGATTGGACATCCCAGCTACAGCACAATGGATTTCCTGCAGCGAGATTGGGGCTTCTAACTCTCTTTTAGCCTCTGTTGATAAGGTTGGGGTTGATATTTCCTGAAGAAAATCATAAATTTTCTCCCTCCCTTGCTCTCTAGTGGATGTATAGAGAGATTTATAATAATTACTAAATACTTGGATTATCTCTCCTACATCCGTCGTAATCCCTCCTCCTGGGGCTCTGACCACAGAAACAACCGGAGGGGAGGTGTCAGCTCTAATCAAAAAGCACAGCATACGACCGACTCTCTCTCCTTCTCCAAATTGACATTGTTGCTGAAATATTCGTTTATTCTCTGCATTCCTCATGGTGGTCATTTTATAAGCCCGTTGTCTTTCTAGCCACTCTTTCTGGGTATCAAAGGTTGGATTCATCACATAGGACCTTTCTGCAAGCAGCATCTCTTTTCTAACATCCATCTCCCGCCTTTTAGAAATCCCCTTCACTCTTGCTACCTGTTGAATTAAAAGGCCCCTGAGGTAGGCTTTCAGGGAGTCCCAGACCACCCCCCACGACGCTGTACCAGTATTCATTTGGACAAATTCTTGCAGTTTTTCTACTATTCCTCCAGAGCTGCCCATTAGTTCTAGCCAAGTTGGATTTATTCTCCACTCGATGCGCTGGGCTTTACCCCCAGCGTTTACAACGAACGACAGTGGGGAGTGATCAGAGACCCCTCTTGGGCCATATTCTACACTCCTTATCAATGCAAATGCTTCACTATTAGCTAAGGCCATATCAATTCTAGATAAGGTAAGGTGAGTACCTGAAAAACAAGAATATTGGCGCTCTTGCGGATATCGGGTTTGCCATATATCAAATAGTCCCGTTTCAGATAAAGAGCAGGATAAGCGGCCCTCAGCCGCTGAGTTAGGACTGTTCCCAGGTGGGAACTTATCTAAACCTCTCTCTAAAACTTCATTGAAGTCCCCTACCACAATAATTGGGATACCCACTTTGTTTAATGTAAATTCCACCAGTTCTTGTAATACCTCAAAATGTAATGGGGGGGGGGGTATATAGATATTCGCTAAAACATATAATTTATTCTCAATTGAGCAGAACAGAAAAACAAACCGGCCCTGTACATCAATGTGACTTTCTCTACAGGAGAAGATTAATTCTTTCCCAATCATTACGCTCACTCCCCTCGAGTAGGAGGTGTGAACCGAATGATATTGGGAACGAAATTTCTGACTACGCAATAGCGGAATAGTATCCTTGGTCAAATGCGTCTCCTGGAGAAAAAGGAGTCCGGGCCCTGACCCCTCTAATACGGACAGAACTATCTTTCTTTTGATTGGGTCCCTCAGGCCTCGGACATTCCAAGAAACTATACTAAAGGTTTTATCCTGCATAAGCATAAAAAACAATATTTCAAAAATAACAAAAAGAGAAAAGAAAACGTATCAGGGTCAGGCAAGTTAGTGAGAGTTCTATGGACCCTCCCCAAACCAGTCTGACCCTCCACCCATTTGTGTTCCTTCTTCTTCCTCAACCATTTCTCTAAGTATATCTCAAAACATATCCATATCAGTGTTAATCTTTGTAGTGCCTGAAATACTTGAGGTGCACATAATAAATATGGTGCATCCACCCCGTGGCCACCCCCCCACCCTCCCTTACCCTCCCACCTCTGCCCATTTGGGCTACCCATCAAGGGTTTTCTCGTGACCCTACCATACCTATCCCCTCTTACATCCCATCCTTGTAGTCTCAAGTTTATAAGTGCAAAGTGTATCCAAAATGGGAGCCTCATTTGCTCCTTAACAAACATTCCTCTAAATAACAAAACATACAAATCGAGGTGCACTCACCCTCCTCCACACTGGATTTCCTTTTATTCCTATCATTATTATAACATTATACCGTTATACCATTTTATACCATTTTAAAGTGTTATTGAAAGAAAAAAAGATAAAAAAAAAAAGATAAAAAAAAAATTCTCCATTTTCTTTCCCCATTTCTCCTATTACTTTACACACAAAAAAAAAAAAAAACAATAGAATATAATCGCATAAACAAGTCGCAGGTCACAAGACCGTCTTGTTTTCCTCAAACCAATGGTCTGCCTCAGCTGGAGTATTAAAAAAATACGTTTGACTCAGGGCTGATACTCGTAAACGTGCTGGATACAATAATGCATATGTTACCTTGTACTTAATGAAAAAACGTTTGATTGGTATAAATTCAGCCCTACGTTTTTGAAGCTCTGGGGAGAAATCAGGATAAAAAGAGAACTTAGCCCCATTATACATAATATCTCCCATCTCCCTGGCTTTCCGTAACAAGGCCACCTTGTCATTGTGATTCATAAATTTCAAAAGAAGGGGTCTGGGATGGCCTCCCATTTGGCGCATAGTCAAAGGAACAAGATGCGCCCTCTCAAGACAAAAAAAGGGAGAAAAAATTGCAGAGCCTAGTATATCCCTGAGCCACCTCTCCGAAAACACTATAGGGTTTGAACCCTCACTTTGCTCTGGGAGGCCTAACACTCTAAGATTACTTCTGCGATTTCTGTTTTCGATCGCATCAAGTTTTTCTGCCTGCATGTCCACTTTCCCCTTCAACCCCTTTATTTCACGTGGCAGTGGAAACACATCGTCCTCTAACGTGCTTATTCTTTCCTCTTAAGCTGAAGTCCTGTCCGCAATCCTACACAGTTCTTGTCCTGTGGAATTCAGTTCCTCCTTTATACTCTTCAGCTGGATATCAAGACTATCAATTGAAACCTTACAAGTTTTTACCACATCAAAAATGTCTTTCAGTGAGGGCTCATCACTCACAAATATAGAGTCCACCATCGGGAGAACCGTTGGCACCTCTAAAGCTTGAGTAGACTTTGAAGGCACAGCTCCAATTTTGCCCCCCCCCCCTACCCCTTTAGAACTCACAGTTTTGTTGATTATGGGGGTAGATGGGTTAGAAGAGGTCTGTCCTTGGCTCCTTCTATCTGAAGAAATGCCGGAAGTCATCTTAGCTTGCGGTGGCCCCTGCTGGACCCCCCCTTTAACCGGCGACACTACAGTTGCATGGGCATATTTCTCCAGTTTCGCAGCCGCTGCTGCTGCAGTCTGGCTCTGGTTCCCCTTGTCTTTGTCTTTAACAGGTCGTGCTGGTAGGGCCCCCTCTGGTGGTGGCAGATCCTCTGCCGCTCTCCTCCTAGACATCTTAACTTTAGATGGAGCTTACAATGCCATGCTCAAAACTAGTATATATTGTCCTGCGATTCCGTGCAATTTCATGCAGTTTTATGCAATTTATATTATACTATATAGCTTGAATTCTATATATGTGTTGTTAATTGTACCCTTGAGTACTGGCCTTGATGCAGATCCAAAAATATTTTTATTTTTTTTGGAGAGAGATAAAAGGATAAAACGTACAGTCCAGGCAGGGGGGGAAAAGAGAGATCCCAGGAAGCTAATAGAAAGTCACTCACCACCTTGTCTGAAATGCCTGCCCTTGCAGGACTAGGGCTGACATGATCCAAACACCACACTCTGCCACCACAGACCCCAAGACTTAATGGGTCATATAGGAATAACATCAATGGCGGCGTCAGCAGCTATAAGGGAGGGGAGAGCAGATATCACACCAAGATCACATGGAGATAATGCTGCGGGGGCGCTCGAGCAGCACAAATAACACCGCCGACCCCACGCTCTCTGCAGGCTATCAGATCCACCCGTCTAAGCCTTCCCTCTCTCAACACAAACAGCTGAGCAGCCGAGCAGAGCAGATCAGGAACCCAGGTTCTGAAGGGAGAGGCACCTCGGAGCGCACATCACACACTCTCGCTCACTCTCTCCTGCATCTGGTCACTCCCAAATTTGAATCTTAAAAAGTTAAATGCCCCAAGGTCTTATGTATTGGCCAGTGGCACAACTGTTTAAAAGTATAGTTTGTGAGAATTTTTTTTACACAGCCATACTGCTTTGTCTTAAAAAAAACACTTCAGAACCATGACCATATTGCACAACCCCTCCCTCCCCATATCGCCATTTTTTTCCAAAATGCAGATTTCAGATAGTTGATAGCTGAACTAGATGGACTTGTGTATTTTTTCAACCTAACTATGTAACTATGTTAGGTGTTTTGTAGAAATTGGCTAACATCAGGACAGTACAGGACCACTTGAATAAACAGCAAATAGAAAGACACAAGACTTTTGTTCTTGCAATAAAACTAGATGTTATTGTTAGAGCCGGTTCACACAGCGAGGCGATGCGAGGCGACACGGCTCGCCTCGCCTCGCTCCCGCAAGTCGCCCCCGTTCTGTACAATGGAACCGTTCTGAGAGGAGCGACTCGAGTCGCTCCGACTCAGAAAAAAGGTTCCTGTACTACTTCTGGGCGACTTCGGGGGCGACTTGCATTGACTTCTATACAGAAGTCCTCTGCAAGTCGCCGCTGAGGTCCCCGCAGGTCGCGGCGAGGCAAGTCGGAGACGCCTCGCCGCGCCTCGCTGTGTGAACCGGCCCTTACTATTGTTGTAGTGTTATCTGAGAAACAATAGCCACAACAAATTGCTCAGATGCTAGACAGCAGGTAAACATATTACAGAGGGACATGCAGGAAGCAACAGGTAGCATAATCTTATGGTGACAAGCAGGAGCGGATCCAGAGGGGAACTGCCAGAAAATTTTGTGGGCAATTTGTCAGGGCAATGGCTGGTGTTGGCGCTTCAGTCATCACAGTGCCATGGTTGATATGGTGTCAGGATGATTGAAGAGCATTATTTCTATTATTGCATAGTAATATAAAATGAAATAGTTCAACTCACCATAATGCAGAATCAGTGGGAGCCCTGTGCGTGTCACTTGCTACTGTCGCCTGCCACCAGAGGCAGCGTGTCACTTGCCATCGTTGGCTGCCACCAAATGCAGATTGTCACTTGCCATGTCACTTGCCACATCCCCTGCCACCAGATGTGGAATGTCACTTGCCAATATTGCCTGCCACAAGATGCGGATTTGGTACAAAGTGATGTTGCATTGCGGCCATCTTGGTACACCCCCACCCCGTCTGCAGTAAGCTTAGAGTTATAAGTTGGCAAGCGGACATCTTTATACACCCACCAGAGTCTTGCTTTTCACAGTTATTTTTAACAGTGAACTCAGATTATTTCGTGAAATATAAGTTGAGTTTACTTTTAAAAATACCTGTGAAAAGCAAGACTGGGTGTAAAAATATGTCTGCTTGTCGACTTATAACACTAGGCTTACTGTGGACAAGTGCGGGTGTACCAAGATGGCCACGATGCAACATCCCTTTAGTCACATATTCAGATGGGTAGCGGCTTTCTGACAACACCTGCCTGCTTGCTCAGTCGCACGCTAGCCCAACTACCCACCGGCATGATTGCCCGTCCACTTGCTCACCCGCCGGCCTGCTCAGTCACCCGCTCATTATTTTCTTGGGGGGAGCAATTGCCCCGTTGCCCCCCCCCCTGGATCCGCCCCTGGTGACAAGCTGCACACACTTTCTTAAAAAGGAACTCTGCAAAAATATGACAGGCAGACCTAAACTGACAAGTAGAAGTGCTACCATTTGGACGTAGTGAAGTAACTGAAAGAGCCTTTCTCTTACTATTCTCACACACAGAGTAGTCAGTTGACTGCAAGCAGGGCAGGACTTACCATTGGGCTTGACTGGGCTCAAGCCCATGGGCCCCGCCCAATAGGGGGCCCCGCAGAGATACATAGCCAAGTGTACTCGGCTCGGCTCCGCTCACAGTCCCAGCCTATGATGGACATAACACAGGGACTGGGCGTGACTGTGAGCCAAGCCGAGTACTCTCAGCTACTCTCAGCTACTCTCGGCTCCGATCGGGACTGCGAGAGGACCCGAGAGCCGCGAGAGGACCCAAGAGCCGTCAAGAGAACCCAAGAGCCGGTGAGAGCCCCCGAGAGAACCCGAGAGCCGGCGAGAGCCCCGAGAGCTGCCAAGATACATAGGACTCTGTATCTCGGTGGCGCCATTTTTAAACGTCAAGACTGCAATGACAAGGCTGCAAATGACACTGGGGCAAGGCTGCAAATGACAAGGCTGCAAATGACACTGACAAGGCTGCAATGACACTGGACAAGGCTGCAGATGGACACTGATGAGGCTGCATTGATGGGCATTTAAATGTAAGTTTTTTTTCCCATAAACTTCCCTCCTAAAAGTTTTTTTCCTTAAAATTCCCTCCTAAACTTGTGGTGCGTGTTATACGCTGGCGTGGGTTGTAAGCTGATAAATACGGTAATGTATAGACGGTAGGGCCCGAAAGTGACTCAAGCCCAGGGGCCCCCACCACCCTAAGTCCTGCCCTGACTGCAAGTACTGCTAATGCAATGTTTTTTCCCTCCTCTCCTGCTACAGTCCCACAAACTAGCAATGAGGGGTCAGCAAACCTACAGGCAAATGTTATTCCTAGGCCTGATTGCAGTGTGGGCCTTTATATGTATCCCCTGCTAAAGCAGAATGAATAAATGTTCCAAAATAAGCCCCATGCCCATTATCTTACTGCAAGCTTGGCCAAACTGCCAGCTTTGCAGCTGTCCATATTCCAGCCCCTGAAATCACCCCTTTCCCCTAGTTAATGACTTGTTCTACACCACAGTGGCAGGACCTCAGCTGCCAATATTTTGTCCTGCATGTCACCCCCAGCCACCATTATATTGTCAGAAATCATTCCTGCCTTCAACCAGCATGTGGACTAAAGTGAAGAAGCAGGAGCAAGAATAGGAATACTAGGAGGAGGGTTGGGTGCTGGCAATAAGGAGAAAAGAAGGAAGGCTTCAAGGGGGGCATTTCACCCCTCCCAAACCCCAAAAGATGTAAGGGGTGGAGTGAGATTGACAAATGATGGTCATTTATATTTAAATACCTGCACAATAACTCAGGGAGTCCTCTTATTCAAGAAAAGGGACCCCTTTTGGGTGGCCACCTTATTAAATCCAGCATCCCACAGTGGGGTCAAAATGTGTGACTATAAGGAAGTATATAGCTGTTTGAGGTGTTTACAGGAGCCTTAGCCACAGCACCATCTTTTACAAACCTGTATCGGATCCATCCGTGTAGAGCATGGTTATTTCTTTTCATTTGGAGTATTGCATACCTGTTTACCTGTGCTCCTAGTTTGGTGTAGATCCAGCATCAGCATTATATGCTATGGAAGTCCGATGGATAACACATGTGTATGGGTAATTAAATATATATGTTTTTATATATACATAGGATTTTAAAACCCGGACACTTTTAGCAATAACAGTGAAGCACTTGCTTCACCCAGGAAGGGAGAGGAATGTTAAATTATACCCAAGCCACAAACAATATTCAATCTTATATTGATTTTCGTCAGGGGTCAAGTCCTGGGGAAAAAAGTTTGGGAACTCCCATCCAAGATCCCCTCCCCACCCAAAAAAAAAAATTATATATATATATATATATATATATATATATATATATATGATACGCTCATATGCACGAAGACTTCAAAGTGGTATTTTTCATCCAATTTTGTATTGTGTGTATGAAGCTTAAAGCTGTTCTTCACCCTAAAGGGGAAGTTCCGCTAGTATTATCCCTCCCCCCCCTCCGGTGCCACAATCGGCACCTTTCGGGGGGGAGGGGGGTGCAGTTACCTGGATAATCCAGGTATCTGCACCCACTTCCGGCCAGACCGCCGCATGGCTCCGCCCACCCCCGCATGGATCTGCCCCCCCCCCCGTTGTGTTCTGGGAAACACACAGTTCCCAGAGACACAGCGGGGGACCATAAGAGAAGCGCAGCGCAACTCGCGCATGCGCAGTAGGGAACCGGGCAGTGAAGCCCTCATGCTTCACTTCCCGATTCCCTGACAGAGGATGGCGGCGGTGGCTGCAGCGAGACGAGCGATCGCTCGTTATCTGCCGCCGACATCGCTGGAACCTGGGACAGGTAAGTGTGATATTATTAAAAGTCAGCAGCTGCAATATTAGTAGCTGCTGGCTTTTAATATTTTTTTTTTTAGGTGCAGCTCCTCTTTAACTGTTAGTACATAAAAAAAAAAACTCAAACATAAATACAGTAATTCTCTGAATAAACAGCATTCATTCAATTGTGCTTCCATGCAAATGTGAACATCACGTTCTGATCTTTATTGGGCAATGCTATTTTGTATATAGAGAGTTTTTATGTGGTGAGTTTACACTTTTCATTGGACAGAGTTTGGATAACTCAGGGTTAAACGGAAAGGTTATAAATTAACTGCACATTATCTGGACAGAATGCTTAGGGAGATAGTGATGTGTGTTAGCTTGGGGGGGGCAGCAAACTCTGCAGGGCTCCAACACACTCGCTGCTATTCCAACCCTTCACATATTTCAACATAAACTTCCCTCCTGGCATTAAACTTTTCCAGGTATTGTGCTCAGCTTACCACCCCAAACTGCTGTTCCTCCCTCAGCTCACCTCTCTCCCTGCATGTCCTGTGAGCAGAATAGCTGTGCTCCTCCTCTGGGTTCTCTCATCATATGGCACTGAAGATAGAGAAGGGGGGGGGGGGTTCAGCGGGACACACAGAGCAAGTATGCAGGAGAAAATCAGGAGGGGCCGGCGGGGAGGAGCGCATCACAAGAGGTCTGACTAAATACAATCTCTTAGCAGCAGGGACCTGATCTACTCGTCAGCTAGCTGTGATTGACAGGTAGATCAAAGAGGAAGCTGTCATGGGGCCCCCTACTGGCAATGCCTGAATTGTCAGTCCACCCCTGGTGTGCGGCACTTACTATTGTGAGCCGTGTCGGCAGCTGCTGGTGTAGCACCTGCCACACAGCTCGCATACTTCAAAATCTTGCAGGACGCGGCTGCTAACGGTAACTGAGTTCCTGTTGTGGAAAAAGTACAGGAACTCCGTTCCCATGCGTTCCCGCAGGACTTGAGCCCTGATTGTCGTGCAGTGTTCAAACAATTATGGTATTACAAGTATTTAAGAGATGTTAAGGATTATGAAGATAATGTGGTATATGATTGTTCTAATTGGTGAGGCAATCAACAGAAATTAAATCCATGACTATAGGATTTGTCAACTTTCGGTCCTATGAACTTATAATAAAAAACACAACACTGCGTGACATGGGTTTAAACGGCCACAACAGCCCTTTTATTTAACAAATTAATAAACAATAAACAAAAACAATTTTAACCAGGAGGGCGTCTTTGGGTGTCTTTAAATCCCATTTTTGATTATTACCAACCATGTCCTCAGCCGTGCCCCATCTGGCTCGAAGACGTTGTGATTTCCACATTTTGACTTTCCCCCAGGGGACCTAGCTCCTGGGAGAACCACCAACAACCAACCAGGTGGGAGTGCCATACCCTAGATGGAATAATAGTTATAAGTTATCCTTGCGCCACAATGATTAAAATGGTTGTAAACCCTTACAAACCACTTTGACCTACAGGTAAGCCTAGATTAAGGCTTTCCTGTAGGTCCAAGAAATATCTCCTAAACCTATACGGTTTAGGAGATATTTGCCCGAAGACAGGCACCGCTGTCTACGGCGCATGCGCAGGCGCACTGAGCGCGGCATTTCCAACAATGGAGCTGCCGCGCGTGTCGGCTCCCGTGCGCATGCGCGGGAGTGACGTCATCGCGGCTCCGCCGAATGACAGCAGCGGAGCTGCGAGACCCCACCGAAAAGATGGATGCGCCGGACTACAGGGGACAGCAGTGACATCGCTGGCTCCTGTGTCAGGTAAGTGACACATAATGGGCTACTGTGCGATGCATAGTAGTCCATTATGCTTTGCCTTTGCAGGGAATGAAAGAGGAAGTAAACCCATCAGGGTTTACTTCCTCTTTAAACAACCAGAAAGAAAAAGGCTATGGTTGCAGCAAAACACCGGCAGGGGTACAAACCCTCGCCTAAATAGATATGATATTTGATTAATTTGATCCAAAATTAGATTGGACTAGGAGGATACCGGAAGTGACGTCCGGAGTATGAACGTGGAGTCCATTCGTTTTATGCTGTTGTTTTGCCTATGAACTGTATGACCAAATGTGAGTACCCAGGACTATGTCCTTTTTAGAATAAAGTTTAATTGAAAGTACATACTTCACTATTGGAGCTCCTTCTTTTTTCCTATGGACATGATTTATGGTTCTTGCCTAAGCACCTAGAGGGGACTACCTGTAGTATCTACACCAGCTGTCAACAACACTGTGATTGCTGGAATTAATAATTGCTGTTTACCTTACCTCGCAATGGCAGGGCAGCAAATTTAAAGGGACGTACAGGTACGCCAATTGCCTGTCCGTGCCATTCTGCCGACGTACATCGGTGTGCGCTGGTCGGGAACCGGTTAATAATATATATATTTTTTTTAGAAACATGAAACATCAGTATTGACCCCCCCCCCCCCCCACCCAGATTACCCCTTAAACCAAAATACAGGGTGGGGGGAGGGAACTCTTCAATCAACAGAATTTCCTGGAATAATTACCCATCAGCCCATGCACAGACTACACCCCCTGCGGCTCCACCCTGGCCATAGCTCCAAAATACATCAATCAGTTAAGCGACATCCCTACCCCCACTAACTACTTATTTGTTAACCCTTTCCCAGACCTGTTCCTCCCTTAGTCATGCCAACCCTGCCTCAATTCTTTCTTCTCCGGTTCGAACTTTCTGAAAAATCGTAACAGGATGGGGGATAGAAGAGTTAACTTTAGCTCTCCTAATCATTCTGATGAGTAATTGGATTCGACTAACGATTCCTGTTCCACTAATACCTCTCAAGCCCCATACACACAATCAGAAATTCGGCCTGCAAAAGTCGAATGTGAGCTTTTGGTCAGAAATTTCGACCGTGTGTATGCTCCATCGGACTTTTGCTGGCAGAATTCCAGCCAGCAAAAGATTGAGAGCAGGTTCTCTATTTTTCCTACGCATGCTCGGAAGCATTGAATTAAATTTTCTCAGCTCGTTGTAGTGTTTGTACGTCACCACGTTCTTGACGGTCGAAATTTAAGAGAACTTTTGTGTGACCGTGTGTATGCAAACCAAGCTTGAGCTGAATTCCGTTGGGAAAACCTGTTTTTTTCTGATGGAAAATCCGCTAGTGTGTACAGGGCATTAGTCTTCGGTAGGATCAGTATTTGATAATGACAGGAATGCAGTGGTTACAAAAAAAAAAAAGAGGTTTATTAGAGGAAAAAGAAACAGAAGGGAAAAACTAGGAAACACAAGACAAGAAGGAGAGGTGGCAGTAATAGAACAAAAAGTACCGGTACTCTCTCCCAGGTTCTATACACAGCACAGATGGTACAAAAGGAATTCATACAGTATAACAATGTAATTAATGTCTTCTCATGAAATGTCTTTTCTTTCAAGAGGTCTTTCCTTTTCACCTACTAGGCATTTTGATTTGTTTGGTACTCTGTTGGATGTATGTAGAATTACGCAAAACATCCTTTTCAGAAAATATTTTGGGAAGGATGTTTCTGAGGGGGTAATTAATGGAATAACCAAAAGAGAGAGTCTTTAAAATCTTTTTTATTTCAGGATCAGTGTGCTGGTTTATTGTTAAAACAATTGTACTCTGAAACAAATCAAGGTTTTTGTGGCGAGAAAGTCATTTTGCTATTGGGGGGACACATATTTTACTCTGTAGAGGCTAGAAGTGGGGCTTTCGAGATCTCATAGAACCTGAACTTACAAATTCAGCTAAAAACATAAAGGAAGAGCAGCATCATCACAGACTCAATTTAACTAGGGAAGAATTTGAGGCTATCCATAATATCAAGGAAAGACAGGATGTAATAATACTAGAAGCTGATGAGGGTGGAGTGGTCCTGGTTCTGCAATACTGAACAATACAGGCGAGGAGGCCATCAGAGAGATAGCCTTCATATTGTTTAAAGTGTTTGCAACCTATTAAAAAAAGTCCTACCTCTTTAAGGCAGGCTAGGGTGCATAGTGATCTTGCAAAGTTATGTCAGGGATCCACCAGCACGGAATGTGCGAATATGAGTGCGTGCGCCGCTGGGCAATCTGAGCATCTGTGCGTGTGTGTGCGTCGGTGCGCTCACAACTGGCACACACGCATTTGGGCTAGGGCCATTTCCCGCCAATGGCCCTTTAAGAAGATCACAGCTACTCTTGTGCGGTGCTGTTTGTCTGCAGCTCTGTGCCCAAGTTCTTGATTCCTGCTTGTTTGATCCTGTGATTACCGACCCAGCTCCTGTCTGACCGCTCTGACCTCTCCCGTCCCGATCCCGGCTTGCCTGACCCTGCTTATGGACTTCTGCCTGACCTCTGTTGCTGAATCCCTGCCTGCCATCCAACCTTACTCCAGCCTGCTGCATCTGCCTGCTCGTCTACCTGCTTTTGGCTTGCCTGACTATTCTTCTGCTGTGCTTTGAGCATGTTGTGTCCTATTCAGGTCCTGTAGCCGCTGCTCCGGTCCTCTGGTCGCTGATCTGAGGTCATCTCAGCCATCTCCTGCAGTTCCAACCTTCCTGGAGAATCTTCACCCTGCTTCTCGTCAGCCGCTGCAACCTGCTCAGACACTCCTACCCGCTGTGCTGTGTGTCTCCATTCCAGTGGACCCTGAACCAGAGTCGTAAGAAAGGTTTTCTCCTACCAAGTCAGGCTCATCATCAGGTACCTAACAGTTATATAGTCCTTGCAATATTGTACAATACCTGGTTGAACCTGCCTGTTCCTGTGTTCCTCTCTGTACTCTGACAATGTCTATCATGGCTGCTAATCCATGATTTACAACCCCCCCTCATCAAGTTCTCTGTGCAGTGGCTGTATCTCCCTCTTTCCCCCTCCCTTGCTTCCTGACATTTCTGTGGTCTGTGTGTAAAGCAGCTCTCCTCACGGCCCCAACCCTCTCCTCCTACCTTCAATGACCGAGCATGTCTCCCTGAGCTGTGCAGACACAAGGTCATAGTGACGTGCATAGAGAAGAATATCAGCCCTTCCCACTGGGACCGGCAAGGAGAGGAGACCATATGACTGTAAGGAAGCACTCTTATGAAAATGTACTTAGCAATGTTATTAAACATAAATAACCACACTGCACATACCAGTGCCCTAAAAAAGAGAGGATCTTAGGATTTTATTGATGTGACTTTACAACTACTTTAAATATCCCTTTGTCTCCAACTAGGGTACTATTGATCTGAACACCAATGTTTTCACTAGACTACAGTAAAACCAATAAATCTGTGGAAAGACAAAAATTCTTACAAAAAAAAAAAAATCCCTTTGCCATAATAGGACACCAAATATGCTGCATACTAGAGAAAAGGAATTTAATAGATGAAGGCAGCTATTGGAATCAGCTAAACCCAGGGACATTGCTAGGTCTGCAAAAGAACTGGGGCTGGAGCCAATAGCAGCAGTCACCAACCTTGTTGTAGGCTCGGGAGGGGGGGGGGGGTGTGGGGGCACGCAGGTGGTAAGCAATTGTGTGCAGGCAATAGCTGGTGTTGGTGTTTCAATCGTTACAGCACCATGGTTGATATGGTGTCAGGGTGATATGTAATGAAGCGGTTCAACTTAATGCAGATTCAATGGGAGCCCTGGGCATGTCACTTGCCACATCTCCTGCCATAAGATGCAGCTTTTTACTTGCCACCGTCGCCTGGCACCAGATGTGGATTGTAGGGATGAGCTGAACACCCCAAGTTCGGTTTGCACCAGAACTTGCGAACAGGCAAAAAATTTGTGCCAACACCCGAACACTGTTTAAGTCTATGGGACACGAACATGAAAAATCAAAAGGGCTAATTTTAAAGGCTTATATGCAAGTTATTGTCATAAACAGTGTTTGGGGACCTGGGTCCTGCCCCAGGGGACATGTATCAATGCAAAAAAAAAATTAAAAATTGAAGTTTTTTTCAGGAGCAGTGATTTTAATAATGCTTAAAGTGACAACCTGGCAGGCTGCAGGAAAAGGTGGGGATGAGAGAGAGCGCCACCCTCTCCTGAACCATACCAGGCCACATGCCCTCAACATGGGGAGGGTGCTTTGGGGTCCCCCCCAAAACACCTTGTCCCCATGTTGATGGGGACAAGGGCCTCATCCCCACAACCCTTGCCCAGTGGTTGTGGGGGTCTGTGGGTGGGGGAGCCAAAAAAAGTGTAAAAATTGTAAAAATGACAGGAGACAGTTTGGGACAAGTCCTTGTCCCAAAAAAATAAAAGTGTCCCGCGATGTAACTCCATCTTCGATCACCGCATCCACCGATCCAAGGAAAACAAAAAAAGGAACCGGCTTTTTACAATGACAGCTGTTATATAGCTGAGGGCGGGGCCACCTGGTGACATAAATGGGTGACCCCGCCCCTTCTGACATAATTTAAAAAAAAATTCGGGTCCTTGGATGCGGTGATCGAAGATGGAATTACATTGCGGGACACTTTTTTTTTTAAATAAAGGACTTGTCCCTTTCTTGTAAGGGGATACGCGTGTAGAGGGGAGGTGCCGATCCTGTGACGTCACGCCATCAGAGTGGTGAGCAATCGGACGTCTTGTAACATTGGGATAAGCGATTTTACCTTTTTTATTCTTGTAAGTGCAATATTTTAAGGGGGGTTTTGAATAAATGATTGAAATGGAGAGCACTATGTTTCTTGCATTTGTATCTGCATAAACACAAACCATATGCCAAGGGGAAATATGTCTGTGAGTTGTTCATACAACAGGCTGGAGAAGGAGAACTGATATCAAAGTGAGGAGAAAAGAGGGAGTTTTCATTCAGAGCTTTTTTGGCTCATTGAGTAGGCATAACAGCTAGGGGAGGTGTGCACAGTTTATTATACCTAAGCAGTGTGGTTGAAGCAATGGTGGAATATTTGTACACAGCAATCAAGAAATTACAGAAGTTGATATATATATATATATATATGTATATGTATATGTGTGTGTATAAACTATCTTTTATTTTATTTTTATTTATGGAAATTTAAAGTTTATACTTTTCATTGTGTTGAGATTTATTTATTTAAATAATCATATGAGAGTTGGTAGCGCTGCACTATTTAGACAATAAATATTTTTGATGGTGAAGTGATACACGGAGAGTGTTCAGCAGCTGAAGATAATTAATTTATAATTGTACACTTGCACAATAATTTAATTTTAATTCCAATTTTATTTAGCACGTAGCTGATTGATCTTTACACATCCCACTAAGTACGCGCCGTTGAGTTACATTGTTGAGACCAGTCAGGGACCAGTACTGCTGGAGCTGAGTGACTCCCTTAGCTGGCAGGGGAATAACTCCTCCAGTGAGGTCGGGAGTAAAGCCGAGGGAAAGGAAAGACAGATTCTGGTGGTAGGGGACTCAATCTTAGAAGGATAGAGAGGGAAATCTGTCACAAAGACCTGAACTATATGTTGTCTACCGGGCGCAGAGTTTAGCACATCACGGATCTGGTGGACAGATTACTGGGAGGGGCTGGGGAAGACCCAGCTGTCATGGTGCACGTTGGCACCAATGACAAAGTCAGAGGTAGATGGAGTGTCCAAAAAAAATGATTTTAAGGACTTAGGAGCTAAATTGAGGAAGAGGACCTCCAAGCTAGTATTCTCAGAAATACCTTGAGCCACACCAGAAAGGCACAGGGAGATTGTCAGTACTAGAATCCCTTTAGGACCCAGCACAACTCACCTGACACAGCCTGTGTCTGGGAAACAACAGTGATTGGCCTGCTCACGTTTAAATCACCTGTATCAGCATTCAGTCAGCGCTCGTGTTAGAGTTCACTCGTGTTTGATCCAGCTGATATTTGCTCTGTGACTTTCGTGTTTGACCCGGCTTGTTTGACCTTCCGTACTTGCTTCTGATTCTGTACCGTTTGGATTCTGATCTACCTGTGTATGACCCAGCTTGCCTAGACTACGCTTTGCCTGATTCTACTAGTACCCTCATCTGCAGCAGTGAACCACAAGGTCCAGCAATCATCTATCCTCATCTACAGCAGTGAACTACAAGGTCCAGCAATCATCTATCCTCACCTACAGCAGTGAACTACAAGGTCCAGCAATCATCTACCTTCGTCTGCAGCGGTGTACTACTAGTCCCAGCTGACCTGCTCTGCTTAGACCAGCTCATGGTATGTGCTTTGAACTCTTTGTATAATCAGCACACCTGAACTGTTACTTGTTATCTGCACCTAGCCTGACATTAACACGAGCCAATACATAAAGGGAAACCTATCATGAATCCTGAACAGGCTCAGTTGTTTGCACAAGAACTTTGCTGTTTATCACATCAAGTTCAGGAAATGGCCACAGAGCTCACCAAGGTGCAATCTCCTTCTACTACCACCATTACTAAAACTCCATCTGAACCTAAAATTCCTTTGCCCGACCGGTTTTCTGGTGACCGTAAAGCGTTTTGCAACTTTAAAAACAGCTGCAAATTATATTTCAAGTTGAGGCCATCCTCGTCTGGCCATGAAACTCAGAGGGTTCAAATCATTATCTCTCTGCTACAGGGTGACCCCCAGGCTTGGGCCTTTAACCTGGAACCTAACCATCCAGCCTTACTAACAGTAGATGCCTTCTTTGAAGCCCTTGGGTTGCTATATGATGATCCAGATCGTGCTGCTACTGCAGAATCGACCCTGCGTAACTTAAAACAAGGAACTACCACAGCTGAAATGTATTGCTCAGAGTTTCGCAGGTGGGCCCCGGAATCTGGCTGGAATGATGCAGCTCTCCGCAGCCAGTTTAGAATTGGCCTTTCAGATGCGATTAAAGACGCTCTGGTCAACTTCTCCTACCCAGCCTCACTGGAGGAGGCTATGTGTCTAGCTATTAGAATTGACCGCCGCCAGCGAGAGAGGAGGCGAGAACAAACAATGGCTGTGGCAAACTGTATACCTTCCTTACCACCTGATTATTCCATCTCCAGTGCCAAATCTGAGGAAGAACCTATGCAGTTAGGCTCCACCCGGTTATCTGCCCAGGAACACAAACGCAGGCGTAATATGGGACTCTGCTTATACTGTGGCCTCAAGGGTCATATGCTCCGTTCGTGCCCTACACGTCCGGGAAACGCCAGGACCTAGGTGATTGCGGGGAGGTCACCTTAGGTCTACTCTCATCTCCCCAGGGGGATAATCGCATACTTTTACCCGCTGTCATTCACTTTGGGACAGGGGCTCATGAACTGCTGGCCTTGGTGGATTCTGGAGCAGCTGAGAATTTTATTGATAGAACTCTGATCACCTCTTTGTCCCTGGAAACTCATGCTCTAGATTGTCCAGTCCGCCTGATCTCTGTGGATAATCGGCCTCTCTCACAAGACCTGGTGCTCAAATCCACCAACCCTTTCCAGTTACAAGTAGGGGCTTTGCATTGGGAGAAGATTTCTTGTCTTGTCATTGACTCTCCATCCACTCCTTTGATCCTAGGCCTTCCTTGGCTTCAGAAGCACAATCCTGTAATTGACTGGCCAACAAGAGATATTCTGGCTTGGTCCAATCAGTGTAAAAAGAGCTGCATCCAACACCTTGTTCGACTTGATACCTGTCAAGTGGGAATAGAACAGATTCCACTTTGTTATAAGGACTTTCGGGATGTGTTTTCTAAAGGAATTGCTGACACTTTACCTCCTCATCGCAGTTATGATTGTCCCATTGACCTCTTGCCTGACACTACACCTCCTCGAGGGAGAGTCTTTCCACTGTCTGAACCAGAGAATCTTGCTTTGCAAGAATACATCCAGGAAAACCTAGCTAAGGGTTTCATCCGTCCCTCCACTTCTCCCGCAGGAGCAGGATGCTTCTTTGTCCCGAAGAAGGATGGAGGACTGCGACTTTGTGTTGATTACAGAGGTCTAAATAAAATAACCATTCCCAATCGGTATCCTCTCCCTCTCATCACAGAGTTGTTCTCTCAAATCCAGGGAGCCAAAATCTTCTCCAAACTGGATTTAAGGGGAGCCTATAATCTGGTGCGAATCCGTGCAGGCGATGAATGGAAGACGGCCTTTAACACCAAGGATGGTCATTACGAATGTCTTGTCATGCCTTTCGGCCTCAGGAATGCACCAGCCGTCTTTCAGAACTTCATGAATGACATTTTCCGTGACATGATGGGTCGCTTCATGCTTGTTTATTTAGACGATATTTTGATTTACTCTCCCAATCTTGAAACACATCAGAAGCATGTCTGCTCGGTATTAGCCCGACTAAAGACTCACTCCCTTTTTGTAAAGCCTGAAAAATGTATTTTCCATGTTAAACAAGTACCTTTCCTGGGCTACCTAATTTCTGACACAGGCCTCACCATGGACCCAGCCAAAGTTCAAGCCATTCTAGACTGGGCACCACCTTCAGACCTGAAGGCAGTTCAACGCTTCCTGGGCTTTGCAAATTTCTATCGAAAATTCATTAAGAACTTTGCCACCATTGCACATCCCATCACCTCTCTCACCAGGAAGACTCCTAGTACATTTAAATGGACTACTGAAGCCCAGGCAGCCTTCACCCAGTTAAAGAAAGCCTTTACCTCTGCACCAATTCTACGCCATCCTGTTCCTGAGCTACCTTTTATTGTAGAGGTAGATGCATCTGAAGTAGGAGTGGGGGCGCTTTTGTCACAAAAAGATCCTGTAAGCGCTGCCATCCACCCTTGTGCCTTCTTGTCCCGTAAATATTCCCCAGCAGAACGCAATTACGATATAGGCAACAGAGAACTTTTAGCCATAAAGCTAGCTTTAGAGGAGTGGAGACATTGGCTGGAGGGAGCTCGCTATCCATTCATAGTTCTGACTGACCACAAAAACCTTGAATATATCCGTTCTGCTAAAAGACTGAACTCGCGTCAAGCCAGGTGGTCATTGTTCTTCTCCAGATTTGACTTTACAATTTCTTATTTACCAGGTCCAAAAAACATTAAGGCCGATGCCTTGTCTCGTAGTTCTTTATCAGAGTCTCCTCCTCCGCTTCCTCCTCAACCCATTATCTCTGAGGATAGGATTTTGGCTTTTACCCAGACTGACATCTCTGAGGCCTTGTTACCAGCACAGGCTGAAGCCCCTCCCTCCACTCCCCCTGGTATGCTCTTTGTGCCCCTGGCTCTTCGTTTGCAGGTATTGCAACAAGTACATGCATCAAAACCCGCAGCACATCCAGGGTTTAGACAAACTTTTGAGATTGTCTCTCGCAACCTCTGGTGGCCATCGCTTAGGCAGGATGTGTTAGCCTTCGTCCAGGCCTGTGAAGTTTGCGCCAGAAGCAAGAGCAGTACCTCTAAGCCCCCCGGTCTCCTTCGTCCTCTACCAGTACCTACCTGTCCCTGGACCCATTTATCTATGGACTTTATCACAGACTTGCCTCTGTCCCAGGGATGTTCCACGATCTGGGTGGTGGTAGACAGGTTCAGTAAGATGGCCCACTTTGTTCTGCTTCCGAAGCTTCCATCTGCTAAAGAACTGGCATCTTTATTCATTAAGCACATTTTCAGGCTCCATGGGGCACCAGTTAACATTGTCTCTGACCGTGGCTCTCAGTTCATAGCCCAGTTTTGGAAGGCCCTTTGCTCTCAGCTGGGGATTAAATTATCATATTCTTCAGCATATCATCCTGAGACTAATGGCCAAACAGAAAGGACTAATCAGACTCTAGAGAAGATGGTACGTTGTCTGATGGCCAAAGATGAGGTGGAGTGGGTCAACATCCTTCCATGGGCAGAGTTTGCCTTTAATAATTGTGCCAGCACATCTACAGGGACCTCTCCTTTCTTTTGTGTTTACGGGTTGCATCCTCGTGTGTGCTCCTTTGATCTTCCGCCCTCTGATGTTCCAGATGCCAACACCACTATTGAACATTTCTCCAAAATCTGGTCCGATGTAAATCATGCTATTTCCCGCTCTGTGCAGGCTTTTAAGAAAACTGCTGACAAGAAGCGCTTAAAGGCTCCAGAATATAAAGTTGGTGACAAAGTGTGGTTATCATCTCGGAATCTGTCCCTGCATGTTCCATCTAAAAAGCTTGGCCCAAAATTCATCGGGCCTTATGAAATCTCGGAGATTGTTAATCCTGTGTCCTACAGATTAAAACTTCCCCCATCCATGCGCATTCCAAATGTCTTTCATGTTTCATTGTTGAAACCTGTTCATTCCAGCCTCCTAGTAAATGAACCAGAACCTGTGGATATGTTGGACAGTCAAGAATATGAAGTGGCATTTATTCTTGATTCCAGACGAGTGCGCAATTCCTTACAATATCTTGTTCATTGGAAAGGGTTCGGTCCAGAGGATCGATCTTGGGTACCAGCTCGTGATCTTCATGCTGACCGACTTAAGAAGAAGTTCCATCTCCGTTATCCAAGTAAGCCTGGGGGTGCAGGAGCAACCCCTCGAGAAAGGGGGGGTACTGTCAGTACTAGAATCCCTTTAGGACCCAGCACAACTCACCTGACACAGCCTGTGTCTGGGAAACAACAGTGATTGGCCTGCTCACGTTTAAATCACCTGTATCAGCATTCAGTCAGCGCTCGTGTTAGAGTTCACTCGTGTTTGATCCAGCTGATATTTGCTCTGTGACTTTCGTGTTTGACCCGGCTTGTTTGACCTTCCGTACTTGCTTCTGATTCTGTACCGTTTGGATTCTGATCTACCTGTGTATGACCCAGCTTGCCTAGACTACGCTTTGCCTGATTCTACTAGTACCCTCATCTGCAGCAGTGAACCACAAGGTCCAGCAATCATCTATCCTCATCTACAGCAGTGAACTACAAGGTCCAGCAATCATCTATCCTCACCTACAGCAGTGAACTACAAGGTCCAGCAATCATCTACCTTCGTCTGCAGCGGTGTACTACTAGTCCCAGCTGACCTGCTCTGCTTAGACCAGCTCATGGTATGTGCTTTGAACTCTTTGTATAATCAGCACACCTGAACTGTTACTTGTTATCTGCACCTAGCCTGACAGAGATTAGGGAAGTAAACAAGTGGCTGAGAAGCTGGTGTAGAAAGGAGGGGTTTGGGTTCCTGGAGAACTGGGGTGACTTCCTAGTCGGTAATCATCTCTATAGAAGGGACGGACTGCACCTAAATGGGGAAGGTGCAGATCTGCTGGGAGTGAAGATGATCGAAAAGTTAGGGGGGCTTTTAAACTAGGCGACAGGGGGGAGGGTGTAGAAGTAGAGATAGTCAGCATGGAACATATTCCAGAGGGTAGTTTTGGGGGAATTAGTGGTAGGTTGACTAAAGCACCTGAACCCGAGGTAAGTATAGTAACAAGTCCTATTTGCAACCCCAGAGCAACCAATAAGGAGATAGTATGCGACCAGTCTACAGTACGTGGCATGCTCACTAATGGCAGGAGCCTGGTGGACAAGATGGGAGAACTAGAACTACTGTTGTACGAGGAGGATTTCGATTTTGTAGGAATTACAGAGACTTGGTTCGACAGCTCTCAAGATGTACAAAAATGATGTACAAGTGAGAGATGACTTCACTAAAGGAGCAAGGGAGGAGATGGACTCCTTATGGAAAGAGCTATAAAGGGTAGAAACTAAGGGGAAATTAATACTTGGAGTTTTCTATAGGCCCCCTAACCAGAGGAAGGGGGTGGAGACGGACCTCCTATCACAATTTGGATTAGTACAGGAATGGAAAGTGTCATTAAAATTTAGGATTTTAATTATCCAGACATAAACTGGGTGGAAGGAACCAAGCATTCTTCTAAGGTTTGCCAGTTCCTAAATATCTTGCAGGACAATTTCATGGGTCAGATGGTAAATGCACTAACTAGAAACAAAGTGTTACTAGACCTACTGATTACCAACAATACGGACCTGATCACAGAAATACGGGGTAGTTTAGAAAACAGCGATCGTAGGTCAATTTGTTTTAGAATAAATCACACAAATAGGAAACATAAGGGGAAACATAAGGGGAATAAAAAGACACTAAATTTCAAATGAGCCAACTTCACTAAACTACGATCCTTGCTAGAAGATAATAATTGGGATAAAATCTTAGGAACAAAGAACACAGAGAAAAAATGGGCATGCTTTAAGAGCATATTGGCAGAAAAGAAAAAAGACTGCGCTATACCTCAAAATGGTGCAAAAAGAAGCTGCCAACATACAAACCAACAAAGTGCTAAATCATATACAAACAAAAAATGTGGCGCTAAAATCTGTGCACATTAAAGTAAAAATATATGACATACCAAAACACCCAAGTGTATATAAATCAACAATAAATAAAAATGTTGAAACATAAACTGAATCAATGTTACAAACAAGTAGGAGGGGTAATTACATCAATGTGCAACTACTCCCAAAATGAATATGATCAAGTGTCCAGTGAGTAACAAATATTCAATGGATGTCTATAAGAGTCTCTACGTAGTCAAACGCTGACACTCGAAGAGGCTTGCCAGAAGAAATCTCAAAGTAGGCTTAACAGATGGTATCGCAGTTGACAACCCTCATATAGAACAACGGACATCCAGACTGGTGGCTCACGGTACCATAGCTCTATGAAAATCCAATGTATAAGGAAAAGCAATATAGAAAAAAAACAGAAAAACTGCGATGGTGCAGGTCAAAATTAAAATGATTCATTCACATCAAAATGGGACAATAAAACAAGATCTCAATATACATATAAAAATGGCAATGTGAAAAGCACAAGATAGGCTGGACTGACGCGATTCGACTCTATGGGTCTTCAACTGGGGCATATCTTTAGCCTCCCCACACTGCCCAAGTATTTATAAACTAAACTTAATGAGAACATGAGGTGGCCCTACCCCCTCGGCTGTAAACCGGAAGTAATACCACCAGAACTTGTGGCAGGGGTCAAATCAAGTCCACATAGTATTGCATACACAAATGCATAATATAAATTAATTCATAAACAATATCATATGTGCATAACCTTCGATATATAATTGATGCAGGACTAACCTTAGGACCTAGGACCAATATACTCGAGGCTAGGGTACTAGAAAATAGGCTAACATCACTGACCTTCAACCCTCAGCAAACTCAACGTTACCCATAATTCAACTCGCCTCCCCTCCCCCCGTAGCCAAAAACACCCATCAGTAGATTAGCATGAACGGCCGCCATTGCCCAGGTTTGGCAAGAGCGCCATGATCATCTACCACATGCCTTTCCCCATCCAATGGAGTCGCGGCAATACACCATGTGGGACACCAAACGATCTCCCGCCAAACCAGACAGCCGTTAGTTCCACCCAGAGGCAGATGTGCCGCACCATCACTACGGCAGCATTCGCGTCATGACGTCATCACGGTGTCGGCATGATGGTGTCCCTGCGTTATCCCGGAAGCAGCACAATAGCATCACTTCCTCTTCATCTAATGAGATATTAGTAAAAAGGTATCCCAGGTGTCAGCAAGGGAATACATACAAAAACCCAGGGAAGAAAAAGACAAATTCAGGTCGCTCAAGGGCAGAGACTATATCCTCCTCCCATTGGGCCATAAACAAATTGGCTAAATTGGGGGCATATTTTGCCCCCATAGCCACTCCCTTGACTTGGGAATAAAAAACACCCTGAAACCAGAAATAGTTATGTTCTGTAGCGAACTTTAACAATTCCGTAATGAAATTCCTCTGTATCAGGGGGAGAGACAAATTGTGAGACAAAAACAATTCCACTGCTGTAAGGCCAAGATAATAGGAGATACTGATATACAAAGCAGAAACATCCGCAGTCACTAGGATGAGGCCTTCCTGAAACTGAACCGACTCCAGGAGCCTAATGGCATCCTTAGTGTCTTTCAGATAAGATGGAATAAGTTTCACCAATGGCTGAAGGTAAAAATCAATGTACCTACCAATCCTCGAGGTCACAGAGTCAATGCCGCTCACCATAGGCTGACCTGGAGGATTGGTAGGATTCTTATGAACCTTAGGGATATAGTAAGAGATAGGAATTTGTGGGACAATTGGAACAAGATATTCCTTTTCTTTCTTATCCAAGATGCTCAAAGAGATGCCCTCTTCCACCAACTCTATCAGAGCCTTCTTATACTTGGCAGTGGGATCTCCACGCAAAATAGTATAAGTGCTGCGGTCATGTAAAAGTCTCATCATCTCTTTGTTGTAATCCTCCTTATCAAGTACAACGATCCCGCTGCCCTTATCGGCGGGACAGATGATGAGACTTTACCTCTCACAAAGTGATTTTAACCCCAATGTGATAGCCGGATCTTGGTGCATCCTCTTTACAGGTAGGGCTTCAAGATCATTTAGTACTAAATTCCTAAACACATTAATGGAATGAGAAGTGGTATTAGGTGGATTGAATAACGAGGGCTTTGAAAGCCCAGAATGTACGTTAGAACTTTGTCCCTCTATTCTCCCACTCTTTGGGGGTACTGACAAAAAGTGGTGTTGAATATTCAACTTACGGGTGTACTTATGTATATCGATAAATGGGGAAAATTTATTAAATCACCAGAGGTGATATTTGTAAGATCTGGGAACACTGGCCTGTTTTTGATGGAGGACATGACCATTGGACAAGGACCTTTCGTTTGTCTTTTTCTTCCCTGGGTGTTTGTATGTATTCCCTTGCTGACACCTGGGATACCTTTTTACTAATATCTCATTAGATTAAGAGGAAGTGACGCTATTGCGCTGCTTCCGGGATGATGCAGGGATGCCGTCATGCCGACACCGTGATTACATCATAACGTGAACGCTGCCGTAGTGGCGGTGCGGTGCGTCTGCCTCTGGGTGGAACCAATGGATGTCTGGTTTGGTGGAAGATCATTTGGTATCCCACGTGGTGTATTGCCGTGACTCCATTGGATGGGGAACGGCACGTAGAGGATGTTCGTGGCGCTCTCGCCGGACCTGGGCAATGGCGGCCGTTCATGCTAAGCTATTGATATATTTTTATATATATATTGAGATCTCATTTTATTGTCACATTTTGATGTGAATAAATAATTTTTATTTTGACTTGCACCATCTGAGTTTTTCCATTTTTTTTCTATATTCCTTATACAGTGGATTTTCATCGAGCTATGGTACCGTGAGCCACAGGTCAGGATGTCAGTTGTTCTATATGAGGGTTGTCGTCATCCTTATAGCCTGGTTCCGGTCTTGGAGTTCGTCTTACCTTAGCGCAAGAGGTTGAGTGCTGAAAGCTTGTATGACACACTGCTGCAAGGTGGATGTGTCCAACACTTTTGGTAAGAGCACCAAATTTTTCTACCGTGATACCATCTGTTAAGCCTACATTGAGATTTCTTCTGGCAAGCCTTTTTGAGTGTCAGCGTTTGACTACGTAGAGACTCCTATAGACATCCATTGAATATGTGTTACTCACTGGACACTTGATCATATTAATTTTGGGAGTAGCTGCAAATTGATGTAATGATCCCTCCTACTTGTTTGTAACATTGATTCAGTTTATGTTTCAACATTTTTATTTATTGTTGATTTATATACACTTGAGTGTTTTGGTATGTCATATATTTTTACTGTAATGTGCACAGATTTTAGCACCACATTTTTTGTTTGTTTAAGAGCATATTAAATAAGGGCATTAGCCAGTGCATCCCAATGGCAAATACATTTAAAAGAGCTAATAAAAGTCTTGGGTGGCTCAATTCCAACGTAAAAATGCACAGAAAAGCACAGGAGAAGGCCTTCAAAAAATACAAGGCTGAGGGATCATGATCAGAATTCCAACTTTACAAAGAATGCAACAAGAAATATAATGGTGCAATCAGGGCAGCTAAGATAGAACACGAAAGGTACATAGCGGAGGAGACTAAAAAAATCCTAAGAAATTCTTTAAGTACATAAATAATAAGAAAGGGAGGTAAGATCATATTGGTCCCATAAAGAATGATGAATGGAATCTGGTTACTAAGGATGGAGAGATGGCAAAAGTATTACATTTATTCTTCTCCTCAGTCTTCATGAGGGAATTGGAGGGACTTCAGTAACCAAAACTGCAATGTTTATTCTCATGACATGTGACAGGAAGCATCCTCATGGCTAACAGAGGACAGAGTAAGGCCGCGTACACACGCGGGGACTGTTCGCTCAACTTTGTCCGCTGAACAGTGTTTCGGCGGACAGTCCGCTCGTGTGTGGGCTTCAGCGGACAGTTTCAGCGGACAGTCTGACGAACAAAGTTTTTCGGAAATTCCGAAAAACTGTCCGCTGAAACTTGGTTTGAGCGGACAGTCCGCCCGTGTGTAGGCTTGTTCGTCAAACTAAGTCTCGCGCATGCTCAGAAAGAATTTACACGCCGAAGGTTGCATTGCAGTGTATAGGACGTCGTTTTCTAGTCCCGTCATACGTGCCGTTCACGTCATCGCGCACGGTTTCAGCGGACTGTTCGTTCGTCGTGTGTGGGCAAGTCCGTCCATGCTAATTTTGAGCGGACTGTCCGCTGAAACTGTTTGACGAACAAAGTTGAGCGAACAGTCCCCGCGTGTGTACGCGGCCTTAAAATCAGATTCAAAAACCTAACATTAATAAGTCACCGGGACCAGATGGAACTCAGTTAAGTAATTGCCAGACCATTGTTCCTAATTTTTACGAACAGTCTACTGACTGGAATGGTACCAGCTGATTGGAGAAAAGCCAATGCAGCACCACTATTTAAAAAGGGGCCAAGTTACATCCCTGGGAATTACAGAGCAGTTAGCCTAACATCAATTGTATACAAGCTCTTGGAGAGGATCATAAGGGACTATATACAAGATTTTAGTAATGACAACAGTATTATTGGCAGTAATCAGCATGGATTCATGAAGAATCGTTCTTGCCAAACCAATCTATTAACCTTCTATGAGGAGGTGAGCTGCCATCTAGATAAAGGAAGGCCCGTAGGCGTGATGTATCTGTATTTTGTAAAAGCATTTGAAACACTTCCCCGTAAACATTTACTGTACAAAGTAAGGTCTGTTGGCATGGACCATAGGGTGAGTACATGGATTGAAAACTGGCTCCAGGGGTGAGTTCAGAGGGTAGTGATAAATATGTAGTACTCGGAATGGTCCGGAGTGGAAAGTGGGGTCCCTCAGGGTTCTGTCCTGGGACCAATCCTATTTAACCACTTCAGCCCCAGAGGATTTGGCTGCTCAGTGACCGGAGCACTTTTTACAATTTGGCACTGCGCTGCTTTAACTGGTAATTGCATGGTCATGCAATGCTGTACCCAAACAAAATTTGCGTCCTTTTTTTCCCACAAATAGAGCTTTTTTTTGGATGGTATTTGATTGCCTCTGCGATTTTTATTTTTTGCGATATAAACGGAAGAAAATATAAAAAAAAAAAGATGTTTTCTACTTGTTGTTATAAAAAAATCCAATAAACTAAATTTTAGTCGTACTTTTAGGCCAAAATTTATTCAGCCACATGTCTTTGGTAAAAAACGAAACAAAAATGTCAATAAGCGTCTACAAACTAGGGAACATTTCCTGTAATTTACGCAGCTTTTAGTTTATGACTGCCTATCTAATTTCTTGAGGTGCTGAAATGGCAGGGCAGTACAAACCCCCCTCCCCCAACACACCAAATTACCTCATTTTGGAAAGTAGACACCCCAAGGAAATTGCTGAGAGGCATGTTGAGCCCATTGAATATTTTATTTTTTTGTCACAAGTGATTGAAAAATTACAAAAAAAATATAAATAAAAAGCATTACACAAAGTTGTCACTAAATGATATATTGCTCACACGTGTAATGGTTATATGTGGAATTACACCCTAAAATACATTCTGCTGCTTCTCTTGAGTATGGGGATACCTCATGTGTGAGACTTTTTGGGAGCCTAGCCACGTACAGGACCCTGAAAACCAATCACCTCTTTCAGGATTTCTAAGGGCGTAAATTTTTGATTTCACTCCTCACTACCTATCATAGTTTTGAAGGCCATAACATGCCAAGATAGCACAACCCCCCCCCCCCCCCATGACCCCATTTTGGAAAGTAGACGCCCCAAGATATTTGATGATAGGCTTGTTGAGTCCATGGAATATTTTATATTTTGCCACAAGTTGCGAAAATTTAAAAAAAAATTATTTTGCACAAAGTTGTCACTAAATGATATATTGCTCAAACATGCCATGGTCATATGTGAAATTACACCCCAAAACACATTCTGCTGCTTCTACTGAGTGTGAAGATACCACATGTGTGAGACTTTTTGGGAGCCTAGTCGTGTACAGGCCCCCAAAAACCAATCACCTTTAGGTTATATTAACGCTGTTCCAGAAATTATTTAGTTATGTGGCTGTGGTTAAGGGGGGGGGAGGAATAGAGGAGAGTATGGAGGGTAGGTAGAAAGGAGAAAGCTAGCTGAGACAAAGACAAGGCAAGGGGAAAAGATTAGTGATAGATAAAAGGTAAGAGAAAAAAGGATGCCTACCCTGCCCTGAGCTGCTGCACCGCCCGGGTTGGGGGTTGCACCCTGGGCCAGCTGGGTTTGGGTGCCTCCATCCTATCCCATAGTTCTCATATTCTGTTGTGTTTATCGAGAGTATTATTTAGGGAGCCTGTCAAATATTCCATCCGTTTAACGTCCCTTATCCTGGTATGCAGGTCGACCAGTGAGGGGGGTTCCCTCTTTTGCCATTTCAGGGCTATTAAGCATCCCTCGGCCATCAGCACTTGAGCTAGGAGTTCTTTGGAGGATTTTGAGAATGAGGTAGGAGGGAGGACCAGTAAGAACTTTCATACTTTCTAAGGGCGTAAAATGGTGATTCCCCATTTTGAAAAATAGACACCCCAAGCTATTTGCTGAGAGGCATATTGAGTATTTTGCAGATCTCTCTTTTTGTCACAAAGTTTTGAAATTTGAAAAAAGAAAAATAAAAGTTTTTCTTTTCTTTCTTAATTTTCAAACAAATGATGAGAGCTGCAAAATACTCAACATGCCTCTTAGCAAATACCTTGGTGTGTCTACATTTCAGGGCCTCCATAACTGTTATAGGTAGTGAGGAGTAAAATCACAATTTTTTGCCTTTAGAAAGCCTGAAGGTGATGATTGGTTTTTGGGGTCCTGTACGTGGCTAGGCTCCCAAAAAGTCTCACACATGTGGTATCCCCTACTCAGAAGAAGCAGCAGAATGTGTTTTGGTGTGTAATTCCACATATAACCATGCCATGTTTGAAGAATATATAATTTAGTGACAATATTCATAATTTAGTGTAATATTCCAGAAATTTGTGGCAAAATATAAAATATTCTATGGACTCAAGATGACTCTCAGCAAAAAGCTTGAAGTGTCTTCTTTCCAAAATTGGGTCATTTGGGGGGGTTGTGCTATCTTGACATTTCAGGGCCTCCGAAACTGTGATAGGTAGCGAGGAAGAGAAATCACGATTTTTTGCCCTTAGAAAGCCTGAAGGCAGTGATTGGTTTTCGGGGTCCTGTACACGGCTAGGCTCCCAAAAAGTATCCCCATACTTAGGAGAAGCAGAAGAATGTATTTTGGGGTCTAACTTCACATATGTCCATGGTATGTTTGAACAATATATCATTTAGTGACAACTTTGTGCAAAAAGAAAAAAAAAGTTTGTAATTTTCCCGAAACTTGTGACAAAATATAAAATATTCTATGCACTCAACATGCCTATCAGCAAATAGCTTGGGGTGTCTACTTTCCAAAAAGGGGTCATTTGGGGGGTTTTGAACTGTCCTGGCATTTTATGCACAACATTTAGAAGCTTTAGTAGTGACAGGTACTCTTTTTTAAAAAAACTTGGGGTCTATCAGACCCTGGATCTCTCCTCTGCCCTCAGAGCATCTGACCACACCAAGATCGGTGTGATTAAATGCTTTCCCAATTTCCCAATGGCGTTGTTTATATCCAGCGAAACCTAAGTCATGAAATGCTCAAAGCTTCTGGTTTCTTAGGCCATAGAGATGATTAAAGTCTTTCTGGTCTCCGATCAGCTCTATAGTCAGCTGGCGGAACCACCGGCTGCACTGCTTGTTAAAGCAGTCTAGAGGCTAATTAGCTGCTAGGAATGCATTGACATGAGAGCCGACGCTGGTTGAAAAGAATGATAAATAAAAGAAAAAGAATCGCGCTACAAATTAAATTATAAAAATTTACACATTCAATACTGCTGCAGTTCTGCTATATACCAAAAGTTATATACATATAAACGTGACCCAAAAAAGAACCGCGCTGACCTAAGAATTAATCTTAGGGTGTGTGCCTCCCATATGGGAAAATAGTGCAGTGTCACCCAGTAGAATAACTCAAAGAGCAAACTTGCAACTATACCTAATAGATATGGGAAAAAAATTCTATGTGCTAGAATTGTGTTAATACATATGCATCAACAGCAGTATCACATCATAAATATGTTATAGATAGTGCAAAATACAACAATTACAGCCATATCATGATATGGGGAACCCAGACGACGTGACATTTCACGAAACGCGTCGGGCGGTGTGACACGCTATCTATTGCCTCTGAATATACCAGCTGGAGAAAGTACATTTTCGTGGATTATCGCGTTCGGCCGACGCTTCCCACTGTGATATGCCTAACCTTACAGTACCTTTGTAAGTGTATTTCTTATTTTATCTTTGATTTTTAATAAACGTTTTTACACTATTTGGAGCGCGTTCTCTCCCTTCTTATGGTGGACCATTTAATACAAACATATTGGAGCCTATCTGAATTGTGATCTTGCATGTGGGTGGAGCCTATGGATGATTGAGGAATGTACATAGCCTGGCTTGATCTCTTGAAGCGTGCAATTTAAGGACGTCTGGTAAGGAGCCAATCATCACTTCTGGTGGTGGTGCACTGCAATATACATTGTGACTTTGAACAGGACACAGAGAGTCAAGTCTTCTAACATTACATTTGGCACGTGGTGTTTTTATAGTTTTCATGGATTTACTCCAATTATTTGATAATGGACATTTTTAGATTGAGGGTATTTTAGATTGTACCTTTTATCACAGTTTCTGTTGATGTATTTGCTTCTACATTTATTTTCTATACACGTATCATGATATGGCTGTAATTGTTGTATTTTGCACTATCTATAACATATTTATGATGTGATACTGCTGTTGATGCATATACAATTCTAGCACATAGAATTTTTTTTTCCATATCTATTAGGTATAGTTGCAAGTTTGCTCTTTGAGTTATTCTACTGGGTGACACTGCACTATTTTCATTTTTCAAAATTTTTTCTCACATGTATAGTTTCCCATATGGGAGGCACACACCCTAAGATTAATTCTTAGGTCAGCGCGGTTCTTTTTTGGGTCACGTTTATATGAAAAGAATGATACCAAGATGATCATTCTGGTATAACCACTCAAAGTCCAACAACATACCAGTACGTTTCTGGTCCTTGTTGGCCATATATATATATTGTAATGTTCTTTTTTTAAGAGATTGATCATTTGGTATGCCCACCATTATAATACCACCTTTCGGGGGGCGCATGCGCGGCGCAATGCAGAGCAGACATGCTCGATAGGAGCTCCGTCAGCCTCGGAATCCCAAGCTCCATTCCCAGGGCTATTCAAGCACATTATCACCCGAAAACTACAAGAACCCCTGCGGGACAGTCTAGCAGAAAGGCGCGCAGACGCCGTTCCCAACACTTGTTAACTTTCTTCTCCAAGCAAAGAAAGGCATTGCAGGCATGCCTCAAAATGGCGCTGACCGCCCGGAGGCCTCAATCAGCCCTACGTCCGAGAACTCCTCCACACAAGGCGAATGTGAGTACAACTCTCCTCTCTCTAAAGCTGACCTTGACACTAGCCTATCATCCATATATAACAAACTGGCAGATAAAATACAGCTAGAACTGAATAAATCCACAAATTTGCTATCGCAAGAAAAAGCCACTATAGGAAGCAGAACTGATATTCTGGAGACCAAACATGACGAGCTTTCTTTGGCTCATAAAGATTTAAGGAAGGACTATGAAGCTCTGGCTGACAACTTTTCATACATGCAAGCCCAAATTGAGGATTTGGACAACCGCAATCGCAGACATAATATCAGATTTCCCTGGGATGCCTGAATCTATTACAGATCTTGTCCCTGCAGTTACCAAATTCTTTCATAAGCTTGTTCCAGAGAAACCCCCCTCTGCTTTTACTTGTGACAGAATACACAGAGCCCTGCGACCTAAACCCACTCCAGATAAACCTCCTCAGGATGTAATATTATGTATGAAAGATTTCCTCACCAAGGAGGATATCATGCGTGCTTCAAGAAACACTCCTAACATTGAGTTTGACGGTCACAGGATCCAGATATACCCTGATATCTCCCCTGCTACGCTTGAAAGGAGACGCAGGTTGAAAGAAGTTACCACAGCCCTACAAGCAGCTAGAATAAAGTACAGATGGGGATTTCCATTTAAACTCTCCGTGCTGCACAATGGCTCGACCTACACAGTATTTAATATCATTGAAGGTAAAGACCTGCTGGTCAAACTGGGCCTGCTGAATCCAGATCCAACACCCAGACTTCCCTCCACCCCCAGATCATCCCCATTTTGGTCCACACCTGCTTCCAGGAGAAATCAACGTGAACAGAGGAGATTGCGTCAATCATTTCAAGATCAAGCACCTTGACACCCTCCGCTTACGCTCTACTTTTTGCTACAATTATTGCTGATTTGTAATATGTCTTGTTGGAACAACAATACAGCGCGATATTTACACTGAGATGAAGAACAGAAGATATAAAGACATAAACAGAAGAAAAAGAACTTATCTTTAAATAAACTTTTTTTTTTTCTCTCATCCCTGGTCAGACTATATAGGCCTTATGGCTCTTGTCCCCACAATTATTTGTTCCCCCCCCCCCCTTTTTTTTTATATATAATTTTGTCACTGCATTTGCTGCAGTATCTTGCACCTACAATTTTTCTGTATTACTATATGTTAAATATAGATTGGGTCATCCGCCGCTGCTAGATTGTCCCCCTACCCACCCTCTGAGCCAGATTCATCCCCCTTTTGGGGGGGGGTTGAAACACTCGCTCCACTAGGTGGGCTGAGGATCGATGTGTCCTTATTTTTGTATTTTGTGGTCATGTTACTCGTTGTTACATGACCCCCAGGTTTTTTCTGTTCCTTTTTTTTTTTGTTATTTTTGCGAATTTTTCTGCTTACTTTGCATTAAAATTCAGCAAGGCCTTTTCAATAATGTATATGTTTTTGACAGGTATCGTTGAAAATGCTTTGATGATTCTACAATTCATTGGTACACAGTGATTTTTCTTTACATTGTATTGCTTTTGTTCTTAGGCCGCGTACACACACGGGGACTGTTCGCTCAACTTTGTTTGTCAAACAGTTTCAGCGGACAGTCCGCTCAAACTTAGCATGGACGGACTTGCCCACACACGATGAACGAACAGTCCGCTGAAACCGTGCGCGATGACGTGAACGGCACGTACGACGGGACTAGAAAACGGCGTCCTATACACTGCAATGCAACCTTCGGCGTGTAAATCCTTTCTGAGCATGCGCGGAACTTAGTTTGACGAACAAGCCTACACACGAGGGGACTGTTCGCTGAAACAAAGTTTCAGCGGACAGTTTTTCGGAAATTCCGAAAAACTTTGTTCAGCAGACTGTTCGCTGAAACTGTCCGCTGAAAGCCCACACACGAGCGGACTGTCCGCTGAAACACTGTTCAGCGGACAAAGTTGAGCGAACAGTCCCCGCGTGTGTACGCGGCCTTAATGATAATCTTATTAGATACACAATGTCTCTTATTAGATCAAGCCTATATGTAGCCTCACCCCTCCCTTTATCATCTGCCTTAATTCAGGTGATATTCTACTCCAAATTAAGAGATGGGTATAAACATTTTCTCACATAATGTTCAAGGATTCAACTCCCCCAATAAGAGGAAAAAAGCCTTTAGACACTATAAAAGATTGGGGGGTGATATCCTATTACTTCAAGAGACCCACTTCTCAAACTCCAACCATCCCCAATTCTTTGACAAAACTTATAACCAATTTTATTATACTACATTCCCCAATAAGGCAAAGGGTGTGGCTATATTTATATGCAACTCAATAATTTTTTGATTCAGCATTGCCTCTAGCAAAAACAAAGCCAGACTGGCAGATATCAAACGCCTTACCAAAGATTTAGACTATCTCTATAACAAACTTAACCAATCCCCAACACAAGATCTCAATAACCTAATCCACACCAAATGCCATGAACTAAATTCAATCCTTTCAGCTGATGTAGAAAAGTCACTTAGGTTTTCAAAATCCAAATTTATTCTTCATAGTAAATCTCCTACAACCATGTTTGCTAGGAAACTTAATCAAAACTATAAACCAACTCATGTCTATAAGCTCAGAAATCAAAGAGGTAATATAGTTACCCACCCACAAGAGATTCTTGACATTTTTTCAGATTTCTACAAGAACCTCCTATCTGGCCCTCAAACTCACCCATCTAATTCCTCACTTAATTGGCTTGATACTCTACAACTCCCCTCTCTATCTGATCAACAAATAGCCACTTAATCAAACAATTACAGACCTTGAGATCACAAATATAATTAAAACTCTAAAACCTTCTACTGCCCCAGGCCCAGACGGCTTCACCACCTCTTACTATAAAAAATTTGGGTCTATTTTAGCCCCAAATTTAACTAAATGATTCAATCATATACTTCAGGGCAACCATTTTCCAGATGACATGTTATTGGCTAATCTTTCCCTTATTCCCAAAACCCAAAAGGACCGCACCCTACTGCAAAACTATCGGCCTATATCTGTCCTCAATAATGATCTTAAAATATTTGGTAGAATCTTGGCTGACAGATTGGTGGCAGTGGTGTCTCCCTTAATCCACTCCGACCAAACTGGATTTATACCAGGTAGGCAAATTATTGATAATATAAGACTGGTATCTAACATTGTTCAAGGTGCAAATCTTCACTCCAGACAAGTTTGCCTATTGAGCCTTGACATACACAAGGCATTCAACAGCGTAAATTGGACATATCTAAACTACCTCCTTCCTAAATTTGGCCTTTCATACTAATTTATACATGGCTTTAATGCCTTATATCATTCTCCCCAAACAAGAATAAAAATCCCAGGTAACAACTCCTCAAATTTTTTTCCCCTTAGCAGGGGCACCAGACAGGGTTGCCCTCTTTCTCCACTCCTATTTGCCTTGGAAATTGAACTCTTAGCCCATTTTTTTAGGAACAATATAAATATTAAGGGTTATGAAAAAAAATCACAGAGAATTTAAATTAAGTTTGTATGCTGATGATACTCTCTTATTTTTAACAGACCCCCTTCTATCACTACCTAATGTGTTGGATGTTCTCCAAAAATTTCACTCACTCTCTGGTTTGAAAATTAATCTAAACAAATGTTCAGCCCTTTCTATTAATATTCCTTCCATCACAAAGGCTATCCTACAGGAAAAATTTCCCTTTATTTGGTGTCCTATATCCTTCAGATATCTTAGGGTACATATCACCGCCTCATACAACACATTCTACAAACAAAACTTTTCTCACACATTAGCTCCTTATTAAAATTATGGTCTTCATTTCACATCTCATTTATGGGCAAATTGTGTGCCGTTAAGATGACTCTGTTACCGAAACTTCTTTTCTTGAGAGATCAATACTTTCATATGGTCAGGAAAAAAACCCAGATTTAGTTACGCACTAATACATTGACCACAGTCAAGAGGCGGTTTGGGGCTACCTAACATATGGCAGTATTTTTTAGTAGCCAGATTCTCTCAGCTCGCTCAATGGTCAGCACAAATCGACAATGTTCCATGGTTATCCTTTGAACACTCTTCGATCCTCCCATTCTTCCTCCCGGGCCTCTTCAGGACTGACTTAAATTTATATCGTAAATTAATTAAATGCAATATTATAGTTGCACACGCTATACAACTCTGGTCTAAACATAAAGTTAATTTTAAATTAGTTTCAAATCCCCCACCCCTGGTTGCATTCTTGGGTGATCCAAGTCTCCCACAGGCTTATAGTGATTACAACGGTTGCCTATTATGGACCAATAACAAATTAACTTCCCTTAGATCTTTTGCCAAAAATCTGAAATTCCCTTCGTTCAATTACTTTCAAGAACAATATGGTTTCCCGCCTTCCGAACTCCATGGCTACAATCAAATTAAGAGATTCTATGAAGATCACTATTCCCTTACGCTACATCCCCCTTACACGATTTTTTAACAAATCTGTATCAATTACCCTCGTAATAAAGGTATCATCTCATTGTTGTATAGTCATTTAAATGGTATCTCTACTCCAGAGAAATCGGGTCCTATGCTTTAATGGGAATCTGACCTTGACTGCACATTTTCAACCCAAAGTTGGGATGTTATGTATGATAATCTCCGCAAGAGTAATCGTGCCATGTCAATTAGAGAAACTCCTATAACACTTCTAACCAGGTGGTATCTCACCCCCCAGAAACTAAATAACTTCTACCCCACAGTCTCCCCTAACGGCTTTAGGGGCTGTTCCGAACCTGGAACACTGTTGCACATTTTTTGGGGTTGTAAACACCTCAAACCAACTTGGCAAACTGCGAACAATATTATTAACAAAATTTCAGGTCAAACAATTGAGATAACACCTTCTATATGCCTCCTTTTTGCTTCCATTCCCAATACTCCAAAATCCTATATCAGACTTATTCACTCTTTTTTCAGTGCCATTCATTGGATGATTGCTTTTATTGGAAATCTAAAGACCTTATTTGGTCTCAAGTTCTACCCAGAATGGAAACCATCAAACTCACTAAAAGAATCCATCATGCCCTTCAAGATAATATGCATATTTTTTTTTTTTTTTTACAAACAAGATGTTTATTGGGTTGAGGAAAAACAAAAAGAAAAAACTACAGGCACAAAGTACATAATACATACAGTACGTAAATAAAACGGAGTTACATCAAAAAATAAATCATCATTCCGAGTGGGAACAGCTGGTAGCATGAGCCAAACTAATGAAGAGGGTGCAATGTAATAACAAATAACACAGTCCAGTGGATAGGGGGTAAAGCAAAGCACTGAAACAGAGCAGCGCAGGGGGTACAGAGCAACAGTACGGACAGTCTTGGGGGAGATAGGGTAAGGGGGGAGACCAAGGCGGCCGGATCCTCCAGAGGACAACTATATTGGGGATCAAGGATCGACCTCTATGTCATTACAAGTGGCTGCGTTACGTAACCATATATCCCATATCTTCCCATACTTAGCAGGGCAGCCCCTATGTGCATATATTTCCTTCTTATAAGGAAGGACACCATTGACGGTAGCTATCCATTCCTGCACACTCGGGGGTGTCCCTCTCATCCATTTCCTTGCCACCAACAACCTGGCAAGAAATAATACCTCCTGTAGGAAAGTGATATGGGGCTTGTCAAAGTCTGGATCTGGGAATATCCCCAGTAAGCACTGTTTGGGGCACATGGTCAAGGGGGATCCCATCTCATCATGTATAAATTTAACAATATGAGACCAGTAATCATGTATTACCGGGCAAGTCCACAGCATGTGGAAGAAGGTACCGGGCGAGCCATTGCATCTGGGACAACTAGGGTCTTGTAACGGAGTAAACCGAGCCAGGCGGGATGGGGTGATGTAGGCCCTATGAACAATGTACATTTGGGTCAGGCGGTCAGAGAGTTTGGTAGACACCTTTTTGCATGTAGTCAGAGCATCCTCCCACTCCTCATCTTCCAAGTGTCCCACGTCCCCGACCCATCTATCTCTCAACTTGTATGCAGAGGCGGCCGCTACAGGGCGGAGAAGATCATTGTAAAAGAGGGAAATTAGTTTGGAGGGGTCCTGCCCCAGCAGGGTAACTAAAATGCCCGTGCGGTCCAAACTCGGGGGATGATCGCGAAACTGGGTCTGAAGGGCATGCCGGAGCTGGAGAAACCTGAAGAACATATGGTTGGGGATATGGAATTCATCTTTAAGCTGTTGGAAAGATTTAAGAACCTGATTACTGTAAACATCTGAGAGGTACGCCACGCCCTTAGATAACCACAGGCCACAGTCTGGTATCGACAACAGTTCCGGTAATCCCGGATTGTGCCAAAGGGGGGTGTGCGAGTGCATAGCGGGTCGTCCCAGCCTGCGTCCCACCAATTCCCATATCCTGCAGTGGGCATACAGCAGACCCCGGCGATTGCGCAGCGCCTCGGGGTCCATAGGAGTCTTAAATAGCACTTGGTAGGGGTGAGTGTACCCAGCAGACAGGGGTGAGCACACCAGGGTCAGATACCGCTCCTGGTCCAGTTTGTCCAAATGAAAAAAGTGAGAGAGTTGGGCAGCTAGATAATACAGGTTGAAGTCGGGTAACGCTGCGCCGCCCAAGTCGGTGGGACATTTCAATACCTGCCAGGACAGTTTATGTCGGTTCCGCCCCCACACGAAGGAGTTAAGGATCGCTTCAATGTCTTTGAAAGTTCGAAGGGGTAAATATATGGGAGCATGCCAGAGGACATACAAAAACTGAGGAAGTACAATCATTTTTATCAGGTTAATACGGCCCATTATTCCTAGGGGGAGTTTAGCCCATGTTTGCGTTTTGGTTTTAAGGGTCGCAATCAATGGCTCTATATTAAGTTTAGTAAAGTCCGCGGGGGAGCGGGTAATCATAATACCCAGATACTTCAGGGAACTCACCCGAATAAGGGGGGAGGAGGCTTGTTCCGCCGTGGGAGGGCCAAAGTCTATGGGAAGAATTTGGGATTTATCCCAGTTAATTCGTAGCCCCGAGTATTCCCCGAATACACTAATGGTGTCCAGGGCTGCCTTCAGAGATGGGCCAGAGTCTGCGAGGTACAGCAACATGTCGTCAGCGTAGAGACTAAGCTTGTCATGCAGCCGACCATGTCGCAGTCCCCCTATTCCGGGGTGCGCACGCAACGCGGAGGCGAGGGGCTCCACCGCGATCGCATACAGGAGGGGCGATAATGGGCACCCCTGACGCGTCCCCCTGAACAGGGGGAAGGCCTCCGAGACCCTACCATTAACGAGAACCCTAGCAGTAGGGCTCTGATACAACAGGCGTATCCAATTGGTAAATTTGGGCCCAAAACCGAATCTCCCAAGGCAGCCCCATAGGTACCTCCACTCCACGGAGTCGAACGCCTTGGCGGCGTCCAACGACACCACCACCCTGGATCCCATTTGATCGTGGGTAGCCTGCAGGTGCATATGGAGTCTACGGAGGTTATGTGCAGTGTTGTAGGAGGGCATGAACCCTGTCTGGTCCGGGTGGATAAGGTTCAGAATCACCCCGTTTAGCCGAAGAGCCAGAATTTTGGCGAGGATTTTTATATCCAATTGGAGGAGAGATATCGGGCGATAATTTTCCGGAAACTCAGGGTTTTTACCGGGTTTAGGTATCAGTACGATATACGCCTCGCGCATGGTCTGTGGTAAGACACCAGTGGAGTAGATGTGAGAGAATAATTCCTGCAGTCTAGGGAGAAGTGTCTCCCGGTAGGTAGTGTAAAATTCAAGGGGCAGGCCGTCCGAGCCAGGGGCCTTAGAGGGCTTGATGTGAGATATGGCATCGGATATATCATCTTCAGTAATGGGGGCGTCTAGCAGTTCCACTTGGGGTCCGGTCAAGGCGGGTAATTCTATACCGGCCAGGAACGTGTCAATGTCATCCTGGGATTTGTCATTGGTAGAGGAGTATAGGGATGCAAAAAAGGAGCGGAACTCCCCCGCCACCGCGTCGGGATCTGTAATCAGGTCACCCGTCTGGGAGCGAAGGGAGACCACCGTCGGTGGCCTGTGGTCCAGGTGTGCCAAATAAGCCAGTAGCCGGCCCACCCGTTCCCCAAATTCATACACTCTCTGCTTATTATAAAAAATCTTCCGTTCAGCTTTCTCAAATAAAAGATTGTTCACAATACGGGTCTACAATTTTAGCTTATCGGCATGGAGGGGGGAGGGGTCGTTAGAAAACTCCAGCTCAGCCGCCGTCAGAGCCTGTTCCTCCTGGTGAACCGCTTGGGAGGAGGCCCTCCTGTATCTGGCTATGTGGCGGGCTAAGGTCATACGGGCATGATATTTAAATGCGTCCCACACAATCCCAAAAGGGGCCGAGCCCATATTGGCCTGGAAAAACACATCCCACTCACCACCCGCCCCCTCCAAATCAGGGACCACTGTCAACCAAAAGGGATTGAGTCTCCAACTATATGTTGAGGGTGGGGAAGCAATAGAAAGCTCGACCCAGTAGGGCGAGTGGTCCGAGAGCACCCGGGGACAGAAACCCACCCCCCCAGCAAGGGAAGAAGGGACCGGGAGATAAGGATAAGGTCAATGCGAGACATACTATCGTACGTTGCGGAGAAACAAGAAAAAACCTTCTCAGTTGGGTGACAATGCCTCCAAGTGTCTACCAGGGACAGCTCAGCAAGGAATTTCCCAAAACGGGTGCCCGAGTGTGCAGACGGGGTCGACGGGACTGCCCGCAACCTATCCAACTCCCTGTCCATCACATTGTTAAAATCCCCCAGCCAAATAACTGGTATGGTGGGGAATTGAGCCATAAACGCCAGCCCCTCAGTGAGGACAGTAAATTGGAAAGGCGGCGGTATGTATATCGCCAATATCAGCATCTCCAGACCACCCGCCCTAGCGTGTAAGAAAAGGAACCGGCCCTGTGGATCAGACTTAATAGTGAGCAAAGAAAACTGAACGGTCTTGGCCACCAACACCGCAATCCCTCTACAATTATTGGTGTACGGTGCCTGGTATACCCAGCCCACCCACGGTTTTTTGAGGGAGAGCATCAGCTGGCCAGTCAGGTGCGTCTCAACTAGTACCATCAAGTCAGCCTTTTGCGCCTTCAGAAACGACAAGACTGCATTACGTTTGGGCTTGGCCCTAAGTCCCCTCACATTCCAGGTTAAACATTTCAGGACAGACATTTGCAAATACGAACATAGGTAACATGCCACCCCATCCCCCCGCCACCCCCCATCCCCCGCAGCCATCCCCAGAGAAAGACCCGGGGCCCTCCCGCGACTGCGACACAGGGCACCCCTCCCATATATCCACATCCAGCATCCCACACAAAATAATAGATAGAAAACCATTGGTAACAGATCACATTGTACTTTTGAGCACCAATAAAACAAAGTAGAAAAAACGTGCAAAACAGGTAACAGAACAGAAACTGGAATTGTAAGTCACTGTCCGGCTCGGGACACCAGCGCCCCCCAACTACAATCGGGGTGAGCCGCCAGGTCCGAGCAGTCCAGGGAAACATTGCTTGCGCTCTACGAGGAGCAGAACTAAAAAAAGGGGTACAATAAGCAGGGCCAAAAACTGCACCCTCGCCTAGGGGGGCGATTCGTCACTGCAAAACAGACAGCAGCACAGGGAGGGTGGCCTCCAAGCCAGGGACTCCAGGATGTTGCAGGATCAATGCACAGGAGAATGAAGAACATTGAGTCCAAGTCACGGATGCCACGGTGGGTATTAGCTTGCCAAGCAGGTGAGCGGGGGGGAGAAAACACACAAGGGGGAAATAGCCGCAATATTATGCTGAAGAAAAAGCCAATAAAAGACAAAAGGGTAAAAAGAAAAGGGGGGGGGGAAACCACAATTCACTGGTGGCGAGAGCAGAGGCACCTGATTGATGTATAAACGCATTGTTCAGCGTAGGAAGGGGTCCCGAAGGTCGCCAGGAAAACGTGCCACAGAATCAGGGTTGGTCTCGTGCCCGTTCCACTCCCCTCTCAAGCCAGGCAAACACCGCTTCTGGTGTGTCAAAAAAATGTGTCTTGCCCTCCCCCACGACCCGGAGTCGAGCGGGAAAGAGCATTGCATATGAATAGTGGCGGATGCGCAACTGTCGCTTGGCCTCCGTAAATTGTGCCCTCTTCTTCTGCACCTCAGCGGAGAAGTCAGGGAAGACACGAATTTCACCATTTTGGAATGGTATGTTCCCCTTCAATCTAGTAAGGCGAAGGACCGCGTTCCGGTCACGAAAATTCAACATCTTCGCAATAAACGTACGTGGAGGTGCGCCCTGGGGAGGCGTTCGTCCCGCCAGTCTGTGAGCCCTCTCCACCACGAACGACGAGGAGAATTCGGTCCGTCCGTCCGAACGTACGGGACAGAAGGTCTTCCAGGAACGAAGCGGGATCCGACCCTTCCGCACCTTCCGGCAAGCCCACGAACCGAAGGTTACACCGACGAAGACGATTCTCCATGTCGTCTTGCTTGGACAGGACCATGGTGAGTTGGTGTTGTAGTCGTTCGGTGGTAGCTTGAAACGGTCGGATGTCGTCCTCCACCTGGGATATGCGGACTTCCGTTTCCGCGACGCGGTCTCTAAGCTTCTGCATGTCTTGGCGGATCAGGGAGACATCGACCTTCACCTCTTCGATCTTGCAGGTCAGGGTGCTCTTACAGTCGGAGATGGCTTCCAGTACTCGGGCAGTATCGGCAGCCGCCGAACCTTCCGCGGGAGGCGCGCCGGCGCCATGTTCTTCTAGGCCTCCCGCCTCACTGTGGCGGTATTTGGCCAGCTTGGCAGCCGAATCAGTCGCCCTCTTCGGCGGTGACATGTTCCCCCGCAGATCGCACACAAGGTGAGGCAAAATAAGAATGTTGTAGTCCCCAGGATGAGTTAGAACGGAGTTTAGGCAAGCGGAGCTCCCTTGAAACACTCCCTACACCATGCTGGTTCAGGCCACGCCCCAATATGCATATTTTTAATAAAAAATGGTCACACTGGGACCCCTCCTAATTTTCCTGACCTTTTTTATATAGTTTTTCTCACTTTGCTCTTGATTGGAAATACAGCTTTGAATGCATCCATTGACTTTACCATTTCTAATCTGTAATACTTTGTATGACTACACTTTTTGTAACAAAGTAACCATTGTGTACCAATTTTGTCTGTCAAGATTTTAATAAAACTTTTGTAAACAAAATAGAATACCACCTTTCATCCACCCACTTCTAATGATAGGCATACATGCACCATTTTTCTTTTAACTGTGGTGGTGAAATCACCTCCTACATCACTGGAGTCACTGATTTACGTATCGTGGGAGCAAACGCTGTTGCTGTCAAGATAAATAAATCAGTGCTGTAGCTGAATGGCCTACTTGCTAAGAAAATGACGGTAACAATAAAAAAGTAACATTACAGTATAACAGTAAGCCCTTGTACACACGATCGGAGATTCCGACAGAATGTGTCCTATCGGACCATTTTGTCGGACAATCCGACTGTGTGTGGTATGCATTGGACTGTTTCCGTCAGAATATCAGTCGGACCCAATTTTCCAACTTGTTGGAAATATTTTCCGACAAACTGGTCCGATCGGACATACTCCGATCATGTGTAGAGAATTTTGATGGGACAAAGTGCCACACATGCTCAGATCAAATTCCTACATCAAAGCTATTGGCTACTAGCATGAACGTAGTCCCGTCGTAACGAAATAACGTCATCACGTTCTGAACGATCGGATTTTCCGACAACTTGGTCCGACCGTGTGTATGCAACAGTTTCAGACACAATCCGTCTGACAAAATCCAACGGATTTGGTTGGCAGAATGTCCGACCGTGTGTACAAGGGCTAAGACTTACCATACCTGAAAAGCAAATACAATAAAATATAGTCAAAATAAAACATTTCTTAATGCAACCTGTTCCTAAAAAATATATGCCGAAGCATGGGGGCAATCCGCCCCTAATGTTAGGAGCAAAGCGTTTCCCCACCCCTGCCCCCATGCTTCGGGATATTTTTTTTTTTTTTTTTAACTGTGGTGGTGAAATCACCTCCTACAGCGCTGGGGTCACGGCTTTATATATCTTAGGAGCAAACGCTGTTGCTGTCAGAATAAATAAACCCATGCTGCAGCTGAATGACGTACCTGCTAAGCAAATGGTGGTTAACAATAACAGTATAACAGTAAGCCCTTGTACACACGGTTGGAGAATCCGTCGGAATGTGTCCTATCGGACCGTGTTGTCGGATAATCTGACTGTGTGTGGTATGCGTCGGACTGATTCCGTCGGAATATCCGTTGGACCCAATTTTCCAACTTGTTGGAAATATTTTCTGACCAACTGGTTCGATCGGACATACTCCGATCATGTGTAGAGAATTTTGATCGGACCAAGTGCCACGCATGCTCAGATCAAATTCCTACATCAAAGCTATTGGCTACTAGCCTTAACATAGTCCCATCGTAACGAAATTACGTCATCACGTTCTGAATGATCAGATTTTTAGACAACTTAGTCCGACCGTGTTTGCGCAACAGTTTCGGACAAGATCCGACGGACAAAATCCGACGGATTTGGTTGTCGAAATCTCCAACTGTGTGTACAGGGGCTAAGACTTACCATTTGCACAAGAAATAACTGTACTAATTTGAATTGCGTTTTTTTTTAATGAACAATTACCACTATATGCCTAACATCATCTAGTAGTGACACTGGTGTGTGGCTCTGCACATATTCTCTGGCTATTTATTCATTTTTATATTTAATATTTTCTTCCTTTATGACACAGAGGATTCATATTATAGTGTAATATATTCACTTATTGTCTGTTATAATTAGGGACATCAGTGATTATTTAATTCAACACGTATTTATCAATTTTTTATATATGTATTTATGCTGGGGTTTGGATGTGGATTACATATATTTATTTTATATTTTTTTTATTTATATCTTATTTCTTATAGATTATATTTTTATTTTATTTATTTATTTATAATATTTTTATAATTAATTTCTAATCAAGGGATTTTACCCCCCTTTTTTTCCTACCTGTTTAGCACCTTTTAATTAGCACATTGCACTTGGATGCTGTTTTGGCTAGATTATATGGCTGGATATTTTTTTCTTCTTGGGATGATTTTATCTAACACACATTCTTATTGATTGCACTCACTTTTTTTTGATATTTTATATATTTAGCACTTTGCCTTTGGAATATAGCGCAGCACTAGTTACTGTGATACACTCATTTTTGGTTGGCTGGCCTGTTCTGAGTGCTTGCAGCTGTTTTTATGATTTTTATTTAATTTATCTTTGGGTTGAATATTTTTTCCTATTCATTTCTTGTGCTTAAGTAAGTTTTATACCAGAAGTATGATATGAAACCATGTTGCTATCCAACAACCGCATTCTGTGGACGTGCGCATGACGCTGAAGGCATGTGCCCATCCACCAATGGGGGAGCCAATCCGTGGGTCCGACGAACTCGATGTCCACCGGCCACCCACAATCGTTCCCCACAGAGACAGAACAGGGATTTTAATATGTAAATAAGGCAGATCTCCGTTCTAACAGGGAATCACATGGGATCACATGCTATGCAGGAAGACGGATCTGTGTGTTGTCCCAAGCAGCCCACCCCCCATACAGTTAGTAAGCACATTGAGGGAACACTGTTAACCCTTTGATCGCCCCTGATGTTAACCCCCTTCCCTGCCAGTGCCATTAGTACAATGTCAGTGCATATTTTTAGCACTGATCACTAGAGATGGCCTTGCGGTTCGCCCGGCGGTTGGTTCGTGGCAAAGTTTGCTCGTTCGCGATTCGCCAAACTGGCGGAATTCTGCCGCTGTTCGCGCCGGCCATATTTGTTTGCATTGTGAAGAACTTTGTCCCATGATGACACATCCATCATGGGGTACAGGACAGCCAATTGAGACATTTCAGCACATGGACATTCCCCCTACCTTATAAATAGACCTGATCTGGCGGCCATTTTACATTCTGTCTTTTCAGTGTAGGGAGAGGTTGCTGTGTGGAGCAGGGTCAGACTTTAGTGACACAAATCGCTAGCTATTAGGTCCACAAAAGTCCTTTTAAGGACTGGTATAGGTGTACAGTATATAGGGTTCTGGTGCACTGCTGCTGACTGCTGTGCTGGTGATTGCTGAGTGCACTGCTGACCGATTTTGCAGCTGTCTTTTGTTAGTGTAGGGACAGGACGCTGTGTGGAGCAGGGACAGTCAGTTTAATCACTAGCTATTACTATTAGGTCCACAAAGGTCCTTTTAAGGACTGGTATAGGTGTATAGTATATAGGGTTCTGCTACACTGCTGTGCTGCTGATTGCTGAGTGCACTGCTGACCAATTCTGCAGCTGTCTTTTGTCAGTGTAGGGACAGGATGCTGTGTGGAGCAGGGACAGTCAGTTTAATCACTAGCTATTACTATTAGGTCCACAAAGGTCCTTTTAAGGACTGGTATAGGTGTACAGTATATAGGGTTGTACACGTATAATATACTTTCTTTCAAATATACAAAGTATATTATGGTGCACTGCTGACTGCTGTGCTGCCCGATTCTGCAGCTGTCTTTTATCAGTGTAGGGACTGAGGGACAGTTTGGTGTTCTGAGCAGGGACAGTCTGCAAATCACTAGCTACTAGGTCCACAAAGGTCCTTTATATAGAGAGCATATTATAGTACACTGCATGCAGTGCTACTGACCAATTCTGCAGCTGTCGTTTCTCAGTGTAAGGAGGGACAGTTTGGTTTTTGGAGTCAGGACAGTCTGCAATTCACTAGCTACTCGCTAGCTACTATTAGGTCCACAAAGGTCCTTTTAAGGACTGGTATAGGTGTACTATTTGGTGTGCAGTATATAGTAGTGTAATACACGTATAAAATACTTGCACATATAGAAAGCATAGTATAGTGCATTTCCAATGTGCAGAATTGTGACTGCTGAGCGGTTCAGCAGCGATACTACAAAGAGTGACAAACGCAATTAAAAAAAAGTATTATAACTGGTGTGATAGACCAGTGGCCCCAAAAAACGACAGATTGAAGAGGGGTGTTATATACCTTCTTCCACATACATACTGCACTTCTCTAGAGACTTTTGTCACAGGGTCATTTAAAAAATGACAGGCAGAGGGGGAGGCAGGCCCTACTGCACGGGTGGTAGGGGTAGGGCAGGAGCAACAGACTTGAGCCAAAGTGGCAAATTGCAGAAGGTGCGTGCGATTACGTCAAAGTACGCACCAGACTTGGTTGAGTGGCTCACTCAGCCTTACTCTTTTGCACCCTCCTCATCCTCTCAATCTGCACCCTCTTCTTCACTCTCTGCTGTGTGCACCCCCAAAGACACTATCACCAACACCACTACCACCATATACCTTCCGCTTGAGTCACAGGAATTATTTTCCGATCCATCACAAGACATTGCCGATGCGCAGCCACTCTTGGCATTGGATCAGGAAGAGGAGGTAGCAACAATCACCACTCAGCAGGCTGACGACAGTACCCAGATCAGCCCAAGGAGGAGGTTGGTCCCCGGTGTTGCTGCCTACTCCGAGATCTCTAATTATAGTGGTGGGGAAGGTGACGTCGATGACGTGTCTAGTGATGTCACGTGGGTGCCCACAAGAGAGGAAGAGGGGAGTTCAGAGGGAGATATGGACCAGCAGATAGGGAGAAGAAGCAGGCAGAACTTAGATTGCACAGGAGGGACAAAGCAGACTGCTAATGTATCAGGAGCGAGGCATCAACCATGTACGGTCACATCTGGCACTCCCAGGATGCCAGCACATGGCTCCGCAGTGTGGGCTTTTTTTAACGTGTTCGCTGTTGACAATAGTGTTGCCATCTGCAGCCTTTGCAGTCAGCGCATAAGTCGCGGTAAGCCCAACACTCACCTAGGGACGACCGCCTTAAGAAGGGACATGAGCTGCCATCACTGAGCCCAGTGGGAGCAACGGAACCCACAAAGCCACACTCCAGGCTCTCACCGTCCAGCCTCATCTTCTTCTTCTCCTTCTCCTCTCTCCTCACAATTGTCCTCCACTCCACCTTCCATCGTGCCATCCTCACGTTTTTCTGGAAAAAGGCAGGCTTCCGTGGGCCAAATGTTGGGCCTTTTTGAAAATTTGTGGCCATTGGAACACCACAATGGAAGGTCCCAGGAAGGAGGTATTTTTCACAGAAGGGCATCCCAGAGCTATATGGCCATGTTCAGCGGCAAGTGAATGTATCTCTGGCACACAGTGTCGGTGCCAAGATACATCTGACCACAGACACGTGGTCTAGCAAACAGGGTAGCTATATAACTTTTACTGCCCACTGGGTGAACTTTCTGACGGCCGTCAAGCATGTAACCCATGGCACCTGTGTAGATTTGGTTTTACCGCCATGGATTGCATGCAGGCCTGCCTCTTCTCCTCCTCCTCCATCCTCCTCCCTCTCCTCCCCAGCTGACTCCTCCTTTTCCGCTGCTAGCGTCTCTTCCGCTGCGCCGCCCAAGCTCCCCAGAACATATTCGACATGCCAGGTGAGACTTTACCATGCTGTGCTGTGTCTGTTGTGCCTGGAAGCCAAGAGCCACACTGGCCCTGCACTCCTTTCAGCTTTGCGTTCACAGGCAGATCAGTGGCTAACACCGCTCAATTTGACAGTTGGTAAAGTGGTGTGTGACAACGGTGCCAATCTGCTTAGCGCATTGAAACAGGGCAAAATTACGCACGTGCCATGCATGGCACACGTCTTAAACTTGGTCGTGCAGCAATTCGTTGTCAAATACCCTGGGGTCCAGGACATCTTGCAGCAGGCAAGGAAAATCTCGGCCCATTTCAGAAGATCTTACGCGGTCATGGCTCGCCTTCCTGACATTCAGCGGGGACACAATCTGCCGGTCAGACGTCTTATTTTCGATTGCCCGACGCGATGGAACTCAACCTTCTATATGCTTGATAGGCTGCTTCAGCAGAAACGTGCAGTTAATGACTACCTGTATGAACTCTGCGGCAGAATAGGTTCTGGGGAGCTTGTTTTTTTTCACCGCGCCAGTAGCTGCTCATGCATGATGCATGCAGACTTCTGCAGCCATTTGATGAGATCACCAAACTGGTCAGTCGCAGCCATGGTGCCATCAGTGACATCGTACCTTATGCCTTCTTTATGGAGCGTGCATTGCATTGTGTCATTGATCAAGCCGTGGAGGAGCAGGAGCAGGAAGATGAGGAAGTCGCAATGCTGGATGAATTCCCAGGGGGGGGGGGGGGGGCTACTCTGAGACAAGTCAACAACAGGAGTCTGAAGAGGAGTCAGAGGAGGATGGTGCCGGGACGGATGAGGAGGAGCAAGAGCATGCTTGAAACCTTTCTGGGATCCCTGTTGTTGTGCGTGGATGGGAAGAGGAGAAAGAGGTGGACAACATTATCCTGGATGATGAGCAGGAGCCAGGCTACCACACCGCTTCCAGTTTAGTGCAAATGGGGGCTTTCATGCTCCAGTGTTTTAACAGGGACCCCCGTATAAAAAGCATAAAGGTCAAGGACCAGTACTGGGTGGCAACGTACTTAGACCCCCGGTACAAACACAAAATGGCGGAAATGTTACCACCATCACAGAGGGCTGTCAGAATGGAGCACGTACAGACCTTGCTTCGACAACTGCTGCATTCTGCTTTTGCATGCGCTGGCAGAGGAGAAATTCCCACTCCCAGAGAAAGAGTTGCGGATACCAATCCAACAGCGCCTGCAAGAAGAGGGCGGTTTGAAGATGTGTTGGTGACTTCTGATATGAGGTCATTCTTTCAGCCGACCCATCGACAGGTGTCATCCGGATCCAGCATCAGGGAACCCCTAGACCAACAGGTGTCCGACTATATCGGGTTCAAGGCCAATGTGGACGCTCTGAGGAGTGATGAACCTCTGGACTACTGGGTGGGCAAGTTTGACCTCTGGCCAGTGCTTACCCAATTTGCAATGGAACTGTTGGCTTGCCCCTCGTCCAGTGTCCTGTCCAAAAGAACGTTCAACGCAGCAGGGGGGATCGTGACCGATAAGCGCACTCACCTAGCTCACGACAGTGTTGACTACCTGACATTTATAAAAATTTATGAGGCATGGATCTCAGAGGAATTCAACACATGTGACCAGTAGACCATGTATATGCATAACTCTCTAAACGATTTATTTAATCGAGCACACGGACCTTTTTTGGTTCACTTCCTTGTACAAAAAAAGCACAACCTCCTGTTTGAAGAGGTTGAGCAGTGTCATATTTTTGGGTCCGCAAGCGAGTTGCTGGTATCAGTGCTGCTGTCAGTGCTCTCTATCTTGGTGCTAGTGTCAGTGCTCTCTATCACGGTGCTGGTGTGGTGTCAGTGCTCTCTATCATGGTGCTGGTGTGGTGTCAGTGCTCTCTATCTCGGTACTGGTGTGGTCTCAGTGCTCTCTATCTCGGTACTGGTGTGGTCTCAGTGCCCTCTGTCTCGGTGCTGGTGTGGTCTAAGTGACCTCTGTCTCGGTGCTGGTGTGGTCTCAGTGCCCTCTATCTCGCTGCTGGTGTGGTCTCAGTGCTCTCTATCACGGTGCTGGTGTAGTGTCAGTGCTATCTATCACGGTGCTGGTGTGGTGCCAGTGCTCTCTATCACGGTGCTGGTGTGGTGTCAGTGCTCTCTATCTTGGTGCTGGTGTGGTCTCAGTGCTCTCTATCTTGGTGCTGGTGTGGTCTCAGTGCCCTCTATCTCGGTGCTAGTGTGGTCTCAGTGATCTCTATAATGGTGTTGGTGTCAGTGCTCTCTATCACGGTGCTGGTGTCAGTACTCTCTATCACGGTGCTGGTGTGGTGTCAGTGCTCTCTATCTCGGTGCTGGTGTCAGTGCTCTGTATCACGGTGCTGGTGTCAGTGCTCTGTATCACGGTGCTGGTGTCAGTGCTCTGTATCACGGTGCTGGTGTCAGTGCTCTCTATCTCGGTGCTGGTGTCAGTGCTCAGTCTCTATCGCGGTGCTGATTTCAGTGAAGGAGATAGCAGCGGAGAAGCCAGTCAGCAGGCAGTGCCAGCACCATGGCTGAGGATCAGCACTGGACTGGCACCTCCGGACCACCACAGTGGAGCCCTGCATAGGTGGGGGTAAGGGTCGGGCACTCTTGAATTGTCAAAATTTCACAGATAAAAAAAGAATGCTTGTCGTTGCCGATCCCAGATTCACTTAAAACTTTTGTAATGTCAGTGTCCATATTGTGGGACTATGTGTGCACAGCTAATAAGTATTTTGTGGCTGAAAATATGACCTAGAGGTTTTTAAGGTTCGCCTGCCATTAAAGTCAATGGGGTCCGCCGCAAACTATGTGGTTCACAAACTTTTGGCCGCATTCGCGGTTTGCGAAACGTCCCGTCGGAAGTTCGTCCATCACGACTGATCACTGTAATAATGTCACTGCATCCCAAAAAAGTGTCAAAAAGTCAGTTAGGTATCACTAAAATTTACCATTACTAGTAAAAAAAAAATAATAATAAAAATGCCATAAATCTATCCCCTATTTTGTAGATGCTATAACTTTTGCGCAAACCAATCAATATATGATTGCCTTTTTTTCTTTTTTATCAAAAACGTAGCAGAATACATATTGGCCTAAATTGATGAAGAAATTAGATTTTTACATTTTTTTTATTGGGTATGTTTTATAGCAAAAAATAAAAAATATATTTTTTTGTCAAAACTGTCAGTCTTTTTTTGTTATATAGCGCAAAAAATTAAAATGCAGAGGTCATCAAATATCACCAAAAGAAAGCTCTATTTGTGGGAAAAAAAGGACATACATTACACAGAGCACACACTATATAGAGAGCACACAGTATACACAGAGCACACACTATATACAGACGGACAGTATACAAAGAGCGTACACTATTTACAGAGCGACAGATCACACAGCCAACAGTTCAGCACCTGCTCAGATCTTCATCCAGTTTTTTTTTTCTTAGTGGGTAAGCGGTGGCAAGGAAGAAGACCGCTCAGGGAGAAGACAGCACCAGGAAGAGACAGTGGTGGGAGAAGATGGTGGCGGGAGGTAGTGGGAGCCATTGAAAGGGAAAACATTAATGGTATAGTATAGAATTTATTTCATAAGGAATAGAATTAATTCATTATAGCCCCAGTCTTCATAACCTCTCTGGTACATAGTGGGTTTGATAGCCGCTAGTCCCTTATCATGGGGGGTAGAGCTATAGAAAGCTTTAACATCTATGGTGACAAGATAGGCATTTTCTGGGATGATTAGATTGTCAATAATTTGGAGAAAGTGAATAGCATCTTTGATATAAGATTGTAAACTTGTCACATGTGGTCTAAGATGCTCATTGACTAAGTTAACTATCGTTTTCACTGATCGCTCTCCTTCCTGATATGATAGGTCTACTAGGGGGGTTAAGGACATCTTTGTGGATTTTGGGGATGGCATAAAATGTAGAGACAATGGGAAAGTTTGTCCTGATAAAACTCCAGGTGGTTTTATTGATGGTATTATTTAGATATGCCAGGTCAATTAGTTGGGAATAGCCTTTGTTAAATTTCTCCACTATATTAGTCGTGTTTTTACGATACCAGTCTTTTTAAAAATTGTATTGCACATGGCTAATATTAACCATCAGGACAATATTTCCTCCCTTGTCAGCTGGTTTGATGGTGATTGAATGATTATTGAGTGAAGTTGTTTTAGAACCTGCCTTTCCCGATCATTGATGTTAGTAGGAGTAAGAAAGTGTATACATAATTTATCAAGTTCCCCATGTACATGTTTCAAAAAAGCAGAAATGTTGGGGTTAGAATTGGGGGCTGGGAACTTGCCAGATTTCTTCTTTAATTTGGATCCAACAGGAATCTCTCGGTCTGAGCCAGCAGGGCCGCTGATAAGCCAGTACAACTGACCCTGTTGTACCGGGCCCGGCCAGCAGGGGGGGCCCGAGCAATCTTAACAGCATTTAGAATAATAAAAAAAAAAGTCTGACTGCACAGGGCTGACCGAGGGAGGAGGAGAGCTTCACCCCAGGAGCCTGGATATCACCAACGCTTAGATAACACAGGGATTTATGGATGAGAGGATGTATTCCTATCAGCACCCAAGCCTCCATCCCCCCTCCTCGGGAAGGACAGAACACCGGAGCTCTCCTCAAGGCAAGATAACAGGTGACAGATTGCATTCTGCTCCTGTGATCACCATTGTTCTGCCTCTGTACAAATCTGTGCTGTAAACTTACCCTGTACCTCAGCAGGACAGGTCTGGTGGAAGTGAAAGCTAAATTCATGAATATGTTAGGAAAATAATGGGACTTTTCAGGTACTACACACAGATGCATTTCACAAAATCCTTCTTTTAATATATGTGTATGTTGAATATATTTATATAGCACCTGAAAAGTCCCAGTATATTCCTAACATATTCATAAAGTTGAGTATTAACAGCAAAGAAAGTGTATACATATATATAATACAGCCCATCTCCAGGAAATGAAATAAAGTCCAATCTTGCAGTGTGTGTGTGTGTGTGTGTGTGTATGCATATAGACTCTTTCACTTACCTATTTCTATGCTCCAGCCAGCCGCAGAGCCCTCTTCCTCCACCAAACCTCAGCCTCTTCATATCGCAAGGGGGCTGAAGTGTGAGCAACTGGGCATAGTCAGTAAAACATACACAGGCGCTGTAGGGAACCATTCAGCGCTGGAAGAAGCTAGCTAAAGCAAGAAATTGGATAAAGCTGGGTACACACACATCAAAATTCAGTTTAGCAGTAATGAGCCAAATTTTGATCTATGTGTAGCCCTCCGTGTTAGAAGCCAATCATTATACCACCTTAGTATATTCATATGCCATCCCACATACTGACTCCTACCACCTTTGATCACTTCAAATCACTGAAGTGGTCATTGTGGTTAGAGTGTTCCTTTAATATCTCTCAAAAAAAAAAAGAAAGAAGGAGGGCATGTTTTGACTTTGTGAAAAGGCATGTGGGAGAGTGTATACTGATTCCATTTCATTTGATCATGCTCTAGTTGTGTTAAATTGGTGAGGGAGGGGGGGTGCTGTCTGTGTACCCTAGCCTCTCGGTATAGGAGCGGGGCCAGGGATGGGGCTAAACGGGGCCCCATCAGGTAGGCTGTACGGGGCCCCATGATTTCTATCAGCAGCCCTGTGAGCCAGTATTAGCTTCTTCCAAACAGAGAGAAGTTTGGGAAGATCTAAACAATCAATGAGATCAGTAGTATCACTCTCCTCCAAAAGGGAGATGAGTTGGTATAATGCTTTATTATCATTAGGAGTAAGAATCAACTTACGCACAAAAAGTTGGAGATCCTTGACCAATTCAAATTTGTCAAGGTTTTCATTGGGGCAAAAGCTGCTTCATCATCAGAAAGTATGTAAGAAGAAAGATTAACTATATTCAGATCTTGTGCTAATGGCTTATTGTCCGAAATAGATGTAGGATATTCAGTCCCACATTCGTGATTTACGATACATGTGTTGACATTGTGTTGGCTAAAAGTGCTTCTACAAAAAAAAAGGATCTGTATTGTGCATTCCTTGTGAAATTTGTGATATGGTGTTCGGATATAGAGCTCACACCCTGGGGTTGTGTATGTGTAGAAGAAGAACCCATTACCAATGTTGGTGCAATACTTGATACCATAGATGAAGGTGAAGAGCAAGTGTTGAGGCTTTGAGATTTGAAGATGTGAAGTTGTGTCCAAACTCGGCTTCTTGGCTGTTTCTCCTTGAGAAAAGTTGCCATTGTTTTGCAGTGTAGTGCGCTGTGCCTTTTTTCTTTTCGAAAACCCCTGTGAAGAAACAGAGGATAACCTGGAAGAGGATTGTAAGATCGCTGAATAGTGTTCCTTCCTATGAGCAAATCTGTTTTTGTAGTGTTGGTTTTGATTCCAGCTATATGCTTTGCTTCTTGAAATGCATTTCTTTGCCTCATTCATTCCCAAGGGGGAGAGACATTGAGGAGGGGGTACTGTCAGGGCTGGGCTACTGCTATTTACTAGCTGTTCTTTCTTTCAGTGCACAGAGGTTGCTCATCTTTTGGTTAATTACCAGCCATTCATTGTTTGTACAGTGACGCACCTGGTTACCATTATGTGCCTCATTAGTGCAGCCTACAGTCAGCCTTTTAAACAGTTTTGCTTATTCGCTCCATGCCCTCGCGTGATCAACATCTCCAGTGTGTTCCTGTGTATGACTTGGCCTGGCTGACTTCTCTTCTGATTTCTTCTCCTGATTTTTGGCTCTTCAGAAAGCTGACTTCTGGTTCCCTGATCCTGGTTCATCTGATTACCTGCTCTGGCTTCTAAACCCTGGCTTCTGTTTTCGACTACGTTCCTGAACTGTTATTTTTGTTATTACATTAAGGGTGTGATTTTAACTGCATTTTCTGTCTCTGCCTGGTTTGTAGTTCCTGACCTTGGGTCCTTAAAGTTCTCTATTTGAAGCTAAATTTTCTCTATTGTTGGAGGATGCAAATAGCAGATAGGCAGCTGCTTGGAAGCTGCTTAAAACCATTGAAAAGTCAGTTCTTGTGTGATAAACCATTTGCTCTATGCTAAAAACAGGATTTTTTTTTACAGCTTACCTGTAAAATCCTTTTCACAGAGCCATAGTAGTTACTATGCGGGTTATAGGCCACCTTCAGGTGATGGATACTGGCACACCCTAAGACAAAAAAGCGCACTCCTTATATAACCCCTCCCACTACTGGGAGTACCTCAGTTTTGTACAATACACGTGTATAACCAAGAAGGGAGGGACCTCTGTGTCCCGTGATGCACTTCAAAGAAAAGGATTTTACAGGTAAGCTGTTATAAAGATACTGTTTTCTTATCCTACATCACGGGACACAGAGCCATAGTAGTTACTATGTGGGATGTCCCATAGCAATGGCAACTGAAGGGAGGGAGAAGCAACAAAAAGTAGGGCATGAAGAGATAAGAGGAGTCATACTGCAGCCTGCATTACACTGCACCCAAAGGCAATATCCTCTTAACCTTTTACATTAATTTGATATAATCTGGTAAATGTATGGACTGAAGACCAAGTAGTGACCTTTCTTCCACAGACCAAGGTTCTGGAAAAAAAGAAGGTACAAAAATATCCTCATTTAAATGATAACCTGTCACTACCTTTGGTAGGAATCTAGAATGTGGCCCCAATACCACTTTATCCTTATGAATAATCAAATATGACTCTCTACAAGAAAGAGCCGCCAACTCCGATACTCTTCTAGCAGGGGATATGGCAAACAAAAAAATTATTTTCTTCATCAAGAGGACCAAGGTAATATCCCGTATAGACTCAAAAGGCTGTTTTTGTAAAGCCGACAGTACTAAATTCAAATCCCAATGGTTCAGGGGTCTCCTGACTGGAGGATTAATCCGTGTTACCCCCCAAATAAAGTTACGAACCAGAGAGTGAGAAGCAAGAGGTTGTTGAAAAAATACCAATAAGGCCGAGACCTCGCCTTTGATAGTACTCAGGGCCAGCTTCATCTCCAATCCCATCTGTAGGAATTCCAGGATCCTACCTATGATATTTTCCTGGGGTGCCAACCCCTGTATTCACACCAGGAGACATACCCCTTCCAGATAGTATATAACCCTGGAGGCCAGTTTCCTATCATTAACAAAGGTAGAAACTGCTGAAGCCCTCAAACCACAAACTTTTAGAATGTGGGAGTCAATAACCAAACCATTAAATTGAACGTTTGTAAGGTAGGATGGAATACCGGACCTTGCGAGAGAAGGTCTGGTCACAGTGGTAGGGTCCAAGGGTCCCCTACCACCATCTTTATGATCTTGGCAAACCAAGATCTCCTGGACCACACTTGGGTCACCAGAATCACCTCCTTCTCTTCTTGCTTGATCCTGTGAAGAAGATGAGGAAGCAGCAGAACAGGAGGGAACGCATAGATCACTGAAAACTGATCCCATGGAAAGACCAAGGCGTCTGTTCCTCATGCTTGCGAATCCCTTGTCCTTGACACAAAGTTGTCGACCTTGTTGTTGAATCTGGACACAAATAGATCCATGTCTGGAATACCCCATCTTCAACATATCGACAGAAAGATGTCAGGGTGAAGTGAACATTCTCACGGAAACAATTGTTGGCGACTCAAGTAGTCCACCTGCCAATTTTCTATCCTTGGAATGAAAATCGCAGATAGGCAAGGATGTTGTTTTCTGCCCAAGATAGAACACAATTCCCTTCTCTTTGGGCTGCACAACTTCTCGTGCCCCCTTGGTGATTGATTGTCCGATTGGATCCTAACAGGATAATTCCGTAGTCTGAGCGTCCAGGCCTCTAGGGCCAGACGTACTGCCAGAATTTCTAGAATATTGATGGGCAAGGTCCTCTCTGATTTGGACCACTTACATTGGACAGATGCTTCTTCCAGGACTGCTCCCCAGCCTAGAAGGCTGGCATCCGTCATTAACACCCTCCAGGATACTGGTAGAAAGGATCTCCCCTGTTGAAGATTCCTGGATATCAGCCACCAATTGAGGCTCAGACGCACTTTGGAGGATAAGCGCATTGGAAAGTCCAAAGCCTGGATCTTCTTGTTCTAAGTTGACAGAATACTGTTTTGCAGCAGTCTTGAATGAAATTGCACATAAGGAATGGCCTTGAAAGAAGCCACCATCTTTCCTAACAACTTCATGCAAAGCCGCATAGAAGGACTTTTCTTTGTTTTGACAAGTCGAATCAGTTCCCTTATGGAACTGATCCTTTCCTGGGGTAAGAACACCCTCTTCTGAGCTGTATCTATGATCAGCCCCAAGTACTGCAATCTCTTTGATGGTTTTAAGGAGGATTTCTTTAGGTTGAGAATCCAGCCTAGGATTTCTAGGTAACTCACGGCTGTGACTAAACTTTGGTTTAGGTGAGATACTGTCTGATCTACTAAGAGCAGATCATCTCAGTAGGCTAGAATCGTTATACCCTGAGCCCTTACCCGGGGAAAGGAGGGGCCAGGATCTTTGTGAACACTCGAGGTGCAGTAGTTAGACCGAAAGGCAGAGCTACAAACTAAAAATGATGATTTCTGGTGAGCGGGGAAAATTGGCACATGTAGATAAGCATCCTTGATGTGGATTGACGCTAGAAATTCTCCTCCTTGTAGGATGGAGACAACTGATCGAATTGACTCCATGCAAAAGGAACAGATATTCAAGTACCAGTTTAGATCCTTGAGATCTAAAATGGGTCTGACTTCCCCGTCTGGTTTTGGTACCGTGAAGAGGTTTGAATAAAACCTCGACCCCTGCTCTTCTATCGGAACTACTGATATCACCTTTTGAGACAAGAGATGATCCAATGCCAGAAAGAGAGACTTCCTTTTCCCTGGGTCTCTGGGAACGTTAGAAAATCTTAGAAAATTAGGAAACAGGAATTCTCGGAACTCTAGTTTGTAACCTAGAGAAACTGAAGAAGCCACCCATCTGTCTTGACATTGTTCCTGTCAGATCTTTGAAAAGTGTAGAAGCCTTCACCCCACTTGAGCGAGTGGGGGCGTCCCTTCATAAGGAGGCTTTAGTATTTTGATTCGCAGGCTTTTTGCCCCTGGTCCTCTTTTGGCCCTGGGACTGCCTTTGAGGTCTTCCTCTTGACCCTGGCGGTGAAGGCCATCAAGACTGCTTGGAGGCAGATGACCCTGGAACCGGAGAAGATGCACGTTTAAAGGAAAAATGCTTAAAATTCTTCTTAACTGGTAAAAGAGAACTTTTGCCATTAGAAATTCTTTGGATATATTTATCCAGATCATCTCTAAATAACTTCTCACCATGAAATGGGAAATTCGGCTGACCAATTTTTCAACCATAGGATTCTGCGCACATGCACCAGCCCTAGCCTGAACCCTGAGGCTTGGAGAATAGAATCTTTCATAGCTTCTACTGTGAAACACAATGCTTCTGATAAACTGGCCAACTCCTGCTGATCAGGAATAATTTTGAGTACCTCTACAAACTGGTCCTTTAAGGACTGAGATACTCCAATCGCTGCCAAAACAGGCTTAACAACTGAACCTGCGAGAGAAATGTTGTTTTTAAAGAGAAATTGCAACTTCTTATCTGTTGGATCCTTCAACATTTGAGCATTGTCAACAAAACAAGTCAAGTTCTTGTTCACAGAGGATATAGAAGCATCAATCGCTGGAATCCCCCATTTCTTGTAGAATTCTTCCTCCATAGGATAAAGTATAGAAAACTTTTTTGAAGGAAAAAACTGTTTATCTGGGTGCTCCCACTCAGAATACATATGCTTCTTTAGCTATGAATGGATAGGAAAGGTATCAACAGATTGGGGAGGTTTTATTGGCCCCAAACCAGAGGTAGGTACATCGACTGACTGTGTTACAGGCAGTAAAAAAGTCAAGCAGACCAATTTAGTGAGAGAGTGTGCCAACAGTCTCTCCTATGAAGTTGATCCTTCCATATTAGGATCTTCGTAAGAGGAGTCATCATTCTCTTCCTGATCTTTTGAGAGAATTTAATTATCTCTCGCTCCTTTTTCCTCAGCAAAAGAATCCTGAGCAGTGGACAGGGATCTGCTATGCTTAAAGCATCAATCTTTTGTTCCAAACTTAAAATAGTAGAAGAAAAAAACCTCCTTAGAGATATACACAGGGGCTGCAGTGTCAGGAGCTGCTGCAACACCAGCCCGCCCGATGGCTCACTCTGACTGGCCACATCACTCTCAGAGGAGGATGACATCATTTTAGAGATGGATCTAGGCTGTTGTGCAAAAACAGACCCTCTAGAACCCTGTGTTCCTTATCCCCCTTCCGCTCATAACCCAATGCACAAAGCAGAGGTACTACCAGAAGGAATGCATACACTGCTTGAGCGATAGTCCAGCACAGTTGCTGCTATTAATGCCCAGCCTGATGCAGCAGTAAAATGTGTCAAAGGAAAATGTCCCTCCACAGCCTGCAGTAACACAAAAGGTGCTTTTAAAACCTTGCCTCCTCGTGTTGGGCGCCAGATGATGCCCCGCCCCTCGTGTTGCCTAGAACCCTTCCCCCTTTCTTTTTAAAAGAAAGCCTTCTCCCATGCGAGCGGTGGACTATAGGTCCTCCAGGACCCACGAGATAGAGCACATGGCTCAGGGGAGTCTGTAAGCCGCCGAGCGGCATGCTGATCGCAACAGTTTTTTTTTAAGTGAAGTGCTTCCTCCCCATTAAGAGGGGGAGACAATCAGCACAGGGGGGGGGGGGGGGGCGATTGGTGGGAAGAAGAATACCCCCTCAAGTTTACCGGAGGTCCTGCTGTCTGCCTGGAGGAAGAAGCATCTCAGCTTTCCTGACACAGTGTGTTCTCAGCATGAGGCGGTGAGTGCTCAATACAGTCCCCAGTGGTGACAGATAGGCATGACATCATTTACTGGTCTTAAAGGAGACATTCATAGGAAAATAAAAAACAAATTCGTAGAAAACTCCACTCACTTTTCCCACCGCAGGGTTTTCTGTGGTAAACCAACAGACCCAATCTTCACCTTTCATGGGGGGTTCCGTTAAACCTTCAAGAGCTGAGGATCCTCGAGGAAACTCACTATCCTGGAACTGTAATAGCACTTCCGCCAATAAAACTTTATGGCCTTAATACCAAAAAGTACTGAATCCTGGGGTCCAGCTCCCTAAAGAGAGAAGTGTTTACAGGCAAGACCTCGTTTTGTCAGCTATGAGGCCCGGGTACCATTCAATTCGGCCAAAAAGACACTTTGAATGGATCCGGATGCATAGCTAGCCCCAGCAATGATTACTCCAGAGTTCAGCACAGCACATCTTTACTCGTAACCAACACCTTAGATACTGGCGGGGTAGTGGGAGGGTTTATATAGGGAGTGCACTTTATTGTCTTAGGGCATGCCTGTGTCCATCACTAGGGATGAGCTTGGTGTTCGAGTTGAACGCATGGTTGACTCGAACACCGGCTGTTCGACCATTCGGCGAATTCCGAACATTATGGGCCGTTAGCGCCATATTCGAGTGGCGCTCACGGCCCACAATGCACTGCGCCATCGCAGTGCACTGCTGGCTGATGATTGGCCAAGCATGCACTGTGACCCCGCATGCTTGGCCAATCACAGCGCCGGCAGCAAGGAGAGCCATAATTGGCCACAGGCATTATAGCTCAGGGGGTTTAGTACACGCCCCACACTATATAAGACTTATATAAGCACGGCGGCCTTGTGTAGTGTGTTGCAGCATTAAGGGAGAGAGCAGGATAGACAGGGACAGTGTCTTCTTTTCTTGTGAACCTAGCGCAGTTAGAGTCGGTGTATTGTGCCACCTGCACAGTATACACCTGAAGCTACCCCCAATTGCTTGTGTTGTTCTGTTCCTATATCACAGGCATCTGCAGCAGTTACAGTGGGTGTATTGGGCCTCCTGCACCATATACACCTGAAGCTACCCCCAATTGCTGGTGTTGTTCTGTTCCTATACCACAGGCAGCTGCAGTAGTTACAGTGGGTGTATTGTGCCACCTGCACAGTATACACCTGAAGCTACCCCCAATTGCTGGTGTTGTTCTGTTCCTATACCACAGGCAGCTTCAGCAGTTAGAGTCAGTGTATTGTGCCACCTGCACAGTATACACCTGAAGCTACCCCCAATTGCTGGTGTTGATCTGTTCCTATACCACAGGCATCTGAAGCAGTTACAGTGGGTGTATTGGGCCTCCTGTACTGTATACACCCAAAGCTACCCCCAATTGCTGGTGTTGTTCTGTTCCTATACCACAGGCAGCTTCAGCAGTTAGAGTTGGTGTATTATGCCTCCTGCACAGTATACACCTGAAGCTACCCCCAATTGCTGGTGTTGTTCTGGTCCTATACCACAGGCAGCTGCAGAAGTTAGAGTTGGTGTATTGTACCACCTGCACAGTATACACCTGAAGCTATCCCCAATTGCTGGTGTTGTTTTGTTTCTATACCACAGGCAGCTGCAGAAGTTAGAGTTGGTGTATTGTACCACCTGCACAGTATACACCTGAAGCTACCCCAATTGCTGGTGTTCTTCAGATCCTATACCACAGGCAGGCAGCTGCAGTAATTACAGTCGGCGTACTGTGCCATCTGCTCAGTGTACACCTAAAGCAATTGCTGGTTTTCTCATCTCCCTGCAGGCCATTAGTATGTCTGGAAGGCCAACAAGGAGAGGCAGACAGTCACGAGCCAATAAAATAAAAATATTTGCAACATATGTCTCAAGCGTATCTCGCGTGGCCAAAACATCAGCCACTTGGGCTCCACATGCTTGACCAGATATATGTTGACCTGCCATGCAGCTCGTTGGCAAGCGTACCTTAAAGACCCACACCAAAGAACAAAGCGGACCTCTCCTTGCTCCTCATCAGCTGGGATCTCCAACCCCACTATACCTTCAGTCCTCTCTGAAACCTGCACTGAGAGGAATGAAGGTGTAAACTTAGGTGTGTCACAGCCAAGTACTTGGGGCACTCTGCTAGCAATACACCGACGTCCGATTGTAGCAGGCCAATTTCCCTGTTCCAGCTGCTGGACCATGGAAAGAAGTTCCCTCCCTGCCATCCACATGCCCAGCGGTTGAATGCTAGCTTGGCTAAATTGCTAGAACTTCAACTGCTGCCTTTTCAGTTGGTAGACTCGGCCCCCTTCCGTGAGTTTGTGCAATGTGCGGTTCCTCAGTGGCAGGTTCCCAAACACAACTTTTTCTCACGGAAGGCGATTCCGGCTCTCTACCGGCATGTGGAAGGCAATGTTCATGCCCCGCTGGACAGGGCGGTCAGTGGTAAGGTACTTATTTCCACTGACTCATGGTCCAGCAGGCATGGACAGGGATGTTACCTATCTTTCATGGCGCATTGGGTCACTCTGCTGGCAGCTGGGAAGGATGCAGGACAAGGTGCAGTAGTGTTGGAAGTTGTTCCGCCACCACGCCTCCAAAATGCTACTACTGATTGTGACACCCCTCTCTCCTCCACCCCCTCCTCTTCTTCCTCCATGGCCTCTTTCCGTGCTTTGTCCTGGGAACCAGCGAAGCTCCGTAGGCGTTCAAGGGGCTACGCAAGTACGCAGGCAAAAAGATGCCATGCCATGCTTGCGCTGGTTTGGTTGGGGGACAGGAGCCACACCGGGGCAGATATTTTGTCAGCTCTGCATTGGCAGGCCGAGAGGTGGTTGACACCACTCCAGCTTAAGGCAGGAATGGTGGTTTGGGACAATGGCACCAACCTCCTCTCTGCCCTCCGACAGGGACAACTGACCCATGTGCCCTGTGTGGCTCACGTCCTTAACCTGGTGGTGCAGCGGTTCTTGGGCAGGTACACGGGCTTACAGGATGTCCTGAGGCAGGCCAGGAAAGTCTGTGTGCATTTCCGCTGATCATATAATGCCAGTGCTCAGCTGGCTGAGCTCCAAAAGGAGTTGAACCTGCCCAAGAATCGCCTTATCTGTGACATGCCCACCAGGTGGAACTCAATGTTGGCCATGCTACAGCGGCTGCACATGATGCAGAAGGCCATCAATGAGTACCCGTGCGACTTCGGCACCAGGACAGGGTCAGGGGAGCTTGGTTTATTTTCACCACGCAGTGGGGCATGATTGGGGATGCATGCACTGTCCTTTCACCATTTGAGGAGGCCACGAGGATGGTGAGCAGTGACAGTGCATGCATCACCTCTTGTCCACCTGTTGGAGCATACGCTGCGTGGAATAATTGACAGGGCACTTGAGGCAGGAAGAGGAGGACTTCCTTGCCTCTCAAGGCCCCCTTTATCCAGACAGTGTTCCTGCTGTCCCGCCGATCACACAGGAAGAGGACGAGGATGAGGAGGATTGTGTCAGCATGGAGGTGGAGCCTGGCACTCAGCATCAGCAGTAGCAGTCTTTTAGGGATGATTTACAGTCCTAAGAAACCCGTAAACTTGTACATGGCTGGGAGGAGGTGGCTGTGGATCATGTCGTCCTTAGTGACCCAGAGGACTCCGGACCGAATGCCTCAGCTAACCTACGCTGCATGACCTCCCTGATCCTGCAAAAGGATCCTTGTATTCTTTGGATCAAGGAGAGGAATCATTACTGATTGGCAACTCTCCTTGATCCACGGTACAAGGGTAAGGTTGTGGACCTTATCCTGCCATCGCAGAGAATGAGACATCTCCGGGAGGCCTTGCAGAAAGGTCTGTGCAACACGTTCCCAGAGACTGGGAGGTTACAAACTCCTGGTCCTAGACAACGTGTTGTTGAGGCTTTGGTCAGTCACAGAAGGAGCAGTGGAGAAGGTGGCCATCTAACCGATGCGTTCAGACAATTTTTTAGTCCGCAGCCCCAAAGTATGATCGGTTCCAGCAACTATCGCCAGCGTCTGATTTACATGGTGCAGGAATACCTAAGGGCAAGGTCAGACTTGGACACCTTTCCCACTGAAAATCCTCTGGCTTACTGGGTCTTGAGGATGGATCACTGGCCAGAGCTTGCACAGTATGCAATTGAGCTACTGGCCTGTCCTGCATCCAGCGTTCTTTTGGAACGCACATTCAGTGCTGCTGGAGGCTTTTTAACTGATCACAGGGTGCGCCTGTCCACCGACTCCTTTGATTGACTAACCTTCATAAAGATGAATCAGCCTTGGAGTGACTATCCTGTTATGTTGACTGACTGTCCTCTTCCTCCTCAATGATCCTGCTGATAGCTTGAAAGAACCAGTGCCTAAGGCCCAATTTTTCAGCCCTTGTTTAACAGGGGCATGTAATTAAAATTGTTGATGCAATGCTTTGCAGCAGGGCTCATTCCTGCACTCCAACTAGAGTATCTGGGAGAGGTTGCAGTGTTGTGGCACCAGCAACAGTGCCTAAGGCCCAATTTTTCAGCCCCTATTTAAACAGGGGCATGTAATTACAATTTTTGATGCAATGCTTTCCAGCAGGGCTCATTCTTGCTCTCCAACTAGAGTTTCTGTGAGGTGTTGCAGTGTTGTGGCACCAGTGCCTAAGGCCCAATTTTTCAGCCCCTGTTTAACAGGTGCATGTAATTACAATTCTTGATATAATATTTCACAGCAGGGCCCGTTCCTGCGCCCACCGAGAGTAACTGTGAGGACTTACAGTGTTCTGGCACCAGCACCACCAACACCACAACCAAAGACCCAATTTTTCTACCACTGATCAACAATGGCATATAATTACAATTCTTGATATAATAGTTCACAGTAGGGCACTCCAGCGCCCACCAAGAGTCACTTTGAGGGCTTATAGGGTTAACTTGTGGCAACACCAACACCTTAGGGCCAAATTTCTGCAGAGCATATAGGGCAGGCCCCTACTTTCAAACATTCAACTTACAAACGTCTCCTACTTGCAAACGGAAGGAGACAAAAGGAAGTGAGATGAAAAAAGACGGACAACCAAAAAAATTATACAGGGGTTATAACCCTTCCCTATGTTTTCCAAAAAGCTTAAAAATAGATTTTTTGACTGGAGCTACACTTCAAAAATGTACTACTTCAAAATTACAAACAGATTCTAATTAACACAACAAACCTACACGGTCCCTGTCTTGTTTGCACCGCCTGTATACTGCTGTTCAGAGTATATAGGGCCTGGGCGCCCCACACCTTTACTTTTTTAAATTTGTGTATAGGGTTCCCCTTAATATCTGTACAAGACACAAAGGGTCTGATAATGGGCAGGGGGGGGGGGGGGCTACCCATGCCATTTTTCTTACTGATTTTCATCCATATTGCCGGAACCAGACATTACCTTAAAACCTTAAGCAGTTTTAAATGACTTTTTTTCCGTTAAATGTCATTTTGTGCAGGGACTGTTCTAAACACGTGCCACTTAACAGGCATACTATAGACACTCCCCTGGCATGATATTTAAAGGAATATTTAACTTTAAAATCAGTGCTCCTGAAAAAACATCCATTTTTAAAAAAACATTTTGCATTGATCCATCTCCCCTGGGGCAGGAGCCGGGTCCCAAAACCCTTTTTAAGACAACAACTTGCATATTAGCCTTTAAAGTTAGCACTTTTGATTTCCAACATTCGAGTCCCATAAACTTTAATAGGGTTCTAAAGTTGGTATGAATTTTTGGTACATTCGAAGGTTCTGGGGAGAACCGAACCAGGGGGTGTTCGGCTCATCCCTATCCATCACCTGAAGGTGGCCTATAACCCACATAGTACCGTATTTATCGGTGTATAACACGCATATTCATTTTAAGGGGGAAGTTTCAGGAAAAAAATGTAATTTTAAATAAGGAACTTTCAAACAAAATAAGGGTCAGTTCCCATCTGCAGCCTCACCATTGGCATCAATGCCCACCTGCAGCCTCACCAGACATCAATACAGCCTCACCATTGCCATCAGTGCAGACTGATCAGATTCCCATCTGCAGCCTAGAGGGGACAGGGAGGGGGGCGGGATGAGTGCCGACAGATTACATACAGTGAGAATCTCCTATGATAGACAGAACAGTGGTCCAATGGCAGCCCAGGAGAAAGGACTTCCTATTACAGAGGCCGCCAAGTAAACAGGAGATTCTCACTGTATGTAATCTGGTGGTGCTCGTCCTGTCCCTCTCCCTGTCCCCTCTGAAGCAGCTAAAATTGAAGTATTGGCGTATAACATGCACTCGCTATTTGCACCCGATTTTCATGGTGAAAAAGTGAGTGTTATACGCCAATAAATACATTAACTACTATGGCTTTGTGTCTCGTGATGTACGATAAAGCCCCACGCACACTATCAGATTTTCTGTAGATTTTTGTCTTCAGATTTACCAAAACCATGTAGTGCAAGGGCCTGCCTGATTGCATACACATTGAAACTACTAAGGTTTGACCTCATATTATGGTAAATCTGAAGGAAAAAATCAGCAGAAAATCCGATAGTGTGTATGGGGCTTTAAGAAAGGAGGCATTTAAAGACACAGGAGATTGATTTACTAAAGGCAAATATAGTGTGCACTGCAAGTGCATTTGCTCCAGATCTGAGGGGAAGCTCTGAAATTAGGGGAAGCCCTGCTGATTTCATCATCATCTAATCATGTACATGCAAAAAAAAAAATGTTCCCCTTGCATGTAATTGGGTAAACCTTACCTCATTTACTAAGCTCTAGAGCAGTGATTCTCAACCAGGGTTCCTCCAGAGGTTGCTAGGGGTTCCTTCAGCATTGGGCCATCTCTGCCCTTTTAGATAAGTTCTTACTGACAGCATTGATCTTTTTAGCTATCTAAGGAGGTAATTCTTCCCAATGACCACAAGTGTAAGGACCATTCTTCCCACTGACCATCATACTAATGTATCATGAGTTGTAGATTTCTAATTTTTAGCAGGGGTTCCCTGAGACTGGAGAACGATTTCAAGGGTTCCTCTGTGTTGAAAAGGTTGAGAAAGGCTGCTCTAGAGCAAGTGCACTTGCAGTGCACAGTATATTTGCCTTTAGTAAATCAACCACGTTATTTCACGTGTGGCAGGTGTTTTGTGCCTGCAAATTGGAGAGCAGCCCTAAAAATGACAGTGCACCATTTTGCATGTTGCTGTGATGCTTTGAAAATGGATTTCTGGAACAAAAAGGAAATTGCTAAATTGAGAGAGACTTCTGTGGCTGGAGTGGATGAGACCTTGTAAGCTGTATGTCTACAGTATGGGGATTTCTCCACCTGGGCAAGCCCCACAAGTGCCTTAACAGAACCTACCAGTTGCAATGACCCCAGCTGCAAAGAGTGGAAAGCCAGCTGTCATACAACAATTCACATAGCCCTGTATATTTTGCTTCCTAGGGAAGACATCTAAAAGTTTTTTTGAATTTTTTGACACTCTGCTAGTACCACATCCTGGGGAAGGGAATTCCACATTTTAAGCTGGCCATACATTATTTATTTTCTTATTCAATTTGCTTTAGATTTACCTTCTGCTATGTAGTACAAGGGCCCATCTGATTGCATACAAATTGTTTAGGTTTAACCTCAAATTATATGGTTTTGGTAACGCTAAATTAAAATTTTACAAGAAAATTGTATAATGTATGGCCAACCCAGGGCCGGACTGGGAATAAAAACCAGCCCTGGAAATAATTTCATACCAGCCCCATAGCATTATTATACCAGCCCAACGTCATTATTTTCCTGTTCATGAAAAGGAAAACCATGCATTTTAAAGCATATTTGAAGAGCGTATTATATATAGATAAGACAGATATGAAATCACATTGGGCTAGGAATATATATATATATATATATATATATATATATATATATATATATATATATATATATATATAAAAACAGCAAAATTCAGTTAAAAGTAGTAAAAGTGAAGCAATCCTCAAGGGGGACCCCTGGGACTGTGAGGGGGGAGAGGGACTCTGGTGACCAGAGACCACCTTCCACAGAAAATACACTAAGGTAAGAGGGGGTTACTGATATAAGGGGAAAACCTTTATATCAGTGCCCCCTTACATTATTGTATTCACTCCCCCCCTTACATCAGTGACCTCCCTTCAGACTGGCCCGGTGGTGCTGTCACTGACCTCCTCTCAGGTGCACCGTGCAAGGATCAATCAGTCAGCTCCAGCTTGGTGGCTCTGGTTTGGTGGCTCTGGTTTTCCTATAGTCTCCTTTCCACAGTCCACACATGTCTGAATTCTCCCATGACCCCCATCCCGGCGGCGCTCCTACTCTTGACTCCTCTGCAGACTCCCTCAGAGACTGCAGACATGATATAAGACAAGAGACGGTCAGAGGCTGTGGCATAGTACAAGAGATGGTCAAAGGCTGCGGCATGGTACAGGAGATGGTCAGAGAATGTGGGCATATTACAGATGTCAGAGGCTGCGGGCATATTACAGGAGTTGGTCAGAGGCTGTGGGCATATTACAGGAGATAGAGGCTGCAGGCATAGTACAGGAGATGGTCAGAGGCTGTGCGCATATTATAGGAGATGGTCAGGGTCTGTGGGCATGGTACAGGGGATGGTCAGAGGCTGTGGGCACATTACAAGAGATGGTCAGAGGCTGTGGGCAGCATGGTACAGGAGATGTCAAGTTGTCAGAGGCTGCAGGCATGGTACAGGAGATGTCAGAGGCTGCAGGCATATTACAGGAGATGGTTAGAAACTGAGGACATAATACTAAAGATGTTAAGAGACTGTAGACATGATACAGGAGATAGTCAGAGACTGCAGACATGGTATAAGAGATGGTCAGAGACAGCGGACATGATACAAGAGATCAATGCAGCCTCACTGTACCCATCATTGGCACCTTAATGTGCCCATCATTGCCGTCTCACTGTTCCCATCATTGCAGCCTAAGCATGCCCATCTTTGCAGCCTCAGCATGCCCATCATTGCAGCCTCGCATGCCCATCATTGCGTCTCACCGTGCCCATCATTCCCACCTTAACGTGCCCATCATTGCAGCCTCGCCGTGCCTTACTGTGCCCATCATTGCAGCTTCACATGCCCATCATTTCAGTCTCACTGTGCCCATCATTGCCACTTTACTGTGCCCTCATTGCAGCCTCACCATGCCCTCATTGCCGCCTTACTGTGCCATCATTGCAGCCTCACTGTGCCCTCATTACAGCCTCACCATCGTTGTAGCCTTAGTGCATGGCATCTCCCGCTGTGTCACGGAGCTGAGTGTGAAATAAAGTTTGGCCGTGCTGTGACAAAAGTCCTGCCCTCCTCCTAGACCAGCTCGTGTGATAGACAGAACACTGCGTCTATCACACAAGCTGGTCTAGGAGGAGGGCGGGACTTTTATCATTGTGCGGCCAAACATTTCCCGATGTGCGTGAGAAGGAGGGAGGGAAGCGCTGTGCTATCGCCACAGCATAGCCATGGATCAAAAGCAGTCCCAGGGCAGGCAGCCTACCGGGAAATGTCCCGGTATCCCGGTAGGCCAGTCCGGCCCTGGGCCAGCCTAACAGTAAAGAACCCTTTGCTCAAACTAAGGTACGGTACACACCATAAGAAAAATTCTGTACAAGGCATGATTGTTTGATTTTTGTATAGTGTGTACACCTTTTTCGACATCCGATTCAGACTTTCCAAATTAAAATTACCAAAGAGACAAACTACATAATTTTTCTTGTATGGTAAAAGAAGCAAAAATTACTTAGAACCCCCAAAAATGATATATATATTTTTCAGACACCTTAGAGAATAAAATTGTGGTCATTGGAATACTTTATGTTGCACCGTATTTGCACAGTGGTCTTACAAGCGCAATTTTTTGGATAAAAATATACTTTTTTTAAATAAAAAAATAAGACAACAGTAAAGTTAACCCAATTTTTTTTACATTGTGAAAGATAATGTTACGCCGAGTAAATTTATACCCAATATGTCATGAAAATTACACCTGCTGGTGGTATGGTGACAAGCTTTGACCCTTAAAAATCTCCATAGACGACGTTTAAAAGTTTCTACAGGTTACCAGTTTTGAGTTACAGAGTAGGTATTTTGCTACAATTATTGCTCTCGCTCCAACTATCGCAGAGATACCTCACATGTGTGGTATGAACAGCATTTTCATATGCAGGTGCGACTTACATATGCATTTGCTTCTGCGTGTGAGCTTGGTGGGACGGGCCACTTTACATTTTTTTTCTGTTTTTCTTATTTATTTTACTTTTTATTTTTACACTGTCCTTTTAAAAAAATAATTTTGGATCACTTTTATTCCTATTGCAAGGAATGTAATCATCCCTTGTAACAGAAAAAAAAGCATGACAGGACCTCTTAAATGTGATATCTGGGGTCAAAAAGACCTCAGATCTTACATTTACACTAAAATGCAATTAAAAAAAAATGTCTTTAACCACTTCAGCCCCAGACCATTTTGCTGGCAAAAGACCAGACCACTTTTTGCGATTCGGCGCTGCGTCGCTTTAACTGACAATTGCGCGGTCATGCGACGTGGCTCCCAAACAAAATTGACGTCCTTTTATTCCCACAAATAGAGCTTTCTTTTGGTGGTATTTGCTCATCCCTGCGGTTTCCATTTTTGGCGCTATAAACAAAAATAGAGCGACAATTTTGAAAAAAACGCATTATATTTTACTTTTTGTTATAATAAATATCCCCCAAAAATATATGGAAAAAAACTTTTTTCCCTCAGTTTAGGCTGATACGTATTCTTCTACATATTTTTGGTTAAAAAAAAAAATCACAATAAGTGATTATTGATTGGTTTGCGCAAAATTTATAGCGTTTACAAAATAGGGGATAGTTTTATGGCATTTTTATTAATATTTTTTTTTTTACTAGTAATGGCGGCGATCAGCGATTTTTGTGACTGCGACATTATGGCAGACACATCAGACATTTTTGGGACCATTGTCATTTATACAGCAACCACTGCTATACAAATGCAGTGATTCCTGTGTAAATGACACTGGCAGTGAAGGGGTTAACCAGTGGGTGGCAGTGTAGGGGTTAAGTGTTCCTAGGAGTGTGTTACTAACTGTTGGGGGCTGGGCTTTCTTTTAGTGAACACCGATCTCTGCTCCAATCACATAGAGCAGAGATCAGCGTCACTTGTTGCTAGGCAGAACGGGGAGCCGCTCCATGAGACAATCACGGGTATGCCCGCGGCGATCGAGTCCGCGGGACCCGCGACCGGACTCACAGGGGTCCAGACCAGCACGCGAGCACACCGCCAGCAGCACGCTCGTGATGGCAGGGCGGCATTAAAGATTGGACGTACCTATATGCCAATATGCCTGCCCGTGCCATTCTGCCGACGTACATCGGCGTGCGCTGGTCGGGAAGTAGTTAAAAAAAAAAAGAAAGAAAATTCTCCTTTAAGACCATTGGGTGGAAGTGACATTTTTACATCACTTCTGTCATTCAATGTTATGGAGCCAAGCGGGGGCCAGCTTTCCCTCACCCAGCTCCATGTCTCAGAGGGTTGAGGACCCGATTGGCTCCGCCGATACTGATGACTTCAGAAAACCCAGATAAAAGTGATCTTGCAGGGAATCTGCTGCGAAGACCACGTCTATCAGAAAGAGGACATTTGCCATTTAAGAATATACCAGGGTTATGGCAGCTATCTGCTGCCATAACCCAGGTATTCTACGTCAAACTACTGTCGTACAACAGCGGGGGCGGTCTGTAAGTGGTTAATGCGTACTGTTTTTAAATGAGAAAAATTAGATATGAAAGACTGGGCATGACCAGAAACAATAAACAAAAAAAAAAAAACACCCTTGTCGTAAGAGAATTTTCATACATTATTTCCATCATCTGTTGGACTTGCTGTGAAACAATTGAGGAAAACCAGACTATTATTCCCCCAAATTTCTTATAGTGTGGACCCACCTTAAGATTATACCACCTTTCTTCTAACCTCAAATCGTGGCGGTGTATCCTCTTCAGGGACCTTAGATATTGCAGCAGAAAATCTGACACCAACTGACACTTTGCAGGAACCAATGACACTAATACAGTGATCAGTGCTAAAAAATATGCACTGTCACTGTACTAATGACACTGGCTGGGAACGGGTTAAACATCTAGGATGAACAAAGGGTTAAATGTGTGCCTAACCAGTAATTTTGTGCGTTTTTTAATAAGGCATATGCTGGATTTTATTTACTGCTTTGCAAGGAAACAAATCCACGACATCCTTGCTGACAGAACAGAGTTCTGACTTGGTTACATAAGCAGAGCTCTGTTCTGTGTGTCTCATTGCCGATCAGCGGGAGCCAGTAGACATCCATTTTCTGATCGCTTGTGCTGTGTCTAATCACAGATGAGTCGGTGTTTGCAAGGTTGTTGAGGGATATAACCACTCAACTATGTGAAATTCCTCTACAGACACTCGCCTGCTGGGAACCAATTAGGAAATTGTGCTTATTACTGACAATGGTAAAAATAGAAATGCTTTGCTGATGTCAGATAATCTAGTTACTATAGAAATAAAGCAAATGTGCTTATGGTCCTAAATATCAATCCGTGATGATAGAAGGGCTCACAGCTGCAGTAAATTTGGTTCTTAGTAAAAACAGAGATAGTAACCAGGGGCCGGTACAGTACCATGTGTATTGGAGGTAGGTCATTTGAGAGGGGATTATGGTAAAGGATTTCCCACAGTTCAAAAGAGGCTAATAGAGAGTTAAGATTAAGCCCAGTAGAAAAAAAAAAGGTAAAGTGGTTGTAAAGGCTTAAGGTTTTTTACCTTCATGCAGTGTATGTGTTCAGCAGAGCCCCCAGCACCCCCCCCCCCCCAAAACTTGCTCAAGCTTCATCCCGATGCAGCGATGTGCACAAGAGCCTCAGCTCATGCTTCCCAAGGCCAGTTTTTAAAGAATATTTGTCTTAGAAGTTCAAAGCTCGGTTGGCATGCAGTATGCAGAGTTATGCAGGCCATACATTATGCGAATTCCATTCCTTCAACCGCAAGTTGGGTAAAGGTAGAACATATGCATGTTCGACTCGAACACCGGGTGTTCGCCCATTCGTGAAGCCAAAACTTTATGGGCCGTTCGCACCACATTCGTGGCATCGCAGTGCATTGCTGGCTGATGATTGGCCAAGCATGCACCATTACCCGTATGCTTGGCCAATCACAGCGTCGGCAGCGAAGAGAGCCATAATTGGCCACAGGCAGGATGCCTGTGGCCAATTATAGCTCAGGGGGTTTAGTACAAGCCCCACACTATATAAGGCCGCCTGCACGGTGGCCTTGCGTAGTGTGTTGCGGGCAGCTCAGAGACAGATAGGCAGAGACAATGTCTAAATTTCTTTTGAACCTAGCGCAATTACAGTCGGTGTATTGTGCCCCCTGCACAGTGTACACCTGAAGCTACCCCAATTACTGGTGTTGTTCTGGTCCTATACCACAGGCAGCTGCAGAAGTTACAGTCAATGTATTGTGCCACCTGCACAATATACGCCTGAGGCTACCCCCAATTGCTGGTGTTGTTCTAGTCCTATACCACAGGCAGCTGCAGCAGTTACAGTCGGTGTATTGTGCCAACTGCACAGTGTACACCTGAAGCTACCCCCAATTGCTCGTGTTCTTCAGATCCTCTATCACAGGCAGAAAGCTGCAGTAATTACAGTCGGTGTACTGTGTCATCTGCTCAATGTGCACCTAAAGCTATCCCAATTGCTGGTGTTCTCATCTCCCTGCAGGCCATTAGTATGTCTGGAAGGCCAACAAGGAGAAGCAGACAGTCACGAGCCAACAAAAGAGGGCAAGCAGGCTCTGTGTCTAGAGGCAACAGTGCTGGTCGGGCATGGGACAGGTTTATTTTTGGCAGCTGGACATGTTGAGCCGCAACATGCTGAAGACTTGATAGAGTGGATGACCAAGCCCTCCTCATCCTCCCTCACCCAGACTCAGGGTACTGGCAAAGCAGCTGCCAACGCGGCCTCTTCCCTCATCTCAATGGCATCAGTCACTCCTTCCCTAGACCCACCATGTCCTCCTGAGGAGTCCCCAGAACTGTTTGAGAACAGTGTTGGGTACATGCTCCAGGAGGATGCCCAGCGTTTTGAAGGCTCTGATGATGATAACCAGCTAAAGGAAGGCAGTATCGTGAGCCCAGAGAGAGGGGATGCCCAAGAAGGACAGCAATCTGGCAGTCATGTCCCACCAGCTGCAGCATACTGCCAGGTTTGCTCCAGTGATGGGGAGGGAGGGGATGATAAGGTCACTGACTCCACGTGGGTGCTTGATAGGAGAGAGGAGGAGGCACATCTCCAACGAGGCAGGATGCCCTCCAGGGGCCAGCTTAAGGGCAGCACACAGACTCAATCACACCGCAGAGCTCCGCCTGTGCAGGGCGCTGCCTCTGCGCGTTATTCCAAAAGTTCATTGGTGTGGGCCTTTTTTAAGACGAGTGCATCAGATCGCACCGCTGCTATTTGCAACATATGTCTCAAGCGTATCTCGCATGGACAAAACATCAGCTGCTTGGGCACCACATGCTTGACCAGAGATATGTTGACCTGCCATGCAGTTAGTTGGCAAGCGTACTTCAAAGACCCACACCAAAGAACAAAGCGGACCTCTCTTGCTCCTCATCAGCTGGGATCTCCAACCCCACTATACCTTTAGTCCTCTCTGAAACCTGCACTGAGAGGAATGAAGGTGTAGAATTAGGCGTGTCACAGCCAAGTACTTGCGGGCACTCTCCTAGCAGTACACTGATGTCCGATTGTACTAGGCAAATTTCCCTGCCCCAGCTGCTGGACCGTCGAAAGATGTTCACTCCCAGCCACCCACATGCCCAGCAGTTGAATGCTAGCTTGGCTAAATTGCTATCACTTCAACTGCTGCCTTTTCAGTTGGTAGACTCGGCCCCCTTCCGTGAGTTTGTGCAGTGTGTGGTTCCTCAGTGGCAGGTTCCCAAACGCCACTTTTTCTCACGAAAGGCGATTCCGGCTCTCTATCAGCATGTGGAAGGCAATTTCCATGCCCCGCTGGACAGGGCGGTCAGATGCATATTACCACTGACTCATGGTCCAGCAGGCATGGACAGGGATGTTACCTATCTTTCACGGCTCATTGGGTGACTCTTCTGGCAGCTGGGAAGGATGCAGGACAAGGTGCGGTAGTGTTGGAGGTTGTTCCACCACCACCCCTCCAAAATGCTACTACTGGTTGTGACACACCTCTCTCCTCCACCCCCTCCTCTTCTTCTTCCTCCATGGCCTCTTCCTGTGCTTTGTCCTAGGAACCAGTGGTGCTCTGTAGGCGTTCAAGGGACTACGCAAGTACACAGGCAAAAAGATGCCATACCGTGCTTGCGCTGGTGTGCTTGGGGGACAGGAGCCACACTGGGCAGATATTCTGTCAGCTGTGCAGGGGCAGGCTGAGAGGTGGTTGACGCCACGCCAACTTAAGCCAGGAATGGTGGTTTGCAACAATGGCACCTCCACCTTCCGTCAGGGAAAACTGACCCATGTGCCCTGTGTGGCTCATATGCTTAACTTGGTGGTGCAGAGGTTCTTGGGCAGGTACTCAGGCTTACAGGATGTCCTGAGGCAGGCCAGGAAAGTCTGTGTTCATTTCCGCTGGTCATATAATGCCAGTTCTCAGCTGGCTAAGTGCCAAAAGGAATTGAATCTGCCCAAGAACCGCCTTATCTGTGACATGCCCACCAGGTGGAACTCAACGTTGGCCATGCTGCAGCTACGGCACCAGGACAGGGACAGAGGAGCTCATTTTTTTCCCCACGCCAGTGGGCCATGATCAGGGATGCATGCACTGTCCTGTCATCATTTGAGGAGGCCATGAGGATGGTGAGCAGTGACAATGCATGATTCAGGGACACTGTACCTCTTGTCCACCTGTTGGAGCAAACGCTGCGTGGAATAATGGACAGGGCACTTGAGGCAGAACAGAGGCAGGAAGAGGAGGACTTCCTTGCCTCTCAAGGCCCCCTTTATCCAGACAGTGTTCCTTTTGTCCCGCCGATCATACAGGAAGAGGACGAGGAGGAGGAGGAGGAGGAGGAAGATTGTGTCAGCATGGAGGTGGAGCCTGGCACTCAGCATCAGCCTTTTAGGGAGGATTTACAGTCCCAAGAAACCCGTTAACTTGTACGTAGCTGGGAGGAGGTGGCTGCGGATCATGTCATCCTTAGTGACCCAGAGGACTCTGGACCAAATGCCTCAGCTAACCTACACTGCATGGTTTCCTGATCCTGCAAAGCCTGCGGAAGGATCCTTGTATTCAGTGGATCAAGGAGAGGGATCATTACTGGCTGGCAACTCTCCTTGATCCACGGTACAAAGGTAAGGTTGCAGACCTTATCTTGCCGTCGCAGAGGGAGCAGAGGATGAGACATCTCCTGGAGGCTTTGCAGAAAGGTCTGTGCAACACGTTCCCAAAGAGTGGGAGGTTACAAATTCCTGGTCCTGGACAATGTGCTGCTGAGGCTTCGGTCAGTCACAGAAGGAAAAGAGAAGGTGGCCGTCTGACCGATGCGTTCAGACAATTTTTTAGTCCGCAGCCCCAAAGGTATGATCGGTTCCAGCAACCTTCGCCAGCATCTGATTTACATGATACAGGAATACCTAGGGGCAAGCTCAGACTTGGATACCTTTCCCACCGAATATCCTCTGGGTAACTGAGTCTTGAGGATGGATCACTGGCCAGAGCTTGCACAGTATGCAATTGAGCTACTGGCCCGTCCTGCATCCAGTGTTCTTTTGGAATGCACATTCAGTGCTGCTGGAGGCTTTGTAACCAATCACCGACTCAGTTGATCGACTGACCTTCATAAAGATGAATCAGTCTTGGATCACCATCAGCTACCAAGCACCTGAAGCTGATGTAACCGAATAATTTTTTTTTAAATGTCATATCCCTTCAAGACTGCCTATGCTGATGCTGAGTGACTATCCTGTTATGCCGACTGACTATTCTCTTCCTCCTCAATGATCCTAATATTTCACTTTTTATTTTTCACTTTAAGCATCATTAAAATCCTGAAAATACTGCCGTTTTTTAATAGGTTTTTGTTGCATGGATACATGTCCCCTGGGGCAGGAGCCGGGTCCCCAAACTCTTTTTAGGACAATAACTTGCATATTAGCCTTTAAAATTAGCACTTTTGATTTCAAACGTTTGAGTCCCATAGACTTTAATGGGGTTCTAAAGTTCATACGAATTTTCAGTCCGTTCGCAGGTTCTGGTGCGAACCGAACCGGGGGGGGGGGGGGGTGTTCGGCTCATCCCTACTGGGAATATATCTCCAAAGTTAATTGTGCTCACTGTTGTTAATTATTATTACCACTTCACTGAACAGGAATTAGCCACTTGATAAGTCAAGTATGTTACACAAAAACTCTCACTCAAATTCATTGAAATTAAAAGGATAACTCTACTTTCCTGACAGACTGCATGGCAGATTACGTGTGGGTTAACCCCGTCTCCTCTCCAATGTTATAAGACCCCACTCCCATAAATATAAGCTCATCCCTGAAGACTGCGTTCCTTTTTTGTCCTTCTCTTGGACCTATGGTTCGTGCAAGTGTGGCTCAGGGGAAGGCCCGGCGACTGCGCAGGTGCTGGAAAATCAGTGTAGCACAGGCACCAGTGGAGAACATGGCAATGATGTCACCCGGTTGGGAGTTTTAAAAAGCCTGTCACCCTCTGCTTCTGTGGAATTTCCTGCGGGCAGTGTGCAGCAGCTTTCCCAAGCCCTGGACACCTTGCAGTAGATAAACACCAGCTCTGGTCTGTGCTTTGCAGGACAGCAGCGCCTCTTAAATGGACAGTTCCTCCTGTCCTAGGACCATCCGGCTTCTTTCCTACAAGCTGTGGGTCTTTAAGCCCGGTCTTCCTCTGTGGTGCTATGCACAAATCACCGCCTTCATTCGACCAGCCCTCACACTCAAGGTACGTGAATGGGGAGGGGCTGGGATTGTTCGTGGATGGACAGGTGTCCTATGCCTTTGTGTCTTTCCCTACCCTTCTAGGTCAGATCATCATCTTGGACCAGACGACAGAGACCTTGCCAGGCCGCAAAATCAATATCAAAATTTTTCTACCCGGTCCAGACGTGACTCTCCGTCCAGGACCCACCAGCAGAGGAGCGGTTTCTATTCCTCCTCCAGACACCGCACCCACTGCCACGACAGCCGCTCTGATTTCAGAATCTGCTAGGGATGTGGAACAGGAGTCCCGGAGGGCACTCACTGTGTGACCCATGTTATGCCTGGGCTCCAGGTTGGAAATCGGGTTTCCTGCCCCAGGATAGGAGTCTGTTTGGTCAGAAGAGGCCTCAGAACAGAAGAGTATTGAGAGTTCAAGGGAAGCACACTCTGACAGGCCCGGATGAGATGTCAGAAGGAATTGGAGTAGAGGTCAAACATCCTTCCGAAAGTCTGCTAAGAGCCAGGTATCCAGTGGTCGAGAGCTGGCTAAGTCGTTTTGAGATTGGGCCTGCCCAGGCAGGTCGGGTGGGGGCATGTCTGCTTCTCTTCTGGCATGTCTGGGTGGCTTGGGTCTCGGAATACCGGACCATCAAGACATCCATAGGACACACATGGTCCTTCACCAGTACTCCTCCCCCCAGATTTATCTCCACTCTGCTACCACAGTCAGAAGAAAATAAACAGGTGTTACTGTCCTATGTCGCTGATAGTTCAAGATGCTGTGGTGCCTGTCCCGAAAAGCAAAGAGTTCCAGGGGGTATACTCCCCTCTCTTTCTTGTGCAGAAAAAAATGGTTCATGGAGCCCTGTGATAGATCTAACTTGCCTAAACCTAAACAAGTTAATAAAATATGAAAGATTCAAGATGAAAAATTTACCATCCAACAAACCATGCAGACAGGAGGTTAATTTCAATCAATCTAAAATAAGCCCATGTGCCTGTGGCAAAGGAATTTTGCAAATACCTCCGGTTCAGAGTCAGGCAAGATCATCTGCAGTTCACTTGCCTCCCTTTTGGGTTGATAACCTCACCCGAGTCTTTTAAAAGGTTCTTCTGGCCATAGTGGCCCTCATCAGAAGAAAAGGGATACGCTTGTACCACTATCTCGATGACCTCCTGCTACTGTCCCAAGACAAGGAGCAGCTATTGATCCATAGAGAGCAAGTTATCACCACACTGCTAGAGTTTGGTTGGCTCCATGTGGAACAAGTTCAGTGCCTAAAGTTCCTCACGCCTAAAAAAATATTGGCACGATGGTGTCTACAACCCCCATGGTCGAGTGGTCCCTGTGGAGATTACGCCCTTTCCAGACAGGGTTCCTCCATCAGTGGCATTCAAGAGACGGCAATCAGGCCATTCACATAACCTCAGTGATGAGGGACAGCCTTTTCTAGTGGCTCTAATACAGAAATCTGCTCACTTGCCACTCCATTGCTCCCATGTCCCATGGGTCACAACCGATGCCAGCGAGACCAGTTGGGGAGCCCTTTGCAGGTCAGAACTTGCAAAAAGAAAGTGAGATACCCATCAGACATTCAAATGGATCTTGTCCTTGAGAATCAATCCTGAAGTGGACCTATTTGCATCCCCCTGCAACTTCAAGATCAAGAAGTATTACACACGGGCCGTTGCAGCCAGGCATGTGGGGTGGATGCCTTGACAGATCAGTGGAGCTTCAACAGGGCATATGCTTTTCCCCCCTTCTGATTATCCTTAGATTTTTATGAAGACTCCAGGCAGAAGCGGTCGAGGTGGTGTTGATAGCACCTTACTGGCCGAACAGGCCATGTTTTCCCCTTCTGATCCAGATCAGCTTACGGGATCCAGTGCCTCTTCCTCTAAGGCCAGACCTTCTCTCGGGTTCTGTCAGGAAATGGAAAATTATCAAATACTTACTGTAATGTTCCTTTCCTGATGGACTCCATGGCAGACGGAGTTCCCAACCATTTGGTCATGAGTTGGCTAGTAACGGAACCCAGTCTCCAGGGATGAGCTTAAATTTATGGAAGTGGGGTCCTATAGCAGTGGAGAGAGGCAGGGTAAACCCACATGTAGGCTGCCATGAAGTCCATCCAGAAAGGAAAATTACGGTAAGTATTTGACAATAAATTTTCAATTTTCGTGAGGAAAGAAAATTGCAAATAAATAAAAAATAATATAGTGTTTACAATTGCAACACAGTCCTATTGTAATTCAATGTTATCAAAAATGGCCTTTTTCAATCTGCAGTTCTGTAATTTTCTGAAAATGCAATGGCATATGGCCACTGTAATAGAATTAGAATTTGAGGCCTGCACTGTTTTTACCTTCAGTTTACATTAATGATAATCGATATTAATAATTTGACATACAATAGGGCTTAACAAATATTTCAGAAAACTGCCTGGACATTCTGAGAACAGCTCTGCCATTTTACCTAGTTAGTATCTGGGAAGGTCTGTTTATCTTGTCCACTATACTACCTGGTTCATAGATGTACTGTAAATAAGTCAATACCTTGCCTGAAAGGAATCACTTGGGGGGCTGTGAGGATGACCTCTAACTGAACAGCTTCTTAAGTTATGGAGAGTGGTAATGTTACCAAACATTCCTTTAACCACTTAAGCCCCGGAAGATTTGGCTCCTTAATAAAACAGGCCATTTTTAGTGATACTGCATTGCGTAGATTTAGCTGACAATTGCGCGGTCGTGCGATGTTGTACAAAAACAAAATTGACATCCTTTTTTTTCCAAAAATTGTGTTTTATTTTGGTGGCATTTGATCACCTCTGCATTTTTTTTTTGCACTTTAAACAAAAAAAGAGCGACAGTTTTGAAAAAACCCAATATTTTCTTACTTTTTGCCATAATAAATAGCCTCCGAATTTTTGGTAAAAAACACATTTCTTCCTCAGTTTAGGCCGATATATATTCTGCTACATATTTTTGGTAAAAATAAAGAAAAACAATAAGCGTATATCCATTGGTTTACGCAAAATTTATAGCGTCTATAAAATAGGGGATAGATTTATAGCATTTTTATAATAATTTATTTTTTACTAGTAATGGTGGTGATCTGTGATTTTTATCAGGACGGTGACAATGTGGCAGACAGATCGGGCCCTTTTGAAATATATATATATATATATAAAGTAAATGTATAAATGTAATTGGAAGGGTTTAACACTAGGGGCGATCAAGGGGTTACATGTGTGTCCTAGGGAGTGCTTCTAACTGTGGGGGGGATGGGACTGCCTGGGGGAGGAAACCGATTGTTGTTCCTAAGCATTAGGAACAACTAATCAGTCTCCTCACCCGACTTAATGGAGATCTGTCTATTTACATTACCAGACCTCCATTCTATCTCTGTGTAGAGTGATCGCGGGTGCCCAAAGGACATCGCGACCGCCAGACATGCACATCAGCTCAGTCTTCACACTGCGGGCATGTGTGCATCCCCTTATAGCTATGATTGAGCACTACAGCTAGTGCGAAATGTCAGCAATTTTTCCTTGCTCACTGTTTGTTGAGCTGTGATGAGATTTTTCAATAAAAGAAAGTGGTTTTCTGAAGAGTGTGGCAGTGCAGAGCTTGTTTTTCGTCTGTTGCTAGTGGTAATAGCCAGCAACTGTGGCTTCCCAGCCGAAGAGAACAGTTTACAGCCTGCATGTATGCTCCTGGAGCGGTGAGATCCCTTCTCCTTCAAGTGGTTAAAGGGGGTTGGGCAGAGAGGAGATATAAAAATAAGACAAACTCTCTTGCTTTCTCTTAAAGCGGAGGTCCACCCTAAAATGGACCTCCGCTCATCGGAATCCCCCCCCCCTCCGGCGCCACAATCGGCACCTTTCAGGGGGGAGGGGGGTGCAGTTACCTGGATAATCCAGGTAACTGCACCCACTTCCGGGCTAGCTCTCTGCGGAACGAGCGTAGGTTACGCCCCCGTTCCGCAAGCGCCCGCCCCCTTCAGCAAGTGCCCCGCTGCCTGCTGGGAAACACACAGCTCCCAGAGGCAGCGGGGACCGTCCGGATTGCGCCGCGCGGCTCGCGCATGCGCAGTAGGGAACCGGGAAATGAAGCCGAAAGGCTCCATTTCCTGATTCCCATACCCAAGATGGCGGCGGGACCCGGCAGCCGAGCGAGCGATCGGCTTCGGGTGCCGACATCGCGGGCGCGCTGGACAGGTAAGTGTCACTATTTAAAAGTCAGCAGCTGCAGTATTTGTAGCTGCTGGCTTTTAAAAAAAAAAAAAAAAACGCGGAGTCCCGGTGGACTCCCGCTTTAATCTCCAAGCACAATGGTGATGTAAGGTTTTCTGTGTAACGTATATACATTTTTCTGTGTTCTTTACTGTAACTTTCTTTCATTCAGTATTTACAATGCAACATCCTTCTTTTTGCATTACTTGCTTTGTATTTTATTTATAACATCATTGTTTTTAATGTTTTACCAGCTATGTTATATTTGGTTATAATTTGATTAGTGACTAGCTTCTTTACTGTATGAATAAATTAGATATTTATTGTTTAGCACAGTTATCATTTGTAATTGATTTTATTGATAATAGCCACATCAGCATCGGCTAGGTTCTTATATAGACAAAAGGTTATAATCACTTATTTTATCATTAAGCGAATAAGTGAGGTGGTAGAAATCGCCAAAACACTATCTGAATGTGTACAGAACGCCCTCCCAGATATGTCCTTTCCTGCTTGTGTGATTGGCTCAACAAATTTCCCAGAAGTCTGCCCTAAGATAGTCGGATTAAAGGCATTCCCTGCAACAAAAAATTTTTGTTTTTGGTGAGATACTGCCAATAGGAAATCATGTCTAAAAGGGACGCAGGCCCAGAAGCTTTCCTCATTAGTGCCCTGCAGGTGTAGAAGCATATTTATAATTATAAAACCACTCCCATTAGACTCATTTTCCCAAAATGGACACAGACAAACACAGGGATTTCTTCAGAATAACATAAGGTAGGAATCTGCAACAAAGTTTGTTAAAATCCTTGTAATGTACACAGATCACCCAGAGGGGAATGTTTTTTCTTAACAAAAGTGGAGTTACGCTTTAATCTGTACTGAAATACAGAACTGAAGTCAAATCTCATGCTCTGCATAGTTCTGAAAATTCTAAAATCTACTTCTTAGCTATCTTTTTCAACCTGTTAATTGTTTTTAACTTAACAGTTAAGTTACATGGTGTTTAACTATATTTTTTTTAATTTACATTAGAAAATGCATTAAATTTAATTAAACATAATGTCATACCGATTTCTTTACTTACGGTATATTATGCCTGACCAAACAAACTTCAGAGTAGGCAGCCTTTAACCTGTTTTCCCTGAGGTTTATCTTTACTTCCTCAGCAACCTGATAAAGAACTTCCTCTTTTTACCTCCATCTGTGAGAACATTGATGAGAAAATAAACAAATCTAATCACCTCAGATATGAGATATAATAAAGATATGTGATGAGTTTTGACTAGTAAATGTTAGCTTGGTGCTTGTTTTTCCATAAGTTGTACTGTGAGTAATTTAAATGATTGTCCGGTTTTTTTTTATGTTTCACAGCAAGTTGAAACCAAAGATGGAACTAATGTATGAAAATTCTCATATAACAAAGGTTTTCTTTTTTGTTTATGATCATGCACAGTTGCGTACACAGAATACGAAAATCGAACGATCATTCCTCGCAAATAATATTTCTTCCAATTTTATTATAGTGTATATCCTACTGTAGTCTTAATATAATTCTCTTTCAGATGCATATGCCATAAAATCCAACTAGGATCCTTTAATATTCAAAATTCATTTCAACAATAAAATATTTTAGGAATCAATCTTTGAGGGGAAAACACAAATTATATATTAGAAAGTATGAACACTAGTATTAACATTCTGCATTTGTCTATATATGTATAATAAAAACTCCCCCTTTAGATTTTCTAGATTTGTATAAAGTATCTACATCAATATTGTTAAGTATTCATTTATTATAATTATAAAAATACAGCATATACTGCAAGCAGCATCTTCAAAAGATCAGTATATTGTAATTATTTACTTTTGTCATTATCAACACCACAAAAAAAATATATTATATCTATAATTTGTAGATATTGCTGTAACTAAGTCTAAGTGGGATGACAGGGATCTATTTCATCAGTAGATGTGTTATAGAATTTAATATCATCAGCTGTCAGATACCCAAGTTAAAGAGGTTGTAAGCCCTTACAGACCACTTTGACCACAGGTAAGCCTAGATTAACCACTTAAGGACCGCCGTATTGCCATTGTACGTCATCGCAATGGCACAGGCAGGCACAAGCATGTAGATGTACGAGCCTGCCTTCCAGCGGGTGGGGGGTCCGATCGGACCCCCTCCCGCTGGATACGGCGGTCCGTTTCCCTCCAGGAGCGATCCATGATGAGGGGATGGTCGTTGGTTTCTGGCCACCCCCTCTGGATCGCTCCTGACCAATGACGAACTTCCTCCCACTGTGTATCGTTTACACAGGAAGGAGGAAGTGATGTCATTCTCCTCGGGGCGGTCTTTTTGACCGGACTACGAGGAGAAGACTAAAAGTAAGTGCACCAAAACACTACACTGACACATAGGTACACATAGGTACACAAACCCCCCCCCATCCCCCCCGCCCCCCCCTCCCCCTCCCCCCAAGTCACAGTGTCACTGATTGCATTGATCATTTCTTTACTGATCAATGCATTCAGTGTCAGTTGTAACAGTTAAAACTGTCAGGGCAGTTAGTGTTAGGTCCAGGGTAGCCCCCTATCACCCCCCAATAAAGATTTAACCCCCTGATTGCCCCTAGAGTTAACCCTTTCACCCCCTTTTGCCAGTGTCACTAAGCGATCATTTTTCTGATCACTGCATCAGTGTCGCTAGGTAGCTAGTTTTTTTTTTAGGTTCACCGCCAGGTTTTTATATCGCTAGGTACCCCGATATACTATCCAATAATGGTTTTAACCCCGATTGCTCCTGTTAGGTGCTTCGTCTTCTTAATAATACCAGTTACCCCTGGTTGCCTAGGCTAGGATGGAGGAGCGGAGGTCCCTTTCACCGGTGGACAAAACATTACACATACACGCTATTGTACGTGAATAATGAATGTGCCTATTGAAGCACACACAACAATTTTATTTAGTTTGAACAGAAGGACAGCCCTGTGGTTTAACCAATCAGGGACTGCCACATAAAATATGCAAGATAGTATATTTTACTACGTCATCATGGTTTTTTTGTACAAGCAATTTCTGCCTAGTAACAAAAAGCTAAATATATACATTTTTATACAGTTTAAAATGTTTCTTAAGTCTGGTGCAAGACAGGCCTGTGGTTTTAACGCCATGGAGTTACTTCTGCTCTCAAAAAGGGAAGTAGCTTAACCGCATCCATCTGTTCTGAACAGATATCTAACCTTGTGACAATTCTAAATGCCTTGTACAAGCAAAAACACATATGACCTTAAGCAATAGATTTCTATGTCATGCTAACAGTAATTTTCCAATACCCAAAATGGATGTCTTCTAACAAGATGGTTCCCTCATTTACCTTATAATCCTTCCTTTGATCATTCTGTGATTTACATAATGATCATTCCTTTTCTAATTTAATAGCACAGGCTTCATACTCCGAACCCTTGTGCTCTTGGTTTCTATACCATACCGTTGGATCCTTAACAATGGAAGTGAGTTTCAGATCCTTCGGAGCGACCGTGTTTCCCTTTTTACATAAACATTTGATTATCTTATAACAGGCATATAAAAATAGAATGAAGAGAATCACAGTGACAATTGTCATGGCAGCATTTCGGAGCCAAGATATTAATCCCCCAAAACTAAAACTGCTCGAGAAGGGATCCCAGTTTTTTCCTATGTTCCTTGCCTCTTTCTGTAGTTTATTTACCTCTTCCCTGTGTTGAGCAATAACGTCATAGTAGTCTGGGACTTCGATGCTGGTATTATGAATCCAGGTACAGCACTCATAATCCTCAGTAGTCTCACAGAGGCCAGTAAGGGCTGCACTCATACTTTCTATAGCCAACTCATGTAGTTCTAGTTGCTTCCTAATTGCCCTAGTTTCTAGATTTAGTTTGGTTATGTCATCAGAATTTTCCTCCAGAATCTCATCAATTATGCCAGTGTAATTATTTAATCTTTTCATTAGGTCAATTCCCCACCCTGTCCAGGAAGGGAACCATGCCCAGGCCATATCTTTTTCTAAAAACAATTCTCGTTTATTACGGTGTCTAAGGGGATATCTAGGATGCATGCTGGCTTCAAGGAGGTGACTTCCCTTGTTATCCCCTAATACCCCCATGATAGGAACCAGGGCTGCAAGGTAACACCACCCCTGGGGTTTGGTTGGGATCCAGGGGTGACAGAGTTTGCCGCAGCATATATATATGGTATTTCCTAGAGCTAGGGGTCGTTTATGGAACACGTTCCTAAGAGTATCAGAAAGGCCAGAGAGCACCAGTATTGACATTAATTGGTGTATTGTAGTCTTGGTACTGGAGCTAAGAAAGTCTAAAAAGGTGGCATTTAGGGTGGGATCTGAAGTATGGAAGAAAGAAGGACTGTTAAATGATGTCATTGAAATGTTAAGTTTTGCTTGTTTGCAAACCTCGGCTCCATCTGTGGTGTTTCCCAGTCGGAAACACCAGTCTGGGAAGTGGCTTCTACCTATAATTTGGAAAGTGAGGGTTTTATTTGGACGGGTCCTAGTAACATTCGTTAGGACGATAGGGGGTGTTCCATTAAGGAGGGGGGTAAAATTCAAGGGGACTGCCATGAGAGGGATTCTAGCTGTACTGGGATGTAGCTTGCTGCAAATCCAGCATTTCTCAAAACCAGATTTTTGAGCATAGCTATATTTGAATTTTAGTAGTAACATCTTGTTAGTCAGTCCCTTAGGTGACTCATTAACGGGTACAATACTTCTACTATGTCTTTGGCCGGGGGTATTATTCATCTTAGGTGGTCCACATATCCCTTTTAATAAACCTAAATCTTCTGGATGATATATACAGTTAGCTATCAACCATGTGGGCAGGAATACAAATAGTACCAGACTACCCCAAAGGCATACAGCCTTCCCTGACACTGATGGAGAAAGCATCTTTGTTTTTTTTTAAAGTTCTGATTATTTGTTATCTAAGAGTTCTGTTGTTCTTCTTCGTTTCTCATCCCGGCAGTTGTTGGCTCTGTTTTGTCCTTTTGAGGGGTGTGGGATCTTCCAGGGAAATTTGTTCTATGCCTCTCTGAACTTCTTGTAGATCTTGTTCTTGGGAGTTGCTGCTCTCTGTCACTGCCAGGGGCTCTGGAGTCGAGGGAAGCTGGGGACACTTTTTAAGACGGCTGGCGTGGATCCAGGTGTTTCCTAGGTCTGTTAACACTGCGGTCCTGGATACCTTTTCCACCTTCCATGGTCCTGAGAAAGCCGGTCCGATACTCTTTCTTTGTGCTAATTGTTTGATCAGCACTTTATCCCCAGGGATGAAGGGATGCGTTGGTTCTGTGGGAAGAGGGAAAAAAGGTGACAGAAACTTGTTCGTTTATTTCGTGGAGCATACTTACCAGGTTTTTCACGTACATTTCCTGTTGGGAATAAATGTCAATATCAGTGTCTTGGTCTAATGGGGGTAATTCTATGTTTGCGGGGATTCCCATGAGGACCTCAAAGGGTGATAATTTTGTTCTTGCATGTGGATCTTCCCCTCTTTTGACCAAAGACCTTCAGGGTCTTTGGTCAATCCTTCCTTTGTCCAAAAATGGACATCATCTTCTGTGGCCATTGATTGCATCTGTGCTATGACAGTTTTAAAGTTAGGTGCTGCGAAGTGTTCCTTGAAAAACATTGTTGTGGGGGCAGGTGGGTTAGGGGAAAAGGCAGCAGCTCTTTTAGCTTCTCTGTCAGCAAGAGCATTCCCTTTTGAAACACGACTGCTGTCAGAGGAGTGTGTCTTTACTTTAATTATGGCTACCTTTTCTGGAAGAAGAATGGCTTGGAGGAGAGCACTAATCTGTGTGGAGTTGCCAATTATTTTGTTGTCTGCTGTTTTAAAACCTCTATTGGCCCATATCACACCAAAATCATGCACCACTCCAAAAGCATATCTACTGTCTGTGTAGACGTTCACCTCTTTACCGGTGAATAGAATGCAGGCCCTAGTGAGGGCTTCTAACTCTGCTACCTGGGCTGAAGAAGGAGGTAATGATTTTGCCTCCAGTACGATGTCTGGTAGTTGAACAACTGCATAACCGGTTAAAAAGGTGGAGTCAGAGGGACGTGAGCAGCTACCGTCAACGAAAACATCCTCTGCACCTGAGATAGGGGTGTCAGTGAGATCCGGTCTGGGACTGGTAATAGCAGCAACCTTTTCCGAACAGTCATGTATAATGTCTGGGTCATGTGGTAAACGCAACATGGAATGCAAAAGGCGCACAGCGGGGTTGCTGGCAGGCACATATTTGAGTGTGAGGTTATCAGTGTTCATCAGTGTTATCTCATAACCACTAAGTCTTTGCGAGGTCATATGTTGGGTATTCATGTTCTGAATAAGATGCGTGACTGAATGAGTGGTATAGAGAGTCAATGGGTGACCTAGCACTAATTTGTTTGCATCTTGTACAGCCATTGCACAGGCAGCAAGATTTTGGAGACAGAATGGCATTCCCTGTACTTGGATGGGGAGTTTTTTTTAGATAGGTAGGAGACAGGGCGGTAGCCTGTTCCATGCTGTTGTGTTAGCACGGCGGCAAAAGAGGTCCCCGAGACTACACAGTATAGTTGAAAAGCTTTACCATAGTCTACCAACCCTAGGGCGGGAGCATTTGACAGACTGTTTAATAGAGCTTGAAAAGCTTGTAGTCTGTCTTCAGTCCAATCTATTAATTTAGGGGCTGTCGAGCCAGTAGCCTCTCTTAGGATACTATCATAATGAGAACAGTCAGGGATCCATTGGCGGCAATATACAATTGCACCCAAAAATGAGAGTAGGGCGGCCTTGTCTTTTGGGGGACTGAGAGCTCGAAGGGCTGCGGCACGTTTGGGGGACACTATCCTTGTCCCTTCCTTTAGAATGCACCCTAGGTATTCTACCTGTGGCTGGCACCATTGTATTTTCTTCCTTGAGGCTAGATGCCCGGCGTGAGCTAGGTGTTGTAACAGTGATGTTGAATCGACCGCACATTCTTCAGCAGTTCGACTGCACAGGAGCAAGTCGTCCACATACTGTATCATTACCGACCCTCGCTCAGATGTCCAAGACTTGACAGTCTCGTTGAGTACCATAGAGAAGGCGGCTGGACTGTCTACATACCCTTGCCAGGTTAGTTGGCCCCCGGCCCAGGAGAAAGCAAACATAGGTTGGGCTTCCTCTGCAATGGGAATGCTAAAGAAAGCATTCGCTAAATCAATTACTGTGTAGCATAGAGAGTCTGCCGGTATGCATGAAAAAATAAGTGATGTCTGAGACTAGGGGTGGGAGGGGAATCACTTGTTTGTTTACTGCTCTGAGGTCTTGGACGAGTCTCCACTCGCCACTGGCCTTCTTTACAGGGTAAATGGGTGTGTTCCAGGGACTGATGATTGGTCTCAGGATACCTTTTGATATGTAATCATTAATTTGAGGGGAGATGCCTTTGACTTTCTCTGGGGGTAGGGGATACTGTTTTTGATATTGTATCCCTGCATCTGACCGCATTTGGGGTGCATATGGTGTGCAATTAATAAAGCCCACACTACCTTTGTTTTCTGCCCAAATTGAGTGATGGTCAAGGGAGGAAGGTATCATTAGAAAGAAACTCCTGTGTGCATGTCTTTTTGGGAACCCTCTGTGTGCATGTCGCTTAGGGCCATGTAAGTCACATAATGGTGAACTAGCGGTATAGGAACCTTCTTTATTAAACTTAATGATAATACACAGTTGTGCCAAGAGGTCCCGTCCCATAAGGGGCACAGGGCATGAGGACAAGACGGCAAAAGTTTGGGTACATAATTTCTGTCCTTCTGGAGTGGCTACAGTCAGTGGTGGAGTGATGGGATGGGTGACAGGTGTCCCATTAATACCAACAGAGTTTCCCTCGGTGCATTATTTGTGGCTGTGTAGGATATTGGGGTAGTGGTTGACGAGGGTTCTGGTATGGCAGATAACGGGGATACTGTGGGCGGGTCTGGGGGTTAAATCCCCTGCCTCTGCCTCTTGCTCTAATCTGTCCAGTCCTATAAGGGCACTGGGATTTCCAATGTCCTTGCTGTCCACAATTGCCTATATTTTCCAAGGCATTTGTTCCATGCACAGAAACAATCCTTCATGTATTGTGGGTCAGCCCCTTTGCAGGGAGGATAAGAATGCTTATGTACCTGACAAATTTTACTGACTTCTTGCCAGTCTTCCTCAGTACAAGGACCATATGGCCCTGGGTCATGTATCCCCAATTGCTGACACCTTTCTCGGACTTGTGTCCAAAATGGTTCTACCTGGGGGCCAGGGATCATATTACTGACAAATTCATAGGGTGATGGGGTGGCCATGGCTTGGGTTGCTGCAGTATTCCCCATCTAGTAGTCTGGGCAGTGTGTGTCTAGTGGCAGGACACAGGTGATAACACCCGGTTTGTCCAACAATCCGGTCTCTGGTCTGGGAGTAGGATCCCTGATCTTTTTTGGGGCAGATGGACTTATATAAAACTATGAAGATTTACCCTTAATATACGATGAAGGGTAAATTTTTCCTGGTGGCGGTATTTACCCCTCTTACACCAAGTCTGCAAGAGAACCCCCCTGGTCTGGTGGTCAGTCAAATCCACTTGTCATCTATTCTTAGGAAGAGTAGACCTATCGTGCAATGGGGGCAGGCGGATGCTATGTCACTACAAGAGGGCTCCTCATATTCTGCACTTATTTAAACAACAACAATTATTTTCCTTATACTCTATATTAAAACTTATACTCTATATACTTACACGTGTACCTAGAGAGAAACAGACATATTCTTAATATACTTTAAGACATGACATAACCGTATTGCAATACATTTATCAATTTATAGTGCACTTTTTTTTTTAAAAAAAAAAAATTTTTCAAATGGGCGTCCACTCCACCAATCCCTTTGTCACGGGCGTAATCTACTACTTCCCGTGTTAAAAATACTATCACCAATAGTTTTAAGTCAGACCAACCTAGTCGGACTCCCCTAAACCTATAAATTCCTTGCGAGCCCTTTTAACCTCCCGAGGGACCAGCCTAGTTCCTCGCGAAGGCACAGTTACTTCTTTTAATTTTAAACTAAGTTCGTAGCGGCCGCCCGGACAGAGTAAGTGTTTACACCATTCACCAATCAGGTAAAAAAGAGTAAAGTGACTTACCTGTCGCAAGACGAGACGAACCCCACTTTGCTGGTACCAAAACTGTTAGGTGCTTCGTCTTCTTAATAATACCAGTTACCCCTGGTTGCCTAGGCTAGGATGGAGGAGCGGAGGTCCCTTTCACCGGTGGACAAAACATTACACATACACGCTATTGTACGTGAATAATGAATGTGCCTATTGAAGCACACACAACAATTTTATTTAGTTTGAACAGAAGGACAGCCCTGTGGTTTAACCAATCAGGGACTGCCACATAAAATATGCAAGATAGTATATTTTACTACGTCATCATGGTTTTTTTGTACAAGCAATTTCTGCCTAGTAACAAAAAGCTAAATATATACATTTTTATACAGTTTAAAATGTTTCTTAAGTCTGGTGCAAGACAGGCCTGTGGTTTTAACGCCATGGAGTTACTTCTGCTCTCAAAAAGGGAAGTAGCTTAACCGCATCCATCTGTTCTGAACAGATATCTAACCTTGTGACAATTCTAAATGCCTTGTACAAGCAAAAACACATATGACCTTAAGCAATAGATTTCTATGTCATGCTAACAGTAATTTTCCAATACCCAAAATGGATGTCTTCTAACAAGATGGTTCCCTCATTTACCTTATAGCTCCTAGTTAACCCTTTCACCCCTTTTGCCAGTGTCACTAAGCGATCATTTTTCTGATCGCTGCATTATTGTCGCTACTGTTGCTAGGTAGCTAGTTATTTTTTTAGGTTCACGCCAGGTTTTTATATCGCTAGGTACCCCGATATACTACCCAATAATGATTTTAACCCCCTGATTGCCCCTAGTTAACCCTTTCACCCCCTTTTGCCAGTGTCACTAAGCGATCATTTTTCTGATCGCTGCATCAGTGTCGCTACTGTCGCTAGGTAGCTAGTTATTTTTTTAGGTTCACCGCCAGGCATTTATAGCGCTAGGTACCCCGATATACTACCCAATAATGGTTTTAACCCCCTGATTGCCCCTAGTTAACCCTTTCACCCCCTTTTGCCACTGTCACTAAGCGATCATTTTTCTGATCGCTGCATTAGTGTCGCTAGGTAGCTAGTTTTTTTTTAGGTTCACCGCCAGGTTTTTATAGCGCTAGGTACCCCGATATACTACCCAATAATGGTTTTAACCCTCTGATTGCCCCTAGTTAACCCTTCCACCCCCTTTTGCCACTGTCACTAAGCGATCATTTTTCTGATCGCTGCATTAGTGTCACTAGTGTCGCTAGGTAGCTAGTTTTTTTTTAGGTTCACCGCCAGGTTTTTATAGCGTTAGGTACCCCCATATACTACCCAATAATGGTTTTAACCCCCTGATTGCCCCTAGTTAACCCTTTCACCAGCGATCACAGTATAAGTGTCACTGGTGACGCTGGTTAGCCAGTTAGTTATTTAGGTTCCCCGTCAGGTTTTTATATAGTGCCAGGGACCCCCATATACTACCTAATAAAAATTTGAACCCCCTGATTGCCCCTAGTTAACCCTTTCACCACTGATCACCGTATAAGTGTTACAGGTGACTCTGGTTAGTTTGCTTTTTATAGCATCGGGGCACCCACCATTTATTACCCAATAAAGGTTTAACCCCCTGATCACCCGGCGTGTGATATAAATTAGGTTTTAGTGTCAGGGTCAGGGTCTGCGTCGCCCCAGGCAGCGCTAGGTTAGTGCCAGTACCGCTAACACCCACACGCAAAGCATAAACCTCCTGTAGTGGTATAGAATCTGAACAGATCAATATCTGATCTGATCAGATCTATACTAGCGTCCCCAGCAGTTCAGGGTTCCAAAAAACGCATTGTTAGCGGGATCAGCCCAGATACCTGCTAGCACCTGCGTTTTGCCCCTCTGCCCAGCCCACCCAAGTGCAGTATCGATCGATCACTGTAACTTACAAAACACTAAACACATAACTGCAGCGATCGCAGAGTCAGGCCTGATCCCTGCGATCGCTAACAGTTTTTTTGGTAGCATTTTATATTTAAATCCGGAAGGCAGTGCTTGGTTTTTGGGGTCCCGTACGTGGCTAGGCTCCCAAAAAGTCCCCCACATGTGGTATCCCCATACTCGGGAGAAGCAGCAGAATTTATTTTGGGGTGTAATTTGGCTTATGCCCATAGCATGTGTGAGCAATATATCATTTAGTGACAACTTTGTGCAAAAAAAAAAAAAGTTTGTAATATTCCCGCAACTTGTGGCAAAATATAAAATATTCCATGGACTCAACATGCCTCTCAGTAAATAGCTTGGGGTGTCTACTTTCCAAAATGGGGTCATTTTGGGGGGTTTTGTGCTATTTTGGCATTTTATGGCCTTCGAAACTGTGATGGGTAGTGAGGAGTCAAATCAAAAATTTGCACCCTTAGAAATCCTGAAGGTGGTGATTGGTTTTTGGGGTGCCGTGCGCGACTAGACTCCCAAAAAGTCCCACACATGTGGTATCCCCATACTCGGGAGAAGTAGCGGAATATATTTTGGGGTGCAATTCCACATATAACCATGGTATGTGTGAGCAATATATCATTTAGTGACAACTTTTTGTAAAAACATTTTTTTTTTTGTCATTATTCAATCCCTTAGGACAAAAAAAATAAAATATTCAATGGGCTCAACATACCCATCAGCAATTTCCTTGGGGTGTCTACTTTCCAAAATGGGGTCACTTGGGGGGGTTTGTACTGCCCTGCCATTTTAGCACCTCAAGAAATGAGATAGGCAGTCATAAATTAAAAGCTGTGTAAATCCCAGAAAATGTACTCTAGTTTGTAGACGCTATAACTTTTGCGCAAACCAAAAAATATACGCTTATTGACATTTTGTTTACTAAAGACATGTGGCTGAATAAATTTTGCCCTCAATGTATGACTAAAATTTAGTTATATTCGATTTTTCTTATAACAATAAGAAAATATATTTTTTTTTTCAAAATTTTCGCTCTTTTTCCATTTATATCGCAAAAAATAAAAATCGCAGAGGCAATCAAATACCATCAAAAGAAAGCTCTATTTGTGGGAAGAAAAGGACGCAAATTTTGTTTGGGTGCAATATTGCATGACCGCGCAATTACCAGTTAAAGCAGCGCAGTGCGAAATTGGAAAAAGACCTCTGGTCCTTAAGGTGTTTATTGGTCCGGGGCTGTAGTGGTTAAGACTTACCTGTAGGTCCATGAAAAATCTCCTAAACCGTGTATTTGCAAAAAGACAGGCACCACTGTCTACGGCTCATGGGCCGTAGACAGCGGCGAGCAGGCGCACTGAGCATGCCACTGCTAACGGCAATATGCTGTCAGTGGCGGCTCTCGTGCACATGCTGGGGAGTGACGTCATCGATGGTCCGGCGCTGTGAGTGGCCGCAGCAGCGATACCCGGAAGAAGATGGATGCTTCATGCTACAGGGGACAGCGGTGACATCTCTGGCTCCTGTGTCAGGTAAGTGACACATGATAGGCTACTATGCGATGCATAGTAGCCCATTATGCTTTACCTTTGCAGGGAGGCAAAGAGGAAGTAAACCCATCATCTTTCTCTTTAACATTCATGCAGTGGTACCTCAATAGTGGGTGCAACAGATGATAAAAAGGGAGATATCAGGGTCCATTAGGAAATTGTTCAATAAGCTATCAATAAAAATTACAATTAAAGTACAATCTGCTTCTTTTTTTTCTTATTATTATTGTTGTCTTTGTTTTATTGTGTGATTGGATTGAAGTAATAACTTTTTGCAGCTGTCCCTTCCATTTTGCTGAAAAAAAAAAGAAGTTTTCATAAAAATGGGTTTTGGTTTTAAGGGGGGAATTGTAGTCTGGCTTTTCATTTTTTGGTATATTATTTTATGTTAAACTTGCAAGTAAAGGGAGAAGTAGATTTGGTGCTATATCTTTAAGACTTAAATGTTGGTAAGAAATAGAAAATATTGTGCACCTAATAGTTCACCTGTAGTATCACAATGGTGCTAAAAAATTAATAATATGTGAGCACAAGTAGAATTATAAATAAGCATAAGTGTTTTGTAAAGTCACATTAGTGAAGAAATTCCCTTAACCTGGGTTAAGTAAAAATGAAAAAATGTGATGCTACCAATTGAAAAAAAAAAAATATATATATTTATATTAATATATATGTTTGTTAGTGACCAATAGAAGTGAATATCCTTTGCAATCACACTATGCATTATTTGATTGCATTATTTACTAATTTAATGTATGCACTTTTGTATAAGAATTGTAGACTGTGAAAACACCCAATAAACAACCAATAAATCCTCAGGTATACAGGTGCAAGAAAGCACTAAGAGTTTCCAAAAGTCCCAAAGATTAGACAGATAATTTATGCAGGAGATGTGTAATCATTAATGAAGATCTTCCCAGTGCGTGTGACAAAAACTAGTAATGCTCTCACCAGACGCCCTGCCCCTGCAGGGGTAGTATAGCCTCCACAGTGTGAGCCCCTGTGCCGCTGTTTGGTTCTCTGGGGGTTCGTTTGTCATCCGCTGGGAGCACTTCACTTAGGTTCTCAATAAAAAAAAAAAAAAAAAAAAAAAAGGAGTATCCATAGCGTGAACCGTTTCCATAAAAGATTCTTTATTAGATGAATAGATTGTACTCACATTTGAACAAGTAAAAAAACACGCCAAAAGCATAAAAGCGTCCGCTAGCCGCTACAGCTGATTCTGGAGAGTGCATGTCCCGTGGCCACGCCCTACACGTTTCGTCACGTCATCTGGAGCGGTCATTTTGGTGCACCTTTCCCTTCATATAGGGTGCAATGCTCTACTGCGCGGCACACGAACCGCCATTTTAGTTGCGGGAATACCAGCCTCATGTCTCCGAGGGATACTAGAGTGTGGGTGGTCCCCAGCTGCGTGACGAGCATAGCTCATAATAATGGAAAGGATAAATGATATAGAACATTGCATTCCATATATGAATGATCCGATGCCACCAGCAGATAGGAACATTTGCATACTGCTGGTTGGAGCAGTTTCTAATGTGAAACATATCCCTACCAACGGCACCGGATATTAATCTTACAATTACATCAAAATATCGAAGTAAATCATGGCAACCCAATGTTATTAGCAAATTGATAAAACATATGAATTTATATTAATTTGATCATGCACATTAATATTAACAGAAGATATTAAAGATGTATTTAAAAAATTACAATAAAAAATAAAGTAAAAATAAAAAAAAATTTAAATATTTAAAAAACAGGGGGATGGAGTTACATTAAAAATTATGAGTGAAAACTGAAAATTAAAAATCAAAACCATCTATTAAAAAGAGACAACTAATGGTACAGGGAGTGGAGTGATCATGTGAAAAGTCATCCACTGGTATTTGGCCTATATGGGAAAAGGCAAAGGTAATTAGGGTATTAAAATACATTTCTCAGGTTTACATGTATAACATTCGACCCATGAGACTTAAATTTGGAAATTTACATGTATTTGACCCATGAGACCTAGCTTTTGGAACTGGGCCAGCGAGGGCAAGCGTTAGGCCCTAATATGGTTCTTACTAGGGTCACACTTATGGGAATCGGTCTGTCTTAGAATAAGGGGAACTCGAGCAATGCGAGTCTGTAAACAGACTAGGGGTCAAACACGCCTTGCACTTTGTGCAAATCTCCCTTCTGGAAAACCTCACTGGTCCTTGGTAACCTCTTTTGGACTCAAGAAAACAAGTAATGATCTGCATTTGATAAGGTTTCCTTCCACTGTGCTACTTCAGACTTGAATCCAGTGTAATCCACATTGGCTGCCGTTAGTTCGTTAGTTTCAATAATACATGGAAAAAACAGAAAGTGCCTCCAATAGTGCAGTATCCGAGGGATTAAAAATGAACTCCTCCACCCCAGCTAATATACAACTCACATTTATTAAAAACTTTTAAAAGCATTGATAATACATCAGAAAGGTCTCAGTTGCAACAAGGTTCCACTGCCAGGCTCCACCTCTACTAGTTTCACCACCTCACACCTGGCTTCACCTGAAGGAATGAGCCAAGCGGCTATGGCGGGGTCAATTTATAGTATACAGAACGAAAAAATTGGTTACCATATATTTACTCAGCTGCGTCGTTCCCGGGATGCCCGCACATGCGCAGTTGTAATACATTCATGTCAAAAAGACACAGTGGGGGCTATTTACAAAAGGCAAATCCACTCTGCACTACAAGTGCACTTGCTGTAGGTCTGAGAGGGACATGCAAGGAAAATAAAAAACAGCATTTTAGCTTGCACATGATTGGATGATAAAAACAGCAAAGCTTCCCCTCATTTCAGATCTTCTCCTCAGATCTACAGTGACCGCACTTCCAAGTGCATTTGCAGTTCACTTGTAGTGCAAAGTGGATTTGGCTTTCGTAAATAACCCCCAGTGTGTTTGAATAGCATGCTATGATGACAGACTTCCGGGATAAAACCGGAAGTCGTGCTTTGTGATAAATTCCGGTCACTGCCTAAGTAAACAGAGGACTTCAATAAAATGGCTTAAAAACTGAGACATATTACCATAATGCAGAGGTAGAACCGTAGCGGAAGCGATATCTCGCCAGATGATATCTAACATGCAGCATAAAAATACTGGGAAATCTCACTAGAAATTGGCAATATTAAATAAAAAACATCTACAAGTAATTTACATCAAGGATGTAGCAATAAAAAAAGAATTATAATAGAAAACATAAAATGATTTCACTATGACTAAGTGAGTTACTATAGAGTCATCCATTATAAATGCTCATAGAGTGCCATTTATCTCAACTAGGAAGAGAATGGTAGTGATTAATTGAATATGATGAGGGAATGAAATGGTATTTAAAACAGTTACCGACCACACTATAGTCAAATGACAGCTACAGTGCGGCTCGATAACTTTGGGGGGGGGGGGGGGGCGCGCGAACAGGACTATCCAGGTTCACAGGACCCCGCGCAACATGGATTGCGGTAAAGGGCCAATGACAGCAGCCCTTTACCACACGATCACTTGCGTGGTAAACATCACTGTGTATACATTGCGATCGCTGACGGAGCATAAACACAGTGGGGTCATCCAGGGGTTCAACGGTCTCCTCACACCAATACAGCAATCAACACCAGTATGGCAAAAAAATATTTTACCAGCGAGGAGGCCTACCAGCGTCTTAGCCTGAGCGATGAGAACAGCGGGGAGCTCTCCGAGTCTCAGTCCGATTCTGATATGAACCCGTTACAAGCAGTGGGTCTCCTACAGAGGAAGAGGAACGCGTTCCCGTGAAAAGAAGGCATTGTGGTGTCGAGAAGCAGCCTACTACCAGCAGCGCAGTGCCGTCTACCTCAAGTGCAGAGCTGCCCACCTCGAGCGCGGGGCCATTCACCTCGAGCGCTGGGCCATCCACCTCGAGAGCAGTGCCACGTCAACAAAGACCAGTGTCATCTCAGCCCAAAAGGGATAGGGCCCATGCCAGCCTTCCCTATGCCCTTCAAAACCCCCTATGGCTTTCCTCATAATTCCGGAGCAGCAAACATCCCCCCTTTCACCACCAGCCAGGTGTCCAGGTGAACACCGATGATTTTGCGATGCTTGATTTTTTTTCCTTTGATTTTCACTGAAGACTTACTATCGCCCATTGTAACCCAGTGTGACTTCTATGCACAGCAGTACATAGTAAGGAATCCTGGTTCTAGTTACGCCTGTCCCTTTGAGTGGAAACATCTTACCATAGAGGAATTCAAAATTTTTTAGGCCTAGCTTTTACTATGGGACTCACAAAAAAAACAACAAAAAAACAAAAACAAATTGTACTCCTATTGGTCTACCAACCCCATCCAACACATGCCAATCTTCTCATCCATTATGCCAAGATCAAGATACCTTATGATAATGCGGTTCCTCCACTATAATGACAACACCCAGTGCCCTCCCCGAAATGACACAGCTTTTGACAAATTATTTAAAATTCAGCCACTCCTAAACTATTTCTCGGAAAAATTCTCCCAGTTATATACCCCCGACCAGAATATATCCGTGTATGAGTCTCTTGTAAAATTCACAGGCAGGCTGGGAATCAGTTTATTCCTAGAAAAATAGGATTTTTTTGTACTCACCGTAAAATCCTTTTCTCTGTAATTCACTGACCGACACGGCTCCTCTCTGTAACTAAATGGGTTGTATAGCCTGCCATTAGGAGAAACTAGGCAAAATTGTTATACAATACACAGAACTTTAATCCCACCCCATGCCATCAACCCTCCTCACTGCTCCTAGCAGCTTCAGTACATCTAAAGCTGCAGGCTGGGGGGTTGTTACTGAAGGGACCGCCCCCTAGGCAGAACTAGAAAGTTCTGTTTTTTGTATATGTTAACACGTTCTGCCTAATCTTCTCCTGAAGGTGGCGCAACAACCCGATGGTCGAGATTAAAGGAGCTGTGTCAGTCAGTGAACGTAAGAGAAAAAGGGGGGATGAGAGTGGTGAGAATGACAATTTTTCAAACCAATAATACTATCCGCTCTAATTCTAGCCAAGTTTGTGACCTAGTAGGAACAACAGGTTCCATGACTTTTTCCTTTGATGGAATTTGAGTCAGCAGTCTGGTGGACGCTCCCATAAAAACCTTTTTTTTTTCCAATGGTTCTAGGTATTACACCCCAGATGGTAAGACACAGTGACCACTGTCATTAAGTTTGCACGTGTCTGGCTTATTGCCATATGAGGTTTGTTTGGAGGTCAACCAAAACCAGAGTTGTACTTTCCTCATTAGCTGTCACCTACATTCTCAGCTGATGGGGTAGGTGCAATCACTGTAACATGAACTCCAAAAGGTCCACGAGTCCCTCCTGGACCCCGACACAATAACCAGTTTACATTCTAACCAGGTGACTGGGCCGTTGCAAAGAAGCTGAGGGATGAGACCAGCCACTGCAAGAAGCTGCTCAACTATACCAAAGGATGAGAAGCCGTGATGAGGTGCTCCTGTTTGCCTGATTGGACGCGTGACCAGAGCCCGAGCAGATGACCACATCTTCCGCAATGAGATGCCCCGAAGCCCAACCCACGTACAAGACGCAGAGGATACCAGACTGACCGGCAACTACTACAGCTCACCATGTCATCTCTCCTGAAGAAGAGTCTATGTCAAGCAGTGTTTTCCTTTTTTATGGAGTCATATGGACTGTAAGGGCCGATTCATTTCCAGATGCAAGAAGATCAAGTTTCGGAGGGACACATGGGATCATATGACAAAGAGGAGGAGCTGTTGTGGATAATTTTATGAAGATGTATATTAATGTATTGTCATAACAGTCTCCTAGTGTTAGCATTCCCGCAGGCCGCTCTATAGGGCAGACTGACGCTGGTTGAGATCTGGCTGGTAGTGGAAAACTTCCTGGGATTGGAGAGAGGCGTTTTCAGAGTGGGGGTATGTCTGCCATTGAACGGGCCCCTGTGCATTGCACAGACCATCGTCTGAGGGGATACGTTTGCTCTGCAAGGATCGGTTATGGGCCGATGTACTTCATGGTCTCTGATTTGTCTGATCAGCATATGTCGAGATTAGCAGCGTGCACCTGCTAGTTGCCTTCCACCTGCAAGGAAGGGTAGCATAATCCAGGTACGCATTGTTCTTTGGAACAATGCATAATAAGCGTAATTGTAGTCATCATTCATTGTTTAGATAAATTAATAAATAAAGTCGCGCTATGGAAAAAAACAAATCTCTAATGTGATAGAAATGTGTGAAATAAAATTTAAAAAAATGGAGAGAGAAAAGGAAATGTACTGGGTTAGAGCTGCCTGTGCCTGAAGCCCTCACTTCCTTATTGGGGAGGAGAGGGAAATGAAAAGTGTGAAATAAAAAGGTTATGGCGCTAAACCCTATCAGTGATAAGATGAGTTAACTTATCATCAAAACCTAGTGTTTATTTTTTATATAAAAAGAAAAAGAAAAACTATTGGTGATACCGTGCAGAAATATCCTAAAGCAATTTTATCCAAAGAAAATTGTGTGTGATTAATGTGGAGTCAACATTCATGTTCCATTATAATTAAAACCAAATTGGGTGTTAAATTATCCTATACGTATCAACCTACTAAAAACATGTAAACATTCATTTGAATGTGCAAAATGGTGGAAATAATGTTAGTATTCAACAATGTGCTAGTTTAAAACAGATTGTGCAAACATGTGCAAAAAATGTGCAAAGAAGCAACTAAAGGTCAGAACAACCAAGGATCAGAAATAATTCAATCAAAAAATGTGCAAATAGACGATAACTAAGGATCAAAACAACCAGCTACTAAGCCAAATATTAATTTTGGACTTATATTGGACACAGATGCGTCTTCATGCGATTGTTGGTTGAAAATATTTCAGACCCCTGGTTGTTTTGATCCTTAGTTATCGTCTATTTGCACATTTTGTGTCTTCATGCGATTTTTTGATTGAATTATTTCTGATCCTTGGTTGTTCTGACCTTTAGTTGCTTCTTTGCACATTTTTTGCACATGTTTGCACAATCTGTTTTAAACTAGCACATTGTTGAATACTAACATTATTTCCACCATTTTGCACATTCAAATGAATGTTTACATGTTTTTAGTAGGTTGATACGTATAGGATAATTTAACACCCAATTTGGTTTTAATTATAATGGAACATGAATGTTGACTCCACATTATTCATTCATTGTTTATTGTATACATTTATTCTGTGTCATGTCTTTATTTGGTCATGTCCTTATATGGTCATTCACATCCTGTGTTTGTCATTTCCTGTGATGTCACTTCCCATGTAAGAAGTGATTGGTTGAAACCAGCACTTCCTGTTTGTGAAAGCTTTTGTGATAATAAAAGGCCATGCTGGCAAGTGTGAGTTAGAGATGCTGACCGAGCCATGCTGAGATGAGGACGTAAGAACGTGGTAAGGTCTGTTTACTGTGGAATGGGGAACCAGGAGAGATGACCGAAAGGAACATTTTATCATTAGATTGAAGGGCGCTTATTAGCACAAGAGTGTGGTGGAACATCCACGACAGGTACATGGATTGAAAACTGGCTTCCCCGGTTCTACGAGATGGGCTTAGCTCGTCTCGCCTGTTTTTTTGTTCTAGTTTTAATAGTCCTGTGCAGGGGCGGTAATAGAGTAATAAGGTAATAATGCTCTAGTAATATTGTAGTATTGTTGTTAATGCTGTTATGTTTTACTATTTGTTAGCCTTGTAGTTGGTGGTGGAGCCACCTCCTTTAGTGTCCTGTAGCAGGATGCCATGCCCACCCATTGTGGTGTTTATGTGTTTTACTTGTCCACTCCGGGTTTCCTTTTCTCTCTCTTTCTCTTCTCCTCTGTGTTCTCCTCCCTCCCACTCCCCTACTCGGGCTCGGACTGCCTCGCCATGGGATCAGGGTAGGTACGTACCTTGTTGGCCACGTTAGAATTATAGGAACCTTCCTTTACCCCCCAGATGGCTCAGAATGTGTTGAAAATATTCTCGCAGAACATCCATGGGTTCAATTCCCCCATTAAGAGGTCAAAGGTCTTCCGCCATTTAAAATCTCAATCTATTAATGTGGTGTGTCTGTAGGAAACCAGGTTCTCCCAATCCTCATCCCCCAAATATTTGTCCCCCCATTATCCAGTGTTTTTTACGGCCTCCGCCTCTGAGAAGCAGAGGGGTGCTGATGGCCTTTCGGCGTAACCTCCAATTTACCTGTTCTAAGGAAATAGCGGACCCTACGGGTAGATATTTGATCTTGCAGGGCACCCTGTGGGACCAGGTCACTTTGGTTGGATACTATGCTCCTAATTCATTTCAGCAGAGGTTTTTCTCCCATTTATTCCAAGTGATCACCAGGCACCAAAAAGGCCTTCTGATTATGATGGGGGACTCCAACTCTGTTTTTAACTCCTCTTTGGACAGGCGTAGTCTCAGGGAAGTGCCTCCGTCCCGTGATGCCTCTCAAGAACAAGTATTGCATGATCTCTTTCAAGCATATGGCATGGTGGACGTGTGACGCGAACAACATCCATTGTCTCAGGAATTTACCTTTTTCTCTAACCCCCACCAGAGTTTTTGTAGAATAGACCACGTGTTTCTGCAACTTAGCTCCCTGCCATTGGTACATAAGATTGCTATTGCCGCCTCTCCATGGTTAGATCACGATCCCCTGATCTTCGGAATCTCCTTAGCGGGATTCTCCTGCCCTGCCTATCTCTGGCGGATTAACAAATCCCTCCCGAGTACGCAAGCTACATCCTCCCAGATAGAAACACATATCCAAACTTATTTCGTGGAAAATGTAGGCTCAGTCGATTCTCCAGTTGCCTTGTGGGAAGCCCACAAGGCGACGGTCAGGGGACATTTAATCCAGATCGCTTCCCGTACAAAGCGTGCCAGGGAGCAGCGAATACGGGAATTGACCTCCTTGTTAGGCGGCGGATGCGACATGGAAGGCGCATCCTACGGTAACCCATAGGCGGACGCGTGACAAATTGGCCACTGAGTTGGACTTGCTCGCCTCTGCTCAGGCGGAGAAGGCCCTGCGCTGGTCCAAGTATAAATTTTACAGTTGCTCGAACAAACCTGGTCCTATGTTGGCTAGGAAACTTAATTCAGTGGGACGTCCGGGTAGGCCGGTTCGACTACAGGTGACAGGAGGGGGATTTACGTCAAATCCATCTAAAGTAGCGGCAGGCTTTGCCTCCTTCCTCTCATCCCTATATAATAGACCGGCAGCCTTCAACCGAGACAAGGCTGAGCGATTCTTCCAATCGATTAACCTTCCTATATTGTCTTCGGCAGCACGAGATAATTTGAATGCTCCTACAACTGAAATGGAGGTTGCCCAAGCCCTAAAGTCCCTTAAGCCCTCCAAGGTCCCGGGTCCGGACGGCTTTACTGGTCTATACTATAAAACATTTGCATCCCTGCTCACGCCCCATCTCACGTCGTATTTCAACGCTTGGCGGGAAGGTGCGAGACCCTCGTCAGACTCGCTGAAAGCCCATATCTCTATGATCCCTAAGTCACCTGAGGAAGCCATGGATCCGCAGTCCTTTCGTCCCATCTCCCTGTTGAATGTTGACCTGAAGGTTCTGGGAAAGGTCCTGAGCACGCGAGTCAACAGATATCTTCAGGCCCTCATTCACAGGGATCAGGTGGGCTTTGTGCCCGGTCACCAGGCGGGGGACAATGTCCGAAAGGTGGTCCATCTCCTCCATATACTTAGTCAGCGTAAAATACCAGGACTCTTGCTCTCCCTAGATATTTATAAAGCGTTTGATTCGCTCTCCTGGGACTAACTTTATTTTGTTCTAACCAAATGGGGATTTGGTCCACATTTTCTGCACTGGATCAAGGCCCTCTATTCCACACCGTCGGCGTCGGTAAAATATGCGGGCTTCCTTTCTGACCCTTTCCCGATACTCCGGGGGACTAGACAGGGATGCCCCCTGTATCCGGCACTGTTTATCCTGGCATTGGAGCCGCTGGCGGCGGCGATCAGGGCCAATAGTGATATTTCGGGAATCCCTTACGCGGGCACTCAATACAAAGTAAACCTATTTGCGGACAACGCCCTTTTGACTATATCAAACCCGCTCATCTCCCTGCCCAACCTGCAATTAGTATTAGACCGATTTTCAGCCTTCTCCGGTCTTCAAATTAACCCTTCCAAAACCACAGCGTTGAATGTTAACCTCCCTCTGGAACTGGTACAGCGACTTCAGGACCATTTTCCTTACCGTTGGGCATCCCACTCGATTGACTATTTAGGTGTCAAATTGAGGCCATCTTACTCCCTTTTCTCGGCCAATTATTATCCCCTGTTGCGAATGGTGTCCACCCTTATGCAAGCCTGGCAATTTCCCACACTCTCATGGGTAGGGAGGATCTCAGCGGCGAAGATGACGATCCTTTCCCAAAATCCTTTATTATTTTCGCACTTTGCCTGTCCGGGTACCTGCTTTTTTTCCTCCGACTCCTGCAGAATAGGATCCTCCAATTTATATGGGTGCGCAAATGCCCCAGGGTACCCAGAGCGATCCTTTATACCCATAGGCTTCAGGGAGGCTTGGGGGTCCCCAATATCTCTAAATACTACACAGCGGCCCAGATCTCCCCGTTGACTATGCTTCATGCAACCACGGATGTTCCTCTGTGGGTGCCTGGCTGTGACCCGTGTTCATTTCAGGCACTTCTCTGGCTCCCCAGGAATCTGCGCCCTCCCTCCCTGAGCCCCATGCTGCTACATGGTCTGCAGGTGTGGGACTCAGTTCGCTCTTCCAACAATCTGATGTCCCCCTTCCTACCCCTACTCCCCATCACCCATAACCCTCTTTTCCCACCGGGTCTGGTGGAGTCCCAGGCATTCTCCTGGTGGCCTTCGCATAGCTACCCTCAAGTCCAAAATTTTCTTTCCTCGCGTTCATTCCCCTCCTGGGAGAGTATTCGGGAAACACAAGGGGCGCCGGCTACAGAGCACCATCACTTTATCCAATTAAAGCACTGGATTGCAACATTGCGCCGCATGTCCACCTATCCCTTCCAAAAAAACTTTTTTTGAACATACATGCCATCACGCCCCAGGGTCCCCAGGCCTTATTTTGGCCATTTATGCCTCTGAATGGTCGCCCACCATTGGCACCCCTCTCTTATATGACTCAATGGGAAAAGGACCTTCAGGTCCCAGTAGACCCAGAGGACTGGAACAGGGCCTGGAAAACGGTCGTCAAATGCTCATTCAACACAAATACCCTAGAGGCCGCATATAAAGTAATGTTCCGATGGTATTGGGTACCTGCCCGCACAGCTCGGGCATTCCCTGGGAGTACTGACAGATGCTTCCGCAACTGTGGACAGCGAGGTGATGGTATGCACACATGGTGGGCTTGCCCAAGGTTGGTGAGGTTCTGGTCTAAGGTTTTTGGCTTGCTGCAGACACTCTTTCACCCAACGATCCGGAGGGACGCTAAGCTAGCTCTCCTACATTGCCCGGTTCCTGGCTTGCGAGGCCCTCAACAGAAGCTGGCTACCTATCTATTTATAGCGGCCAAGCGGACCATTGCCCAAGCCTGGAAGTCACAACGGGTAGATTTTCAAGGGGTTAAGACGCGTATGACTGCTATGTTACTTCAGGAACGTATGTCCAGTATTGTCCATGATTCTCATGCAAAATTTCTAAAAATCTGGGAGCCGTGGATCTCCTATGAGTTCCCCGCGCTCCAAGCGGCATGCCTGGACTTGGTCTGATCTCTCTTGGCGGGGCGTCCACGCCCAAGCTTCCCCCCCACCTTTCCTCCCCTTCTCTTTACCCTTCCTTCTTCTGTTCCCTATCTCTTTACTCTCCTTTGTAATCTCTCCCATTGCTAATAAATACTGCTGCCACCCGTGGACGGGGGTAGTGGGAAAAGGGGCTCACCCTCCGGAAACAACAAGGGAACAAGTTTTTTGGTACTGGAACCAGTCTTGATATCACCCCCTACTCATTTCCCTTCCTTTTCTTGTGTTTATTAGAAGTATAATGTGATGGTTTGCCCTTTGGTTTTGTATTCATGTTTTGTGGCCCCCTGTGAGGGCACTCAAGGAGCAGATTGTAATCTCTTGTTTATTTCTGTTTATTCAAATTTTCAATAAACGTATTGAAACAGAAAACTGGCTTCCCCATAAATGTTTACTGTACAAAATAAGGTCCCTTGGCACAGACCATAAGGTGAGTACATGGATTGAAAACTGGCTACAAGGGCGAGTTCAGAGGGTCACGATAAATAGGGAGTACTCAGAATGGTCAGGGGTGCTTAGAGGAGAGGTTATAAAAACCACCAGGTGGAAGTGGCTGGCCTCTTAGTCTGACCATGAGGAGAGGTAAGCAGACAAGAAGATTACTGCATAACCATGACAGTGTCACAGGGTTGGACACATGAGGACAGCGATGCACCTGAAGGACCATGCGGACTGCAAACACTACAGGTAGTGTATCTACAGAGAAGCATTAAAATGCCACTCAATATAGAACTTTAACTGACACGGTTTAATATGGAATGTTTACATACATGGTATTACATTTGCATTACACTGTTCCAACACTTCCACTTTTCATTTGCCACTGGGAACAGCAGAAAGTGTTGTGCAAGCCTAATTAAATTAACTGCTTAAGGACCGCCTCACGCCAATATACAATCGGCAGAATGGCACGGCTGGGCATAATCACATACCTGTACGTGATTCTTTAAGTACCCAGCCATGGGTCGGGAGCGCGCCACCCGGTTCTGAGGTCCCTGACCGTGGCCGCAGGGCCAGCGGACCTGATTGACCCGATCGCGGGCACAGAGCTGAAGAACGAGGAGAGGTCTGTGTAAACAAACCTCTCCCCATGCTTCCTAGTGTGGCTGTCACCGATCGTCTGTTCCCTTTTATAGGGAAGGACGATCAGTGATGTCACATGCCAGGCCACTCCCCCTACAATAAAAAAAAAAAACACAACATCATATATAACACCTATACTGCCCCCTAGTGGTTAACTCCTTCAGTGCCATTTACACAGGAATTAGTGCATTTAAATAGCACTGATTGCTGTATAAATGACAATGGTCCTAAAAATGTGTCAAAAATATCCGGTGTCCGCCATAATGTCACAGTCACAAATAAAAAAATAAATAAACGCTGATCGCCACCATTACTAGTAAAAAAAAATTTTTCTTTATAAAACTATCCCCTATTTTGTAAACGCTACAACTTTTGCCCAAACCAATAATCGCCAATTGCGGGTGTTTTTTTTTTTTATACCAAAAATATGTAGAAGAATACGTATCGGCCTAAATGGAGGAAAAAAAGTTTATATATTTTTTGGGGATATTTATTATAGCAAAAAGTAAAAAATATTGCATTTTTTTCAAAATTGTCGCTCTATTTTTGTTTATAGCGCAAAAAATAAAAACCGCAGAGGTGATCAAATACCACCAAAAGAAAGCTCTATTTGTGGGAAAAAAAGGACAATTTTGTTTGGGAGCCATGTTGCACGACCGCGCAATTGTCAGTTAAAATCAACGCAGTGGCGAATCGCAAAAAGGGGCCTGGTCCTTTGCCTGCAAATTGGTCCGGGGCTTAAGTAGTTAAACAACCATCAAAAAAAAATAAAAAAATAAACTGAAGAAGTTACCTTTCAAATGTTTACAAGGAAAGATAGTACATGAAACTCCTGCTCAAGCGGTACACTATTTTCATCAAGTGAAAAATGACTTTTTATTGAAAGCAAATAGGATTCGCTGTTATCTGCCAAAAGGGAGTGGCAAGTATCTGCAACTATGGCTCCATGTGTTACATTTGATGATTCAAAAACAAGTTTGTGCAATAAATTCGGGGAAATATTTAAGAAGATTTTCTCAAGAACATCTGATGGTACATGAACAAAAAGCTCATCTCCCTCATTCCTGACAGTCATCAAGACCGGCCTGTAGAAAAGTCTAATCTGGGCAAAAGATAAACAAAATGAACACTGCTCATACACATTATTACAGTCTATTCTTAGTTCTTTTCTGCAATTTCCACAGCCTGAGTATATAACCGAAGGCAGTGAACTCAGAATCTTGGTTATGGAAGTTTGCTTGTTCACACAAATGTTTTGATTGCCTGGAACATGAAACTTGAATTCAGAAATGCTGACTTTAATCTGAAAGTTACCTGAATATTTACCTTCAAGGACAGTCCTTAGACTCAATAGCTTTGGAGAGGATACATTTTCATATCTCTTTTGAAAATCTAAAGCTCTTTTGTCATCATCAAATAAGCATTCACAGGATGACCATGGTGTTGTATGTAACTCTACATCTCCTGAAATTAAACTCTTTTTGCAAAATAAATATTTAAATACCCAGATGCAATCTCTTTTCATGCGGATCTGCTCACACCAGGAGACACTTTTTCCCCACAAAATTAATGTGCCGATTTGCCCTTTGGCTTCTTCTACAGTCAAAATTACTTTATTTTGCTCCAACCCATAGAAATTATATGTGCACTCCTTTAGAATGGATATGCTAACGACTTTCAATATTGAATGTACTAACACTTCTGGATGAAGCTTAGAAAGTCTTGCATGCTGTGTGCAATCAAGTTGCTGAGGAGGACGAGAAGGGAGATCTTGTAAGTAGCAATGTTCGGTTGATATATAGCACAGCAACTCCTGCAGAGCCAAATATTCCACAACATTTTTATATTGATCTGTGGTAAGAAGCGAGCAGTTTCCTAAATTAAAAAAACTACTATTAAATGTAGATTGAAGGAAGGTTTCCTTGCTCCACTTATCTTTGCACACTGTCAATTTTTTTAGCATTATGATATCACCAGGCAATAAGGCCAAACTCCAAAAAGCAGCAGTCCTCCACATAAGAATTTTACATTTGACTCCTGATTGGTCCAGAACAACGATGGTTGCCAAGGGAAATGAACCTGAGTTTGGTCTGCTTTTGGCCTGGATTTCCTTAACATGACAGGGCTGAAGTACAACAGCCAATATATTGTATTCCTTGTTTTTGTCACAGCAATTCTTTAGAAGTGTAGGAGCAGGTTGAGGTCTCTGGTTATCACTTTCTTTACTCACATGTTGTATCAAAGAACCAGTGTGTTTTGGTTTTTTAGATATTTGATCACTTGAAGTGGTCAAATACAAAGTGTCCATTGATGTTGTTTTCCTTTTACAGCTGGCATTCTCAATAGGATCAATATTTAGTCCAGTAAAGCTGGGAAAGGGGAATTTTTCTATCTCTCTCATTTGACATGTTTTGGAATTCTGGAAAATAAAAGAATGCTTATTAAGTTAAGAAGCAGAGGTTTGACCAAAAAGTTCTAGACAGCTTAACTGGTTCCCGACCAGCTCACGTACTTATACAGTGGCACGACGGTTCTCCTGGGCAAAACCCCGTATGGGTACATCCGTCCCTTGCACGGCAGGGGACCCAATGCATGGGGCTGGGTTTTGTAATCACCACTGGCCACGTGCGATTATGTGCACGAGAGCCAGCACAGGGATTTGTGTATAAACACACAAATCTCTGTTCTTTCAGGGGAGAGGAGACATATTGTTTGTTCCTACCAAGTAGAAACAATATGTCTCCTCCCCCAGTCAGTTCCATCCCCATACAGTTAGAACACATCTAGGGAACACACATATAACCCTTTGATGGCCCCCTAGTATTAACCCCTTCCCTACCAGTGACATTAACACTGTATTCGGTGCATATTTATAGCACTGATCGCTGTATAAATGTCAATGGTACCAAAAATGTGTCAAAAGTGTCCGATTTAGCTCTCGCAATGTCGCTAAAAATCACAGATCACCACCATTACTAGTAAAAAAATAAATAAATAATAGAAATGCCATAAATCTTTCCCATAGTTTGTAGAGGCCATTACTTTTGTGCAAACCAATCTATATACGCTTTTTGTGATTTTTTACCTAAATATGTAGAAGAATTGATATTGGCCTAAACTGATTTTTTTTAATTTTGGGGATATTTATTATAGCAAAAAGTAAAAAAAATATATATATATTTTTTTTCAAAACCGTTTTTGTTTATAGCACAAAAAACACACGGGTGCTCAAATACCACCAAAAGAACGCTCTATTTGTGGGAAAAAAAGGATGCAAATTTTATATGGGTACAGCATTGCATGACCACGCAATTGTCAGTTAAGCACCTCAATACAGTGCACTTACACCCCCTTCCTGTCCAGACCAATTTCCAGCTTTCAGTGCTCACAGTTTGAATGACAATTACTCAGTAATGAACACTGTACCCATATGAAACTTGCGTCCTTTTTTCCACAAATAGAGCTTTCTTTTAGTGGTAATCACTAGTAGGTTATTTTTTGTGCGATAAAAAAAAAAACCTTAAATTTTGGGGGGAAAAAAAATGCCTGTTTGTTTCTGTCATACAATTTTGCAAATTAGTAATTTTTCTTCATAAATTTTGGTCAAAATGTATACTGCTACATATCTTTGGTAAAAATAACCCAAATTAATGATTATTTTAGGTGTATATTATTACGATACAAATACCCCCCAAATGACCCCTTTAGAAAGTAGACATTCCAAGGTCTTAAGTAGCATGGTGAGTAAGTTTTTTTATTTTATTTTTTTTACAAAATTATCATATTATCAGGTTATGTCTCACACACAGCATATGCATAGAATTACACCCCAAAATACATTCTGCTACTCTTCCCGAGTATGGCGATACCACATGTGTGAGACTTTTACACAACCTGGCCACATACAGAGAGCATTGAATTAGCACCTTCAGGCGTTCTACGAGCAAAAATGACATCTCATTTCACAACCACCTATTACACTTTTGAAGGCCCTGGAGAACCAGAACAATGGAATTGCCCAAAAAATTACCCCATTTTGGAAAGGAACACTCCAAAGTATAATCTTTGAGGCATAATGAGTCTTTTGAACGGTTCATTTTTTTCCAGAAGTTTTTTTTTAGTTTTTTTTACACAAAAAAAAATTGTAAAAAGTGCTCTGGTCAGGAAGGGGTAAAATCTTCCAGGGCTGAAGTTGTTAAAGAGATCAAAATAATGCAGGTAAAAGCAGAGAGAAATAAAGCATTTTAAATGTATAGGCTGCTCTCACACTACCGTTCCGATCAAGTCTGCCATCAGTTTTTTTTGGCTGACCTGATCGGATAGTCCATTCACCCCTATGGACCGGGAGGTGTAAACAGACTTGTGTCTGTTTACACCAGCCTACCGCCGATCCGGTCCACTCTGTTAAAAATGGAAGGGGATTAATCCTTCTCTGTCTAGGTAAATAGGATCAGAGGTAGCTGAGTGTAAAAGGAGAGTGGAGTTTGTTTACACCCAATCGCCTATACAGCAGTGTGTACTCTGTCCAGGCCCGCTCTTATGAACCGGAATGGACATGGAGCTCCCATGCTGATCAAAACTGGGTCCGCGCCATATGAAAAGGGCCTTACTTGCAGTGTTTTTCCCTTCTATAAATTACTTTTTTATTCATGTGCTATATGCTTTTGAAGTTGCTACAAAATTTGACTAGCCAATTTCCTAGCATAGCCCTCTCCTCCTCTAGAAGTATCTAATCACTTTCTGTGCTGGCCAAGCATCTCTGCTCCTTCACTCCCTATACTTTATTTAATGTAGCTGCCAGGGAAAGAGCAAAGAGGAATGCTACAGAATGTCACTTGAGTGTCGAGCACTACTGGGGCTGCAGCCACCACACCCCGATGAGTGTCCACCAGAATTCTCAGGTCATTTGGATGTCTACATTTCTGTGCTGGCCCAACATCTCTGCCCCTTCCCTTTTTATATATTCCTTAATGCAACTAACTGTCAGGGGAGGACCAAAGGGGAATCCTACAGAGCATCAGCATCTGCTCTGGTTGCCAACATTACATCCAAGATGGCAGCATCCAGCAGAAGTATCAGGTCTTTTGGATGGCTAGTACATTTCTAGAAAAAGCCTTCTATTTCCTCCACTGAAACCATGTTGCATGCCTTCAGAGTGCAACAACCAGTTACCAATTGCTGCAACTAAACCAAACCATGAGCAATTTTTAGAGTTGTCACTACCTCTGTAACGGCGAGTTACTTATTAACCACTTGCCGACCGCCGCACGACGATATACGTCGACAGAATGGCACGGGCAGGCATATGGGCGTATATATACGTCCCTGCCTTCCCGCGGGTGGGGGGCCCGATCGGGCCCCCCCTGGTGCCAGCGGCGGTCGGTATCCGTACAGGAGCGATCCGGGATGAGGGGGCGGCCATTCGTTCATGGCCACCCCCTCGCGATCGCTCCTGACGAATGGAAGTGAGGCGTGACATCACTTCCTCTCCTGTAATGTAAACACAGGCAGAGGAAGTGATGTAATCTCTCCTCCGTGTCGGTATTTTTCGTTCCGGCACCGAGGAGAGAGGATCAGTGAGTTGCACCAACACGACACTACACAGTAGAACATGCCAGGCACACTCACACCCCCCCTTCACCCTGCCCCCCCAGTCACAGTGACACCAATTGCATTTTTTTTTTGCATTGGTGTCATTTGTGACTGTAATAACTGTTAGGGCAGTTAAGGTTAGCCCCCTTTAGTTCTAAGGTACCCCCCCTAACCCCCCCAATAAAGGTTTAACCCCGTGATCACCCCCGTCGCCAGTGTCACCAAGGCTGGGTTCACATTGCAGCGGTTTATGAGAACGGATGTGATTCGCACCGCACTGCAGTGCAAATCACATCCGATCTCTGTGCAATTAGAGTTCAGCCATACAGATAGTATGGCTGAATTCGCGTCGCACCCGCCGCAAACTCGCATGGGACCCTTTTTTTGGTCCGCAGCAGAATCGCATCGCATGGGTGTTCACACCATGCGATCCGAGTTTGCAGATAGCACTGCGATATGCGAACTGATCTGGGGGTGTCATTAACATTTCACTGACACTCCCAGCAGTTCGTATAGGGCAGTGTGAACTGCCCCTGGGAGGCATGCGATGCGGGAACCCGCCGCGGATTCGTGGCGTTCCTGCATCGCTCCAGTGTGAACCCAGCCTAATAAGCGATCATTTTTCTGATCGCTGTCGCTGTATTAGTGTCACAGGTGACGCTAGTTAGGCAGGTAGGTATTTAGGTTCGCCGCAGCTTTTTATAGCGCCAGGGACCCCCATATACTACCGCATAAAGCCCCCTGATTGCCCCCTAGTTAACCCTTTCACCAGTGATCACCATATAACTGTTACAGGTGACGCTGGTTGGTTAGTTATTTTTTTATAGTTTCAGGGCACCCGCCATTTATTACCTAATAAAGGTTTAACCCCCTGATCACCCGGCGGGTGTCATTTGTGACTGTAATAACTGTTAGGGCAGTTAGGGTTAGCCCCCTTTAGTTCTAAGGTACCCCCCTAACCCCCCCAATAAAGGTTTAACCCCGTGATCACCCCCCGTCGCCAGTGTCACTAAGGCTGCGTTCACATTGCAGCGGTTTATGAGAACGGATGTGATTTGCACCGCACTGCAGTGCAAATCACATCCGATCTCTGTGCGATTCGAGTTCAGCTATACAGATAGTATGGCTAAATTCGCGTCGCACCCGCCGCAAACTCGCACGGGACCCTTTTTTTGGTCCGCAGCAGAATCGGATCGCATGGGTGTTCACACCATGCGATCCGAGTTTGCAGATCGCACTGCGATATGCGAACTTATCTGGGGGTGTCATTAACATTTCACTGACACTCCCAGCAGTTTGCATAGGGCAGTGTGAACTGCCGCCGGGAGGCATGCGATGCGGGAACCCGCCGCGAATTCGTGGCGTTCCCGCATCGCTCCAGTGTGAACCCAGTCTAATAAGCAATCGTTTTTCTGATCGCTGTATTAGTGTCACAGGTGACGCTAGTTAGGCAGGTAGGTATTTAGGTTCGCCGCAGCTTTTTATAGCGCCAGGGACCCCCATATACTACCGCATAAAGCCCCCTGATTGCCCCCTAGTTAACCCTTTCACCAGTGATCACCATATAACTGTTACAGGTGACGCTGGTTGGTTAGTTATTGTTTTATAGTTTCAGGGCACCCGCCATTTATTACCTAATAAAGGCTTAACCCCCTGATCACCCGGCGGGTGATATAAGTTTGAGGGTCAGATAAGGTCTGCGTCGCCCCAGGCAGCGTCAGGTTAGTGCCAGTACCGCTAACACCCACGCACAAAGCATACACCTCCCTTAGTAATATAGTATCTGATCAGATCTATATTAGCGTCGCCAGCAGTTTAGGTTTCCCAAAACGCATTGTTAGCGGGATCAGCCCAGATACCTGCTAGCACCTGCGTTTAGCCCCTCCGCCAAGCCCAGACCAGCCCACCCAAGTGCAGTATCGATCGATCACTGTCACTTACAAAACACAACACGCATAACTGCAGCGTTCGCAGAGTCAGGCCTGATCCCTGCGATCGCTAACAGTTTTTCTTGTAGCGTTTTGATACAGTCGCCGACAGCCTAGGTGCTTTTTTACCTGTGAGTCTCACTAGTGTACCCCTAAATGTAGGGGTGTCTACTTTCCAAAATGGGGTCATTTGGGGGGGGGGGGGGGGGGGGGTTTGTGCCATCTTGGCATTTTATGGCCTTCAAAACTGTAATAGGTAGTGAGGAGTGAAGTCAAATATTTACGCCCTTAGAAAACCTGAAGGCGGTTCTTGGCTTTCGGGGCCCCGTACGCGGCTAGGCTCCCAAAAAATCCCACACATGTGGTATCCCCGTACTCAGGAGAAGCAGCAGAATTTATTTTGGGGTGTCATTTCACATATGCCCATAGCATGTGTGAGCAATATATCATTTAGTGACAACTTTGTGTAAAAAATTCATTATTCAATCGCTTGAGGCAAAAAAAAAAAAATATTCAATGGGCTCAACATGCCTCTTATCAATTTCCTTAGGGGGTCTACTTTCCAAAATGGGGTCATTTGGGAGGGTTTTGTACTGCCCTGCCATTTTAGCACCTCAAGAAATGAGATAGGCAGTCGTAAACTAAAAGCTGCGTAAATTCCAGAAAACGTACCTTAGTTTGTAGATGTGACAACTTTTACGCAAACCAATAAATATACAGTTATTGACTTTTTTTTTACCAAAGACATGTGGCTGAATACATTTTGGCCTAAATGTATGACTAAAATTGAGTTTATTGGATTTTTCTAATAACAAAAAGTAGAAAATATATTTTTTTTTTTTCAAAATTTGCGGTCTTTTTACGTTTATATCGCAAAAAATTAAAAATCGCAGAGGCAATCAAATACCATCAAAAAAAAGCTCTATTTGTGGGAAGAAAAGGACGCAAATTTTGTTTGGGTACAACATTGCATGACCACGCAATTACCAGTTAAAGCAGCGCAGTGCCAAATTGTAAAAAGACCTCTGGTCATTGACCAGCAAAATGGTCCGGTCTGAAAGTGGTTAAAGGCCAAGTTCATCTTTCTGCAATGTTACACACATATTTAGGCCCCGCACCCGCTGTCATAATTTGAAAACAGCATGGCCAACGGGAGCGTCGCCCACGTGGCCGCATCATTCATTTACAGTTTTGTGTGAATGAGTGCACTACAAGTACTGTCAGCCATTGCGACCAACAGCTTGTAGTTTTCATAGAAATTTCCTGCTCTCACATAACTGCCTACCCATATCTGAGGTATGGACAGACAGCTATCCTGAGATTTTGCAGGAGCCTGGCATTGCACCCATGATTTGCTGACCGCAAGTGCAGTGGTCTGCAGGTTTGGTTTCTTTAAAAAAATTAATGCATTTTTACTTGCAAAAAAATGTGCATTTTTTTTTTTTCAAAAGGTGAATTTATTCTTTAATTACATTTTGGGGGCGTGTCCGGATGGCAGAGCGAGCAGACGTGTGAAGCAACAGCTCCGGCTCCTGAAAGGCATCCTACAGGCATCCTGAGCCCGTTTTGCTCCAAACTGGCTTCTAGCTATTCCCCACGGGTGTAGGAACAATCCAGGCTGGCATCTATGGTAAAATACAGGCCACCCACAACAGCGTCATCGGGACAACTAGCCCGGCATCGCTGGCAAGATGGCGCCAGGACACAGGCAGAGAAGCAGGACATGCTGCTGCAGCCATCCACCTCAGCCACACACACACACACACCAAGCAGCTATGGTGAGTGGCTCGTCCACTGCTCCCCAAGACACACCGCCTGACCCAGTACAGTCTCAGGACTCCCCTTGGGACAGTGAGGCTAGCTCTGGGCTAGTGTGGTGAAATAAAAATCATTGAGGTACACTCTGTTCTGAGCTTTCTTAGTACCACTGGTATGAGTACTGAGGGGGGGGGGGGGGGGAGGCGTAACACTTGGTGAACCTCCATTTCTGCGCTACAGCGTCCACCCTGAATGCTCCATCCTTGAAAAAAAGTAGAAGGGTCTGACTTTCGGGTTTTCTTTTGATGTGGATAGGTCCACTTGTGGAACCCCCAATTTTTGTGTAATTATCTTGAACACTTCCCAGTCACCTTCTCTCAAGCTCCCCCTGCTGAGATAGTCGGCTACTTGATTGAGTTCTGCTTTTACCTAAAAGGGAAAGAACGCATTTTTCCTGCTCAATTTAGGATCCCCTCTGCCAGGGACCACAAAGTTCCACTCTTTGTTCCCCCTTGCTTGTTTACGTAAAGTAACTGCAGAAACGTTGTCGGACCGGATCTGTAAATGGTGACCCTTCAGTTGTTCCTTGAAGTGATCGAATGTTATAAAAATAGGATTTTTAAAACGGCTTACCTATAAAATCCTTTGCTTTGATGTACATCAGGGGACACAGAGCCGTAGTACTTATTACGTGGGTTATATCGGCGTATCAGGTACTGGACACTGGCACGCCCCTTAAGGTGTGAACTTCCCCCATATAACCCCTCCCACTACTGGGAGTCCTCAGTTTTGTAGCCAAGCAATCAAAGTGTATAAGAAGAGAGGGACCTCTGGTGTCCCCTGATGTACATCAAAGAAAAGGATTTCACAGGTAAACCATTTTAAAAATCGTATTTTCTTTTCTTACATCAGGGGACACAGAGCCATAGTACTTACTACGTGGGATGTCTCATAGCAATCGCAACTGAAGGGGGGGGGGGGGGGGACAACAAAAAAGGAAGTCAGAGGACTTGTACTGCAGCCGCACGGTGCGCCCAAAGGCAGAATCCTCCTGACCCTTAACAACGATTTGATAAAATCTGGTAAATGTATGAACTGAAGACCATGTCGCGGTTTTACAGATCTGAGCCGCAGAGGCCGGATGATGCACCGCCCAGGAGGTACTAATCGCACTGGTAGAGTGTGCCTTAATATGAAAAAATAAGGAATCTTCCTCTTTAAACCATAAGCCTGCACAATGACTTGACAAATCCACTTGGCAATAGTGGATCTAGATGCTGCCTGTCCTCTTTGGACCATCCGGCAGAATAAACAAAATATCTGTCTTACGAACCTGAGCGGTCACCTTTAACCACTTCCCACCCGGCCACTGCATATAAACGGCCGGGTGGGAGCTCTCTACTCCTGACAGGACGTTCCTGAATGTCCTGTCAAAGTAGCAGGATCGCGCGGGCGCGCTCCTGTGCAGCTGCGCGATCCCGATGCGCGCGTGTCCCCCGCACACGCCGCATCTCGGATCGGCAGGAGGGCAATGTAATTTGCCCTCCTGATCCGCACAATGGCTGTGTCTAATCACAGCCATCGTAACGTAAACAAAGGGGGATGGGTGGCAGATAACCGGTGATCGCGCCGCCACGTGCCCGCGCAGCGGCGCGATCCCGATCTGCCTGAGACCCCCGGAGACTGGAGAGCAGATTACAAGAGGAGGGCCATGTGATTGGCCCTCCTGATCACATGACGACTGTGTCCAATCACAGTCGTCATGTAATGTAAATAGAGAGCAGTTGTAACTGCTCTCATCTCTTCCTCTCCTCACACAGAACCTGTCAGTGAGGAGAGGAAGAGAAATCTGCTTCAGCCAGGAAGATCAGTGAGTTTATAGCTGTTTGTCTGCTGTTTACCCACTGATCTCCCAGCTAGTGTCCCCAAAAACACCTGTCATACAGAACAGCGGGCACATCAGCCCGCCATCAGCCACCCGCCATCACCAGGCGCACCTGCCCCGCCATCACCAGGCGCACCTGCCCCGCCATCACCAGGCGCACCTGACGCCCCGCCATCACCAGGCGCATCTGACGCCCCGCCATCACCAGGCGCATCTGACGCCCCGCCATCACCAGGCGCATCTGACGCCCCGCCATCACCAGGCGCATCTGACGCCCGCCATCTGACATCTCCCGCCCGCCATCATGACTAAAAGTTCGTACAGCGCAGAGGAGGCTTTCCAGATGCTCCAGAGTATGTCGGACGAGAGTAGCGGGGAACTCTCTCCGTCAGACTCGGATAGCGATTATGAGCCAGTGGAAAGCAGTGGCTCTGAGATTGAAACAGAGGAAGATAGAATCCTAAACAAGGAGAAACGGGAGAAATGAGCAGGCGCAGACATCAAACAGCAGCGCACCACTCCAGGATGATATGCAGGCATCCACCAGCAGCGCAGCACTCCGGGATAGGCAGGCATCTACCAGCAGTTCTGCAACCTTCCTTGAAGATAGGCCAGATACTAGCAACGGAGCATCCCATCAACGAGGCAGTGCCCATACTAGCCTTCCAGATGTTCTGCTGTATCCAACATGGCTGCCCGATACGTCAGTAGAACCTGTTATTCCCCTTTTTACATCCCAGCCAGACCCTCAGATACAGACGGAAAATTTAACCACACTTTATTATTTTCATTTATTTTTTACCAATGATCTCCTAACCGACATTGTGGAGCAATGTAATCTATATGCCAGCCAACATATAGCCAACAATCCAAGTTCTTCCTATGCCCGTCCTCTTTTTTGGAAACCCCTCACCGTGGAAGAATTTCAAATTTTCCTTGGCCTAACCCTCAACATGGGGCTAGCAAAAAAAATGAAGTCCATTCCTACTGGTCTACCCAACCTATCCACCACATGCCGGTCTATTCATCAATTATGCCCAGAAACCATTATGAGATGATCATGAGATTTTTACATTTCAATAACAATGCCCAATGCCTCCCTCGAAATCATCCCAGTTATGATAAATTATTCAAAATTCGGCCCCATATCAATTTTTTTTCCGCCAGTTTCAAACAGATGTTTACCCCTGATAATAATATTTGTGTGGATGAATCCCTATTACACTTCACTGGGTGAGTCGGAATACAACAATACATGCCCAGTAAAAGAGGCAGGCGTGGGGTAAAATTTTATAAGGCGTGTGACAGGGCAACATGTTACACATAGGACTTCATAATTTATGAGGGTAAAGACCGACAGCTAAACCCCCCTGGATGCCCTACCTACATGGGAACAAGTGGAAAAATTGTCTGGCAGCTGATCCAACCATTGCTTGGGAAAGGTTACCACCTATATGTAGACAATTTCTACACAAGTCTACCACTTTTCCGCCATCTATACCTAAAGCAGACTGTGGCCTGTGGGACAGCACGGACCAACCGCAAAGGCTTCCCACAGATATTGGTCACCAAGAAATTAAAACAGGGTGAAATGGCCAGTATGCGGACTGACGAGGTACTATCGGTGAAGTGGAGAGATTAAAAAAAAAAAAAAAAAAAGAGATGTCTACATCCTTTCCACAATACACAATGACACCTTGCTGGAACTGCAAAGAAGAAAAGGCCCCATCCAGAAGCCAAAATGTATCCACTAGTATAACTTATACATGGGGGGGGGGGGGGGTGGATATGAATGACCAGATGATGCAGCCCTACTTGGCCACCAGGAGATCACTGTTTTGGTACAAGAAAGTCGCCGTTTATTTGATGCAACTGGCCATGTTCAATTCATATATTATTTTTTCTAAGAGCACCCAAAGTTCCCTGACCTATCCAAGATTCCAAGAAGATGTTATCACAGCCCTTGTCTATCCCCATGGCCAACCCCCTCAACTAATTCGCTCTGATGCAGTAGCCAGACTCCATGAAAGGCACTTTCCGGACATCCTCCCTCCTACCCAAACAGGTCGCAAACCCCCAAAAAAATGCAGTGTGTGTACAAGTAGAGGAATTCGCCGCGACACCCGATACTACTGTCCAGACTGTCCCTCCCGGACAGGCCTCTGCATTGGAACTTGCTATGGAAGCTATCATACTTCACTACACTATTAGTAAAGTGAAGATGATTTCTTTCCAGTTTCCACTTTCTGCCATTTCTGTGTATGACCCGGACTGTTAAATGACTATGCCTCTGCCAAACATATTTCTGCCTTCAACGTGAATTGACCTCAGCCTGTTAAATGACCATGCTTTTTGCCTGCCTCCTGAACTGATCATTTGCCCTGCCACTGTACAGCACAGGGGTCTCACATGTGAGGGGCTCCAGAAAAAGTTTTCCGAGTGGAGAAAACATTTTTCTCCAGGTTTTTTGTTTTCTCGGATTAGGGTCTGGAGACTCGGAGGCTTCGTAGAGATTTGGGTGGGAAGAAGCCTCTACCCCTGTCCTCGGGTCTTACCTGACCAAGGCCCAATGTACAAAGTGCTGCCTGCTGCCATCTGAACTGGCCCTGCCTTTGCCTGCCACCTGAACTGGTCATGCCTGTGCCTGCCACCTGAACTGGTCATGCCTGTGCCTGCCACCTGAACTGGACATGCCTATGCCTGAACTGCCTGCTAAACCTTGGACTGTACTGAACCATGTTCATAATTTTCCATATCTGTCTGCTGCCTGGACAATTCCTGGACATTTCCTTTGGCTGTCTAGAAAATGCTTTGACTGCTCTGGAACGGTGTCCCTGCCTGCTAAAATCACAGGTGAGCCTTTTTTTACCCTTTGCTCAGCAGAATATATTTTGGGGTGTAATTCTTGGTGTGTACATGCTATATGTTAGAAGCCTGAAAGGTGGTACTTGTATGTTGGGCTTCTGTATGTAGCCAGGCTAAGGAAAAGTCTGACACATGGGGTACTCAGGACGAGTAGCAGAATGTATTTTGGGGTGTCATTTTGGCTATGTACATGTTATGTGTTAGAAAGATCTTCTAAATTGACAACTTTGTGAGAAAAAAAAATAGGTTTTCATTTTCTTTCCACGTTTTCCAAATACTTGTGGAAAGAAATTATATGTTTAAAAGACTCATTATGCCTCACAGAATATACATTGGGTTGTTTTCTTTCCAAAATTGGGTCACTTTGTGGGTAATTCCATTGTCCTGGTGCTCCAGGGCCTTCAAAAATGTGATAGGTACTCAGGAAATAAATTGTGTTTCATGTGTTGAAATGTGTTAACCACTTCAGCCCCGGACCAATAAACACCTTAAGGACCAGAGGTCTATTTCCAATTTCGCACTGCACTGCTTTAACTGGTAATTGCGCAGTGATGCAATATTGCACCCAAACGAAATTTGCGTCCTTTTCTTCCCACAGAGCTTTCTTTTGATGGTATTTGATTGCCTCTGCGATTTTTATTTTTTGCGATATAAAAATGGAAAAAGAGCGAAAATTTTGAAAAAAAAAAGATATTTTCTTCTTTTTGTTATAAGAAAAATCGAATAAACTAAATTTTAGTCATACATTGAGGGCAAAATTTATTCAGCCACGTCTTTAGTAAAAAAAATGTCAATAAGCGTATATTTTTTGCTTTGCGCAAAAGTTATAGCGTCTACAAACTGGAATTTACACAGCTTTTAATTTATGACTGCCTATCTCATTTCTTGAGGTGCTAAAATGGCAGGGCAGTACAAACCCCCCCCAAATGACCCAATTTTGGAAAGTAGACACCCCAAGGAAATTGCTGATGGGTATATTGAGCCCATTGAATATTTTTTTTTTTTTGTCCTAAGGGATTGAATAAGGACAAAAAAAAAAAAAAAATATTTTACAAAAAGTTGTCACTAAATGATATATTGCTCACACATGCCATAGTTATATGTGGAATTGCACCCCAAAATATATTCCGCTACTTCTCCCGAGTACGGGGATACCACGTGTGGGACTTTTTGGTAGTCTAGTCGCGCACGGCACCCCGAAAACTAATCACCACCTTCAGGATTTCTAAGGGTGCAAATTTTTGATTTTACCCCTCACTACCTATCACAGTTTCGAAGGCCATAAAATGCCAAAATAGCACAAAACCCCCCAAAATGACCCCATTTTGGAAAGTAGACACCCCAAGCTATTTACTGAGAGGCATGTTGAGTCCATGGAATATTTTATATTTTGCCACAAGTTGCGGAAATATTACAAACTTTTTTTTTTTTTGCACAAAGTTGTCACTAAATGATATATTGCTCACACATGCTATGGGCATATGTGAAATGACACCCCAAAATACATTCTGCTGCTTCTCCTGAGTACAGGGATACCACATGTGTGGGACTTTTTGGGAGCCTAGCCACGTACGGGACCCCGAAATCCAAGCACCGCCTTCAGGATTTTTAAGGGCATAAATTTTTTATTTTACTCCTCACTACCTATCACAGTTTTGAAGGCCATAAAATGCCAAGATGGCACAAAACCCCCCCCAAATGACCCCATTTTGGAAAGTAGACACCCCAAGCTATTTGCTGAGGGCCATGTTGAGACCATTGAATATTTTTTTTTGGTCCCAAGGGATTGAATAATAACAAAAAATAAAAAATATTTTTTTTTTTTACAAAAAGTTGTCACTAAATGATATATTGCTCACACATGCCATGGTTATATGTGGAATTGCACCCCAAAATATATTCCACTACTTCTCCCAAGTATGGGGATACCACATGTGGGACTTTTTGGGAGTCTAGTCGCGCACGGCACCCCGAAAACCAATCACCACCTTCAGGATTTCTAAGGGTGCAAATTTTTGATTTCACACTCCTCACTACCTATCACAGTTTCGAAGGCCATAAAATGCCAAAATAGCACAAAACCCCCCAAAATTACCCCATTTTGGAAAGTAGACACCCCAAGCTATTTACTGAGAGGCATGTTGAGTCCATAGAATATTTTATATTTTGCCACAAGTTGCGGGAATATTACAAACTTTTTTTTTTTTTGCACAAAGTTGTCACTAAATGATATATTGCTCACACATGCTATGGGCATAAGTCAAATTACACCCCAAAATAAATTCTGCTGCTTCTCCCGAGTATGGGGATACCACATGTGGAGGACTTTTTGGGAGCCTAGCCACGTACGGGACCCCGAAAACCAAGCACTACCTTCCGGATTTAAATATAAAATGCTACCAAAAAAAACTGTTAGCGATGGCCTGACTCTGCGATCGCTGCAGTTATGTGTTTAGTGTTTTGTAAGTGACAGTGATCGATCGATACTGCACTTGGGTGGGCTGGGCGGAGGGGCAAAACGCAGGTGCTAGCAGGTATCTGGGCTGATCCCGCTAACAATGCGTTTTTTTGGAACCCTAAACTGCTGGGGACGCTAGTATAGATCTGATCAGATCAGATATTGATCTGTTCAGATTCTATACCACTACGGGAGGTTTATGCTTTGCGTGTGGGTGTTAGCGGTACTGGCACTAACCTAGCGCTGCCTGGGGTGACGCAGACCCTGACCCTAAAACCTAATTGATATCACCCGCCGGGTGATCAGGGGGTTAAACCTTTATTGGGTAATAAATAGTAGGTGCCCTGATGCTATAAAAAAACAAACTAACCAGAGTCACCCGTAACACTTATACGGTGATCAGTGGTGAAAGGGTTAACTAGGGGCAATCAGGGGGTTCAAATTTTTATTAGGTAGTATATGGGGGTCCCTGGCGCTATATAAAAACCTGACGGGGAACCTAAAATAACTAACTGGCTAACCAGCGTCACCAGTGACACTTATACTGTGATCGCTGGTGAAAGGGTTAACTAGGGGGAATCGGGGTTAAAACCATTATCGGGTAGTATATGGGGGTACCCAACTCTATAAAAACCTGGCGGTGAACCTAAAAAAATAACTAGCTACCTAGCGACACTAATGCAGCGATCAGAAAAACGATCGCCTAGTGACACTGGCAAAAGGGGGTGAAAGGGTTAACTAGGGGCAATCAGGGGGTTAAAACCATTATTGGGTAGTATATCGGGGTACCTAGCGCTATAAAAACCTGGCGGTGAACCTAAAAAAATAACTAGCTACCTAGCGACACTAATGCAGTGATCAGAAAAATCGGGGGGGATACATACATTTTGTGCCTGTGTGTACCTACATGTCAGTGTAGTGTTGGTGCACACTTACTATTAGTCTTCTCCTCGTAGTCCGGTCAAAAAGCCCGCCCCGAGGAGAATGACATCACTTCCTCCTTCCTGTGTAAACAATACACAGTGGGAGGAAGTTCGTCATTGGCCAGGAGCGATCCAGAGGGGGTGGCCAGAAACCAACAGCCATCCCCTCATCACGGATCGCTGCCGGAGGGAAACGGACCGCCGTATCCAGCGGGAGGGGGTCCGATCGGACCCCCCACCCGCTGGAAGGCAGGCACGTACATCTACGTGCTTGTGCCTGCCTGTGCCATTGTGATGACGTATAATGGCAATACGGCGGTCCTTAAGTGGTTAATTTATGCCTTTAGAACGCCTGATGGTGCTACATGGATGTTGGGCCTCTGTATGTGGCCAGGCTGTGGAAAAGTCTGACACATGGGGTATCTCCATACTCAGGATGAATAGCAGAATGTATTTTGGGGTGTAATTGCAATTATGCCTGCACCATGTGTGAGAAATAACTTGTAAATATGATAATTTAGTGAAAAAAAAAATATATATATTTCTTAATTTTCCAAAGCATTGTAGGGGAAAAATTGCAACTTCAAAAAATTCACTACGCCTCTTACTAATTACCGCAGACTGTCTTCTTTCCAAAAAGGGGTCTTTGGGGGGGGTTATTGTACTGTCCTGACATTTTAGGGCCTCAAGAACTGAGATAGGCCATCAGTGCATTAGGATTGATACATTTTCAATAATGCATAGCATGGCTTGTAGGCTCTATAACTTTCACACAAACCAATGATCATACACTTATCAGGATTTTTTTTACCAAAGACATGTAGTAGAATACATTTTGGCCTAAATTTTCCCCAAAATTAGATTTTTTTGGTTTCTTTTAAAAGAGAAAGTAGAAAATGTAGTTTTTTTTTCAAAATATTTGCTCTTTTTTCGCTTATATTACAAAAAATAAATGAAGTGGTGAATAAATACCACCAAAAGAAAGCTCTATTTGTGTGAACAAAATGATAAAAAAATTCATTTGGTTACAGTGTAGCATGACTGAGTAATTGTCATTCAAAGTGAGAGAGAGCACTGAAAGCTGAAAATTGGTCTGGGAAGGAAGGGGGTTTAAGTGTCCTGTATTGAGGTGGTTAAATACACTCTGACCGACCTTACTACATCCAGTGAATGTAGCAACCTCTCTTCCCTAGATTGAGGCTCTGCGAAGAATAATATCTTGGTTTAAGTGAAACCCTGTCACTACCTTTGGCAGGAATTCAGGATGAGGGCGTAAAACCACCTTATCCTTATGCATAATCAGATATGGCTCCTTACAAGGGCCGCTAGTTCAAAAACGTTTCTGCTTTTGTAAAGCTGACAGGACCAAGTTCAAATCCCAAAGGATTTCGGGGTGTCCTGATCAGTGTTACTCCCTGCACAAAGCTACGCACTAAAGAGTGAGAAGCTAAAGGCCGCTGAAAGAACACCGACAAGGCCGAGATCTGGCCCTTGATGGTATTCAAGGCCAGATTAATCTCTAATCCCATCTGTAGGAATTCAAGAATTCTAGCTAAAACATATTTCCTGGGGTGCCAAACCCTAGATCCGCACCAAGAAACATATGCCTTTCAGACTCTATAGTAGATGATTAATGCCAGGAAGCCAGCTTCCAGGATCAAGGTAGATATGACTGAAGGAGATAACCCATGACCCCTTAGTATGTTGGTCTCAGTCAGACCGTCAAATTTAGCATCTGTAAGGTAGGATGGAATACCGGACCCTGCGAAAGAAGATCCAGCCGTAATGGCAGAGTTCAGGGAACTCCTACTGCCATCCTTATGATCTCGGTGAACCAAGGCCTTCTGGGCCACGAGACTCACCTCCATTTGTTCTTGCCTGATCCTGCGAAGAAGACGCGGAAGCAGCAGAACTGGAGGAAATGCATAGATCAGAGAAAACTGATCCCGTGGGAAGACTAATGCGTCTGCTAGTGGACCCCTTGTCCTTGACATGTTGTCGACTTTGCTGTTGAATCTGGACGCAAACAAGTCCACATCCGGAGTACCTCATCTCAGATAAATTGCAAGAAAGATGTCGGGGTGAAGAGACCACTCTGCTGGAAACAGTTGTTGGCGGCTCAATCCTCTTCCAGGACCGCTCCCCAGCCTGAAAGACTGGCATCTGTGGTTACTACCTTCCAGGTGGAAGGCAGAAATGTCCTTCCCTTTTGAAGGTTGCTGGATATCAGCCACCAATTCAGGCTCTGGTGTACTGCGGGAGCAAGCTGAATCTGAAAATCAAAGGCCTGAACCTTTTTGTTCCAGGCTGACAGGATTGCACATTGTAGCAATCTTGAATGAGTGTAAAGGATTGCCTCGAAGGAGGTCACCATCTTCCCCAATAATCTCATGCACAACCGAATATAAGGCTTTTTCTTTGCCTTGATCAGTTCTACAATGGAACTGATTCTCTTTGGAGGTAGAATTTCCCTGCCTGGTATCTATGATTAGTCCCAGGTACTGTACTCTCCTTGATGGCCTCAATCATGACTTTTCTAGGTTGAGAACCCAGCCTAGAGATTCCAGGTAATTCACCGTTGTCACTAGACCGTGGTCTAACCCGGAAACCCAATGATCTACTAAGAGTAGATCGTCCAAATAGGCTAGGACCATTATGCCCTGAGCCCTTAATCTGGCTAAAGCAGGAGACAGAATCTGAGAATACTTGAAAAACTGTGGCTAGACCGAATGGCAGGGCCACAAACTGAAAAGTGATGGTTTTCTACTTTGAAGCGTAGAAACTTCTGGTGAGTGGGAAATATCGGCACATGAAGATAGGCATCCTTGATATTGAAGCCAAAAATTCTCCTCCTTGGAGGATGGCTACTACAGAACGAATCGATTCCATGCAGAAGGATCGGATGCAAAAGTGCTGATTTAGATCTCTGAGATCTAAAATAGGTCTTATTTCCATGTTTGGTTTTGGGACCGAGAAGAGGTTTGAATAAAAACCTGTGCCCTGTTCCTCTAAGGCAGGGCTCGACAAACCCCGGGCGCCTGGTCGCATTTGCGCCTAGAATTCATGTTCTGGCGACTGGGGCAACGCTGCTGGGGTATCCCGTCTCCATTTGGACCCCGAACTCCGCCGCGCAATTGCATCGGGCCGCGCCGGCCAGTAATTGAGGCCGCGGCTTTGCGGCCTTCTAAAATCTTTCGGTAGTCTGGCGCCATCTTGTGGTGGATGTAGAAATTACACCCTATTCCAATAATGCTAATTCCTAATGGAGTGAAGCTCCCCTGCCTGTTTTTCACTGCCCGCCCATTTCCTTCCCAAAGTGAAGAGAAGGAAGTGATTGCGGGCATCATCTGGCGCCTTTTGCCCAACGGTGAGTGTGGTGGCTGGTAAATGGCTTCTCATTATATTATATATAATTAATTTATTTAATTTATTAATTATATATATATATATATATATATATATATATATATATATATATATATATATATATATATATATATATATATATATATATATATATCTCAATTTTTTTTTTTTGTAAAAAGTAAAAAAAAAAAAATTTATTTTAATTAAGGAAAAAAAAGGGGGGGGGGGGGGGGCTGCGGCGCTATCTTCCCCTCACTCGTCTCCATGTCAGGCCAGGGACAGGTCCGGATCGCCGTTACCGACCTGGCTCCTAACTTTTTAAGCTGGCTCCTAGATTCCAAGCAGATTTGTCAAGCCCTGCTCTAAGGGAACCTCTGATATGACTGCCTTGGCTAGCAGATGGTCCAGTGCTAGAAAAAGAGCCACCTTTTCTGGGTCCTTGAACCCCTGACCTTAGAAACTGGGGAGACGGAAAAAGTCAGAACTCTAGTTTGTAACCTAGAGAGACCGCAGAAGCCACCCATTTGTCCTGACATTGCTCTTGCCAGATCTTTGAAAATTGCGGGAGCCTTTCCCCCCCACCCGAGCGAGCGGGGGCACCCCTTCATAAGGAGGCGTTAGTACTCTGCTTCTTTCCCAAAGATCTTTTCTGACCTTGGTGCTGTCCCTGGGGTTTCCCCCTTGAACCTGACGGGTAAGGCCGTCAAGACTGCCTAGAGGCTGATGTCCCTGATACAGGAGAAGAGGCCCACTTAAAATGAGAAATATCAAAATTACTTCTTTACTGGCAACAGAGAGCTTTTGCCATTGGAAATCTTCTGTAAGTATTTATCTAAATCTTCTCCGAATAGCCATTCACCATGAAAAGGGAAACTGACTAGGAGCTTCTTACACGGTGCTTCGGCTGACCAACTCTTAAGCTAAAGAACTCTGTGAGAATGCACTAGTCCCAACATCAGACGTGAAATCTGAATGGACGCATCTCTCAGAGCATCTACTGTGAAAGACAGTGCGTCTGCTAAATCAGCGTACTGCTGAATATGTTCAACAGGTAAAAATGTAAACATCTCCTCAAATTGCTCCTTAAACCACTTACCGACCAGCGCACGACGATGTACGTGCTATTTTTGAAGAGGGATATCTCGGTAACGGCAGCAGCTGCTGGCACAATCGAGATATCTATCTCTTCAGGCGCCGGTCGGCTGTACGATAACGGTGGTCTCCGCGGCGGATTCGCCGCGAGATCACCGCCATCGGTGGCTGGAGAGGTGCCACCCCCCCTCCCGCCGCTTACCGGAGCCGTCGGGTCCTTTCGCTATCTGGGTATGGAGACGAGTGAGGCTAAGATGGCCCCCACTCGTCTCTATACCATAGGAGGGCGAAAGCGACTTCAAAACTTCACTTCCGCCCATACCTCTTAAAAAAGGTACATTTTTTTTTAAATTAAATTTTTTTTTTTGTTGCATTTTAGTCCAAATATGAGATCGGAGGACTTTTTGACCCCAGATCTCATATTTAAGAGGACCTGTCATGCTTTTTTCTATTACAAGGGATGTTTACATTGCTTGTAATAGGAATAAAAGTGATTCATTTTTTTTTTAAACTGTGTAAAAAGAAATAAAATCAATTAAAATAAATAAGAAAAAAAAAAAAAAGGTTTTTAAAAACACCCCGTCACGACGAGCTTGCGCACAGAAGCGAGCGCATACGTGAGTAGCGGTAGAGCGAGAGCAATAATTCTAGCCTTAGATCTCCTCTGGAACGCAAAAAATGCAACCTGTAGAATTTTTTAAATGTCGCTTATGGAGATTTTTGAGGCTAAAAGTTTGACGCCATTCCACGAGCGGTGCAATTTTGAAGCGTGACATGTTGGGTATCAATTTACTCGGCGTACCATTATCTTTCACAATATAAAAAAAAAAAAAAAATATTGGGCTAATTTTACTGTTTTATTTTTTTTTATTCAATAAAATGAATTTTTTTCCAAAAAAAAGTGCGCTTGTAAGACAGCTGTGCAAATACGGTGTGAAAAAAAGTATTTCAATGACCGTCATTTTATTCTCTAGGGTGTTAGAAAAAGAAAAACAATATAAAATGGTTTGGGGGTTCTAAGTAATTTTCTAAAACTGTTTTAAACATGTAAATACCAAATCTGAAAAAGAGGCCTGGTCCTTAAGCGGTTAATGGCCCGGGATACACCCTTCGCAGCCAGAACTGGCTGCACTGCTGAACCTGCTAAAGCCATCTGGTTCTTAGAAAGGTGCTCCAGCTTCCTATCCGCCGAGTCCTTCAACATGAGTGCATTATCAACCAGACATGTGATTACCTCCGTAAATAAGAATCTCACAGCATCAACTACTGGAATCCCCCATTTCTTATAGAAATCCTCTTCCATAGGATAGTTTGGCAAACCTCTTAAGAGGATAAAACTGCTTATCCGGATGCTCCCACTCTGCATACATAAGCTTTCTTAGCCACGCATGGATAGGAAAGGCATATCCAGCCGGAGGAGGTTTTAATGATCCTAACTTAGAGATGGGATCATCAGAAGCCTGCGCTGCAGGTAGCAAAAAGGATGACCGAACCAACCCAGTGAGAGTGTGCAAAAGCAATCTCTCTTGTGGCGATACTCCTTCCATGTTAGGATCCTCAGAAGAGAATAAGCCAGTATCTTACATATCTCTAGGAAGATCTGCCTGATCCCCGGCATCCTGAACCTCCATAGGAGGATCTTGAGCACCTGAAGGGGATCTACTGCGTTTAACCCCACTCTGAAGGGATAAAATCGCATCAAGCTTTTTCTCTAAGCCAGCAATGGTAGAGGACAACACTTCATGTGTGACATACTCAAGGGCTGAAGCGTCTTGAGCGACTGCAATAACAGCTTCCCCCGACGTCTCAATCTGACCAGCTGCAACACCCTCAGAAGAGGAAGAGATTCTTTTGGACAGTCTTAGTTTGTTGTGACCCCCTAGAACCCTCAGAGGAGTTCCTGGCCCCCTTGCCACTCATAGCTTACAGTACAAAGCAGAGGCACTACCTGCAAAAGAATGCAACCCTTGCTAGGCTATAGTACAGTACAATAACTATTAGTCCTAGCAATACAGTACAATGTTGTCAACAAAAGGGAGATGCCTGTGTCACCAAGCCTGACCAGCAACCACTCTGCTCTGTCCCTCCACCACCAGATTGCAGCTCTGTCTGCGTAGCTTAAATTACTTCCTCCATGTGTGGCCGGCGTCTGACGTTGTTTAGCCACGCCCCTTCCTCTTTCAACTAGGGAAGTGAACGAGCATCAGCAACATGGCGGCCAGTGGCAAGGGGGGGTAAAACGGCCATGATTTTTTAAAGAAAAAAAAAAAAAAAAAAAAAAAAAAAAAAAAAAAGAGGCAGCGGTCCGACATTAAAAAGGAATAAAAACTGCCACTCTGGGGGCCCAGGAAGTGATCAGAACCCCCCTTCATACCGGAGGGCCTGAGCTGGCTTGAACGGAGAGGAGAGTGAAAGCTTCTGCCATTTCCAGCGTCAGAATGGCGCTCGATACAGCCTCCAGTGGTGACACAGACATGACATCATAATACATGGAAGGAGAGATTCCTTGCAGAAAATCTCCCCTACCTTTCCTCGCCGCAGGGCTATCAGAGATAAAAACAAAAAACAAAAACAATCTTCACCCTTCATGGTAGGCTCCAAGACCTTGAAAGGAAACCTTCAGGAACAGGGGTACACTCAGGTAATCCCACAATCCTGGACCTGCGAGAAGACCCTGCCAGTAAACTTTTATTGGCCTCACTACCAAAAAGTACTGGATCCCAGGTCCTAGCCTAAAAGCATTCGCAAAGCAAACCTCGTGTCTTCGGATGATGAGGCCCGTGTACCGTTCATTTAGTCCATTACGGAGACATCAGAACAGATCCGGTTAGGAAGGCTGGCTCGCATCAAATGATTACTGCCTGTGGAGCTCAGTACACACATCCTTACACTTGCCCAACACCCTACACACTGGCAAAAAAAAAAATTGCAACTGTTGCACTGACGTCTACCTTGTAGAACTTGGTAAAAGTATGGACAGACGACCAGGTCGCCGCTTTAAACACCTGAGCGACCGACGCTTCGCGTCGAAAGGCCGATTGCCCTCGTAGAGTGGGCCGTGCCCGGAAAGGGGGCATCTGCCCCTTCAAGGCATAGGCTTGTACTACAATCTGTCTGATCTACCTGGAAATGGTGGCCGACGAGACCGCCATGCCCTTCTTTGGACCAGCCACCGAAACAAACAGTGAGTCTGACTTCCGAAAGGGAGCTGTGGCAGCCAAATACACCTTCAGGGCCCTAACCACGTCCAGAGCGTGAAGGGCCACCTCCTTGGGGTGCTTCGGCTTAGGACACAGTAATGGTAATACAATGTTCTCATTGATATGAAAAGCAGAGACCACCTTCGGTAGAAAAGAAGGTTGCAGACGCAACACCACCTTATCCCTATGGATGACCAGATAAGGTGACTTGCAAGACAAGGCCACCAATTCCGAAACCCTTCTGGCCGATGTGATGGCCACTAGAAAGACCACTTTCTGGGAAAGAGTCAACAGGGGAATCTCCCTGATAGTCTCAAAAGCGGCGGTGTTTGAAGCGCCGACAACACCAGGTTCAAATCCCATGGGAGTAGCGGACGCACCGGAGGGACCAGGGGCCGTTGAAATAAAATAAAAAATAAAAAAGGAAGAAGGACAGCCAAGGCTGATAATTTGCCCCTTGATGGTGCTCAATGCCAATCTCTGGTCTACTCCTTGCTGGAGAAACAGCAGGATCCTTTCTCCTCACACATGGAGATGTAGGCCTTCCAGGTACGATGGTATATCTTCCGAGAAGATTTCCGTGCCCTCAACATAGTTGGAATCACTGAGTCCGACAGACCCTGGTTCCTTAACACCTGGCTCTCAATAGCCATGCCGTTAAAGCCAGCGATGGTAAAGCAGAGTGGAAAATTGGACCTTGAGATAGGAGGTCCTCTCGCAATGGCAGTCGCCAGGGAGCGTCTGCCACTAGACGCACCAGATCTGTGTACCAGGGACGCTGAGGCAAATCTGGGCCAACCAGTATTACTGGGATCCCCTCGGCTTCCACTCTGCGAAGCAGACACGGCAACAATTTTAGTGGAGGAAAGGCGTAGATCAACTGGAACTGATCCCAAGGAGCCACTAGCGCATCTGCCCACGGATCTCTCGTCCTGGACACGGGAGGCCAGTAGATCCACATCTGGTGTGCCCCACTTCAGGCACAGCAGCCTGAATGTCTCCCGATGCAATGCCCATTCTCCTGGGTCCAGCATCTGTCGACTCAGTCCGCCTGCCAGTTTTCCACTCCCAGGATGTAAATGGCCGATAGGGCCGGTACGTGTCGCTCTGCCCACTGAAGTATGTGAGCGACCTCCCGAGCAGTGGCTGAGCTTCTTGTTCCCCCTTGGTGATTTATGTATGTTGTCCGACTGTATCCTGATCGGACGCCCTTGAAGCCTCACTGACCATGTGTGGAGACAGAGCCTGATCTCTCTCAATTAGAGCAGATTGATCAGCAACTCTGATTCTGTCATCGACCAGAGGCCCTGAGTCGACTGAACCCCCATCACTCCACCCCAGCCGGATAGACTGGCGTCCGTAGCGATCACCGTCCATTTCAGAGGAAGGAATGATTTTCCGGACTGAATCACCAGGAACCTCAACCACCATATCATAGAGTCCCTGACTGGTTGGCTCATCTGGATCTGTCGATCTAGGGACAACTGAGACTTGTTACATTTTAACAAGATCTCCTTCTACAGTACTCTGGTGTGGAACTGGGTGTAGGGTACTGCCTTGAAGGAGGCTACCATGAGTCCCAGTACTAGCATGCAAAACCGGAGTGACAACCACTTGTGGTTCATCAGCAGTTTCACCGTGGACCTGAGAGTCTGCAATTTGTCTGAAGGGAGAAAAACTCTCGCTTCTCTGGAGTCCAACAGTAAACCTAGGTACGCCAGACACTCGGTCGGCACAATCGCCGACTTCTTTAGGTTCAACAGCCACCCGAATTCTTGCAGGGTCTGCATGGTGATCGCCACATCCTCCTCTAAATCTGAGGCGGAAGATGCTCTCAGGAGGAGATAGTCTAGGTAGTCCACGATCGCGATCCCACGTTGTCTCAGCAATGCCAATACTGGAGCCAGTACCTTAGTAAAGACATGGGGGGGCTGATGCCAGACGAAAAAGGAAGAGCCACAAATTGGTAATGGGCTTACCTGACTGCAAAAATGCAGAAACGTTTGATGCCGAAAGGCATATGGGTATGTGCAGGAACGCATCCTGGATGTCTAAGGACGCCAGGGAGTCCCTTCGATGGAGTGCAGTGACTACTGAGCGAACCGATTCCATTCTGAACCTCTGCACTTTTACAAAGTGATTGAGGGCTTATAAGTCCAAGATCGGACATACCCATTCATTCTTGGGAACCACAAAAAGATTTGAGTAGAATCCCTGGAAGCGTTCTGATTCCGGAACAGGTACAATCACCCCGCAATTCAGCAAGTCCCTTACCGCCCCCAACAGGGCCTCACGGTGAACCGGGGATACAGGTATGCTGGAGGGGAAGAATCTGTTTGGCTGCCAAGAGAGAAACTATCTTGTAGCCTGTGGAAAACAGATCGCAGACCCATTGGTCGGATAACCGGGCTGCATAACCGGAGGACCACCGGGCTGCAAACTCCCGAAGTCGACCCCCCACCGAGACATGGGTGGGGGCAAACCTTCATGCGGTAGCACTTTTATTCGTAGGCTTGCGGTTCCAGGGATGTTTTTGACCATCCGTGGATGTCCTGTCGGGCTGGGGATGTTTTGTCGAAGCACTGGGTGGACAAAAAAGCCATTTGTGAAAAAAGAGGGCCCATTGCCTACGGCGTGGCTCCTTAGCTTTCCTGGCCTGTGGGAGTAGTGTACACTTACCACCAGTGGCATTTTTAATAATGTCATCCAACGAGGCTCCAAAGAGCCGGTCGCCAAGGAAAGAAAGATCCGTCAGGGCTTTTTTGGATGCCTGGTCAGCAGACCAGCATTTTAGCCAAATCAGGCACCTCAGCATCACAGCTGACACTGAAGCCCTGGATAACAGAGGGAGAGTATCCAGGGCCACGTCACAGACATACTTAAGGCCTTGCACTAGTTGGTCTGCTAGTTTCACGCAGACAGGGGAGGCCTGTTGCTCTCCCAATTCGCAATGCAAAAGTTTTGCCCACTCAAAGTGCGGATGCCAGTACAGGTCGCACGGCTGACCCCACAACCGTAAACAAGGAACGAGCCACCGCCTCAGCCTTCCTGTCCGTGGGATGCTTGAATGCAGGAGTCCCCTCAACCGGGATTGTGGTTACTTTATTTAACCTGGATACTGGGGAGTCCACGACCAGAGGAGCCAACCATTTCTTGAGAAGGCTTTCCTGAAACGCACCGCCATGTAGTTGGGGACCGAAAAGGTCCGTTGCGGGCGACCCCATTCCTTGTAAATGAACTTGTCAAAATAAAAGTCAGATACAGGAACACCTTAGGTGAACATGCGGGACCCAAAAGGGACCAGTACATCAGCAGAGGAATCCGCTTGCTCCTGAATCTTCAGGGTATCACACCCAGCTGTGATAAGTGCTCCAACTAGCGATTTGTCACGCACGGACCCAGACGGGGACTCATCCTCACTGTCCTGGGCAACGTCATCTGACAAGACAGAGCAGGGGTCACCGGCCTCAGCAGGACCCGAGTCTGTGTCAGAGCTCTCCCCAAAGGTGGGGGGGGGGGGGTCAGGGGCCGCTTTTTAGCACCTTTCTTCCCACACACCGCCTCTATCTTGGCAACGAACTAATTGAGGACCACCGTCAGGGTGTCCATAGGGACCGCACAGTCAGCAGGTGACCCGGTTGCAATTGCCTGGATTTCGGGGGAAGAAACACCAGTTTCTGAAGCCATGCTGACCCTACCCTGTTTGCCACCCAAAAGGGACTTAGGACAGTCCCACCCTCCTTGCTGCCACTGAGGGGCTCTAAACCGCCCGAGTAGTTCCATGCTGTATTACCGCAGTACCTGTAGATCCCCAGCGCTCCCAGATGCATGCGGTACCAAAGCTGTGTTGGTGGCAGGCCATCAAAATGATCGGTTAGCGATCTGAAACACGTGTCCAGATTACAAAGAACAACCTCCCAGCGCTCTGTGATGACAAAACAGGAAGCTGAGGGCAAAGGGGCTGCTGCTAGAGCACAAAAACGCGGTCCGGCTTCAGGAAAATGGCTGCCAGTGTTCTAATAGAGAATCACTAGGAAAATGGCCACTTGAAGCCCAGAAGCATGTCTAACCCTTGCCCACATTTAAAATGGCCGCCGGCCATCGCCATGAGGGGGATAGAGAAAACATGTGGCAGACACAGCGCTGCACCAACACAGGGGCAAACCTCACAGGCATCCACCGGGACTAAGCTTCAGGACCCAGGCACCCCAGTACAGCCAAACCCCCAGGTGAGAGCCCAGGGCACACACACCGCTCAGTATCACAGCCCCCTGAGGAGGGAAAGGAGGGGAGTTAGGGACAGGGTATAGAAGAGGGGGGTGAGGGGGCCCCCCCGAATCGACCTCCCAGGGAATGTCCAGCTGCTCCACCCTGCCGAGGCATAAAGAGCTGTACTTACCAGTCCTGAAGAGCTGGGAGACATTCCATGGTAGTCAACTCCTAATCAGTACAGGGAAGACTACTGGCCCAGCATACTGTGACGCAGACAGTAGCCCGGTCATATGTATGCCCCGGAGCATAAAAGCTCACAACCACCTCTGGAGCTGAGGTATGTCGTGGCCTGCCGAGCCATAGCTGCGACCTGCACACGCTTGATGGCCGAACTGGGGAGACAAGGATAACTTAACCACACACAACACAGGTGAGAACCTGCTTTCTCCCAGGACCAGCCTAAGAGATCATGGCTCCCATTGGAGGTGTTCCTCCCAGTTGGAGGAAACAAAACTGAGGAGGCTGCTTGGAGGCCTTCCTTTAACCACTTGGGATCCGCGCTATTGCCGAATGACGGCATTAGCGCGGACCTAGATTGCCGGGACTACGTCTATTGACGTCGTCCCGGTTACGAGCGGCCTGCGCGCCCCCTGAGGGGCGCGCGCGGCGCGCTCTGTGATCGGCGAGTCAGTGAGACTCGCCTGATCACCGATCCGTGTAAGGGGTCGATCCCGACCCCTTATCACGTGATCAGCTGTCAGCCAATGACAGCTGATCATGTGATAAAACGGAGCCGGTAATCGGCTAGTATTCCTCCTCGCGCTGACAGCGCGAGGAGAAAAAAAAAAGCCGATCGCCGGCGGCCGTGTTCGGGACATCAGTCCCGATCACGGCCAGCAATTCAAGCGGACACCTGCCCCCTGCCAGTGCCCACCTGCCACCCGCAGTGCCATCCTGAAATAAAGTAAGTGCCCCCCTGTCAGTGCCACCCAGCAGTGCCCATAGTGCCCACAGTGCCACCCAGCAGTGCCCACAGTGCCACTCAGCAGTGCCACCCAAAATCTGCCTCAAAGGTGCTGCACCCCAGTGCCGCCCATCAGTGCCCAGCAGTGCCGCCCATCAGTGCCCAGCAGTGCCGCCCATCAGAGCCACCTATCAGTGCCACCTATCAGTGCCCATCAGTCCCATCTATCTGTGGTACCTATCAGTGCCCATCCGTGCCACCCATCCGTGCCACTTATCCGTGCCATCTTATCTGTGCCCATCTTTGCCCATCAGTGCCGCCTTATCTGTGCCCATCGGTGCCGCCTTATCTGTGCCTATTAGTGCCGCCTTATCTGTGCCTATCAGTGCCCACCAATGCAGCCCATCAGTGCCCACCAATGCAGCCCATCAGTGCCCACCAATGCAGCCCATCAGTGCCCACCAATGCAGCCCATCAGTGCCCACCAATGCAGCCCATCAGTGCCCACCAATGCAGCCTATCAGTGCCGCCTAATCAGCGCACTTCAATGAAGGAGAAAAATGACCCGTTTGCAAAATTTTATAACAAACTATTAAAACATGATTTTTTTTTTTTTTGCATCTTTTTTTGTTTGTTTAGCAAAAAATAAAACTCCGAGCTGTAACTAAATACCACCAAAAGAAAGCTCTATTTGTGGGAAAAAAATGATAAAAATTTCATTTGGGTACAGTGTTGTATGACCGCGTAATTGTCACTCAAAGTGCATCAGCGCTGAAAGCTGAAAATTGGTCTGGGACTGAGGGGGGTTTAAGTGCCCAGTAAGCAAGTGGTTAAAGCTCTGATGGAGGAGACGTTTCCTTTTGGGAGGTGGAGCCATGATCTCAGGTGGCTGTCCAGAAAGTCATTTTGGAAAAACATTTTTCTTCGTTTCTGTAATAAATTTTTTTGCTAATAAGTAATTTTTCTTCTTTGCTGATGTGCACAGATGACTGCACTGATAATCAGGACACTGATCAGTGCCTCGATTATCAGTGTAAACAATGTACTGACAGCCCTGCCGGTTTTTGGCACTCCTTTTCTCACAACACAGCATGCGGAAAAGGGCTATATGGTACAGGGCTGCCGCGATTGGCCCTTTACCCGAACTATGATCAGCTGTGTCCTAAGGACACAGCGGCCACAGAACGTGTCTGATGCACGCTGCATGGGGCAAGGTTCAGGAAGGACGCCCTCCTGGAACTGTAGTACCGCGCTGTAGCCATCTTTTGGCTATAACATGGTACTAAAGTGGTTAAAGTATAGTTGTGTGACAATAGAGAATATTTGCTATGGTCTTACTGCTTCTCCACACGGCCAATCAGGGCCCACTTCCTGTTCAGCTGAGAGGAGAAGCAACAGTCCCGGCTCTTCCCTCGACAAGCTGGAACAAGGAGCCACATCGGCCTCCTAAGGAAAGGCCACTGAGTATCGCCGTCTGTCTCCCGCATGGGGAGGAGCAGGTTTGTTCCCCCCCCCCCCCCCCCCCAAAAAAAATATTGAGCACCAGCCGCCACTGCAATGGGGACACTAGTTCTGGTGACATTTCAGTATTACCTCACTTGAGGATTTTCAGCCACTTTCGGCTATGGGACTGGAAGAGAAGGGAAATCTCAATAAGGCCACAGGTGGCAAAATATAAAAAACCTGGAAAGCGTTAACCATGTGCCGTCTCTCCCACCATCAACTGATGGCTGGGCGCTTCGGCTGTTGTTCTGAGTGGACGTCATATGACGGTCTCCCAGAACGGCCGATCTTGCATGCTGATTGTGCCATGTTGCTAGAACGCGATAGTCTGTGATTGGACACAGCCAATCACATGTAATCGGCACTCCTCGCCCTGACACTGAGTGTGAGGAGAGGAGAGCCGCTCAGTGGCATCTCCTCACAGGGGACAGCTAGGTATGTACTCAGGGCCCTGATTACAATGATTGCCCACCACTGCCAGCAATCAGTGGCCATTAGTAATGCTGGCTATCAGTGCTGCTCATCAGTGCCACCTATCTGTGCCCACCAGTACGTCATATTCGTGCCTCATTAGTGCCACCTAGTCAGTACCCATAAGTGCCACCTCATCAGTGGAGAAAAATTTATTAGTTACAAAATTTACTGACAGAAACAAACATTTTCTCAAAATTTTTTTTTTTTTTTTTAGGAAAAAAGTTAAAAACCAAGCAGTGATTAAATAACAGCAAAAGAAAGCTCTATTAGTTTGAATATAATTATAACAATTTCACATGGTTACAGTGTAGTACAACCGCGCAGTTGTTATTCAATGTGTGACAACGCTGAAAGCTGAAAAATAGTCTGGGCAGGAAGGGGGTGCAAGTGCCCTGTATTGAGGCATTTAAAGAGGGATTCCACCAAAAAAAAAAATATATATATTAAAAGCCAGCAGCTATAAATACTACAGCTGCTGACTTTTAATAAATGGACACTCACCTGTCCCAGGTTCCAGCGATGCCGGCAGCCGAGGCCGATCGATCGCTCGGCCCTCGGCTGCTGCCGTCACCATTCTAGGTGAGGGAATCAGGAAGTGAAGCGAATCGGCTTCACTTCCCGGTTCCCCACAGCGCATGCCCGAGTCGCGCAGCGCAATAGGAATTCTCCGCGCTGTCTCTGAGACCCGTGTGTGTCCCAGCAGACAGCGCGGCAGGACAGGAAATGGCGTAGACTCCCACGGGAGTCTATGCCCGGAAGTGGGTGTAAATACCTGTCTTTGACAGGTATCTCCACCCCCCTGAAAGGTGCCAATTGTGACACCGGAGGGGGGGGAGGGTTCCGATTAGCGGAAGTTCCACTTTAGGGTGGAACCCCGCTTTAAAAACCTCCCAAAAATACAAAGTTTTGCCTTTAGTTCTGCTTTAACAAGCTGAATGTAAAAGTGGATTATTTACTACGCACGTCTGCTCCAGGTTTCATGGCTTCCCCCAATGCAATGGCATGTTTCTTTGCAGAGCACAGCATAGACACAGGCTGGGTTTTATTTGAGCAGCTGATATACTTCAGTAATACTCACATGGACCTGTACAGGAACCTGGCTCGATGCTAATACTGCAAGAAACTCAGCGTCGGTAGAAGTGCTATAGTTACCGTGTGAAACGTCACATTTAGAGCCACCTTGGTGATTTTCACTGACTGACAACTCTAAGTCACAATGTAAGCTTGCTTTTGGTCTCTGCTTTGCGGTGACATGCTCACAAACGTTCTGTGGAGAACTAGCACACACTTCGTGAGGAGGCCACGTGTCCCCACTACCGGTGAGAGATGGTGGCTGTCCAGCTGCTGCGTCACCAGCCACATAACACGAGGGGTCCGACAAAGACTGACCACTTCTACACAACGTATGCTCCCACGGGCTGCTACACTGTAAATGCACACGATGCTCTTCATAAAAGTGACCCCCCTCGTCACACACAGTATTTCCGCATATTCCTTGAGGCGGAATTAAGGCTATGGTAGGAGCCCCAACAAAAACGTGTATTCTACTCCCGTCAGTCATATTTTTTTTTTTTTCCCCCAGTTTTTCTGGAACCCGTTCCTTAACAGTAAGCCCCACTTCGACCCTCATAGTCGTTCCGTAAGCTGGCAATTATCCACGCCCCATTTAACTGACAGGCGGCAGTAACCGGAAACTGTAGATCCGCCATATTTTAATCTGGAAACGTCGTACAAAACGTAAAAATAACAACACGAATGCACTAAACGTATATAGGGACCATGTAACCCCTGATAGGGGGCGCTGTTCTGTTTCCCCGCACACGTAAGTGGAGCGACCACGGAGTCTGCGCAGGATAGTTGTGGCTGTTGCCAAGGGAACGGAGTCAGCGGTGTTAGCTGCTAGGCGAAGGAGTCAGGAACGTGTCCGTCTATTGTCGAGGAAATATGGTAAGGATATCAATGTGTGATTGAGAATAATGCCTCTACACTCTGCCAGTTAGGGATTGCTCAGAATAACGCTATTCTATAGTTTAACAGTTGTATCTATTGCCCCTGCCAGTCTGTTACATATGGATAGATCTTTTTTTGATACGAAGAGACAAATGCTACTGTAATCTCATGGTGTTAGCAGAATCAACGAAGTGTTCTGTGGCAGTGTGAAACTGCTCCTAAGGGCTTGTTTCCATGTGTGGCAGTGACTACCGCTCCTCTGAAAAGCGATTCAAGCTCAGATCAGTTTTCAAAGGTGTTTGACAGGTGGTGAGGAGTAAGGATAGTGCTGGTTCACACTAGTGGAATGCAAGAACCCTGCGAATCCACTGCAGGTTCCCGCATTGCACCTGACACGCACGGCAGTTTACACTGGCATATGCGAACTGCTGGGAAGTGTCATTATATGTTAACAACACCCCCATTTCAGCTCGCATATCGCACTGCGAACTGACAGTTTGGACATGAATCGGATCGCATATGTGTGAACACACATGCGATCTGATTCTAGTCCGAACAGAAAAAAGGGTCCTGTGTGTTGTGTGTTTGGCTCGAATGCGGTGTGATGTCAGACATACTATCTGTATGGCTGACATCGCACCGCACAGACATCGCATGTAATGTGAACAGTAGTGGCACTGCAAATTACATGCTATGTCTGGCATTGCACTAGTGTGAACCAGCACTTAGTGAGGAGGCAATATGTCGCCTCCTCACTGCCTGATTTAACCTGTTAATTGCTGTACCACTGCACCAAAATCGTGTGCATTGCATGCAATTGCAGGGCGGTTGCAGAGCATACCCATTAAACTGCATTAGTCACGACATGCTGTTTTATGTTTTGCCATGGCCGTGTATAACGCTAGTGCACCCACGGCATGTCTACAGCTTTGAAAAGATGCATGTTTAGTGTTCAGGTAGGCGGTCGAGATGCAGTAAAACTGCAGCTCAACCACCTGATTTTACTGCACTTGGCCACACGTGTGAAGGAGCCCTAAGGGTCACCATGCACATTACAATCTAACCGTGGATTTTAGATTCAGCAAGTCATGTAATATTGGGACTGACCTACCTAATCTATCTGTATTTAACCACTTCAGACCCAGAAGGATTTACCACCTTCCTGACCAGAACTTTTTTTGCGATTCGGCACTGCATCTCTTTAACTGACAATTGCACAGTCGTGCGATGTGGCTCCCAAACAAAATTTGTGTCCTTTTTTTCCCCCCACAAATAGAGATTTCTTTTGGTGGTATTTGATCACCTCTGCAGTTTTTATTTTTTGCGCTATAAACAAAAAAGTGCGACAATTTTGAAAAAAAAACGCATTATTTACTTTTTGCTATAATAAATATCCCCAAAAATATATAAAAAAACATTTTTTTCAATTAGTTTAGGCGGATACACATTCTTCTATGTATTTTTGGTAAAAAAAACTCGCAATAAGCGTTTATTGATTGGTTTGCACAAAAGTTATAGCATCTACAAAATAGGGGATAGTTTTATGGCATTTTTATTAGTAATTTTTTTTTACTAGTAATGGCGGCAGTCAGCGATTCCTTTTTTTTTTTTTATCGTGACTGTGACATTTTGGCGGACATATCGGACAATTTTGACAAATTTTTTGGACCATTGGCATTAATACAGCGATCGATGCTATAAAATTGCATTGATTACTGTAAAAAATGTCACTGGCAGTGAAGGGGTTAACCACTAGGTGGCAGTGTAGGGGTTAAGTGTTCCTAGGGGCCTGTTTCTAACTGTATGGGAGCATGGCTGTGTATGATACCACACTGATCGCTGCTCCCTAGTGATGGACGAACTTCCGACGGGACGTTTCGCGAACGCGAAACGCGAACGGACACAAACGTTCGCGAAAACGACCGTTCGCCGCGGGCTCCATTGACTTCAATGGGAGGCGAATTTCGCAAACCTTTAGGTCGAATTTGCGGCCACGGGGTAATTATTAGGGGGTAGCACGTAGTCCCACCACCTGGACAATAGCATAATACATGTATGAGGTGAATTTGGGATCGATAACTACAAGCATTTTTTTTTTATTTGGGAAATTGTTCTGACAATTCAGGACTATGGAGCTAATGAAGGCAATGGAGGAGAGGGAAGGTCAGGGACCAGGGTAGGCAAACAAGAGGGTGCAGGAGATACAGAGCACTGACAGCAGCACCGTAATACAGAGCACTGACATCAGCACCGTGACATACAGCGCTGACAGCAGCTCCGTGACATACAGCGCTGACAGCAGCTCCGTGACATACAGCGCTGACAGCAGCTCCGTGACATACAGCGCTGACAGCAGCTCCGTGACATACAGCGCTGACAGCAGCTCCGTGACATACAGCGCTGACAGCAGCACCGTGACATACAGCGCTGACAGCAGCTCCGTGACATACAGCGCTGACAGCAGCTCCGTGACATACAGCGCTGACAGCAGCTCCGTGACATACAGCACTGACAGCAGCTCCGTGACATACAGCGCTGACAGCAGCTCCGTGACATACAGCGCTGACAGCAGCACCGTGACATACAGCGCTGACAGCAGCTCCGTGACATACAGCGCTGACAGCAGCTCCGTGACATACAGCGCTGACAGCAGCTCCGTGACATACAGCGCTGACAGCAGCTCCGTGACATACAGCGCTGACAGCAGCTCCGTGACATACAGCGCTGACAGCAGCTCCGTGACATACAGCGCTGACAGCAGCTCCGTGACATACAGCGCTGACAGCAGCTCCGTGACATACAGCGCTGACAGCAGCTCCGTGACATACAGCGCTGACAGCAGCACCGTAAGCAGCCCCAGGAGGAAGTCAGCACAGCACAGGGATGGTGTGATCCCCTCATAATAAGAACCCCCAGGAGGAAGTCAGCACAGCACAGGGATGGTGGGAGCCCCTCATAATAAGAACACCCAGGAGGAAGTCAGCACAGCACAGGGATGGTGGGAACCCCTCATAATAAGCAGCCCCAGTAGAAATATGACACCGCTCAACCTCTTCAAAGAGGAGGGTAGGGGCATATAGTACGGTGTGCTTTTTTGGGTCAGGGAAGTGAGCCAAATGAATTAAGAAGGTCTGTGTGCTTGATTCCAAAAATTGTTTATAGACATATACATGGTCTACTGATCACATGTGTTGAATTCCTCCGAGATCCATGCCTCATTCATTTTTAGAAATGTGAGGTAGTTAACACTGTGGTGAGCTAGGCGAGTACGCTTATCGGTCACAATCCCCCCTGCTGCGCTGAACGTCCTTTCGGACAGGACACTGGATGAGGGGCAAGCCAACAGTTCGATTGCAAATTGGGCAAGCTCTGGCCAGAGGTCAAGCCTGCCCACCCAGTAGTCTAGGGGTTCATCACTCCTCAGAGCGTCCACATCGGCCGTTAACCCAATGTAGTCGGACACCTGACGGTCTAGGCGTTCCCTGATGCTGGATCCGGATGACACCTGTCGATGGGTCGGCTGAAAGAATGACCTCATATCCGAAGTCACCAACACATCTTCAAACCGGCCTCTTCTTGCAGGCGCTGTTGGATTGGTACCCGCAAATCCTTCTCTGGGAGTGGGAATTGCTCCTCTGCCAGCGCACGCAAAAGCAGAATGCAGCATTTCTCGAAGCAAGGCCTGGAAGTGCTGCATTCTGACAGCCCTCTGCGACGGCGGTAACATTTCCGCCATTTTGTGTTTGTACCGGGGGTCTAAGTACGTTGCCACCCAGTACTGGTCCTTGACCCTCATGCTTTTTATACGGGGGTCCCTATTAAAACACTGGAGCATGAAGGCCCCCATTTGCACTAAAGTGGAAGCGGTGTGGTGGCCTGGCTCCTGCTCATCATCCAGGATAATGTCGTCCTCTTCATTCTCCTCTCCCCATCCTCGCACAACAGGGATCCCAGAAAGGTTTAAAGCATGCTCTTCTTGCTCCTGCTCATCCGCCCCGGCACCATCCTCCTCTGACTCCTCATCAGACTCCTGTTGTTGACTTGTCTCAGATAGAGTAGCCCCCCCTGGGAATTCATCCAGCATTGCGACTTCCTCATCTTCCCGCTCCTGCTCCTCCACAGCCTGATCAATGACACGACGCAATGCACGCTCCAGAAAGAAGGCATAAGGTACCATGTCACTGATGGCGCCATGGCTGCGACTGACCAGTTTGGTGATCTCCTCAAATGGCCGCAGAAGTCTGCATGTGTCGCGCATGAGCAGCCACTGGCGCGGTGAAAAAAAACCCAGCTCCCCAGAACCGTTTCTTTCGCAGAGTTCATACAGGTAGACGTTAACTGCACGTTTCTGCTGGAGCAGCCTATCAAGCATATAGAAGGTTGAGTTCCATCGCGTCGGGCAATCGCAAATAAGACGTCTGACCGGCAGATGGTGTCGCCGCTGAATGTCAGCAAGGCGAGCCATGGCCGTGTAAGATCTTCTGAAATGGGCCGAGATTTTCCTTGCCTGCCGCAAGATGTCCTGGACCCCAGGGTATTTGACAAGGAATCGCTGCACGACCAAGTTTAAGACGTGTGCCATGCACGGCACGTGCGTGATTTTGCCCTGTTTCAATGCGCTAAGCAGATTGGCACCGTTGTCACACACCACTTTACCAACTGTCAAATTGAGCGGTGTTAGCCACTCATCTGCCTGTGAACGCAAAGCTGAAAGGAGTGCCGGGCCAGTGTGGCTCTTTGCTTCCAGGCACAACAGACGCAGCACGGCATGGCAACGTCTCACCTGGCATGTGGAATAGGTTCTGGGGAGCTTGGGCGGTGCAGTGGAAGAGACGCTAGCAGCGGAAAAGGAGGAGGCAGCTGAGGAGGAGAGGGAGGAGGATGGAGTAGGAGGAGGAGAAGAAGAGTCAGGCCTGCATGCAATCCGTGGCGGTAAAACCAAATCTACACGGGTGCCACGGGTTACATGCTTGACGGCCGTCAGAAGGTTCACCCAGTGGGCAGTAAAACTGATATACCTTCCCTGCCCGTGTTTGCTAGACCACGTGTCTGTGGTCAGATGTATCTTGGCACCGACACTGTGTGCCAGAGATACATTCACTTGCCGCTGAACATGGCCATATAGCTCTGGGATGCCCTTCTCTGAGAAATACTTCCTTCCTGGGACCTTCCATTGTGGTGTTCCAATGGCCACAAATTTGCGAAAGGCCTCCGAGTCCACCAGTTTATATGGCAGTAGTTGGCGGGCTATGAGTTCTGACAAGCCAGCCGCCAACCGTTGGGCAAGAGGGTTATCCGGCGTCATCATTTTTTTACGCTCAAACATTAGGCCCACGGAAGCCTGCCTTTTTGCAGAAAAATGTGAGCTTGGCGTGATGGAAGGTGGAGTGGAGGACAATTGTGAGGAGAGAGGAGAAGGAGAAGTAGAAGACGAGGCTGGACGGTGAGAGCCTGCAGTGTGGCTTTGTGTGTTCCGTTGCTCCCACTGGGCTCGGTGATGGCTGCTCATGTGCCTTCTTAAGGCGGTCGTCCCTAGGTGAGTATTGGGCTTACCGCGACTAACGCGTTGACTGCAAAGATTGCAGATGGCAACGCTATTGTCAGCAGCGGACACGTTAAAAAAAGCCCACACTGCGGAGCCATGTGCCGGTGTCCTGGGAGCGCCAGATGTGACCGTACATGGTCGATGACTCGCTCCTGATACATTTGCAGTCTGCTTTGTCCCTGCTGTGCAATGTAAGTCATTGCTGCTTCTCCTCCCTATCTGCTGGTCCATATCTCCCTCTGAACTCCCCTCCTCTTCCTCTCTTGTGGGCACCCACGTGACATCACTAGACACGTCATCATCAACGTCACCTTCCCCACCGCTATAAGTAGAGTAGGCAGCAACACCGGGGACCAACCTCCTCCTTGGGCTGATCTGGGTACTGGCGTCAGACTGCTGAGTAGCGCTTGTTGCTACCTCCTCTTCCTGATCCAATACCAAGAGTGGCTGCGCATCAGAAATGTCCTCTTGATATGGATCGGAAAATAATTCCAGTGACTCAAGCGGAAGGTATGTGGTGGTGGTGGTGGTGGTCGTGTTGTTGGTGGTAGTGTCTTTGGGGGTGCACATAGCAGAGAGTGAAGAAGAGGGTGCAGATCGAGAGGATGAGGAGGGTGCAGAAGAGTAAGGCTGAGCGAGCCACTCAACCAAGTCTGGTGCATCCTTTAAAGTAATTGAACGCACCTTCTGCAACTTCCCACTTTGGCTCAAGCCTGTTGCTCCTGCCCTACCCCTACCACCCCTGCGGAAGGGCCTGCCTCTTCCTCTGCATGTCATTTTTTAAATGACCCTGTGACAAAACTCTTAGTCCCTATACCGCTGAAGGACTGCTGCAGTATAGGTGAGCGGTCAGCAGTGGTGCACGTCAACCCTATCTATTGTGGACCGATAGCGGTCCTTACAGAACAGCAGACTGTACCGCACTCAAGCCTATGTACCGTAGCACCCTATACCAAGTTACCAGTCCTTATAAGAACTTTTGTGGACCAAGCAGGTTGTGTATTAGTGTTTAGCAGACTGTACGTCAGTCCCTATACCGCTGAAGGACTGCTGCAGTATAGGGCAGCGGTCAGCAGTGGTGCACGTCAACCCTATCTATTGTGGACCGATAGCGGTCCTTACAGAACAGCAGACTGTACCGCACTCAAGCCTATGTACCGTAGCACCCTATACCAAGTTACCAGTCCTTATAAGAACTTTTGTGGACCAAGCAGGTTGTGTATTAGTGTTTAGCAGACTGTACGTCAGTCCCTATACCGCTGAAGGACTGCTGCAGTATAGGGCAGCGGTCAGCAGTGGTGCACGTCAACCCTATCTATTGTGGACCGATAGCGGTCCTTACAGAACAGCAGACTGTACCGCACTCAAGCCTATGTACCGTAGCACCCTATACCAAGTTACCAGTCCTTATAAGAACTTTTGTGGACCAAGCAGGTTGTGTATTAGTGTTTAGCAGACTGTACGTCAGTCCCTATACCGCTGAAGGACTGCTGCAGTATAGGGCAGCGGTCAGCAGTGGTGCACGTCAACCCTATCTATTGTGGACCGATAGCGGTCCTTACAGAACAGCAGACTGTACCGCACTCAAGCCTATGTACCGTAGCACCCTATACCAAGTTACCAGTCCTTATAAGAACTTTTGTGGAACAAGCAGGTTGTGTGTTAGTGATTAGCAGACTGTACGTCAGTCCCTATACCAATGAAGGACTGCTGCAGTATAGGGCAGCGGTCAGCAGTAGTGCACGGCAACCCTATGTATTGTGGACCGATAGCGGTCCTTACAGAACAGCAGACTGTAACGCACTCAGGCCTATGTACCGTAGCACCCTATACCAAGTTACCAGTCCTTATAAGAACTTTTGTGGACCAAGCAGGTTGTGTGTTAGTGATTAGCAGACTGTACGTCAGTCCCTATACCAATGAAGGACTGCTGCAGTATAGGGCAGCGGTCAGCAGTAGTGCACGGCAACCCTATGTATTGTGGACCGATAGCGGTCCTTACAGAACAGCAGACTGTACTGCACTCAGGCCTATGTACCGTAGCACCCTATACCAAGTTACCAGTCCTTATAAAAACTTTTGTGGACCAAGCAGGTTGTGTGTTAGTGTTTAGCAGACTGTGCGTCAGTCCCTATACCGCTGAAGGACTGCTGCAGTATAGGGCAGCGGTCAGCAGTAGTGCACGGCAACCCTATGTATTGTGGACCGATAGCGGTCCTTACAGAACAGCAGACTGTAACGCACTCAGGCCTATGTACCGTAGCACCCTATACCAAGTTACCAGTCCTTATAAGAACTTTTGTGGACCAAGCAGGTTGTGTGTTAGTGATTAGCAGACTGTACGTCAGTCCCTATACCAATGAAGGACTGCTGCAGTATAGGGCAGCGGTCAGCAGTAGTGCACGGCAACCCTATGTATTGTGGACCGATAGCGGTCCTTACAGAACAGCAGACTGTACTGCACTCAGGCCTATGTACCGTAGCACCCTATACCAAGTTACCAGTCCTTATAAGAACTTTTGTGGACCAAGCAGGTTGTGTGTTAGTGATTAGCAGACTGTACGTCAGTCCCTATACCAATGAAGGACTGCTGCAGTATAGGGCAGCGGTCAGCAGTAGTGCACGGCAACCCTATGTATTGTGGACCGATAGCGGTCCTTACAGAACAGCAGACTGTACTGCACTCAGGCCTATGTACCGTAGCACCCTATACCAAGTTACCAGTCCTTATAAGAACTTTTGTGGACCAAGCAGGTTGTGTATTAGTGTTTAGCAGACTGTGCGTCAGTCCCTATACCGCTGAAGGACTGCTGCAGTATAGGGCAGCGGTCAGCAGTAGTGCACGGCAACCCTATGTATTGTGGACCGATAGCGGTCCTTACAGAACAGCAGACTGTACCGCACCCAAGCCTATGTACCGTAGCACCCTAGACAGACCAAGTTACCAGTCCTGATAAAGAGCTTTGTGGAACAAGTGAGTTGTGAATGATTAGCAGACTGCAGCAGAAGGGCAGCAGTCAAGTATAATATTCTTTCTATATTTGGAAGAAAGAATATTATACGTGTACAAGCCTATTACCGTACCACTGATACCAGTCCTGAAAAGAACCTTTGTGGAACTAATAGTAACAGCAAGTCTTTAAAATTATCCTCACTGCCTGACACACTGCTTCCTGCCTGTCCCTATACAAATTGGCAAAAAAGAGTAGGCTGGAACGATTAGCTGGAACAGCTCTTTTGTGGACCTGATAGTAACAGCTAATGATGATGATGATGATGATGATGAAGAAAGACTAATCTGGCTGAGCTGTCCCTAAAATAGCAGCATACAGCGCTCTGTCCCTTTATCTAAACTGACAAAAGAAACTCAGGCTGCTGACCTAACACCTATACCAGTCCTGAAAAGAACTTTTGTGTACCAAATAGCTAGCGTTTTCTCTGTCCCTACTCCACACAGGATCCTTTCCCTACAGTGACAGAAGAAAGAATGTAAAATGGCCACCGGATCGGGTGTATTTATAGGTTAGGGGGAATGTCCAAGTGTCCATGAGCTGTCATGTCTCAATTGGTTGTCCTGTAACACATGATAAACGTGTCACGAAAGGTTAAAGTTCTTGTATACATTAAACACGTAAGTCCGCCGGGGCGAACGACGGAAAAAGGCGTTCGAACCCGCGGACGGCGAAAGTCGGAAATTCGCCGCGAAACGACCGCCGGGCGAACCGTTCGGCCATCACTACTGCTCCCGATGACTGGGAGCAGACGATCAGTGTGCTGTCTTTAGGCAGAACAGGGAGATGCTGTTTACATCGGCATCTATCCATTCTTAAGCTCCGTGACACGATCGTGGGTATCCCCGCGGCGATTGAGTCCGCGGGACCCGCGACCACAGTCACAGAGCTCTCGGCAGGCACACGCACGGCGGGCAATTCAAAGTAACGTTTAGTACGATTTAGTACGAAGTAACAATTAGTACACGATTCCTTGTACCTACAGATAGGCTTTATGATAAGCTTATCTGTAGGTACAAGTATCCCAGCAGATAAATGAGAAAAGAACTGAAAATGGGTCAAATAACGGTGAAGTGGTCCAATCCCTATATACTTATCAAAAAAAAAAGGCTTCCCCCTGAATGGGTGGGATTTTAAATGACCATCAACTCCGGACACAATAATATACAATTTTTATTCATAAATTACACAATGTACATAATATTACCAGGAAGTACAAATGGACTAAACAATGTCCTCCTGGTGTATTAATAAACAAACATATGTACAGAACAAAATATGATTAAAACAATTCTTGTCCTATATCACCCACGCCCGACGCATTTCCAGTTGCTGATAATTCAGAACCTTCATCAGGGGTGAGAGATTAATTGGAACAAACAATGGCTATCTGGATGTTTCAAGTCCACCTTCATGTGTGTGTCAAGCTGAATTAGCGTATGGAAGTGTCATCCATACGCTGCACATAGAGGACTGCTTTGCCGTTTGTAATTTGTGGTTGGACTACAGCTTCCAGTTTTCCTTTTGGGCTTATTTCCTGGGAATGGGACAAGGCAACCCTGGGTGCAAGTCATATACATGCTAATTCAGCTTGACACACACATGAAGGTGGACTTGAAACATCCAGATAGCCATTGTTTGTTCCAATTAATCTCTCACATAGAAACAAAAACCCCCCTTGCCATAGAATCCGTCTAACTGATCTGGAAGTAATTTGCAGGACATCCTGTACTTGGTTGACATCTCGATAGTATTTGAAGTACTCTTCAGACATACTTATATTTTTCTAAATGGCAGGCATTTTGATCCTCGAACTTACACCTCACTAGATTGCTATATCATCAAGTTTGTTCACCCCTGATGAAGGTTCTGAATTATCAGCAACTGGAAACGCGTCGGGTGTGGGTGATATAGGACAAGCATTGTTTTAATCATATTTTGTTCTGTATATATGTTTGTTTATTAATACACCAGGAGGACATTGTTTAGCCCATTTGTACTTCCTGGTAATATTATGTACATTGTGTAATTTTATGAATAAAAATTGTATATTATTGTGTCCGGAGTTGATGGTCATTTAAAATCCCACCCATTCAGGGGGAAGCCTTTTTTTTTTTTTGATAAGTATCCCAGCAGTGTTTACTACCACTTTACCCAATTCAGTACAGGACATTCGGCTCAAGCTGTCTTGCCTACACACGGTGACATCAAATTCTGATCATTTATAACGCGGTGACGTACAACACGTACGACGTGACTAGAAAAAGGAAGTTCAATAGTCAGTAGCCAATAGCTTCTGTCTCGTAGTTGAATCTGAGCATGCGTGATTTTTGGCGTGTCGGAATTGCATACACACGATCAGAATTACCGATAGAAAGTTTTTCCGTTGGGAAAATTGAGAACATGCTATCAATTTTTGGCTGGCGGAAATTCGGATAGCTAAATTCTGATGGAGCATACAGACGGTCACATTTTCCGATGAAAAGCTCTCGTCTGTCCTTTTCTGGCCAGAATTCCAATCGTGTGTACACGGCATAAGAGGTCAGATCTTTCTTTTGAAGATTCTTGGGTCCTTAAGGCTCAATTGGATAGAAAAGCTGACTCATTGCTATGTAAGGCCTGGGATGCTTCAGCTTTTTCTTAGAATTTAGACGTATGAGTTCAGCGTCTGGATGATCTTCTTTCATCCGACACCCCCAAAGAAGAGATTAGGGAGTCTCTCCCACTCATTGCCAAGTCAGTCGCCTTTTTGGCTTGATGCAGCAGCAGATTCAGAGAAATCTGCAGCTAGGGCTTCTGCTCTCATTAATTCAGCTAGGCGAGCTATCTGGATTAAATCTTGGGAAGGTGATTTTACCTCCAAGAATAAACTCTGCGGCACCCCCTTTGAAGGCAAGCTCTTATTCGGTTCCTCCTTAGAAGAGGTCTTAGCTCGTTCCTCTGAGAAGAGTAAACGGTTCCCTTCTTCCCAAAGCCATAAACCCCAGAATAAGACGCCTTTTCATGGCTTCTAAAACTAGGCTAATTTTGAAGCCAACAGGCAGAGAAAAATAGTCTTTTAACAAGGGCAATCAAAATGCCCTTCCATTTGGTCTCTTTGCAGCACCCAGAATTTTTAAAAAAGTCATGGCCTTTTTTCAGATTCAAAGTGTATCGAGCGTCCCATATCTAGATTTTTTTTTTTTTTACTTTCAAATCGTTTTATTAAGAGATCAAATAATACACAACATAAAGAGCAGAACATTTTACATTAGTTGCAATACTGAAGAGTAACCAAATATACAACACTTTAACTTTGCGGATATAGTTACGTCAGAAAGATCCAAAACAGATCTGAAAACCATATATACACAGTGCATATCTATTATGAAGGACCCAACAGGGGAGCTGGGTTGGAGCAAACTTATGGTCTCCAAAAGTGGAGAGACATGTAAGTAACATCTTCGAAATATTAGTTATCACAAGAGGTAACTGAAGATGGTCAAGTTCCGCGTGTCAAATTTTACATACAGGAAAAGAGAAAGAGGAGAAGGAAAAGTTAGAGAAGAGATGTAGAGACTTATAGGGGAGGGAGAAGGTACATGAGAAAGGGGTAGGGTGAGAAAAAGGAATGGTCGGATGGCCCACGCCAACCCTGGGCAGCATCTATCGCGCCCAGACGGCCACCGTTCTGGGCTAAGGAGCCATGAGGTGAGTGTCAAAATCTTTTGGTAGAAAGTGTTCTGTCCAAGGTTGCCATATTTTATTAAATTGGGGAATTTTGTCCAGGATTACTGCCTCTATCCTGCTATGGATCATAGCCTGCGTGACTCTATGCTTTGCTTCATAGATATTGGGTGGGTGTCCTCCAGGCTTTCGCAATAGTTTGTTTGGCTGCGGTCGTCACCTGGAGACGATTTTGGGCTTTAGTAAGTTCTTGGGGTAACCAGTTCAATAAAGCCATTGCAGGGTCAGGGTCTATGGGGCTTTGCATCAATAACGATAATATTTGGAAAATTGTAGTCCAAAAACTCTTCACTACTGGGCACGTCCACCAGATATGAACATGGTTGCCCCGGTCCTTGCAGCCCCTAAAACAGTTTGGTGGGTAGTTGGGTACAAATTTGGCAATTCTAAGGGGAACCAGGTACCATCGCATTAGGACCTTATAGTTGGCTTCAGAGGCGACAAAGTTCTGCGAGGAATTTTTTGTATTGGCCCATATAACAGTCCATGATGCATCGGGGTTGACCGATGGGTCTGTGGCCCACTGTACAGCGTATCGCGGAGGGTCATCAGATGTGGAGGATAGGCAGGTATAAAGACATGAGATAATACCCGGGGCGTGTGGGTCTGAGGAGCATATGGATTCAAATGGAGACAGAGAGCTGAGGATGGGACAGGGTTTGATCATTGTCTGGAGAAAGTGAACTATCTGGAGATAGCGGAAACACTCTTTAGGGGGTAATTGCGCCTGGGCCTGCAGATCCGGGAACGCAGTAAAGGAGTTGCCCGAAGACAGGTCACACACACAAGTTAGGCCTGTGCGGGACCACGCCAAAAAGGCATTTGGCTCCACTCAGGCTGGATAAAAGTTCGGATGACCCAAGAACGAGAGCAAGGGCAGGTGCGGTGATTGCAATTTAAAAGGAATGCCTACCGTGTGCCAAATTTTGAGGGAATGACAGGTAACAGGATTGGTGAGTAATTTATGCGTCTGAGGAGGGAGCCAAAGTAAATTTGAAACTGATATGGGATGGGTCTCTACAGCTTCCAGACTAACCCACAGTGGGATTTCAGATGTAGTGTGGTATAGGGCCATTTGCGACAGTTGGGCGGCGTAATAATAATTTTTAAAATTTGGTATCCCCAAGCCCCCTCTAAGTTAAGAACAGTTTTAGAGATCCTAGGCCTCGTGTTACCCCAAATATATTTAAGAGTTTGGCTCTGGATGGCCCTATGGAAATATAGTGGGACCGTGACTGGGAGTACTCTATACAGATACAGCAATTTGGGTAATCGGGACATTTTCGCAGCCGCAATACGTCCCAACCAGGAGACACAGAGGGGCTGCCAGGCAGTAAGTAGTGATGAGAGATTACGCAACATGGGCAAGTAGTTTGCTTGGTATAGTTGGGCTGGGTTTCTAGTCAATTTTATTCCTAAATCGGGTATATAGGACGTGGACAGATTTTTTTTATTTATTTTTGATCTTTGCTCAAGACAAGGATTCTCTTGTTCGAGGTTTGCAGTTGGTTTTGCAGACTTTTCAGAAATTGGGGTGGAAAGTCAACCAGCAAAAGTCTTGCCTGGTGCCCTCCCAGAGCATACTTTTCCTGGGTTATCTAATAGACTCTGTTGTTCAAAAGATTTTTCTTTCCGAGGAGAAGATTTTGAAAATTCTTCTCTCAGTGCAGGCCTTCAAGTTGCTCCCTCAGACCTCCCGGCGGATCATGCAGTTGCTGGGGTTGATGACTGTGGCATTCCAGGGGTGCCTTGGGCCCAATTAGACTCCAGACCCCTTCAGGCATTTCTTTTACTCCATTGGGATCCCAGGAAGAACTCTAGATTAGCTGGTGCAGCTGCCAGGAGAGGATTTTCTTGATTTCCCCTGGTGGGAGCAGTGAGAACATCTGCAGGGAGGGAAGGATTGGGCACAGCATTCCCCGATAAACATTACAACAAATGCCAGTCTGTGGGGTTGGGGTGCTAACCCACAGGACTGGCAGGCCCAGGGGGCCTGGCTACTAGAGGAGGCAGGCCGCTCCTCGAATTTCAGAGAACTTCTAGCTGTGGGGAAAAGCTCTTGTGGCTCTGGAGGAGAGGGTCTATTCAAAAGACATATTCATTTTCTCAGACAATGCCACAACTGTGGCGTACCTAAACAAGCAAGGCTCAAAGTCGCTTCTGTTAACACAGCAGATTCTGTCCTGAGCGGAAATCAATTTCACTTCAGTCAGAGCAGTCCACATCAGGGGATCAGAAAATGTGCTGGCGGACTATCTGAGCAGGGTGAGCATCAGTTCCAGCGGTTGGGAGCTACATCAAGACACGTTCTGGGAGATGGTGCTAAGATGGGGTCTTCCCACAGTGGATCTTTTTGCCTCCAGACATAAAACTGCCGGCATTCTTCTCTCTGGAGAGAGAGACAGATTCCTTGGGGACAGATGCTCTCTTCTTCCTGTGGGATTTCACTCTGGCTTACGCCTTCCCTCCTTTTCCCCGCTTACCTCTAGTAGTTCTGAAAATTATTCAGGACTCGGCAGAAGTTGTTGTGATTGCCTCCTGGTGGCCGAGGAGCAGTTGGTTTTCCTCTCTGAAGGCCCTCTCTGTGGATCCTCCCTGGCCCTTACCAGTTCAGAAGGATCTGCTCCATCAGGGACCAGTGTTGCATCCAAGCCCTCAGACCTTCCATTTGACAGCTTGGAGGCTACAGTTAAGGGGGTGTTCAGAGAGGGTTATTCAAACTATCCTGGACAGTCGTAAGTTGGTCATGAGAAGAATCTATGGGAAAGTTTGGAAAACTTTTTTATTTCCTGGCAAAGAAAAACTGGTTTCCATTCTTTTTCCACTCCATGTATACTGGATTTTTTGCAGAGGGGAGTGGAAAGGGGACTTTGTCAGTACTCTTAGGGTTCAGATTGCTGCCCTATCTTTGTTTACAGAAAGAAGACTAGCAGAGGATCCTTTAGTCAGGAGGTTCCTTTTAGCCAGATGTAGACATGCTCCCAAGGTGATCAAACATATTCCTATCTGGGATCTGTCGTTGGTGTTAAATGCACTAACAAGGGCTCCGTTTGAGCCTTTGCATGAGGCTTCCCTGAAATGTATTTCTTTGAAGATTTCCTTCTTTTTAGCTATTACATCAGGGAGAAGCATTTCTGATCTAGAGTCTTTCCTGTAAAGACCCCTTCCTGAGGATTCTAGAGGACAGGGTAGTGATTAAGCCTAATTCTTTCTATTTACCCAAAGTTTTTTCCAACTTTCATAGGTCCCAGGAGGTAGTCCTTCCTAGTTTCTGTACCTCCTTCCAAGAATGTGGAGCAGGAAAGGTTTAGTCTTTTGGATGTGAAGAGATGGACTTTCCTAGATAAAGCAGAAGACAGTAGTTTTAGGAGTTCCTCCCAACTGTTGGTGTTCAGTGGTCCCAAGAAGGGGTCCAAAGCGTCTAAAAGTTCTATTGCTAGGTGGATTAGGGGAGCTATTTGCGAGGCATACAAAGCATCAGGTCGCTCCCCTCCTAGAATTGGGGCCCATCCATCGAGATCCATGGCCACTGTTTCTAAAGGCAGAAGGTTTTTTTATCTTAAAGTGTTTGCTAATGTACACTTACTAGTCACTGGCAGCCCCTCCAATATATTAAGGCAGAGCACACTGTATATATCTTTTCTAAAGCATTGTAAATATTTAGTGCTGCCTTCAGGCCGGTCACATGACCCAGGCTCGCTTTTCAGCTCGATACAAACAGAAAGTGGCTTGTTTTACATCACCGACCACTGCGCTGTGCCTTATGTAATTGTGGTGCACGGAAATTTCGGTTGTGTAAAGTGATCGTCCAAAAATTGTTTTTGGCATCTGGCCGAAAGAAAAAGTGCCGATAGTGGAGCTGAAATAGTGGCGGTCCTAAAGGGGGCGGTCCACTCCGGGTGCCACACTAGTCCTCCTGGCGTGCCCTTATCACAGTCCTCGCCTCCATCCTCACGCTCCCACTGTGTCACGGCAAGCTCCCACTGTGTCACGGCAAGCTCCCACTGTGTCACGGCGCTGGATTGAATCGCCAGGCGGTGCTGTGTCCCGCCTCCTAGACCGGCTTTTGTGATAGACGGCACACTGACTCAATGACGTTCTAGGTGGCTGAGCATTGTTACAGTGCTGCCCAGTGATTCAATCCGTGACAGTGTGAGATCGCATTACCATCGACTGCATCGCATGGGCACTGGTAAGACTGGTAAGACTGCCAGGTTTTATGTATTACCTTGGGGAGATGCAGACTAGAATACTGCAATCACTGAGCAGCAAATGAGATCACCTGTGATGTATTTCAGTTATCTTGCAAACCTGACCTGTTAGTGGGCCCTGAGGACAGGGTTGATGACCACTGCTCTAGTGAGACTACATCTCATGGGCACTGGTGAGACTACATCTCATGGGCACTGGTTACATAGTTGCATAATAGGTGAGGTTGAAAAAAAAAAAGAAAAAGGTTGAACACCAAGTCCCAACCTGTGCGTGCGATTATATGTTAGTATTACATTGTATATCCCTGTATGTTGAGGTCGTTCAGGTGCTCATCTAATAGTTTTTTTTTTAACTATTGATGCTCCCTGCTGAAACCACCTGTGGAAGAGAATTCCACATCCCTGCTGCTCTTACAGTAAAGATCCCTCTATGCAGTTTAAGGCTAAACCTCTATTCTTCTAATTTTAATGAGTGGCCAGTTGTCTTATTGTCTTCCGTGGAAAAGTTTTATCCCTATTGTGGGGTCACCAGTATGGTATTTGTAAAGTGAAATCATATCCCCTCTCAAGCATTTTTTTTTTAATGCATGCCATTATTATGCTTTGTTAGCAGCAGCTTGGCATTGCATGCCTGTGCTAAGCCTATCATCTACTAGGACCCCCAGGTCTTTTTCCATCCTTGATTGCCCCAGAGGCTCTCCCCCCCCAGTGAGTAGATTGCATTCATATTTTTGCCACCCAAATGCATTATTTTACATTTTTCCACATTAAAGTGGTTGTAAACCCTTACAAACCACTTTGACCTACAGGTATGCCTAGATTAAGGCTTACCTGTAGGTCCAAGAAATATCTCCTAAACCTACACGGTTTAGGAGATATTTACCAAAAGACAGTCACTGCTGTCTACGGCGCATGCGCCGTAGACAGTGGTGTGCAGGCGCACTATCGCCGTTAGCAGCATGTTGCTGCTAACGGTGATATGCCATTAGTGGCGGCTCCCGTGCGCATGCGTGAGAGTGACGTCATCACTGCTCCGGCGCTGTGAGTGGCTGGAGCAGCAATACCTGGAAGAAGATGGAGGCTCCGTACTATGTAATTGGGAATGTGGCAGGGGAGAAAGTTGGGAGGTATGCCTGATGGCATTGAAGTAACAATTAAAAGAATAAATAACAAACATGTCATACTTACCTGCTCTGTGCAGTGGTTTTGCACAGAGCAGCCCCAATCCTCCTCTTCTCAGGTCCCCCTGCTGGTGGTCCTGGCCCCTCCCTCCTGCTGAGTTCCACTATAGCAAGCAGCTGGCTATGGGGGCACCCGAGAAGGTTTACTCCCGAGCAGCTGCTCAGTGTGTCACTCAGCCCTGCCTCGCCCTCTCCTTATTGGTTTTACACCTTCATGCATTCTATAGAAAAAACCTTGAGCCTTTACAACCACTTTAATAAAAAAAAGCCTTTTGATTAGCACTGCTAGGTATATGCCGTGTGTACTGTGTTTTTATTTTTGCATGGTTGCATTTTAAGCCTTTGGATAGTTACTTATCTGTCTTGGAGTCTTTTAATTCTGGCTGATATACTTCCTCCTGCTGCAAAGAACTCTATAGTTGTTTTCATGGATTAGGTAACATTAATGCCGCATACACACGACCGTTTTTTCCGTCAGCATAAACTCTGACGGTCTTTCCGATGGAGTTCTGCTGAAACGGACTTGCCTACACACAATCACACCAAAGTCCGTTCATTTAGAATGCGATGACGTACGTCGGGACTAGAAAAAGGAAGTTCAACAGCTGCCCTTGCGTCATTTTTGGTCCGTCAGAATAGCATATAGACGAACGGTTTTCCCGATAGGAATTGATTCCATCGGAAAGATTTAAAACCTGTTCTATTTTTAGGTCCGTCAGAATTTTTAAAAAAAAGTCAGATGAAGCCCACACATGATCAGAATATCCGATGAAATGATTCAGTCTAACCTTTTCTGCCAGAAAGTCCAGTCGTGTGTACGCGGCATAAGAGTAATTATTTAAAGGCATTATATTATTGTGGCAGCACCCTTAAGAGCGGTTTTTCTTCGTAAGAAGAGGCTTTTATCTTGCCACTCTGCCCCATAGCCGGGAAATTGTCACATGTACCGCACAGCCAGTACTTGCCAGATATTCCTGCAGCTCCTTTAACCGCTTGCCATCCGCGCTATAGCCGAATGATGGCTACAGCATGGCTTGATAACTCTGGGAGGGCGTACATTGATGTCCTCCCAAAATCCTGCTATCGTGCCCCCCCTTGGGTGTCCACCTGGGAATATTTGTGACCGCCGGATCCTGTACTTCCACGGTTTACCACGCGCTCTTTGATGGATCGATCACTTGTAAACAAACCGGTGTCGCGTCCGGTTCCTCTTTCCCCTCTCTCTACAGATCTGTACAATGAGAGGGGAGAGATCAGTGGCAGCAGTGCTGTGGGCTGGATGTGTAGTGCCCACAGCGCTGATATGTGCCCATTCCATCCATCCTCAGCCATCCATGCTTAGCATACCCATCCATACTCAGCATACTCATCTATCCATGCTCACCCATCCATACTCCTCCATATTTGGCATCCTCAGCCACCAATACTCTGCATACTCATCCATCCATGCCCAACCATCCATACACAGCATACTCATCCATCCATCCATGCTCAACAATACTCATCCATCCATGCTCAGTCACCCCATCCACCCCCAGCCATACTCAACCATACTCAACCATCCCATCTATACCTATCCATACTCAGCAGTACCCATCCGTACTCAGCCGTACCTGGCCATAATCAGCCATACTCATTCATGCTCAGTCATCCCATCCATACTCAGCCACCCCAATTCATGCTCATCCATGCCACATCAGTTCTCATCCATGATACTACAGTGCCTCACAAAAGTGTAATAGGTATTCAAATTAGATTTGAAGCGTATGTCCCTAGAACACTTGAAGGTGCTCTCTGAATGTTGGGCCTCTCTATGTGGCCACGCTGTGGAAAAGTCTCACACATGTGGTATCACGGTACCTAGGAGTAGGAGACTCTATTTTGGGGTGAAATTTTTGGTATGTACATGCTATGTGTTAGAAACATTGTGTAAATGGACAACATTGCATAAAAAAATGCGTTTTCATTTTCTTTATACATTTTCCAAAAACTTGTAGAAAAAAATACGACATATTCAAAAGACTCATTATGCCTCATAGATTATACATTGAGGTGTTTTCTTACCAAAATGGGGTAGTTTTTGGGGCGTTTCCATTGTCCTGGTTATGCAGGGCCTTCAAAAATGCAAGAGGTAGTCAAGAAATAATATGTGTAATTTATGCTCCAAGAACGCCTGATGGCGCTCCCTGCATGTTGGGCCTCTGTATGTGGCCACACTGTAAAAGTCTCACATGTGGTATTGCCATATTCAGGAGGAATAGTAGAATGTGTTTTGGGGTGTAATTTGTGTGTGTGTGTGAAATAACCTGCGAATATAACAATTCTGTGAATAAAGAAAAAAAAAATCTTGATTTTTGCAAAGAATTGTGGGGAAAAAAATTACAACTACAAAAAACTCACCATGCCTCTAACTAAATGCCTTGGAATGTCTACTTTCCAAAAAAGGGGTAATTTGGGGGTATTTGTACTTTCCTGGCTTGTTAGGGTCTCAAGAAATGAGATGGTGTGATCAATTTTCAGAGATTGGCACCATAGCTTGTGGACTCTATATAACTTTCACAAAGACCAAAAAATCTATACACCAATTGATTTGGGTTATTTTTACCAAAGATATGTAGAAGTATAAATTTTGGCAAAAATATATGAAGAAAAAATACTAATTTGCAAAAATTTTATAACAGAAACGAAGAAAAATGCATTTTGTTTTTTTTTTTACAGAATTTTCGGTCTTGTTTTCTTTTATAGCGCAAAAAATAAAAAACCCAGCAGTGATTAAATACCACCAAAAGAAAGCTCTATTTGTTTGAAAAAAAGGACAAACATTTCATATAGGTACAGTGTTGCATGACTGAGTAATTGTCATTAAAAATGTGAGAGCACCGAAAATTGGTCTGGTTAGGAAGGGGGTTTAAATGCGCAGTGGGTAAGGGGTTAATGTTGCTGTAGGCCTCTTGGCAGCCTCCCTGACCAGTTTTCTTCTTGTCTTTTCACCATTTGAGGGATGTTTTATTTTTACCCCCCACCCCCCCAAAAGATTTCAGTTTGTTTTCAAATTGAGTTGTACAGTTTCTAGGTAACATTAAGGCTGGATTCACACCTATGCATTTTTTGTGCTTTTTGCATTTTGCTGATTTGTACTACAGTCCATTAAACATGGTTTCATATGGAACATATTCTGTAGTGCAAATCTGCAAAATGCAAAAAGCACTAAAACTGCATAGGTGTGAATCCAGTCTCAAGGTGGAAAAATTTTATTTTCTTTGTCTCATCTTTTTACATCACAGAAAGCTGACATTTTACCAGGAGTGTATAGACTTTTAATATCCACTGTACTGAGCTGACCAGAACCCGTTCTTGAAGGAGTTTATTCCACATTTTCACAGCTCTTACAGTGAAGAATCCTTTCCATATTTGAAGGTTAAATCTCTTTTCCTCCAGACATAAAGATTGCCCCCTTGCCCTCGTGTTGAGTTAATCACTTTAAGGTCATCAGAGTTAACTATATGGACTACTTGTGTAGTTATACATGTTGGTCATACCCCCCTTAATATCATAGTTATTGTTATACAGGCTGACTGCATATCAATATTAAAAAACAAGCCTTCAACTGGTCTTTACTTAACATGTACGTCATTTGACTTTAAAGCGGGAGTCCATCGTTTTTTTTTTTTTTTTTTTTTTTTAAAAGCAAGCAGCTACAAATACTGCAGCTGCTGACTTTTAAAATAATGACACTTACCCGCCCAGCGCGCCTGCAATGTCGGCACCCGAAGCCGATCTCTCGATCATCTCTCGGGTTCTGCCGCCGCCATCTTGGGTAGGGGAATCAGGAAGTGGAGCCTTGCGGCTTCATTTCCCGGTTCCCTACAATAAGGATGGTCCCCGCTGTCTCTGGGATCTGTGTGTTTCCCAGCAGGAAGCGGGGGACCTTCGGAAAGGGGCGTAGATTCTGCAGAATCTACGCCGGAAGTGGGTGCAGATACCTGTACTGTACAGGTACCTGCACTCCCCTCCCCCCTGAAAGGTGCCAATTGTGGCGCCGGAGGGGGGGAGGGTTCCAATGAGCGGAAGCTCCACCTTAGGGTGGATCTCCGCTTTAAGTGATTATACCGAGATGATGCCTGCAGCTACAGGCATCATCCTGATATTCATTTCTGGTAATCGTTTCTGGCATTTCTGTTGCTTCCGGTTTCTCAGATATTGAAAACAAAGCCATATTTACATTTGGAAAGTATCTGATCACACCGATCTTTGTGGGATCAGATGCTTGTAAGGGCAGATGAGATATCTGGGGTCTAATAGTCCCCCAGATCACTCCATAAAGTGTTGCAGGGGAAGTTTCCAAAAAATAAAATTAAAGTGCTTTCAGAAACCATGAATCAGACCGAGACAGAAGTATAGTGTCATGGTTATGCAATAGAGTTTGTCTGTCAGCTTACCTTTCACCATGTGTTCATCTCTAGAGACCAGCCACTCTCGCCTGACTGCTTTTATAATCTCTCCTCCAAGCATGACTCCACCCCAGATCCTATCAGAGAACTCTATTACCCTGTGCACTGCAGGCCAGCCCTGCTGATCAACATTGTGTGTTTGGCTTCCTGTTTCCTGCTTGCCGTGTGCTGTTTGTCTCTGTTATCGACCTTGGCGTGTTCTCAACTATTACTGTCTGCTCGTGAACCTGACCTTTTGGCGCGTCCCCGACTATCCCTGTTTGCCTGTGACCCTGAACCTTTGGCGTGTACTCTGTTGTCTTTGTATGCTTGTCGCCCTGACCTTGGCTTATTACCTTACTATCCCTATGCTCCTGTTGCCTAGCGTGGGCATGAGCTAGGGGACCCTGGGGGTTGCGACCTGGAGCCAGTTGCAGCCCAGAATATCCTCACCACTAGAGGCTCTGGTTAACACCTGCTGGCTCTTAGACCCCGGTGGGATCCATGTTGGTGTTCCAGTGACCCTGCCTTCCTTTACCACCCTGACTCCCATCCACAGCAGTCAGCCGTAGGGTCCACTACCTTGCGGTGCACTCCCGATCCCATTGGTGTACATCTGTCACCTGGCCTCAGGTAGCCTGACAGTTTGATCAGCCATGGACCCGGCTGACCTGCCGCTCCCTGCAGGCAATCCATTGCAGACTCGAGACCCAGGAACCCAGGAATCTAATCTAATTTCCCACTCCACATTCATCCCTTGCGGGTGGTGAGTCTGCAGCTCATATATCTAGAAAGTTTCCAATCTGGATACCGCTCTAGTGTTGGCTCCGCCCCTCAATGGGACAATGTATCTACAATCAGTAATTGGGTCCCTGTTGGATCATGAGCATGATATTGTCGGTAGTGATGGGGAACTGTATGCTTGGTACTACCAAGTTTAATCAGATTGATGTGCTCAGTAACTCTAGCTGTGAATGACCGTATAGTTCTACCAACGTACTGCTTGCTGCATGGGCAAGTCAGCAGGCAGACTACATTGATCGTGGCACATGTACAGAACTGTTTAATTTTGTAGAACTGGTTAGTCACCGTTCTAAATTCCTTAGTAGTTATACGTCCACACATGTTATGATGACAGACCAAACATCTTTTACATGGATAATATCGTATCCAATTGTGAAAAAATGTTGGTTTGATAGGGGAATTTATGATGGATGGTACGATCTTACTCTTAAGTGAAGGTACGCCGCTATATATAACCTTGGGTCTTTCAGGTAAAATGGGCCCAAGGAGCCTATCATTCTTCAAAATCCCCCAATGTTTTTCAACGATGTCCTTAATCTGTTTACGTTGTGTTTGAAAAACTTGTAAGGAAAGACCATTTAAAACCATCATCGACATCCCTCTGGGGTTTATCAGCCAACAATGAGGCTTGATCAGATACTTCTGTCTCCGTCTGATTCATGGTTTCTGACAGTAGGTGAAGGCCATGAATTCAGAAAATACAGTCAATCCACTTGTTAGTATTATTTTTTCCAGATTGGATGAGCAAGATCACCGCATGGATCAGTTTGCCTTGGTGTTACAAATGCTCCTGAGTCGCACGGCTCACCTGGAATCCCCCAATGTGGCTGCTCCAGTACAACCTGAGTCGCAGGCCGTCCCTGCTGCTGCACCAGTCTCTGTGCAGGCACCTGCCTTGAGTACTACCTCTATAAGAGGTATGTCTGGTTCCGTTCCGCTTCCCCAGCGATTTGGGGGCGATCCAGTTCAATGTAGAGGGTTTCAGGCTGAGATATACTTTGAGATGCTGCCCCAGGTGTTTCCCACGGATCCTGGTACCGAGTCGGTCAGGGAAGAGGAATCCATGCACCTGTGCTTCTGGCGTCTCTCTGCGGATGAGAGAGCCTTTAGGAGGAGGGAGAGATTGTGCCTTTATTGTGGCCAGGCAGGTCACTTTTTGAAGTCTTGTCCTACCCGTCCAGGGAACGCCCTAACCTTGAGGTCCTATCATGGACAGACCTTAGGTGGCATTGTTTCATCCCCAGTTATCCAGAAGGATAAGCCCCTGGTTTCGGTCACCCTTTATGAGGCTGAGTCGTCCATCAAAATACAGGCTCTAATAGACTCTGGGGCTGCAGGCCTGTTCATTGATGCTGCATTTGTTTTGCAGCACTTTATTCAGCTGCAGCTGCGTGACACTCTACTTGCCATTGAGGCTCTTGACGGGAGACCTTTACAGCCTGCCCATGTGACTCATGAGACGGTTCCGTTGTCCATGGCCGTAGGGGCTCTTCACCATGAGATAATCCAATTCCAAGTTATTTCCTCGCCCAGGTTTCCACTGGTTATTGGTTATCCTTGGTTACAGAGGCACAACCCCTCTTTTGATTGGCTCCGTGCTGAGGTTCTCTCCTGGTCACCACAATGCAGTGAGACATGCTTCCTGAAGGTATCCAAGGTCCTGTGCACCTCTTCACTCCCCTCCCTGCCAGAGGAGTACCGTGATTTTGGCGATGTCTTTGATAAAGGTCAAGCCGGTAGTTTGCCTCCACTCCGGTCTTATGATTGCACAATTGACCTTCAACCTGGTGCCATACCTCCTCATGGCCAGGTTTACCCTTTGTCGGTCTTGGAGGATAAGGCCATGGAGGGATATGCTGCTGACGCACTTTCTCAAGGTTTCATCCGCAAGTCCTCGTCTCCTGCTGGTGCCGGTTTCTTCTTTGTGAAGAAGAGCAGTGAACTGAGACCTTGTATAGATTATAGGGGTCTCAATCGTGTTACGATTAAGAATGCCTACCCGATTCCATTGATTACGATTGATCCAATTGATTACAACAGGGATCTCAAATTGGCGGCCCTCCAGCTGTTGCAAAACTATAAGTCCCATGAGGCATTGCAAGGCTGACAGTTACAAGCATGACTCCCACAGGCAAAAGCATGATGGGACTTGTAGTTTTGCAACAGCTGGAGGGCCGCAAGTTTGAGACCCCTGGATTACAGAGTTATTTGACCGCCTCAAGGGAGCAACGAAGCTTGACTTGAGAGGGGCATACAATCTTGTGCGCATTAAGGAGGGCGACGAGTGGAAAGCTGCGTTTAATACCAGATCAGTTATGAATACCTGGTAATGCCTTTTGGCCTTTGTAATGCCCCGGCAGTCTTCCAGGAATTTATTAACGATGTCCCCTGAGATTTGTTGCAGTTATGTGTGGTGGGTTATCTTGATGATATCCTCCATATTTTCCAAGTCCCTGGAGAGCCACCACACAGATGTCTGTTGTGTGCTTCAGAAACTAAGAGAGAACCATCTCTATTGTAAACTGGAGAATTGCGAGTTCCATCATGAACAGGTTACATTCATGGGCTATGTCATTTCCACTGCTGGTTTTTCAATGGACCCAGAGAAACTTTCGGCAGTCCTACAGTGGCCTCATCCCATGGGTATATGTCCTCTGCAGCGTTTCCTGGGTTTCGCCAACTACTATCGGAAGTTTATTCATAACTTCTCGTCTCTGGTCAAGCCCCTGACTGATATGACCAGAAAGGACGGTAACCCACAGAATTGGTCTCCGGAGTCCATTAAGGCCTTTGAGACTCTCAAGGCTGCCTTTGTTTCTGCTCTTGTGTTGGCACATCCTGATCCTACGTTGCCTTTTATCCTAGAAGTTGATGCTTGTGAGACTGGAGTTGGCGCCCTTCTGTCTCAACATCCTAACTCTTTGAGTGCTATGCATCCGTGTGGCTACTTTTCCAAGAAATTGTCACCTGCTCAGTGCAATTATGAGATTGGTGACAGAGAGCTGTTAGCGATCATTTTAGCCCTGAGAGAATGGAGACATCTCCTTGAAGGTACCATTGTGCCTGTTCTTATCTTACTGACCATAAGAAAAAAAAGGCGCGATGGGCTCTTTTCTTGTCAAGCTTTAATTACATTGTCTCATTCTTACCCAGTACTAAGAATGTAAGGTCTGATGCCTTGTCACAACAATTTTACTCCACTTCCAAGTCGGAGTCGGTTTCTATGATTCCTTCTAAACGTATTTTGGCTACAGTTCGCACCAGTCTTACTTCTCCCTTGGGTGGCAAAATTCTTTCTGCTCAGGTCCATGCTCCTCCTGATAAACCTTGTGACCTCTGCTTTGTCCCAGAGAGTCTCTGTACTGCTGTGCTCCAGACTTACCATTCTCCCAAGGCAGCTGGCCATCCTGGGAAGAATCAACTCATTTGGGCCATTTCCCAACAATTCTGGTGGCCTCGTCTACGGGCTGATGTTTCTGCCTTCGTAGCTGCCTGTCCCGTTTGTGCTCAGAGTAAGACTCCACGACACCTTCCAGTTGGCCTCCTACAACCCATACCCAGTGGAGAGAGGCCCTGGACTCACCTGTCAATGGATTTCATTGTGGAGTTGCCCAACTCCCAAGGCAACACTGTTATCCTTATGGTGGTTGACCGGTTCTCAAAGATGTGTCATTGTATTCCACTTAAGAAGTTGCCTACCTCTAAGGAACTGGCTTCCATTTTTGCTCAGGAGATCTTTCGCTTACATGGGCTACCCAAGGTGATTGTCTCGGACAGGGGCAGTCAGTTTGTCTCCCGGTTCTGCCGAACCTTTTGTGCACAGGTGGGAATTCAGCTTGCGTTCTCTTCTGCGTATCACCCACAGTCTAATGGGGCTGCAGAGCGAGCCAATCAGTCCTTGGAGCAATTCCTACTTTGCTATATTTCTGACCACCATAACAACTGGTCAGACCTATTACCATGGGCAGAGTTTGCTCACAACAGTGCTTTGAATTCTGCCTCCCGATTGTCTCCATTTATGGCGAATTATGGTTTCCAACCTTCCATGTTGCCTGACTCGTTTGTTCCGCAGAGTATTCCTACATTAGAGGAGCATCTCCGTGGTCTTCGTTCCACTTGGGTACAAGTCCAGGAGACTTTGCGTCATGCTAATGATAGGTACAGACTCCATGCTGACCGCAGACGCCTGCCTGCGCCTTCCTACCAGGTTAGGGATATGGTCTGGCTGTCATCTTGGAACCTCCGGCTTCGTGTTCCCTCACTGAAGTTTGCACCTCCGGTTTATTGGGCCTTTCCGTATCCTTCTCAGGATTAACCCAATGGCTTACGCATTGGACCTTCCTCCTAGTATGCACATCTAAAAATGTGTTTCATGTCTCCTTATTGAAACCGTTGGTCTGCAACCGATTTACCACCAAAGTGCCACGTCCTCACCCTATTCAGGTTGAGAACCATGAGGAGTATGAGGTACAATCCATTGTTGACTCCCGTAGGTTCCGTGGGCGCATACAGTACCTGGTGCATTGGAAGGGGTACGGTCCGGAGGAACGCTCCTGGGTTTCATCCTCAGACGTACATACCCCTGTCCTCCTCCGCAAGTTCCGTAGACGTTTTCCCCTTAAGCTCGATGGCCATCCAAAGGGAGAGGGGTCACTGAGGGGGTACTGTCCAGGGCTGGCTTAGCCCTTCCTTCTCTGGGTTGGCTTCTCAGCTGTCGGCTAATTGCCAGCTCTTATCTCTCTCCACAGTTCCCAGCTGTTCCTTATCCAGCTCGTCTGGCCTGCTTACTTAATGCTTTCCAGCTCACTTCATATCTGCCTTCGCCTTGGTCACATCACAAGAAACCATCTCCTGCGGTTCTGTTCAAAGACTGGATTGCTGACATCCCTTCTGGCTCCTTATCCTGCTTGTTGTTGCTCTGCTTGGATCCCTGACTTCTGGCCTGGCTGATTACCCGATCTGGTTATTGAACTCTGGACTGGCTGACTACTCGATCCGGTTACTGGACTCTGGCTATGCTTTGACTACGCTTTCTCTATTTACCTTTTTTATTTTTATTTAATAAACAAGTGTGATTTAATTGTACTTCTGTCTCGGTCTGATTCATGGTTTCTGACACCCTGTCATTTTCATTAAGGACTGAGAAGAAGTCCTTCAATATTTCAAGGGTACCAGCCCATCGGAGGAGGATGTCGTCTATGTACCTGGCAAACAGTTTTTGCTGCATGTTATCCAGGGCATTAACAACGTCCTCCTCCCACTTAGCCATAAAAAGGTTGGCCAAACTGTGAGCGAATTTCGCTGCCATTTCCACACCCTTCAGCTGTGAATAAAAACTGCCATCAGACCAAAAAATAATTGTTGGGTTGCAAACTTCAATAACTCCAAAATAAAGTTGACCTGAGGCATCGCAAGAGTCGGAATCTCTTTTAAAAATATTCTTGTGCACCCCCCATTCCTCTCTGATGTGGAATTCAGGTGTATAGGGATGCAACCTTGGCTGTGGCCATAATCAAATCGCCTTCAATAGTTAATTGGGATAAACGATTAATCACATCTTTAGTGTCCTTAAGGTAGGATGGAGTATTCCTGACTAAAGGTGAAAAAAATCAATGTACTTTCCTATTCTAGACATGATGGAATCTATCCCATCTATCCCAGGGGGGTTGAGAGGATCGTTGTGCATTTTAGGTAAGTATTGGGAATACATGAAGCTAAAGGAACAAGGAACGACTTTTCTTTATGGTCTAAAATTAAAGAGTCAAAACCCTTTGTGATGAGACTTGTCAATTCTCTCTGTATTTGGCCATTGGGTCATTGGGTAATTCTTTGTACGTAGTATGGTTACTCAGAATGTTGTACATTTTCCCCCATATATTCAGCTTTATCATGTAATACTATGCCCCCACCTTTGTTTGTGGGGCGAATAAGCAAATCTTTATCACACAAAGGTTTAAGACCTGATTCTGGTAAGGGATTATGAGTCCGTTTTTGGAGGTAGTTTAGCTAGGCCTTTCAATTCAAGGTCCTTAAACGTATTTAAAGTTGGAGCTACCTAAGGGAGGGGTTTTAACCCTGAGTGGACAGTCCCTGACGTGACTGCCCTTGCAACATTCCTAGTAGGATTGGAAGCAATATACCGTTGTATATAAACTTTCCTACTATATCTATGAATGTCAACAAAGGTATCAAATTTGTTAAGCTTCCGCGGAGGGGCGAATTTAAGACAGTTGTCTAAAACCATCTTTTCTTCTTGAGTTAATTCTATACTACTTAATTTGAACACCCCTTGGCAGGTTATTTTCGCCTTCTTTTTTTGCCTCTGAGTACTTCATCCCTCCTCTTGACCCTCTCTTGGTTCGGGGCCCCTTTTTCTGCCTTGGGGGTCTTCATGAAAAACCTGATTGGGACAAGGATTGGGATTTGGTTCTTGATAATTATAAGATGGCTGATGGTACTCAGCACTAGATTATAGATAAACTCTCTCCTAATATTGATCACGCAACGGGGAATAACGATTCTAGGTAGATATTGGCGGATGGTTATAATGAGAGGATGTGGGATAACTATTGGGATGATCATAATGTCTAGCTGGAGACCCCCTATAATGTGAGGCATCCCTATCATAATAGTAATAGTTATCCTGATTGGAATGATTTCCTCTACGGCCTCCCCCACCTCTCCTGTTGGAGTTATGTCCTCTCCCCCTTTGTGTGTTCCTAGGGGTATGTTCATTTAGGGGCCGACCCCTTTTGAGATTGTGAAGTCTCACCAGGTAGTTGGCTCCTATGCAGAGTGCTTAGGCTGGGATCAAAAAACTCACGGATTGGATCATTCCTCGGATCAGTCACGGATCGGATCAATTTTCGGATCAGCAAATAATAATTGAATTTGCAAAAACCTGAGAAAATTCCACCACCATATAGTCCCCACTGTAATATCCACAATCTCCCCACTGTAATATCCACGTCATCTTCCCCACTGTAATATTGGCTGGTTATGGCTGGGTATGGCTGAGCATGGCTGAGTATGGGCAGAGTATGGAGGGATGGCTGTGACTGTAATTGTCACAGAGCTACTGCCATCCGATCTCTTGTCTCCACTGTACAGATCAGTACACAGATGGGAGCGCGGAACTGGCGTCGTCATGACGCCAGTTTGTTTACAAGTGATCGGTGCGATCACATTGTAAACGCCCGACGGGTGCACCAAGATGGCTGCCTCTCCGGAGCTAGGCTGAAGCCGCGGCCTCTCCTAAGGCCGAGTCCGCGGAGCGGTCTGCGGAGCGCGGCGAGTGCCGATCCGAACAGGGTGGCCCGTTCGGATTACGGATTGGTGACTATCTGTTGCACCCCTAGTTTATACCGCTGGATAGCTGCCACCATAAGTCATGGCTAAGCTCAGTCCCCAAAAGTCAATTCCTGTGTCTTCTCAGGAATTGTACTGATGTTGATACCTTCCAGATTCAAGCGAATATCCTAAGGCCGCGTACACACGCACGGACTGTTTGCCCAACCTTGTTCGTCAAACAGTTTCGGCAAACAGTCCGCTCAAAATTTGCATGAGCGGACTTGCCCACACACGAGCGGACTGTTTGACGAACAAGGTTGGGCAAACAGTTCGCTCAACTTTTGAAATGAACGGACTCGCCCACGTAAGGAGGAGGCAAATCCGCCCATTTCGAGCGCGTGTACAGGTAGGCGGGGCCCGCGAAGGAGACGTCGCGGGCTCCGCCGCCTGGAATGGGCTTAAAGGGGAACCCCAACGCCGAAAAAAATCGGCGTGGGGGTTCCCCCAAAGTCCACACCAGACCCTTGTCCGAGCACGCTACCCGGCCGGCCAGGAAAGGGGGGCGAGCGAGCGCGCCCCCCCTCCTGAGCCGTACCAGGCCGCGTGCCCTCAACATGGGGGGGTGCCTTGGGGAAGGGGGGGCCGCGCGGCCCCCCCACCCCAAAGCACCTTGTCCCCATGTTGATGAGGACAAGGGCCTCTTCCCGACAACCCTGGCCGTTGGTTGTCGGGGTCTGCGGGCGGGGGGCTTATCGGAATCCGGGAGCCCCCTTTAAGAAGGGGGCCCCCGGATACCGGCCCCCCACCCTATGTGAATGAGTATGGGGTACAATGTACCCCTACCCATTCACCTGTGAAATAAAGTACAAAAAAAACACAACACAGGGGAAAAAATATTTTATTGCACAGCTCCGGGGGTCTTCCGTCTTCGGGGGTCTTCTCGCCGGACTCCTCCGCTATGTGTGTGTAGCTCTTTTACTAGCGGAGGAGTCCGGCTTTCTTCCTCCCCGCCGCCGGCCTCTTCTCCCGACTTCGGGGGTCTTGTCCCCCTCTTCGGTTCTTCTGCCGGGCCACCGCGCCTTCTTGTAGCTCTTTTACAGGCGGTGGCCCGGTCTTCTGTCGCCGCTGCCTTCCGTTCTTCTGTCGCCGCCTTCGGTTCTTCTGCCGTTCTTGTTCTTCTTCTTGTTCTTCTCCTTCTTCTCCTGGAGATGTTGACTCGACGAGCTCTCCGGCCGGAATGCCAGGGACACGCTCCGCTGCCACTTATATAGTGACAATGGGGCGGTGTCACATGGTATATGTCACATGGGTTGGTCACATGGTGACCCCGCCCCCTTACGATGTCATAGTCCCCATGTGACATCAACCCATGTGACCAACCCATGTGACATATACCATGTGACACCGCCCCATTGTCACTATATAAGTGACCGCACAGCGCGGCTCTGGCATTCCGGCCGGAGAGCTCGTCGAGTCAACATCTCCAGGAGAAGAAGAAGAAGAACAAGAAGAAGAACAAGAACGGAAGGCGGCGGCGGCGGCGACGACAGCGGCGACAGAAGACCGGGCCACCGCCTGTAAAAGAGCTACAAGAAGGTGCGGTGGCCCGGCAGAAGAACCGAAGGCGGCGACAGAAGAACGGAAGGCAGCGGCGACAGAAGACCGGGCCACCGCCTGTAAAAGAGCTACAAGAAGGCGCGGTGGCCCGGCAGAAGAACCGAAGAGGGGGACAAGACCCCCGAAGTCGGGAGAAGAGGCCGGCGGCGGGGAGGAAGAAAGCCGGACTCCTCCGCTAGTAAAAGAGCTACACACACATAGCGGAGGAGTCCGGCGAGAAGACCCCCGAAGACGGAAGACCCCCGGAGCTGTGCAATAAAATATTTTTTCCCCTGTGTTGTGTTTTTTTTTGTACTTTATTTCACAGGTGAATGGGTAGGGGTACATTGTACCCCATACTCATTCACATAGGGTGGGGGGCCGGTATCCGGGGGCCCCCTTCTTAAAGGGGGCTCCCGGATTCCGATAAGCCCTCCGCCCGCAGACCCCGACAACCAACGGCCAGGGTTGTCGGGAAGAGGCCCTTGTCCTCATCAACATGGGGACAAGGTGCTTTGGGGTGGGGGGGCCGTGCGGCCCCCCCTTCCCCAAGGCACCCCCCATGTTGAGGGCACGCGGCCTGGTACGGCTCAGGAGGGGGGGCGCGCTCGCTCGCCCCCCTTTCCTGGCCGGCCGGGTAGCGTGCTCGGACAAGGGTCTGGTGTGGACTTTGGGGGAACCCCCACGCCGATTTTTTTCGGCGTTGGGGTTCCCCTTTAAGCCCATTCCAGGCGGCGGAGCCCGCGACGTCTCCTTCGCGGGCCCCGCCTACCTGTACACGCGCTCGAAATGGGCGGACTTTCCGAGCGGGAACAGTCCGCTCATTTCGAAAGTACAGCGGACAGGCCCACACACGGGCGGACTGTTCGCTCAAACACAGTTTCAGCGGACAGTTTTTCGGAATTTCCGAAAGACTTTGTCCGTCCAACTGTCCGCTGAAACTGTCCGCTGAAAGCCCACACACGGGCGGACTGTCCGCCCAAACACTGTTCAGCGGACAAGGTTGGGCGAACAGTCCGCCCGTGTGTACGCGGCCTAAGAGAGATTTCTCAATAAAGGATATAACCAGGTTGAAGTCGACAATGATTTTCTTAAAGTTTTAAACACTAATCAAGCCTCATTGTTGGCTGATAAACCCCAGAGGGATGTTGATGGTTTTAAATGGTCTTTCCTTACAAGTTTTTCAACACAATATAAACAGATTAAGGACATCTTTGAATAACATTGGGGGGATTTTGAGGAATGATAGGCTCCCTGGGCCCATTTTACCTGAAAGACCCAAGAGTAAGATCGTACCATCCATCCTCAATCCCCCTATCAAGCCAACATTTTTTCACAATTGGATAGGATATTAAAAGAATATAAAAGATGTTTGGTCTGTCATCATAACATGTGTGGACGTATAACTACTAAGGAATTTAGAACGGCGACTAACCAGGTGGCAAGCAGTACGTTGGTAGAACTGTGTGGTCATTCAAAGCTGGGGTTACTGAGCACATCAATCTGATTAAACTTGGTAGTATCAAACATACAGTTCCCCGACACTACTGACAATATCGTGCTTGTGATCCAACAGGGACCCAATTTCTTATTATAGATAGATACATTGCCCCGTGGAGGGGCGGAGCCAACACTAGAGGGCTATCCAGATTGGAAACTTTCTGGATATATGAGCTGCAGATTCACCACCCGCAAGGGATAAATGTGGTGTGGGATATTAATTATTTTATAAACAGAGCCTAATATTTAATATGGGAATTCGTGTTACAAGGAACCATTTTTTTTTTTTTATCTTTTATTTTTTTTTATCCTTCTTGATAATTTGAAATTTTGTACTCCATTCATTTTTTTTTTTTTAAGAGCAGGGTAGTACACCTTTTAATATTTCACTTTTATTGTCACGTAAAGTGTCAGCCATGTGGTTACTATTAATGGTTTTACCATATATAACATTTTTATTACTTTCATTTGATTATTTATTTTTTACTTTGCTATGATTAATTAAATATCTATATATTTGGTTTATTTATATTATTTGATGTCCCCAACTGTAGCCAAAGCTGAAATTTTACTACATTTAAAACTAACATTGCTCCCTAAGTCCGATCTATTATGGAGTCGGATTTATAATTTGCGGATGTCCGCTTCCGTTTTTTCCTATTCTGCAGTCTGGTTTTCATTACTAAGACCATTTCCCTTTCGGTGATTGGTCCGTGGACGTTGCACGGCTCATGATGGCATCCATTTCCTTTTCTCAAAGCGAGGCTTGGTTGTGTTGGTTGCAGTCCTGCACCGTCCTCTGATTGGTCCGAGAAGCGGAAGTTAAGACTCCTAGCCTCGTTTTTACAGCGAGGCTTGGGTGTGATGATCTTTTCCGGCCTTGTTTTTATAACGAGGCTTGGCTGTAATGACTGCGGCCTTGCGTTTCGCGGATTGGTCCGTCAAGTGGAAGTCACGATTCCCGGGCTCGCTTTCAAGACGAGGCCTGGATATTGGATTGTGGGAATGATCTTCCATTTTATATAGGGGACATTTCTATTAAGGTCGGTCATCCATCCACTTATATAAATTTTTTTTTATATATATATTAAACAAAGGTTTTATTGAATAGAAAAACATATTACACTGCATACATGTTAAATTGGTTTCATACATAGACATAAAATGACCATTGCATTGCGGAACTCAAACACTATAGACAAGCAGCAGGTACACATTGCCCTAAGGGCCAGCTCTATGACTGCATATATTGTAAATAAAAGGACATCCTATTAAGAGGTACTCATCCTAATAAGTATTGTAGGTTTCCATGTTTACACCACACTATCCACAGGTATCGGATTCCTGTAGCCCTCGATCCCATATCTTGTTGTATTTATCAGGACAGCCTCTATTAATATATATAATTTTTTTTATACGGTAGAGTATTATTCACTTCGAGCTTCCAGTCCACCATCTTAGGGGGTGATTGTCTCATCCATTTTTTGGCTATGATTTTCCTAGCTGAGAATAGCGTCTCATGTACGAATATTTTGGTGCACTTGACCATGGTATCTGGTAGGACACCAAGGAGGCACTGTTTTGGGTCCAACGCCAGAGGTGACCCCATGGTATCATGTAAGAATGCCACAATTTGTTTCCAGAACCCCTGTATTCTAGGACAGGCCCAAATTAAATGAAAAAAGGTGCCCGTTTCCACTCCACATAGTAAACATAGTGTGGACTGAGAGTTTGTACCTTGCCACCCTGAGAGGTGTAAGATATGCCCTGTGTAAAATATAGAGCTGTGAAAAGCGGTCTGACAATTTAGGGAATACTGCCTTGCATGTCCCCCAATGCCTCCTCCCATTCCTCATCTGCCAGTGGGCCCACCTCCCTCTCCCACCTAGGTTTTAAATCATACGCTAGTTTGGTAGAAATTGGGGTGGAGAGCATGTTATAAAATGCTGAGATCAATTTGTGTGGATCAGTGCCCTTGATTATTGCCATAAGGGCATTGGGGGTAGGGTCTTGAATGGAGTCCTGAAGCTGAGACTGTGTGGCGTGACGGACCTGCAGATATCTATAGAACAATTGGTTTTGGATGAGGAATTCATTTTTGAGCATATCAAAGGTTTTAAGGCTTCCAGCTCCTAGTATGTGGTGTAGATAGAACACTCCATGTCTGATCCATACACTTGCATCTTATATTTTAGTGAATTCCTGTAGCCGTTTGTTATGCCATAACGGCGTATAATCATTATACCGTGGGAAGTCCAGATTCGAGGAAGCCAGGTCCCATATCCTCTATAGTGGTATAGCATGGTGTGCCTATGTCCCCCTTGCGTCAGCCCCTGCTTTCCCGCCACTATCACACATAGCGGGTCTTTGGTAAGTTGCGCCCATCTGGGACATAGTAGAATTAAAAATCTCTCGCCATCTGACTTATCAATGTGGAATAATTGCGATAGTTGGGATGCAACATAATATAAATTGAAATCGGGTAAGGCCGTGCCTCCCAGATCTGTGGGATTCTTGAGGGATTGACACGCTAATTTATGTCTGTTAGCGCCCCACACAAAGGGCTTTAAAAGGGCCTCTAAAGATTTAAAGTGTTTCAGGGGGAGATATACCAGGGTATGCCATAAAACGTAAAGTATTTTAGTAAGCAGGACCATTTTAATAAAATTTATGCGGCCCCAGATCCCGAGTGGAAGTAGAGACCACACCCTCACTTTATTTTTGACCAAGGAGATCAGAGGTTCTATATTAAGGGGGATATCAGCTGGGGATCTAGATATGTGTATCCCTAGGTATTTAATGACACTGACTCTTTTTAACGGAAGACTAGCCTGGGACTCCAAGGATGGGAAACTGTCAAGTGGTAAAACCTGAGACTTATCCCAGTTGATCTTTAACCCCCGAGAAAATTCCAAATTGTTCAATCGTGTGGAGTGCAGTCTGCAGGGACAGGCCCGAGTCGGCCAAGTACAATAATGTGTCATCTGCATACATGCTAATTCTCTCAATCAAGGAGCCCATTGTCAGACCTCTAATCTCCGGGTTTGCTCAGATAGATATCGCCAGTGGTTCCGCCGCTAGGGCATAGAGCAGTGGGGACAAGGGGCAGCCCTGTCTCGTGCCTCTGCTGAGGTCAAACATGCGAGACTGCCACCCATTGGCCACCACTTTGGCAGTGGGTGCTTGATACAACAGTTGTACCCATTGAATGTATTTGGGACCAAAACCATATCCCTCCAATCATCTCCAAAGGTATTTCCACTCTACCGAATCAAACGCTTTTGCCGTATCTAGGGTCACCACCACCCGTGTTCCAACTTCCTCATGTGTGGCTTGCATATTTATAAATAGTTTCCTAAGGTTAAATGAGGTGTTCCGACCGGGCATAAAGCCCGCCTGGTCAGTGTGGATTAATGATAGGATGACTTGATTAAGCCTAATGGCCAAGACTTTGGCTAGTATTTTAACATCAACCTGTAACAAGGATATGGGGCGGTAAGACTCTGGGTATCCTGGGTCTTTCCCTGGTTTAGGGATTAGAACTATTGTTGCTTCGGTCATGGAAGGGGGTAGAGCTCTAGATTCAAAAAGATGATTGTATAGGGTCAATAATTTGGGGCCAAGAGTGCCGCTGAATTGGGAATAAAACTCAATTGGGAGGCCAACTGAACCTGGGGATTTAGACCTGGCAAAACTAGCTATGGCCGTCTGTATTTTGTCCGCGATGAGGGGTGCCTCCAAAAGGTCAGTTTGTTTATGTGTAACGTGCGGAAGAGCAACTCTTTCAAAGAAAAGTGACATTGAGTCAGTCTCAGCGGGGGCTGTCATTCGGTATAGCTCTGTAAAGAATTCTCTGAACATGGAAATTACCGTAGGTGGGTCTGTGATTTGTCGTCCTCCGGGGTCATTTAACGTAATTACCACTGGGGGTCTATCCTCAGGGCCGGTTCACACAGGGGGCGACACGAGGCGACACGACTTGCTGTGCCGCGACCTCAGCGGCGACTTGCAAATGACTTCTGTATAGAAGTCAATGCAAGTCGCCCCGAGGTCGCCCAAAAGTAGTACAGGAACCTTTTTTCTAAGACGGAGCGACTCGAGTCGCTCCTCTTAGAACGGTTCCATTGTACAGAACGGGGGCGACTTGTCAGGTCGCGGCACGGCAAGTCGTGACGCCTCGTGTCGCCCCCTGTGTGAACCGGCCCTCACTGTGCACCAGATACGCCAGTAATTTCCCCCGCCTTTTCCCCGTGCTCAAACATCTGCCTGGAGAAGAAAACTTTCTGCCTTGTCTTTTGGAATTGTAATTGGGTAGCTACTCTGGTTTGTAAGGAAGAAAAAAAAAAAAAAGGAATAAAAGAACCTTCACATAAAAGACCTCAAAAAAAAAAAATGTGGGTTCAGTTGGACTTTTTAGGCATAAAGAAAGTTGTGAACACAACCAGTATATTCAAAAAGAATTATTTCTATTTATTTTTAAAAAAAGACAATTTTTTTTAAAAAGAACAGGGAAAAGTTCAATTTCCTTTTTACACAAAAAAAAGGAAAATGTTTCCTCCTTAAAACTACACATTTAAGACCTAATTGACATCCTATCAAACATAGTAAAATCCATTTCAAATTTCCAAAAAGGAAAGAAAAAAATAAAATGTATATCTATACAAATATAGGATCAAGGATATCAATCATACAGTCAACGATTACATATATTTTTGGTGCTCTACATGTTTCGCGTCTATGATGACGCTTCTTCAGGAGCTGATAATAATGTTCTAAATTCTAAGGAGAAAATATAAATAAGTAAAAGAAGAAAAACGTGTATAAAATACTGGAAAGAAAAAAACACACATCTATAAACATTCGTATAAATAAAATACATATATCCAAATATATATAACATATTTCGTTATATCACCCATCAAGGTACTAAGGTGTTAAAAAAAAAAAAAAAAAAAGGGAAAAAAAAGGGGGGGGGGGGAGATTTCCTGAGACCACAATGTGGGGGCGGATATAACATTCCTATTTAGTACCATATAGTATCAAACACTCGATACTTACATTCCTTCGTAAAATGTGTCCCAAATAGGGAGATCACCGTTTCCAAAGGAGGAAGTTGGTACGATTGATTACACAAAACTTTTCTCCACAGAGGGAAACAAAAAAGGAAGAGAAAGAGGGGGAGAGGAAGAAAAAGAAAAAATAATTGTTGAGCAAATATATAAAAAAAAGGGAAAAAATTAATAAAGAAATATATTTTTTGAGCTTAGTGGAATCACTATAAAGGTGTATTCACCTCATAAAGTTTAAATCTTCAGTGTTTAGTAAAAATTCTTGAGGCGTAAGTGAACACAAGTAAATCCGTGATGGATACTGTTTAGTATCCCCTGAGCTGTATAATTGGGAGATACAGAGAAAAACATAATCAAAAAAAGTGGGGATTTTTAGGATATATAGATAATATCCAAAAACATAAAGAAATATATCCTTAAGGATAAGAAAAAATATATATGGACTCACTATATAGGTGAAATACCAATTATTTAAACAGCAAAGAAAGAAAGAGAGCCAACAAAGAAAAATTGTGCAGTGTATGCTAAAGCTAGGCTATTGATAGTGCCTACACCATAGTGAATTTAAAAGAGATGAAAAGAATATATCGAATAAAAGTATATATAAAATTGTGTAGACCAATTACCTCAGGTTGCAAAAAACTGATCAAATTCCCAATGGGTAAATAAGGAAAGTAAAGGGGAATCAAAGAGGCAGACTATTCGGCCCATTCACCCCTATCATATTGTTTTTTGTGTGTAGAAGATGGCCGCCATTCATGGACACCAGCCACGTGTGTCCTTTTTATATACATCCGTCCCGGTAGTGACGCCATTCCGCACTCGACGGAAGTGACGTTCACCTACCCGACCAACGTCTCCTACGATGCGTTCGGTTGGTACCGACGCTACACACAAACGTGCAGCGTCCTCGCATAGAGCACGTGTGTACGTTCGTAAGGCCAAAAACATACGTCTGGCCGCCATAACAAACAGACGTGCACTAGATAGGGGAGGAGCACCTCAAAGGTTCCTCCCCGATCTGCGGAGGTAGACTAAGGGGCCTCGTTCCGATGCAACGAATGGGGACAATACCAGAAGGGACTGTGAGAACAACCCACAAGTCCCTATGGTGGAGCGCCAAAAACCCCATATCCCAAATGGGGTAGTTAGGGGTCGCGCTCGCGGGGTCGCACATTGTGGTCAAGGAAAAAAAAACACCTAAGCATTGATGAAGTAATAATAACAGTGAACTCTAAATATACATAGTTGTTTAAGCAAATTAGACTGTTACAAAAAGGCAGATCAAGTTTGAGTTGATCAGCCAGATCATTAATTATTAATTACATCCAAATGCGGTATGTATAGAATTCAAAACAAACAAGAAAACATCCATATATTCAAAAAGTATTTAAATTCCGCATTGGATTATTTTGTATATAAGCGAGAGACGGGAAAGACAAAAAGGAAAAAAAAAAAAAAGAGGGGGGGGGGGGAAGGGAGGAGGAGGGACAAATGTACTCTACAAAAAAGACTTGTATGATTGAGTCTCATTTAGGCCAGGGGCTTGGGTAGCATTGAGTTTCTCAATCCAGATCGTTTCACGTTGTAAAATGCGTTTGTCCCAATTTCCTCCACGTGGATCCTTTGGAATAATCTCTAAAATACTGAAGAGGACACACGTTGCATCAAAAGCATGACATAAATCAATGTGTCTACTCACTGTTAACATTTTCCCATTAGAGGATACATATACATGGTCCTTTATGCGTTGCCAAAGACATCTCATAATCTTTCCGACATAGAAAGCTCCGCATGTGCATGTCATTAAATAAATGACACCTTGTGTTTTGCAATCTGCCCTAGATTTTAAATAGACAAATTCACCATTCGGAAGTGCGACTTCTGCACCTTGCTTGACCCAGGGGCAGAAATCGCAGGTTCCACATTTGTACAAACCCCTGCCATTTTTGATATCTCGTCCTTTAGGTAAGTAAAAACTTGATGCCAAATGATCTCTCAGCGAGGTAGTGCGTCTAAATGTCAATTGGGGTCTTTTCCCTATGTATTTTTTGATTACCGAATCTTGGTGTAAAATATGCCAATGGTTTGTAAGAATATTACGGACCTCTTCATGTTGAGATGAAAAACGTGTTATCAATCTTGTGTTGGTTTGTATTTCAGGGTTACATTCTTTCTTTGAGTATAATAAAGTGTTCCTAGGTTTTCTGTATGCACGATTGTACGCCCTTCGTAGTTGAGATTTACTATACCCTCCAGCTAGTAGCCGTGTACGGAGGAGATCTGCTTCTTTATGAAAGTCATTATCATGAGTGCAATTTCTACTTCTTTTTTTCTTCCTTACTTCCCCTTTTCCCTGTCAATATTTACATTCACAAAGTGATAATTAGGACGTGGCATTTTGTCTATCAGTGTATCCACAGACACCACCCTGTGATAGATACACACTTGTTCAATTTTTTAAAATACTCTGGTTTGTAGTTTGAGTGTGGTGGCTTTTGCAGGAGTCGGTTCAGTGGCAAAATCTTGCTCAGCGGTGGACAGGTCCGCCATCGCCTTACCGAGGGCAACAGCAGCGTCCACCTTAATCTTATTGATATCTGTGATTAACACTGAGCGAGCAAATAGCTTAAATGAGTCCCAAACCACAGAGGGAGATGCCGACTCCTCATTCTCCATAAAGTATTGTTGAAATTTGCTCTCAAGCTCATCGCCTTCCGGCAGGAGTGAGAGCCAGAACGGGTTCAGGCGCCAGGTCCTCGGTGGTTTGTCAATGGGAACGCTCAATGTGATCCAATAGGGACTATGGTCCGATAGTGTCCTGGGGGAGAATGCAGCCTCCAGCAATCTAGGTAATAGGCTATGGGAGACTAGTATGAGATCTATACGAGACATTGATTTGTGCATGGACGAGAAACATGAGTAGGGGCTTACGTGTGGAAATTTGTTGCGCCATGTGTCTATTAAATGAAAGGCGGAAATAAGCCTGGACAGCTTGGTTTCGGTGGGTACGTTCTGGGCGGGCGGAGTCACACTTAGCCTGTCTAGGGTTGGGTTAAGTGTAGTATTGAAGTCTCCCATCCAGACTGCGGGCATGGAAGAATGGCAGGCCATGAAGGATAGTCCTTCCTTAATTACCGTGAGGTTAAACGGAGGTGGCACATAAAAAGCCAGTATAAGTAAATGTTCACCATAGATTTTAGTTTAGAGAAACGCATATCGACCCTGTATGTCTGTGGACAGTTCACACAGCTCAAAATGCACTGATTTAACAATCAAAACAGAAACACCTCTAGCATGGGATGTATGGGTAGAGTGAAATGTCCAGCCAACCCATGGGCGGCGAAGTGCCATCTGGACACTTCCCTCGATATGTGTCTCAGTCAAGGCTATCACGTCTGCACGTTGTTTTTTGAGGAAAGCAAGGACTGCCGCACGCTTAATTTTTCCGCGTACACCCCTCACATTCCACGTGACGAATTTTAAGGATGTCATGGTGGGAATTTTTGGGGGTCAATTAGCATAAGCACAGTGGGCCCCATTTCCCCTGCGTACAAGATGCGTGGGTGCGCGGAGCCCAACCTGAACTTCAGTATAAATACCTCACATAACAGACCTACAGTCACAGAACTCTTCTTCATAAGGTGACACATGCTGGCCGGGTACAGTATGCATAACATCAAAAAAACAGAACAAACCTATAACTAGAATAACTCCCCCCCCCCCCCCCCCCCCCCCCGGTGCGGGCTTGATCCCTGAACTGTTGTGTGCCAACTGGGAAGTGCGCTATCACCCAATATATGCCTAGGAGGTAATACAAAAACCTGGGTATCTGGATTGCAAGTCGAACAGGGGATGTCAACCACATAAACAAATTAGGATGGATCGGGGTTCCCCTGTCCACTCGCCCTCCATAGATAGGCATGAAGCATCTCCTAAAAAAGTTCCATCCAGCACCGTAGCGATTCCCAGAGGTTCGTGGGGTAAAGTCTCGCTGCACACTGTATGCAAATGGTAGGACTCTGCATCCTGGCATCTCCTAAGGCAGTGTGATCTGGAATGATATGTCAATTCAAGTTGTGTAGTAGATAGGAGAAATAAGGCTCTCAATTCTCTGAAGTGCATTCTCTGTACTCACATTGAAGTATTCCTGGGTTTCCAATGTCGAGAGGAGCTCATCATGAGTGGTGTAAATCACCCCTTGTTTGGAAGCAATCATAACACAGTAAGTTTCCCATGTGATTGAATGAGTCACCCGGTAAGTGGTTTTAGGGGGAGAAAAAATAAAAAATAAAAGAAAGTTGTACCAGGTACTGTCGTGAGCACAGAACAAGGAGAGAAAAAATAAAAAAATAAAAATGTAAAAATAGGATAAGTTATACAGGTAAATGGGTCCAAATGAAGTACCTGAGGCACGGTCACCCGGCTCTTTCAGGTGAGGCTCGTTGTTCCAACCAGGATATGACATCCTCCGGATCTTCAAAGAATAGCGGTCGGCCATGTTCCACCCTGAGGGCAGGGAAAAGCATGGGCATTTGTAGTGCTTATCACTCAGCCTGCATTTGGCCTCCAGAAAGGTTTGGCGGCGGCGTTGTATCTCTGCCAAAAAGTCTGGGAAAATGGTCACTTTAACATTACCCACAGGAATGTTGCCCTTCTCTCTTGCCCTTTGATGGGGGCCGCATCTCGGTCTTTGTAGTTGAGTAGTTTGGCTATGAAGGTGCGGGGGAGCTCCCTGCGGGGGGGGGGGGGGTCTGGCTGGCATGCGGTGCGCTCGCTCCACTGCGAACATGGGAAAGAATGCTTCCCTTCCGTATGTGGTAATGAGGAGTTGTTCAAGAAACCTAGTAGTGTCCCTTCCCTCAGTCCCCTCCGGCAAACCAATAAAGCGTAAATTGCACCTTCTCAACCTGTTCTCCACGTCATCCTGTTTGGACTGGAGTTGGCGTATCTGCTGTTGCATGCGGTCTGTGGAGGACTGCAGGGGCGGAATGGCGTCTTCCACTGTGCTCATTCTGGTCTCTGCTTCCGTCACTCGGTCCCTGAGCTTTTGAAAGTCCTGCCTAATGAGGGAAATATCCATTTTCACCACCTCAATTTGCGCTGTGAGTGAGGTTCTGCACAACCTGATTGCTTCAAGCAGTCTATCAGTGTCACTGGTTTGTGGCTCACTCCCCCCCACCTCCCCAGGCGCCCCACCAACCTCCATGCCCCCTTTTTCCAGTCCGCGAAACTGATCCAATTTAGCCGCAGCCGCTTTCTACGATTTGGTTGGGGACATACCTCAGGGGTCTGGGGTGACCATGCAGCAGGTTTCAGGCTCAGGTAGGGTGGTCCTGTGGGTCTCAGGGTCCGATTGCAGCGCTGGCCGGAGTTTCGGGTGTACCAAGGTGGCCGCCGGCTCCAGGAGTAGGCCGAATCCGGGGACTTTCCTGAAGCTGTCGGCCGCCGATCGGGAGATCACCGTTCTGCGCGGACTGACGCTAATCCGAGGGTCGCCGGGGGTCTGCTGGAGTGTGGAGGATATGCCCATGTACCTGTACAGGTATTTGCAATCAGTATTGTATGAGCCTGAGGGTTTTAAAAGGATTATTTGCCGCAGCTCAGGGCCAGCACGTCCTACTCCATACAGCGTCAGGCCACGCCCCCCATCCGCTTATATAATTGAATTAATTTCCTCTTAAAAAATACTTTCAAAGCCCTATTTTTTTTCAGACCTATTTCTTCCGGGTCTCAGACAGGAAGTCATCAAATTCTGGTAAGCCTTGTCCTGTTCTCAGTGGTGGTGTTTCTCCGCTTCAGGGTCACACCGGTGGATTTTCACACACCTTTGATGGATCACATATATATATTGGGACTCATTCTTTCATTGCGTATCTGAATTTTTGAAATTTTTTTCACTATAAACAGTGACTTTGTATATTTTATTTTCACTTGGTGGTCTCACATTTACTGTTTGAATTACCATAACTTTGAGGTGTTTATGTATACTAATACACTTGTATTTGTTTTGCATTATTAGCGCTGCACTTTTCCATATCCACAGAATGAGTTGGTCCTGGACGCCTATGTAAACAGTGATCAGACCATACATGTGAGGCATTGCCATGAACATCAGAGCAAGAGCAATAATTCTAGCACCAGCCCCCTGTAGCTCTAAACTGGTAACTTGTAAGGGCTTTTAAAGAGCTGCCTATGTTGACATACTTTGTCATCATTCCACAAGCATGCCCAATTTTAAAGCATGACATGTTGAGTATCTATTTACTTGGCATAACACCTTCGTTTACATTTTACTAAAAAATAGATATTGTTTTTTGTGTGTATTAAATTCATTAAAATGTATTTTTTCCCAAAAATTTGCATTAGAAAAGCCGATATACAAATTCCATGTGACAAAAAAAAATGACAAAACTTACCATTTCTTTATCATACATCATGGGACACAGAGCAAACATAATAATGACTATATGGGTTATACGCCACCTACTGGTGGATGGACACTGGCAGATAGTCAAACAGGAAGTCCACCCCTATATAACCCCTCCTACACAGGAAGGACCTCACTTTTTTTGCCAGTGTCTGTTAGGTGGAGTATACTTGGAGGTCTGAACAGTTCTATTAAGAATCATGGACTTCAGTCGGATCCATTTGGAAAAAGCTGTCAGCCAAAATGGATGGTACCCGAGCCTCATTGGAAGGAGAGAAGATTCCTTGAGGTTTGCCTATAATGCAGCCTTATGGCGCTGGACCCTGCGTAATAGAACCCTGTGCTTTTCTGCAAGGTGCTATTACAGGTCCAGGGGAGTGGACTCCGCATTAAGGTCTTATATGATAAATCTCACCCAGATGTGTGAAGATTTGACTCCTTTTATGTTCAGAGTCCTGCAGTGGAAGTTGTAAGTCTGCATTATTGCAGTTTCTCTCCTTTAAAAAAAAAGAGATCTGACTGTTCTCCCAGTGGCCACTGGGGGCAGTGTGCTGGTTAACCACGTTGTGTGCTTCTTAGTCATGTGGGCTGCTGTTTCTCCTCCAGCCACTAGAGGGTGCAGGTTCATGCAGTATGGCCTATTTTTATATAGGCAGTAAGTGGAAGGGCAGCCTTGTTAAAAAAGCCATGTGCCACAGCTTCAGCATGGCCTCTTGAGTCATAACATCAGCCCATGGATAATAGTGAAGTGTGAGTACTTACTATGGAAGAAATGTGTGGCCAGACAAGTCATGATTATATACTGCATACTTGCTTCTTAATCTGGGGGGCCTGTACAACTGTAAGTCGATACACCCCTAGCAGTGCACTTTAAAAGTTGAGTCTCCAGAATACTGTTCATTTGGCACAAAAATAGTATGGGGCCAATGGGCCTGTTGAACTAATTTTCAAACAACGACAGAATTCTTCCTACTAAACACACAACCACCTTAAAGACAGACGAGAGAACACACTGAAAAATAACTCAGAAAATACACACCTCCCCTACAGAAACTCTCTGCAGATTTACTGGAGCCCTACTACTAGATGGGCCGCCCCACCCCCAAGAAGCTCTAAACCAAACAGCCATTTCAAAGAGTGCAGGAACCTAGAGAGAGAGGCAGGAGTTGGCTGGTAAGGTCCACAAAGACCTACATCTCTGCCCCCCCACATACTCCCCCACCAGACCCTCCACAACACATAGACAGCCCCCCACTTACCCCCCTTATCTACACTTCCCACCAGCCATTTCCCCCTAACCCTCAATCCGATATTCTAGGTATCATCGAAGAATCGATGACAAATGTAACCCACATACCATACATAAGTACCCAACAAGGCACATCAAATAGACCCAAAAGAAACAACATAACCCCCGCCCACCAAGAAAAACCACAGATCATACCTGAGCACTCACCCACAAAACGCTCCTACTCCACATTACACGTCTATCTGAAAGTCCACGTAAGACACACTCCGCTACAAAACAAGTGATTTGATTTTACACGGCAAGAAAAATGTTGGGGCTTTTGTTTCAGAAATCACTAGACCTTTATACAATATCCTTAGTTGATGTTAACTATTTAGCTATGTTGACGCAATTTGTACAATCTGTAATGTAACATGTCATTTTGTTTGATCTTACCAATAAAAACATTTGGGGAAAAAAATACATGTGGCATAAGCATATGTTTGGAAGACCATGGGCATCAGTGCACTTGAAGAACTTGTCTCCAGAATAGCATGCATTGGGTCTACAGGGGCTTGGTTTTGGCCTCCCTTTTCACACTTGTGCGGTTTGAAAGTCAGCATTTTGGCTGCAACTTTAATGCAAATTTGCAGCGATGTGAAGCAGTGCCTGTATAATCTTGAGGTCTGTGGACCTCCAAGTCACACCAAGGTCAGACCAGAGTGGTGCAGGGGCTGCTTTGAGGTCACTGCGACTTGATGAGACACGGATGTGAAGGGTACTCATTGGAAATGCATCCTTGTGGAACTGCGTATTAGTTTGTCTAATGGTCATTTTATTATGTATCTATTAGATTAGCTAAATGACTTAGAAGGGTGAGGCAGGTACACTGCCCTCAGGTTCAGTGGCCTGGCAATGTTCACATCTGTTGGACCAATGGCATCGGGTGATCTGAGCCACTGTGGTGCCTGTTCACGGGAGACTGCCCAGGTTTCCCTACTAAGTGAGGGAGGCATCGGACGTTGCTCTGTTTGAGTGTATCTCAGACTATACGATTTTAGAGCATTTTATGAGATGGTTCTCGCCTTCCTTAGTCAGGTCAATTTTGGCCTTGCATTGGGTCTTGGAGCAAAAGTTATGGGCTAATTATTGTAAAACGATTAAATGGTAGCAGCTTTAAAACTGAATAGGGACATGAGGTCTATCTCAAGATCTCAATCTGATGGGCATCCTTCTTTTTCAGTTCGGCTCGGTTTGTTCAGTTATAATCTCTCCAGGTTCAAACCCCACCATCCAAGTGGAGTTAGAATAAAAAATTGCAGAGTAAAGCGAGGCCTTGCCCAAAGCGTGGTGGGCGAAGCGAGGGACCCTGTTACAAAGTGCTACCATATGTCCACTTTCATGGTGGGGCTTGACCCTGGACTCAGGGCAGAAGGTACTAGCAACTGCGCAGGCATCGTTCATCTTCAGAGACTTTTGTGGTTTACTTGTCCTCCGTACTGCGCATGCGCATCGCTTGTGGACACTATCCGAAGGGGGGGGGGGGAAATCATCCTTCGGGCTGGCCACAGCTTCTGAGGTTCACAAAGCTCCTAGCTTCGGTGGTGGATGTGCTAAAGACACAAGGGATTTCAATCTCAGTATACCTCAAACTTTTCTCAGGAAGTAGTTGGTCCAGATTTTTCTTCGATACATTTTGCAGTAGGAAGCTGTATCTAGGTCAAAGCACATTCCTTATATACAGTCTTAAACCAGGTCTTGGTAGAGGATCATTTTCTGTCTGGAACCTGAAGATTCAGGCATTGGATTGCTGAAGGGCTCTGTTACTGGATTGTTGCACAGCTAAAGATTGGTGGTTGATGGTTCGGAATCTAGTAAGGTTAAATTCTTCCTTTCAGGTATTGGAAGTTAATGACCACTGATGTTTCTCTGTTTGGCCTGAGGGTGGCTACAGGTCAGTGGACTTCACAGGAGAGTATACTGCTCATAAATATCTTGGAGCTTTTGGATAATATGCCATGCTCTGGATTGTGGTACAAACCAGTTGTAGGTTTTATCCAGAAAAGCCTCTCCAGGGGCGTGTGTGTGTGTGTGTGTGTGTGTGTGTGTGTGTATATATATATATATATATATATATATATATATATATATATATATATATATATATATATATATATATATATATATATATATATATATATATATATATATATATATATAAAAATGTTGTGACAGACCTAGCCGGGACACAGGCTTTTTGAGAGGACTGAATGCGAGCCTCTTGCCGACGGATTATGGGCCCTGGCTTTTAAGGGGCACAGGGTGAATGAGAACCCCACTATAATATGTGCTAGTCAGATTCAATGCTGTATATATGTGTATATATGTGTGTTGCCTCATGCTGTTGGGACACACACTGTTAGATGCTAATGTCATGAACTCCAGCCACCGGTCTGTTGTGTAAATGAGTCTGGTCTGAGTATTGAGTATTCACACATTGTTGTTTGTGCTAATTAATCCTCTGTTTATGTTCATGATAATGTTTTTATTGAATTGTTGGTGAGCTAGGAGTCAGTCTTATCCCTCAGTCAACTAGTCTGAGTGTTAATTTAGATAATTGGCTCATGCTAGTCTTCTACTGCAGGGCTCGACAAAACCCGGGCGCCCGGTCGCATTTGCGACTAGAATTCCAGACCTGGCGCCTGGGGCAGCACAGCTGGGGGTATGCTGTCTCCGTGGCCCCCCCCCGGCGCGATCGCGTCGGGCCGCGCCGCCGCCGGCCGGTAATTTAGCCCCCGGCTTTGAGGCCTTCTACGATCCTATGGTTCCTTCTGTAATCTGGCGCCCTCTTGTGGTGGCCGTTGGAATTACAACCAGCAATGCTAATGGATGTAATGCTAATTTTCCCTGTCTGCCAGCCTATCTTTCTTCCCTTTACTCAGAACCCCTAAAAATTATATATATATTTTATTCTAACACCCTAGAGAATAAAATGGTGGTCGTTGCAATACTGTTTGTCACACCGTATTTGCACAGCGGACTTACAAGCGCACTTTTTTGGGGAAAATGTATTTAATAAAAAAAAAAAAAATAAGACAGTAAAGTTAGCCCAATTTTTTTTAATATTGTGAAAGATAATGTTGCGTCGAGTAAATCGATACCAAACATGTCATGCTTCAAAATTGCGCCCGCTCATCGAATGGCGACAAACTTTTACCCTTTAAAATCTCCATAGGCGACATTTAAAAAATTCTACAGGTTGCACTTTTTAAGTTACAGAGGAGGTCTGGGGCTAGAATTATTGCTCTCACTCTACCGATCGCAGCGATACCTCACATGTGTGGTTTGAACACCGCTTTCATATATGCGTTCGCTTCTGCACGCAAGCTTGGCGGGACAGGGCTCGTTTAAAATATTTTTTTTTATTTTAACTTTTATTTTTATTTTTTTCACTGTTCTTTAAAAAAAAAAAAAAAAAAAAAAAATGTGTGTCACTTTTGTTCCTATTACAAGGAATGTAAAAATCCCTTGTAATAGAAAAAAGCATGACAGGTCCTCTTGTATATGAGATCTGGGGTCAGAGAGACCTCACATCTCATATTTACACTAAAATGCAATTTAAAAAAAAAAATTGTCATTTGAAAAAAAAAAAAAAAATGTCCCTCTAAGAGCTATGTGGGGCAATGACTTGGAGACAGGTGGGGGGCTTGGGGCTATCTTCCCCTCACTTGTCTCCATGTCAGGCCAGGGACAGGTCCGGATCGCCATCACGGACCCGGCTCCTAACTTTTTTAGCTGGCTCCTAGATTCCAAGCAAATTTGTCAACCCCTGTTCTACTGTATTATAAATACTTGGCATTTTGGTTCTAATAAATGAGTCCATGTTAGCACTAAGCAAGTCTCGTCTTGTTTTGTGCTTGTGAGCGGTTGGAATATCTAATATCTATATTCAGGCTGAGAGGAAGTGGTATATGACGGAAGCACTCAATCGGAGTTTGGGAGTTGTTCCGTCATATATATTTTAACCACCAGGGGGGCACCAGGAGTCATGCAGCACAGAAGGGTGAACCACATTCTGTCTGGGACAGCACAAGTGCTGTCTCTATTGTCAGTGCGTATTCCAGGTATAGGATAGTGGCAGGGGGAACGCTGCAGATGAATCTACTAGATTCCAAGGTCTACAACAAGTTGGGACAGGTTGTGTCTGGGATGAGGGTCCCACTGGCAATAGGGGTAGATGCACTGGTAACGCCTTAGGGACCAGTTCTCCCTTATTTGATGCTTTCCCTCTGTTTTGACTTCTGCCACATCTTTTGCAAAGAATCCGGAAGGGGGTAACACTGATAGTAATACTAGCCGAATTAGCCCAGGAGGGCTTGGTACACTGACATAACGAGTCTTGCTGGGGTTGCTCCTGGGACACTTCCAGTCCAGCGTCTTGAGTCCTGTATCTCAGCCCCTGGAAGCCCGCTTTGGTGAACTTCAATTACAGGACTTGAAAATATTTTTTTTGCCTGGGGTGAAACCAGGAAGTGGCATCCACAGAAATATGTGAGTGGGAGATTTTCTCTTTCTTTCTCCAATCGGTAGGGGAAAGGAGATTGGCCTTAAATACTGTTAACGGTCTTTTTTTTCCAGAGGCCGTTGTTTCCAACTCCTTGATTCATTCTTCATACAAAGTCTAACGTATACAGTCCCGCCTGACGGCCATTCTTGTGTCCTTGGGACTTGAGTTTGATCTTAACTGTCCTTGCAGAGGCCACTTTTTAAACCAATCAAGGGATTCTGTTGGTCCTTTATCTCAGAAAGTGGCTTCTTTGGTGGCTATCACTTCACTACGTGGAGTGGTAGAGTTGGCGGCTCTTTCATGCAAGGAGCCGTTCTTGGTCTCCCATCATAAGGAGATGTTGTGTCCTCATTCATTTTTTTTTTTTTTTTTTTGCCTAGAATGGTGTCTAGTTTTCACTTGAATCAAGACTTTGTCAAGTTTTGCCTTCTTTTCTGATCCTCAGTTGGCTGGAGTTGGATCACTGCATACTCTGGAGGTAGTGCTGGTGGTCAGAATTACTTGATTTGTCGGTACAGGTCAGGAATCCTGGTTTGTGCTGCGAGTAGAGCCCAGGATGAGCAGGAGGCATCCAAGTTAACTATATTTTCATTGGATTTGCCAGTTAATTATTCAAGCCTATGGCTTGAAAGGGCAAGGTCCCCCACCCCTTTTTTTGGTAAAAAAGTGCTCGCTATCAGGTGTGTGGGGGTATCTTGGGCCATATGCCATCAGATGTCAGTGACTCAGGATTTAAGGCCATTACATGGTCTTTTGTTCAGCCATTCACAGATTTTTACCAGATGGATATCAAAGCCACAAAGGATACTGCTTGGCTACAGTATGTTTTGGGCGGCAGAAGGAGTCCTTCTCCGGTGGCAATTTCTGTGATTGTGTCTCCCTCCCCTCATGGGCATTTCTTTAGGACATCCCGTATAGTTGTCATTATGGTAGCTCTGTATCCCGTGATGTACAATAAAGTTAGGATTTTTCCATCATGCCTGTAAAATGAGAAGTCCCTCCCCATCCTTTTGGGATATTCATTACTTTACTACAAAACTGAGGTCCTTCCTGTGTAGAAGGGGGTTATATAGGGGTGGACTTCCTGTTTTGACTATCTGCCAGTGTCCATCCACCAGTAGGCGGTGCATAACCCATATAGTCGCTATTGTGGTTGCTCTGTGTGCTGTGATGTACTCCAAGAAAAGGATTTTACAGATACAAATTTTTATTTTTTTTTCTCTAGGGACTATGCTAAAAAAATATATATAATGTTTGGGGGTTCTAAGTAATTCTCTAGCCAAAAATACTAATTTTACTTGTAAACAAAGTGTTAGAAAAAAAGACTATTCTTCAAGTGGTTGATGACAGTTATTTATTGCTCCTTTTTGTTCATGTTGAGATCCCCCCAGCTTATAAATCTGCTGATCTGTATACAACGGTTAGAAGATAAACTGCACAGTTTCTCCGTTGCTGAGAGTTCAGGTAGTAGATTTCCACTGCAGCCTGTATACACGCCCACATGTGTGATGTCAATATCATGTGACCTGGCTATCTCTGAGAACAAGTAAATGTTCTCTCCAGCATAAAATACGCAAGTGAGCATGTGCAGGTTGGCTACCCTGCCTGTGTTAGCTGGCTTTCCCCAAATAGACAATGCAGAAGGGGGAGGATCTATGCATACAGGATAAAACAGCCTTTTTACACAATGCAGAGGATTAACCCCTTAAGTTCCACAGTGAGTATAACAAGCATTCTATGCTGCATATCCAGACAGATTTTACTGTTGTGGGTTTAGTAACATCTTAACATATAACATCTCCATGTAACATATTAATATATCTCCATATACACATAGGTTTATCTTGATTATCCCTGAGCAAGAGCAATCTAATAGATTCCCCATCAATGCTCTTTTACTCCTGCTGGTAGATGTACTTGACAGTTTCAGAGCCTTTGGCTGAATACCTGAAGTATGACCGCATCTGATAGGATTCAGTCAATGTTTCGTAGACAATTTTCCACCTGCCCCCCTTTTAAGTTTGTTAAATTGGTTAGTGCTGATAGGGCCACTCGTTGCTTGGGTTTCAGCTAATTCTCAATGAAATCCAAGTTGTGTTTGGCCAGCTTAAAGCATTGCATTAGCTGAACCTCCCAATATATCCCTTTTGCAAATCCATTAGGGGCTGGTAACAGTTTTGTCTGCTTCTTAATGTATTCTTTGTTCAAATATGTGAAAATGCATGTCAGAAAAAACAGATAATTCATCTCACAACAATGCTGTGGTTTTCCCTTGCACTTCAGGTTCTCCCTAATTGCCACCACCAAAATAAAGGCTTGCTACAGAGTAATGTAGATGTGTATGTTAAATAATAGTGTTTTTTTGTTAACAAGAGATGGTTGGTTTGATTTCAGATGCTGTCACGGGCTAAACCAGCTGTTGGCGGTGATCTACAACAGGCTGATAAACAAAATAAAAAGGGAAAGAAAGTTCCCAAACTGGATGATTTGCTGACTCAACGTGACTTTACAGGGGCAATAACTCTACTGGAGGTATGATGATTGTTTTATTGTAGTTAAAATGCATGGGTTTAGTTCCACTGTAACTGTTTCCCAAAAGAAAGTTGGAAATGTTCAATAAATGTTGTTACATCCATATACAATCGCAAAAATGTTTTCTGCAGTGTTTCCATTCTGCTTACTAGCTCATGCACAGTGTATGGTACATTCAAGGCATACCCCTGGTGACAACTGACAGTTGCCACTGTGCTTATGTGAGCTCTCAACCAAACTTCTAAGCCCTCAAATGACTGGTGTCATAGCTAATCAAATGTGCAGCAGCATCGTAGCTGCAGATCTAAATAGAGGCTAAAATGGTGCCGTCTGTGGCTCCAAAAGGAAAAGCATGTTTAGTTCTTTAAGATTTTAAAGTATAAACCACCCAGTTTCCTAAATTTTTGGAGTGCAGCACAAACAATAGCCAAAATCTTCATACCACAAGTTTAGGAAAGGCCGATAATCACTTGAATCGCAGCTCTTTTAGAAATGCTTACAAACAATTATTACTTTTCAGAAAAAATAACAGTAATCCTCACTCTTCTTGCCAGACAATAGAGACATCATTGTTCAGGCGCTATCTGGCTTAAGCATCTACTTCTGGAATATAACTATCCATACCTGTATAGAAATGTGGCTGGTTCAGCAGGGACTGACCGAATTTTGATCCATGTATGGGCTAGCTGGTTGTACACAAGTTGATTTGTTGGGTTTTTCCCAATCAGTACTGCCAGTTATATCCTCCAACACTAATTGTTGTATTCTCAACACAACACAATAGTGCTGCAGGACTAATTCCCCCATCAACCTTGAGTGTGTAGATGGAGGAATTGGCACATTTGTTATTTATTTTTTTTCCATTCAACCTGCTAGTAGTTGAAGAAAAAAGTATGGTCTGCCTTGGATGCTGGGTAAAAAGGTAAAACCAGTCTTTTAAATCCAATGTACTGCTTTTTATTTTCAAAAATATGCCTATCAGCAAAATATTTTTATTCTTGGGTGTTCAGCATTACAGACAACATTTTTCTGTCCTTCACGGAGGGACAGATCACTTCTATATTTATTCCATACCATGTTTTATACTGCCGCCTAAGAAGCCAGTAGGCTGTAACTCCTCCCTTACCAAACCTGCTTGGTGTCCTAAGAAGGTAGGAAGTCTCTCCCAGCTTTTCTGATTTAGAATTCTTGTGAATATATTTCTCTTTTGTTCATTGACAGACTCAGCTCTTTTAATTGTTGACCTTAGGTTATCCCTCCACCTTCTGGATAGGGCTAGGCAAAACATGTAACACATGTAAAAACAGCAATACTGCACAGTACCGCCCAGGGGGCGGTCCCTCTGGCTATAACCAGTCACCCTGCTTCTGTCTAGTGTAGGAGAAGGACCTGGCTCCCTGAGGGGACCATTGGTCCTGGGAATTTTTTTCATTTTTTTTCTACAGTTTTGATCCTGTGATCTACAATCAACAGTTGGCTGGGTGACAGGCTGGATAATATAGATCCTTAGTCTCCCCAGCCTGGCCATTGAGCGTGAGCAGTCCCTAGCTACGCGCTGGGTTGGTCACGACATGCCCCTTCTGCTCCAGGGGTGGCCAGTGAGCTATATGCTCCGGGGCACACATATGACCGGGCTACTGCTGTCTGTGTCACAGTATTCCGTGGCCAGCAGCCACCCCGTACTGCTTGGGTGAGGGGTCTGTGGTGGAATACGTCCAGCAATCCCAACAGGAGGGGTAAGTATAGAGCAGCTGGGCATTCCCTGGGAGGTTGACTAAGGGGTTTCACTTTCCCTTTCCTCTCTCCCTATCCCTATCCCTCCTCCCCCTTCTGGAGCCGCTGTGTGACTGGGCATGAGGTGCGATGTATGTACCTGGCCAGGGGTCCTCTGGGGGGGCTCTGAGCTTTGGCGGGGCTGCACGGGTCAGTTTTTTTGCCTTTCTGCCCCTTTTTTCTGCGCTGTGAGGTGCCTGAGTAAATTTACCTCAGGAGAGGCTGCCTCACGGGCCGCGGCCATTTTCCTGTAGTCTATGCAGTGTATGGGCTGTATTTTCTAGAAGGTTTGGCGGCCATTTTCTTGGTGATTTTTGTACTAAGGATGGCTGGCACAATGCTGCGGCAGCACTTGGTTAGGGTGGTGTGTCCTGCGGAGAGGTCCCTCAGTCTGTGAGAAGCTAGAAGGGTGGGATTTGTGTACCTTGCCTTGAGTCCCTAAGTTGTGACAGGCAAGTGAGGGTCAGCATGGTGTCAGAACCTGGCGCTTCTTCCCCAGACATCCCTGTTATTGCAACCAGCTCACCTGCCCAAAATGCGGTGCCTATGGACACTTTGTCTCTAGTAGGAGCACTTATCACTGCGGTGCGGGATACCCTGAAAATACAGGATGCAGCAGGAACCTCTGCTGAGGTGGAGGTGCTTTGGGTTCCACAAACTGGCCCGCATGCCTAAGGTGTTTCCGTATTTGACTTATTTTGATAAGTTCATCTACAAGGAATGGGGAAGTCCGCAGAGGGCCTTTTCAGTCCCAAGAAGAATGTTGGTGTGTTACCCCTTTGAGGAGAGGCTCCTGAAAAAATGGACGCCTCCTCCGGTCGTTAACCCCCCAGGTATCCATGTTAAATAAAGTAACCACGATTCTGGTAGAAGGGACTCCTGCCTTCAAGGACCCTGCCGACAGGAGGGCTGCAGCAGTGGCCTGGTCCATGTTTATGGTAGTGGGGTCAGCGTTACGTCTTCTTAGAGCTGACAAACCGGTTGGTGCATGGCCTTAAAGTGGAGGTCCACCCTAAAAAAAAAAAGATCACTAATATTCTTAAAAAAATTAAACATTTGCAAAAACAATATTTTTTTTTACCTTGTCAGAAATCCCTGTTGCTAGGTAGTCTTCCTAATCTGCCTTCTTCCTGCTCCTCTGTGATCTTCCTCTTCTCTCCTCGTCGCGGCTGTGTTCTGGGAACTGTTCCCTAACACAGCGCGTCCCATTCACAAAGCACCGTGCGACTTGCGCATGCGCAGTAGGAAACGGGCAGTGAAGCCGCAAGGCTCCACTGCCTGTTTCCCTTAGTGAGGATGGCAGCGCTGAGACCCGAGAGCCGAGGGATATGCCAAAGGGGGGCGCCCTGGAAAGGTAAGTCTCCTTATTAAAAGTCAGCAGCTACTTTTATTTTTTATTTTTTTTTACCTGCTGACTTTAAAAAAAAATAAAAATTTCAGCTGAAACACCGCTTTAAGTATGTCTGTGATGTGGCTCTGGATACGGTCCCCCTGCTCTCTAGAGCATCAGTATCAGAAGTGGTGCTATGGCACCTCATTTGGCTTAAATTCTGGTCTGCAGACCAGGCATCTAAAAAAGCACTGGCGGATTTGCCCTTCCAAGGTGACAGGCTTTTTGGAGCTTCACTGGATGACATTATTAAAAATGTTACCAGTGCGAAGAGCACGTTGCTCCCATAGTCCAGGCAGGATAAGGAGCCACGCCGTAGGCAAAGGCCCTCTTTTTCCACTCAAACGACTTTTTCGCCCGCCCTGGTCTGCAGGTAAGTGTTCACAGTCCGACAAGGCGCCTGCTGAAGGACAAAAGTGTCCCTGGTTTCACAAGCTAAACAAGTCTGTGAAAAAAAATGTTACCGCATGAAGGTTTTCTCCCGCCCAACTCTCAGGTGGGGGGTCACCTTTGGGAGTGCAATGGGTCTGCAAGCTGGTTTCATTGGGATACTTTCTTTCTTGTCCACCAAACTGATTTTTTCCATCCAACCTACCTCTACTTCCAGCTCATCGGGAAGCCCTGTTCGGGGCAGTGCAGGACCTGCTACTACGCGTGGTGATAGTACCTGTACCGATGCTGGAAAGGTTTCAGGGATTCTACTCCAATCTGTTTGTACTCCCCAAAAAAGGAAGGGGTACATCCAATCCTGGACTTGAAGGCCCTCAACAGCTTTGTGAAAGTGCAAAGGTTGAGGATGGAATCGGTTTGCTCCCATCCATCTGGGAGACTTCCTGGATATCCAGGACGCGTATTTACATGTACCCATATGCCTCAGGCATCAGAGGTTTCTGTGATTTGCAGTCAGAAGAGCGCTGTCAGTTTGTGGCTCTCCCTTTTGGCCTGGCTTCAGCACCCCAAGTCTTTACCAAAGTGTTCGCTCCAATTCTGGCGCTGTTAAGGCAACATGGGATCGCAATTGTGGGTTACCTAGACAACCTCCTTCTAAGAGAAGCTTCCGCCTCAGAATTAAGGGAGGATGTAGTGATCACCATGCAGAGTCTCTGGGAGTTTAGTTGGGTTTTGAACCTAAAGAAGTTGGTGTTAGTGCCGACTTGCCACCTGGAGTACCTGGGCATGCTGTTGTCCCTTCAGACAAGCTGCGGTGAAGTTGTTGATGAACCGCAGGTGGTCGGTGCTGCGCTTCTGATGCGCGTTATGGGCCTCATGCTTATCACTTTCGAGGCGGTACCGTACACTTTAGAGTCGTGAACAAGGAGATTTTGTCAAAATGAAACAAATCTCCATTATTCCTGGATTGTCAAATTCAGGTAAGCCAGTTAGTCAGGGATTCCCTTTTCTGGTGGCTGAGGTATCCAGCCCTTCGGTCCGGGAGATCGTTTCCTCCTCTCCATTGGACGGTGATCACAACGGACGCCAGCCTGACCGGTTGGGGGGGGGGGGATTGCTGGGAGAACAGTCTGCCCTGGTCACGGGAAGAATCCCAACTGCTGATCAATGTGCTCGAGCTTCGAGCGATCAGGCTTTGCCTCTCCACATGGTCAATGAGGCTACAAGGGCGTCCGATCAGGATCCAGGCGGATGACGGCGGTGGTGTACGTCAACCATCAAGGAGGAACAAGGAGCTCAGCTGCAGCATGGGAGGTCACTCACATCCTTCAGTGGGCAGAGCGACACGTGCTGGCCCTGTCGGCCATATACATCTCGGGCGTAGAAAACTGGCAGGCGGACTACCTAAGTCGTCGGATGCTGGACTCGGGGAATGGTTGTTGCATTTGGAGGTATTCAGTCTCCTTTGCCTAAAGTGGGGCACACCAGATGTGGACCTCTTGGCCTCTCAGCTCAATCGGAAGGTGTAGCGGTTTGTGTCCAGGACAAGAGACCCCTGGGTGGAATGCGTCAGGCGCGCTGGTGGCTCCATGGGGGTATTATCAGCTGATTTATGCCCCCCCCCACACTCAAACACTCAAACTTCTACCACGTCTGCTGCGCAGAGTGGAGGCCGAGGGGATTCCAGTAATTCTGATTGCCCCAGATTGGTCTTGGCATCCTTGGTATGACGACCTAGTACGACTGGTGGCGGATGTTCCTTGGCAGCTACCACTGCGAGAGGACCTTCTATCGCAAGGTCCGATACTTCATCCTGCTTTACCATCGCTGGTTTTAATGGCATGGCTATTGAAAACCAGGTGCTAAAAGGACCAAGGCCTGTCAGACTTGGTAATTTACACAATGCTGAGAGCACGGAAGTTACATAGTAGGTAAGGTTGAAAAAAGTCCAAGTCAAACCTATGTGTGTGATTATATGTCAGTATTACATTTTATATCCCTGTATGTTGTGGTCATTCAGGTGCTTATCTAATAGTTTCTTGAAACTATCAATGCCCCTCGCTGAGACCACTGCCTGTGGAAGGGAATTTCACATCCTTGCCGCTCTTACAGTAAAGAACCCTCTATGTAGTTTAAGATTAAACCTCTTTTCTTCTAATTTTAATGAGTGGCCACGAGTCTTGTTACACTCCCTTTTGCGAAAAAGTTTTATGGTATTTGTATATTGAAATCATATCTCCTCTCAAGCGTCTCTTCTCCAGAGAGAATGAGTTCAGTGCTCGCAACCTTTCCTCATAACTAATATGCTCCAGACCCTTTATCAGCTTTGTTGCTCTTCTTTGTACTCGCTCCATTTCCAGTACATCCTTCCTGAGGACTGGTGCCCAGAACTGGACAGCATATTCCAGGTGCGGCCGGACCAGAGTCTTGTAGAGCTGGATAATTATTGTTTTATCTCTGGAGCTGATCCCATTTTTAATGCATGCCAATATTCTGTTTGCTTTGGTAGCAGCAGCTTGGCAGATTGCATGCCATTGCTGAGCCCATCATCTACTAGGCCCCCAGGTCTTTTTCTATCCTAGATTCCCCCAGAGGTTCTACCCCCCCCCCCCCAGTGTATATATTGCATTCCTATTTTTGCAACCCAAATGCATTGTTTGACATTTTTCTACATTGAACCTCATTTGCCATGTAGTTGCCCACCCCATTAATTTGTTCAGATCTTTTTGCAAGGTTTCCACATCCTGCGGAAAAGTTATTGCCCTGCTTAGCTTAGTATCGTCTGCAAATTCAGAGATTGAACTGGTTACTTCATCCTCCAGGTCATTTATGAACAAATTTAAATAGGATTGGTCCCAGCACAGAACCCTGGGGGATCCCATTACCCACCACTGACCATTCCGAGTACTCCTCATTTATCACCACCCTCTGAATTCGCCCTTGTAGCCAGTTTTCAATCCATGTACTCACCTTATGGTCCATGCCAAGGGACCTTATTTTGTACAGTAAAAGTTTATGGGGAACTGTGTCAAATGCTTTTGCAAAATCCAAATACACCACATCTACGGGCCTTCCTTGATCTAACTGGCAACTCTCCTCATAGAAGGTTAGTAGATTGGTTTGGCAAGAATGATTCTTCATGAATCCATGCTGATTACTGCTAATGATAACGTTCTCATTGCTAAAATCTTGTGTATATAGCCCCTTATCATCCCCTCCAAGAGTTTACATAATATTGATGTTAGGGTAACTGGTCTGTAATTCCCAGGGATGTATTTTGGGCCCTTTTTAAATATTGGTGCTACAGTGGCTTTTCTCCGATCGGCTGGTACCATTCCAGTCAGTAGACTGTCAGTAAAAATTGGGAACAATGGTCTGGCAATTACTTACTAGTTCCCTAAGTACCCTCGGGTGCAAGTGATCTGGTCTCGTGATTTATTAATTTTAAATTTCCCAAGTCTAATTTTTGATTTTGTCCTCTGTTAACAATGCAGGTGATTCCTGTGATGTGTTATAAGGATAAACACTACAGTTTTGGTTACTGAAGGCCGATTCCCTTGTGAAGACTGAGGAGAAGAATAAATTCAATACCTTCGCCATCTCCCCATCCTTTGTAACCAGATGTCCTTCCTCATTCTTTATAGGGCCAATATGGTCTGTCCTCCCTTTTTTACTGTTTACATACTTAAAGAATTTCTTGATTTTTTTTTGCTCTCCTCCGCTATGTGTCTTTCATGTTCTATCTTAGCCGTCCTTATTGCACCCTTATATTTCTTATTGCATTCTTTATAAAGACTGTATGCTGATGATCCCTCAACCTTGTATTTTTTGAAGGCCTTCTCCTTTGCATTTTTACATTGGAGTTAAGCCATCCAGGACTTTTGTTCGTTCTTTTAAATGTATTACCCAATGAGATGCATTTGCTAATACCCTTATTTAATATGCTCTTAAAGCAAACCCATCTCTCCTCCGCCTTCTTTTGTTCCTAAGATTTTATCCCAATTTATTCCTTCTAGTAAGGTTCATAGTTTAAGGACGTTGGCTCTTTTTGAAATTCAGCGTCTTTGTATTCCCCTTATGTTTGCTATTTGTGTCATTTATACAGAAGCCAATTCACCTGTGGTCACTGTTTCCTAAATTGTCCCGTATTTCCACATCTGTTATCGGGTCTGTATTGTTGGTAATCAGTAGATCCTGTAACGCTTTATTTATAGTTGATGCGTTTACCATCTGACCCATAAAATTGTCCTGCAAGACATTTATGAACTGGCGAGCCTTAGACTAATGCGCGGTTCCCTCTGCCCAGTCTGTCTGGATAATTAAAATCCCCCATTATGATAACACTTCCCATTCTTGCTGCTAATCCAAATTGTGATAGCAGATCAGTCTCCCCTTCCTCCCTCAGGTTATGGGGCCTAGAGCATACTCCCAATATTATTTTCCCCTTAGCTTCATCCCTTTGGAGCTCTACCCATAAAGATTCCACCTTCTCCCTAGCACCCTTAGTGATTTCATCTATTACATTCACTTGTACATTATTCTTGATATATAAGCATACCCCTCCTCCTTTTTTACCCTCTCTATCCTTGTGATAAAGGGTATATCCTTGAATGTTTGCCAGCCAATCATGAGAGCTGTTGAACCAGGTCTCTGAAATTCCCACAAAATCCAAATCCTCCTCGTACAATAGTATCTCTAGTTCACTCATCTTGTCTGCCATGCTCCTGGCATTGGTGAACATGCCATGTAGTGTAGACCGGTCGCATATTATCCTCTTATTGGGTGTTCCAAGATTGCAACTAGGACTTGCTACTATACTTGCCTTGGGTTTATGTGCTGTGGTCAACCTACCACTAATGCCCCCAATACTACCCTCCGGAATATGTTCTGCTCCCTCCTGATTGGCTGAGACACGGCAGTGGTACCATTTGGCTCCCGCTGCTATCAATCAGTTAGCCAATGAGGAAAGAGATAAGGGGTGGTGCTTAGGCGTGCTCTGAATGGATAAGCGGAGCCTCAGCTCAGGTGCCCCCATAGCAAGCTGCTTGCTGTGGGGGCACTTGACAGGAGGGAGTGGCCAGTGACCTGAGAAAAGATTCCATTTTGGAAAACAAACACCCCAAAAGTATATTCTATGAAGCATTATGAGTCTTTTGAACAGTTAATTTTTTACACAAGTCTTCATAAAACGTGGAAAGAGAATGAAAATCTTTTTTTTTTTTTTTTTTTGCACAAAGTTGTCCATTTATAAGATAGTTCTAACACATAGCATATATATAGCAAAAATTACACCCCAAAACACATTCTGACACTCCTCCTGAGCATTGCAATACCACATGTGTGAGACTTACACAGCCTGGCCATACACAGAGGTCCAAAATGGAAGTAGTACCTTCAGGCGTTCTAGGAGCATAAATTACACATCTCATTTCATTCCTACCCATCACACTTTTGAAGGTCCTGGAGCACCAGGACAATGGAATTACAACAAAAGTGACCCAATTTTGGAAAACAAACACCTCAACGTGTATTCTGAGGCATGGTCTGCAAATAGGTACTCGGGTACTTTGACGGGCTGGTGACAGGTACTCTGTTACTCCGACGGGCTGGTGACAGGTACTCCATTACTCCGACGGGCTGCTGACATTTACTCCGACGGGCTGGTGACAGGTACTTGGGTACTCAGATGAACTGTGACAGGTACTCAGATGAACTGTGACAGGTACTCAGATGAACTGTGACAGGTACTCAGATGAACTGTGACAGGTACTCAGATGAACTGTGACAGGTACTCAGATGAACTGTGACAGGTACTCGGGTACTCAGATGGGTTGTGACGGGTACTCTGGTACTCAGGTGGGCTGGGACAGGTACTCTGGTACTCAGGTGGGCTGGGACAGGTACTCAGGTACTCAGATGGGCTGGGACAGGTACTCGGGTACTCAGATGAGCTGGGACACGTACTCGGGTACTCAGATGGGCTGGCAGGTGCTCAGGTACTCGGATACTCAGATGGACTGTGACAGGTACTCAGGTACTCGGGTACTCAGATGGGCTGGGACAGGTACTCGGGTACTCAGATGGGCTGGGACAGGTACTCGGGTACTCAGATGGGGTGTGATGGGTGATTACAGGTACTTTGATTGCTGGTGACAGGTCCTCTTTATTGGGGGGGTAATCAGTGTGTGTTGGTGTGTACACTAGGCGGTAACGAGATGTTACCGTAATCTCTTCCTCACACACTATCGGTGTGTGAGGAGGAGAACCCGGTAACATCTCGTTACCGCGGTTTGTTTACATTCTGTGACCAGCTGTGCTTGGACACAGCCGGTCACGTGGTAAAGAGCCAATTTCATTGGCTCTTTACTGCGATCGGGGTTGGGCTGTGTCAGGGTGACAAGCCGCATCCCCGATCGCCGCTCTGCATGTGCCCTAGATCACAGTACATGTGACCGGCTGTGATTGGACACGGCCGGTCACGTGTATCGGGAGGGGGGGTGGATGGGGATGAAAATCCCACAGATCGGGGATGGGCTGTGTCCGAGGGACACACCTCATCCACGATCGCCGCACTGCGGGCCCCCGCAGGAGCAGCGAAATACCAAGGACGTCATATGAAGCCCACCCAGGATGGGAGATCCCATCTGTGGGCGTCGTTTGACTATGGTCCGGTATTGAAGTGGTTAAAGTGTTTTTTTTTCTTTTTTTTTTAAATGTGCGCTTGTAAGACTGCTGGGCAAATACAGTGTGACAAAGTATTGCAACAACTGCCATTTTATTCTCTAGGGTGTTAGAAAAAAAAATATGTTTGGGGGTTCTAAGCAGTGTTAATTTAGTCGACTAAATGAATACTATTTTAGTCGACTAAATGAATACTATTTTAGTCGACTAAATGAATACTATTTTAGTCGACTAAATGAATACTATTTTAGTCGACTAAATGAATACTATTTTAGTCGACTAAATGAATACTATTTTAGTCGACTAAAACAATTGAGATGAGTAAAATGGGACTAAAACTAAAATGGCATTTTAGTCAAGACTAAGACTAAAACGAAATTGAAATTTGACTTCAAAATTAACACTGGTCTATAGTGCATGTTCATACCTCAATACCTTAAATAATATATAAGATTTTTCACTCCAACAGTATATAATGAATTTGGAAATTATAGAGAAATGTTAACTAATGCTTTACAATTTAATTACACCCATTAGATTTTAGTCGACTGAAATGTACTGGAGATTTAGTCGACTAAATACGACTAAAACGAAAACAATTGCAGAAGACTAAAATGGGACTAAAACTAAAATGCCATTTTAGACCTAAGACTAAGCCCTTGTACACACGGTCAGACATTCCGATGGACAATGTCCGATAGGACCGTGTTGTCAGATAATCCGAAAGTGTGTAGGCCCCATCGGACTGTTTCCGACGGACCAAATTTTCCAGCTGGGCTATAAAAAAATTTCCGACAACATGATCCGATCAGACTTTGTCCGATCATGTGTAGAGAATTCCAATCGGACAAAGTGCCACGCATGCTCAGATCAAATTCCTAGACCAAAGCTATTGGCTACTAGCCTGAACGTAGTCCCGTCCAAACGAAATAACGTCATCACGTTAAGTACGATCGGATTTTCTGACAACTTTGTCCGACTGTGTGTATGCAACAGTTTCGGACAAAATCCATCGGACACAATCCGTCAGACAAAATCCGACGGATTTGGTTGTCGGAATGTCCGACCGTGTGTACAAGGGCTTAGACTAAAACTAAATCGAAATTTGCTGACAAAATTAACACTGGCTCATTTCTAGCAAAAAAAAAACTGTTTTAAACTTGTAAACACCAAATCTTGGTTAACTGCTTGCCAACCAGCCGCCGCAGTTGTACTGGGCAACATGGCTCGGCTGCGCGTATTGTCATTATGTTACTTCGGTAAAATTAACAGCCACTAGGGGGCGCTTTTGCCCCCCCCTTCCGCTTCCTGAGCCGATGCGATCGCTGAGGGAAAAAAAAAATATTTTTTTTTGGGTGATATTTATTACAGCAAAAAGTTAATGCCGGATCGCAAAAAGTGGTCTGGTGTTTGGCCAGCCAAATGGTCCGGGGCTTAAGTGGTTAAGCATGTGGTATGGTGTGAAGATTGCACAGTGGTAAGACTTTCACAGGGTCCATTAGGACTATTACAAGTGGACTTCTATGTGAACTTTATGGTCAATATTTTTTTCACATTAGGACAACACTGGGTATTTTTTATTCCAGGTTTAATTTTTCTATTTTTTTTATTCTTTATTAAATGATTGAAATTAATGTTTATTTTGATTATTTTAGAAACACGGTTACAGATTTTTTTTTTTTTTTTTTGGGAGATATCGCTGCTGTTTACTCTATCACAAAGGGGGTGAATGTTTTTGGATTATCTGTTATTACTCTAAAAGCAGCAGCAGCCAAGATTAGAATATTTTTTGCATTGACTTTAAAATCTGTGGCACAGATCAAATTGTGGAGCACTGGGTGGTGGTGCACAATCATTTTTTGCGTTCTTATAGTACAATACACTGCCTTTCACAAAGTTTTCTGTCTTGTGCTGCAAAAAAAATGTGCTTTGGTAAAAGTAATGTTGATAATAGTAAAAAGAAAATTGAAACAAAACATTAACAGACATTAATGCATTTGTCTTTATAGTTCAAACGTCAAGCTGGGGAGAGTGAAGAAGACACAGACTTGTGGATTGGTTACTGTTCATTTCATCTGGGTGACTACAAAAAGTCTTTGGAGGTATCATCTACTAAAGCAATATCATTCTGATGTATATAATCTTGGGAAGCCTTGTTAAACAAAGGCCAAATTCTAGTTTGGTCTCACAGTGGTTATTTTCTTAAAAGAAAACTATATGGTTTTTGGTTAACCTCTAGCCACCCATGTAATGCATATGTATGGCGGCAAAAAAGGGTGGGCTTTTAACACCCACATGCTGCACATATGCATCTATAGGCGGCAGATGTTTCTTTGCGCTCACTGCCCTCTCCCAGCACAGAGACCAAGCTGTCAAGGGCAGCTTTGGTTTGTACTAAAGATCAGAAACCGGTGGGACCAACTCCTGATTGACTGTCACAGTGGTCACATAATCACAGTAGTCATATGACTAAGCAGACCTTCCTACCCCCTGGACATACAAGCCCAGTTAAAGGGGCAGACAGGAAGGATTTAAAATAAATGAATAATTTGCAAGTTTATAATCTCATATTTTATTATAATTTTGTATTACTTGTAAAAATAAAAAAACAGTCAAAAATTTTGGAAATACAGAGTGTTTAAAGCATATCTAAACCCAAGAAACAACATCAGTGTAGGTTACCTTACCCTACAATTGCTGAGTTAAAGTGGATGTAAACCAGATTCATGAAATTTGAGCTGGGCACATATATCTGCAGTATTATTATTATTTTTTTTATCTCTCTTCAAAGATCTAAGTCCTGTAGTTTTGTCCTGCTCCGTTCTTCTGTTAGAGACGGGAGATAAAAGTGTGTGTTGGGGAGGTTGCTATAAATAGATTAGCAAATAGATTAGCACACAGCTAAACGATTCACCGGCAACCTCTTCACATGTGGGCACAGGATGTGTGCCTTTCCTCCAAACAGCTGCCTCATAGTGTCTAGAAATAATCCACTCCTACAGGGGAATCTGGAAGACAAAATTATAACAGGATGTGCACTTTCTAAACCATATATAAAGGTGAAGACAGAAGATATACATGTAAAACTTATGTAGGGGGGGTCTCAATACTAATAGCCAAGTCGGTGCATTTTGAGTTGTGTGAGGTAATCAGACTCACAGGGCAGGTATGTGTTTCTCCATGCCAAGCTATACACGAACAGTTTCTCGTTATGGCTTTCTACATACCCCCTCCATTCAGTATAACCATAATCATGGAGGAACTTGCCTTCATGACCCGCTATCCCACAACATCAGGGGTATGGGTGGGGGACTTTAACACCACCTTACGGCCTGCTTTAGACAAACTTCAGGCCACGCAGATGGCAGGGGTGGGTGCTGAGGAGACATAATTTTCAAAAATTATTTCCACCTTCCACCTAATAGACATGTGGTGTCACAAATTCCCGCACACAAGGGCCTCATGCTTTTCCTCCTCCTACAACTCCATGTCCTGTATTGATTTTATTTTTGTGTCAAGAACCCTAGCGCCATGGATATTGAACATGGCCTTCTGTCCAAGACTATTGTCTGACCACAGCCCATATTGGGGCTCACTGGTGCCTAAAACCGTTTTGGTTGTCACTACTGCCGGAAGACAATGAGCTCCCAAATCTATGGAAACAATACTTTCTAGAAAATGACGAATGACCAAATTGACCTCCTTGAAGCACCCCTTACTACAGAAGAAATAGCCACTGCTATGGCTAGTTTTGCTAGATCCAAGTCCCTGGGCTCAGATGGCCTCCCAATTGAGTTTTACTCTCAGTTCAGCATATTAATTACTCCAAAACTACTCATGCTATACAACCAGTTGTTTGAGACCTTTTCTTTACCAAATTCAATGAGAGAGGCCATGGTAGTCCTTATCCCTAAACAGGGGAAAGATCTGGGTTATCCAGAATCGTATCGCCCTATTTCCTTACTTCAAGTACATATAAAAAATCTTAGCCAAGGTATTGGGATTGAATCAAGTCATTCTCTCTCTGATACATGCAGACCAGGCAGGATTCATGCCAGGCCGCAACGCCTCCTTTAACCTATATAAACTATTAATATGCAAGCCACACATGTAGAAGCTGGATCCCGGGTGGTAGTAACTTTAGATATGGCTAAAGTCTTTGATTCTGTGGAGCGGGAGTACTTATGGAAATGCCTGGAGCGATATGGCTTTGGACTAGAATTCATCAAATGGGTTGAACAGTTATCACTCACCCACGGCCAAGGTGGTAAGAAACGGATGGCCCTCCGAGTAGTTTGACCTCAGTAGTGGCACAAGGCAGGGCTGCCCCCTATCACCACTTCTATATGCTTTGGCAGCAGAACCATGGGATAATCTGTCACAGATCAGCTGCGGAGCTGATCTGTGTCTTATCTTTACTGCTGTGGGTCGGCTGGCACCTGTTGTTCCACTAGCTTGTGTTCAGCTCTGCTGCACTCTGCAGTTATGGGTGTCATCGGCTCCAACTGTTTAATTATATCATTCCTTCCTGCTACTTCCTGTCCAGCCCCCCCCCCATGTGCTTCTGTTTAAATTCCTTCCAGATCAGCTTCTGGTTGCTTGAGCAATGCTTGTTTCTGAGGCCCCCTTGTGTAACTTTCTTTAACCTGACCTCTCGAACTGATCTCTTGTGTACTGACTTGGCTTGTCCTGATTACATTGTCTGCAGTCCACCTTGACCTTGGCTCGCTATCCAGCTCTCCTTTGCTTCATCCATCCATCCTTGTTTGACTGTGTCTTCTGTTACTCCCTTAGCATGCAGGGTGAACTCGGGGTCATGGCCTGGGGTCAGCACGCAGCTAAGCCCAAACCCTCGTGAGGGGGTCCCTGGCAGAATACCAGCTGGCCCTTAGACTCCATGCCCTGGGGGATCCTGTGTCACCTGCTTGCCTGTGGGCTCACTGTAGTAGTACCGTGACATAATCCAGAAATCAAGCAAATGTGCTCCGGCACTCTGACCGAAAATATCAGTATGTACGCAGACGATACACTGCTATACTTGGCAGACCTGGGCCCCTCTCTAAGTATAGCACTGCAGACAATTGAACAATTTGGGACTTTTTCTGGTTTAAAAATCTACTGGTAGGAGTCTAAAATATTGCCAATAGACTGTTTCCCACCAACTTAGTCACAGGCCAGTCTACCACTCCAGCGAGTCAGTACCATCAAATACCTCAGGGGAAAACGATTTAAAAACACCAGCAGACTATGTCCACCTAAATATAGAACCTCTCATATCCCACGTGAGAAGTCAAACTTAGGACTTGGGCCCGCCTACCACTAGGGGTATGGGGTCGAATAAATCTAATTAAAATTATTCTTCTACCCAGAATACTATATGTAATTTTGCATACCCCAATATATTTACCTCTGTAGGCATTTAAATCCCTAGAGGCCCTCCTTAAATCCTCCAGCAACACAGGTCTACGGAGTAATGAGAAAACCCTGCTACATCATTACAGATGCATATGGGATATTGCTTCCTTTAAATTGGAGATTCCTCAACACAATGACTTCACCCCACTGTGGCATAATAAAAATGTACCCAAATTCATGCAAGTGCCTGATGTGGACCTTTGGTTTACTCATGGAATTCTTTACCTGCATCAACTAACCACAAATGGAACTTTCAAAACCTTTAACACAATCAAAGAAGAATTCACACTCCCCAGTCACATGCTCTTCATATTTTTGCAAGTCAAACATGTGGCCCAAATTCAAATCCCAACATCCCCTCCCCAACCTACTCTGAATATCATCATGGCAATAGTAAAAAACACAGATCCCCAAAAATTAATATCGGCGCTCTACAGCATACTCAACCACCCCAGTGGCCACTAAATTAGCATACGCCCTCAAGCCCCGCTGGGAGAGGGCAATGGGAAACTCTCTGATAGACTAACCAAAATCTACAAAATTCATCAAGCATACCTCACCCCCTAAGGGTAGTTAGATATAGGAACTCTCAGTCCACCTTATGCCAAATGTGTGGGAAGGAGGTTGGCACATTTATTCACCTACTGTGGTCATGCCCCAAAATACAGGGACTTTGGACACAGGTGGTGACATTCCTCCATGACACATGAGCTCTCCAGCAACCCTGGACCCCAAAAATGTGCCTCCTTGGGATATTACTCAATTCTGTTGATGAGTACACAAAGACGTTCCTACACGAGACGCTGTTTCTGGCACGGAATGTAATGGCTAGGAAATGGATGAGAACACATCCCCCGAGAATCACAGAATGGAAGGTTGAAATAAACAATACCCTTCCATACAAAAAATGATATATACGAAAAGAGGGTGTCCTGCTAAATACTATAAGATCAGGGACAGGTGGCTGCAAGAATCTGACACCTATTCATAGCATAAATCGTACACCGCCCAATAGAGAGTCAGTGGACTGCAGATCACAAATCCCATGGGAAATAAGAACAAATACATGGTCACACCCTGAAGAACTTTTTTATTTTGCATATGAGCATGATACGGCAACAAAGTTCTACGACAACTATACAATTATTATTGACAATTCTTTGATATTTATTATACCCTGAAAATGTATGTCATAACATATATGCAATATGGACAAAATAAAACTTGATTAAAAAAAAAAAAAACTTTTATGTAGGGAGATTTGTTTCATCTCTGTGTATCACCTGCGGCTGTTCACTTCATTACATATCAAAAAAGAGCTGCGCTACAATTTGTGAAAAACTATATAGTATTTAGCCCATATAGTATAAAAAGATAAATAATCATTTGAATAAACCTTATTCCATAACCATATAACGTTAACCCATGTGGTATAAATTAAAAAGATAATAATAAAAAAAATGTATACAAATACAACATTTAAAAAAAACAAATAACTCATAGAGGCCAAAAAATTGTCTCTTAAATAACACTCTGTGAATGAAGGGTTAATCGGTCCACTCTCCAGATTCAACCGTGCTTCATAGGACCTCCACTGTGATGTTAAACACAACACTCACGAAAAAGTGCCATAGAAATGTAAAGGGATCCTCCACCAATGACAATACTGCCGCTTACCAGCTACTCTGATCCCCTTATGAGAGATCCCATGTTGCCTGTGGCTTATCCCCCAGCCATAACAACCATATTGCACTTGCATGTCTCTTGTATAAAAAGCGTACACAATAAAAATTCAAGCCGGCCGGTTATTAAAGTAGTTTGCAGTATTACGCTACGGTGGTTCCTTTTTCTTATACATGGGGAAATGAGTGGTGTGCGCACTGGATAATAATTGTCTGCATAAGTGGAGCATTGAAAACGGGGCCTGCCTTCTTTGATACAGAGACCCTGACTGGGGTATAAACCACAGGTAACATCAGATCTCTCATAAGGGATCAGAGTAGTAATATTTAAACTTCCCTGTTTCTGCTCCATAAACAGACTCGCATGTGACGATGGCCCTCATGCAAATAATAAGGGCAAACGAAGAGTTGTACCCTTTTAGGATTTAAATGGAAACCAGCAAACGGGTTAAAATGTCTCAGAAAGAAGTATAAAAAAGATCCTATAATGCTTTCTTGATTAAAGCAAAGATAAAAAAAATTACACGTATAAGTGCACAGAAAGTACAGCATGTGCAATTCACAAGGGTTGCCGAGCAAGGACTCCAGTGGATCTGTGTGCACACCCAAGCTTCTCCCTAGCATGGTAACTCCACTTGGGCTTCACCCTACACTTTGTGTTCATTGACTGACTTCTTCAGGGATACTGTACTTTGTGTGCACCAGTGGTGTACACTGGTACATAGGAGTTTTTTCATCTTTGTTTTAAAGTAGAACTGAAGGCAGGACTTTTTTTGGGGTGGTAATGGAGTAATGGAGGGTTATAACCCCTGTCTTTTTTTTTTTTTTTTTTTTTTTTTTTTTTTTTTTTACTACATCAAGTGAGAGGAAATCCTTCTAAGGCAGGGGTCTCAAACTGGTGGCCCTCCAGCTGTTAAAAAACTACAAGTCCCATGAGGCATTGCAAGGTTGACAGTTACAAGCATGACTCCTACAGGCAGAGGCATGATGGGACTTGTAGTTTCGCAACAGCTGAAGGGCCACCTATTTGAGATCCATGTTCTAAGGTGAGGGAATTTCTTAAGCCGCGTACACACGGGCGGACTGTATGGCCTACTTAGTCCGTCATACAATCCGACGGACAGTCCGTCATACTTTCGAATGAACGGACTTGACCACACACGGATGCACAAACAGTCCGTCGAAAGCTTGCGCGATGACGTGTACAGCATGTACGACGGGACTAGAAATAGGAAGTCCAATACACAGCAATGCACCCTTCCGCCGTGTAAATCCTTTCTGAGCATGCGCCATTCTTAGTCCGTCGAACTAGCCTACTGACGAGCGGATTGTCCGCTGAAACCAAAATATGACGGACAGAATTTCGAAAAATCCGAAATACTTAGTACGCCAGACTGCATGCTGAAAAAGTCCGCTGAAGCCCACACACGAGCGGACTGTCCGCTGAAATGTGTTTAGACGGACTAAGTAGGCCATACAGTCCGCCCGTGTGTACGCGGCTTTAGTCACCAGGACTAGTTTTCAGTATTGAAAGATTTCCCATGTTCTGGGGACCACTGAAAATTTGTGAATTTCCTTCACTTTTCGTGATAACGGTTACCAGAACAAAAAGGTGGCAGAGTGCACTTATCGCCAGTTTAAAAACAAAACAGAATGATATAATTTGCTTATCTCATAAACCCATATTTTAGTCACAATAGAAAATAGAAACATATCAAATGTTTAAACTGTGAAAATATACCATTTAAATGGCAGATTGCAGAAACATGTCTCAAAATAAGTTAGGGCGGGGCCAGTGTAACATCCCCTCTTCATTAACCGCTTGCCGACTGCGCCATAGCCGAATGACAGCTAAAGCGCAGCTCTATAACTCTGGGAGGGTGTACATTGATGTCCTCCCAGAATCTTGCTCCCGCACTCCCCCGAGAACATACATGACCGGTAAATGTCCACTGACAGCAGCCGTTTACCTTTGATGGAGCGATCACTTGTAAACAAACCGGCATCACGTCCGTATCCTCTCTGTCCTCTGTACAGATTGGTACAGAGAGGGGAGAGATCAGCTGCTGCTGCAATGCTGTGGGCTGGATGTGTAGTGCTCACAGTGCTGATATGTGCCCATTGCAACCCTCCATGCTCAGCCATCCAAACTCTGCATACTCATTCATACTTTGCATACTCATCCATCCATGCTCAGCATACTCATCCATCCATGCTCAGCCATCCATACTCTGCATACTCATCCATCCATACTCAGCCACCCATCTATCCACAGCAATACTCGTCCATCCATCCATCCATGCTCAGCCATACCCAGCGATCCCATCCGTACTCGGCTGTTCCCGGCCGTACTCGGCTGTTCCCGGCCGTACTCGGCTGTTCCCGGCCGTACTCGGCTGTTCCCGGCCGTACTCAGCCGTTCTCATCCATCTCCATTCATGCTCATCCATGCCACTACAATGCCTCACAAAAGTGTCATAAGTAGTTAAATTAGATTTGAAACTTATGCCCCTAGAACACTTGACCGTGCTCCCTGCATGTTGGGCTTCTCTATATGGCCAGGCTGTGGAAAAGTCTCACACGTGGTACTCGGGAGGAATAGGAGAATCTATTTTGGGTTTGTAATTTATGGTATGTACGTGCTGTGTGTTAGAAATATTGTGTAAAAACAGAAGCATTTTCATTTTCTTTACACAATTTCCAAAAACTTGTAGAAAAAAATGACATGTTCAAAAGACTTATTATGCCTCAGACTATTCGTTGGGTTGTGTTCTTTCATAATGGGGTCATTTTTGGGGCGTTTTCATTGTCCTGGTGCTCCAGGGCCTTCAAAAGTGTAAGAGGTAGTCAAGAAATTATGTATGTAGTTTATGCTCCAAGAACCTCCTTATGGCGCTCCCTGCATCTTGGGCCTCTGTATATGGCCACGCTGTGTAAAAGTCTCACATGTGGTATCGCCATACTCAGGAGGAACAGTATAATTGTTTTTGGGTGTAATTTGTGCTATGCATATGCTGTGTGTGAGAAATAACCTGCTAATATAACAATTTTGTGGAAAAAAAATCTTGATTTTGCAAAGAATTGTGGGAAAAAATTTAAACTTAAAAAAACTCACCATGCCTCTTACCTCTTACTAAATACCTGGGAATGTCTACTTTACAAAAAGGGGTAATTTGGGGGGGTATTTGTACTTTCCTGGCTTGTTAGGGTCTCAAGAAATGAGATGGGTCGTCAGTGCATCAGGTGTGATCAATTTTCAGAGATTGGAACCATAGCTTGTGGACTCTAACTTTCACAAAGACCAAATAAAATACAAGATTTGGGTTATTTTTACCAAAGATATGTAGCAGTATACATTTTGGCCAAAATATGACGAAAAATGACTAATTTGCAAACATTTTTTTACAGAAGTTTTGTTCTTTTATAGCACAAAAAATAAAAAAACCCAGCAGTGATTTAAATACCACCAATAGAAAGCTCTATTTGTATGAAAAAAAGCACAAAAATTTCATATAGGTACAGTTTTGCATGACTGAGTAATTGTCATTCAAAATGTTAGAGCACCGAAAGCTGAAAATTGGTCTTGTTAGGAAGGGGGTTTAAGTGCCCAGTGGGTAAATGGTTAAACAATGCTTTGTAAATGTCTGGGAACTGAGGAGACCAGTTGCTAGAGTTTTGGGAGACTGTCCCATTCTTGCCTGATGCAGGATTTTAAATGCTAAACAGTCCTGGGTCTTCTTTGTGGTATTTTTTGTTTCAAGATGTGCCAAATATTTTCACTTGGTAAAAGGTCTGGATTGGAGGCAGGACTCTTCTACTATGAAGCTATGCTGTTGTCATAAATGCAGTATGCAGTTTAGCATTGTCCTACTGAAATATGCAAGGCCTTCTCTGAAAAAGACTGTCTGGCTGCTCTTAATCCTGGATATATCTTTCAGCATTGATGATGCCTTTCCGGATGTGCAAGCTGCCCATTCCATACGCACTAATGCACCCCCATACCATCAGATGCAGGCTTTTAAAATGAGTGCTGATGACAAGCTGGAACATCCCCTCCACTTTTTAGAACGGGGGACATGGTCACCAAATGATTGTCAAATTTTGATTTGTCTGATCACAGAAGATTTCCCATTTGCAACAGACCATTTTAAATGGGTTTGGCCTGGAGAAGACAGCAGCGTTTTTAGATCATATTCAGATATGGCTTCTTTATTTCATCATAGAGCTTTTTTTTGGATGGCATGCCTAACTGCGTTCACAGACATGAATTTTGAAAGTATTTTTGAGCCCATGCAGTGGTTCATCACAGAATCATACCCTTTTTGATGCAGTGCCGTCTGAGGTCCCAAAGATCATGAGTAACCAATATTGCATTTTGATCTTGTCCCTTGTGCACAGAGGTTTCTCCAGATTCTCTGAATCTTTTGAGGATATTATGTACTGTAGATAATGATATATTTAAAGTCTTTGCAATTTTACATAAAGGAAAATTATTCTGAAATTGTTTGAAATTTTTAGATGCGGTTTTTAACACACTGATGAACTTTTGCCCATCTTCACTTCTTAAACAATGTAACTCTCCAAGATGCTCTTTTTATACCCATTCATGTTACTGGCCTGTTGCCAGATAAATTAGTTTACACAATGTTCTTCCAGCTCTTCCTTGTTAGTACCACTAAGGCCTCATGCACACTGCTGCTGCTAAACTCGCCTTTAGGAGCTTTCGGCATTTTTTTGCCGAAGCTCCTGAACTCTGCTTAATAAAAGTGTGTGTGTGTGTGTGTGTGTCTGTGCACACATAGGCTTTTACACAGAATCTATGAGCAGCAGAGTTTAACCACTTAAGGGCCGCCTCCTGCACATATACGTCAGCAGAATGGCACGGCTGGGCACAATCACATACCTGTACATGGCTCTTTAAGTGCCTAGCTGTGGTGCTCGCAACCCGGTCCTGAGCTGCGTGACCATGGCCGCGGGACCCGTGGACCCGATCGCCGCTGGTGTCCGACGATCGGGTCACAGAGCTGAAGAACGAGGAGAGGTCTGTGTAAACAAACCTCTCCCCGTGCTTCCTACTGTGGCTGTCACTGATCGTCTGTTCCCTGTTATAGGGAAAGACGATCAGTGACGTCACATGCCAGGCCACGCCCCTACAATAAAAAAAACACAACGTCACACATAACCCCTCCTCGCCCCCTAGTGGTTAACGCCTTCACTGCCAGTGTCATTTGCACAGGAATCAGTGCATTTAACCACTTAAGCCCCGGACCAATTGTCAGCCTAAGGACCAAATTTGCGTCCTTTTCTTCCCACAAATAGAGCTTTCTTTTGATGGTATTTGATTGCCTCTGCGATATTTATTTTTTACGATGAAATGGATATTTTGATGATAGGCAACTCCTATCCTCATATTGATTAGTGGTTCCAAATTAATAACTACTGCAGTAGGGAACAGACACAAAAGATACGCTCAGCATCTTTCCAAATAACCGTTCTCCTTTATTATGACGCATTTGAAGGTTTTTATACACATGATTAGGTAGGTATCACATTAATATTACAATTGTACGTTTATGGTAACAAGGGGCGTTACATAGGCAGGCTAATTCTAATCAGAACTCGAAAGAATGCAAAACATGTATTGAAAACATTATTGGTGCCGTGTGCACAGTGAGGGCATTGTGCAATACATGTAAAATAGAATACAATTATATACAGAACCTACAAATTTCCATTACAGTCTCCTCTCTTTTGATCAATATTTTGATCACTAACCATACCTGCTATCACCTTTAACCTGGAACCTCCACACGCTTAGGTGGAGGTAGTCCTGGCCAAAGAGGCAAAAACTCCATTGTGGAGAAAATAATAGCTGAGTAGCTTTTTTCATTACAAAACGACTTTTCACTGTGAAAAACAAATGATTGATAAGACATATTTACAGAGTACTGGCTGTACACTCCTGTGGCCAGAATGGCCTTCTAGCTTAATTTTTGGTATGCTGACTTATCAGCACATGTAAACACAGACAATTCTACATAAAATGGAAGAGGTACAAAAGACAAATATGACTTCAACGTGGCTAAGCTACTTTTCTGTTTCAATATGTTTATTGAAAATTTTGAATAAACAGGAATAAACAAGAGACTACAATCTGCTCCTTGTGCACCCTCGCAGGGGCTACAAAGCATGAATATGAAACCGAAGGGCAAACCATCACATTATACTTATAAAAACACAAGAAAGGAAGGAAAAAGTGTAGGGAATGGTATCGAGACTGGCTCCAGTACCAAGCAACTCGTTCCTTTATCGTTTCCGGAGGGCAAGCCCTTCTCCCACTACCCCCTTCTACGGGGGGCAGCAGTATTTGTTAGCAATGAGAGAGATTACAAAGAAGAGTGAAAAGAGATGGGGAACAGAAGAAGGAAAGGTAGGGAGAAAAGGGGAAGAAAGGAGGGGGAAAGTTCGGGTGTGGGCGCCTCGCCAAGAGGAGTTAGACCAAGCCCAGGCATGCAGCTTGGAGCCCGGGGAACCCATAGGAGATCCACGGCTCCCAGATTTTTAGAAACTTAGCATGAGAATTATGGACAATACTGGACATACGTTCCTGAAGTAACATAGCAGTCATGCGGGTTTTAACCCCTTGAAAATCGACCCGTTGGGACTTCCAGGCTTGGGCAATGGTCCGCTTGGCCGCTATAAATAAATAAGTAGCCAGCTTCTGTTGAGGGCCTCGCAAACCAGGTACCGGGCAATGTAGAAGAGCTAGGTTAGCGTCCCTTCGGATCGTAAGGTGGAAGAGTGTCTGCAGCAAACCAAAAATCCTAGACCAGAATCCCACCAGCCTTGGGCAAGCCCACCATGTGTGCAGAACATCACCTCGCTGTCCACAGTTGCGGAAGCATCTGTCAGTACTCCCAGGGAAAGCCCGAGCTGTGCGGGCAGGTACCCAATACCATCGGAATATTACTTTATATGCAGCCTCTAGGGTATTTGTGTTGAACGAGCATTTGGCGACCGTTTTCCAGGCCCTGCTCCAGTCCTCTGGGTCTACTGGGGCCTGAAGGTCCTTTTCCCATTGAGTCATATAAGAGAGGGGTGCTGATGGCGGGCGACCATTCAGAGAGCTAAACTACTTTTCAAATATATATATATATATATATATATATATATATATATATATATATATATATATATATATATATATATATATCTCTATCCCTTGCAATTAAAGTAATTGAATCAAAAATTACCCTAGACTGTTATCGCAAGAGGGAAACAAATCAAACACAGAGATTTCTTTAATTTAGACATTTTTGGAGTGTCTGGTGTGGATACAGGTGACTTTTCTTTCAAGTTTTGCAAAACTGTACATGAAATACATGCTGTATTGAGTCTCCAAACATTTCCTTATATATAAATGTCTCTTAACAATCCACAAGTCACCTGGCCTTAGTTTTAGATCCTTCCAAACTTTTAGGATCTGGAATTGGGGAGAAAACATATAAATAAGTTTGTCAAAAACCTTAAAAGATCAGCAACATTCTCTGTGAGATCCGAATGGAGGACTTCAGCTGCTGAGACAAAATATAAGCAAGTGCGTAACACACTCCCAAACCAAATCCCATAAGGAAAGAGTCCAACATCCCCCTACGGGCTTGATAAAATATAATAAAACATTCAGGCAAAAGTTTTCTAGTTTCTTACTCTACTTTGTCCGCTACATTGTAGACAGTAGGGGGTGTAAAAATAAAACCTCAAAACTTCTAGTAAGGACTCTCCTATAAAAATGATTTCCTCTGTTACTCTCTGTAGATTCTGCACTCTGTACTTGCAAACTACTTCTGATAACACTTTTTTATGGTGGCCTTTTCAGTAGCATTTGCCACTGGACATCCAGAAAACATGTCCATAAAAAAACAAAATACATACTCGTAAGATCCTGACTTGGGCATCTGGATATATCTTTTTTGCTATCTCTGGAAGGGATGTTCAGCTTTTAGTAACACCTTTGGTAACAGGTAAAACAAGAAGTGGTATGTTATATAAACAACTGTGGAGAACCCTGGCTCTATCCCACGCTCATTTACTAAGGCAGCCATAACTGCTTGTGACTGATGACACCGTCCACGTGTCAAGCTGAAGGGAAAAGTGTCTGGCAGACATAAATGTTCACCTTTTCCAAAGTCTTGTTTCGTAAGAAGTTGCCCTCTGTGGACCACTTGTGCTTCTCGTTCTGGGGTCCTTATTGAATTATTAATCCCAGCTATACTGGGCCAGAACTAGGGTGGAATCTGTGAGTTGCACAGACCCAGCAAGTGTCCGGGGCTGTAAATGCAGCATCCTAATGCCGCGTACACACGAGCGGACTTTTCAAAATCCAAAGTCCGACGGAATGATTCCGTCAGACTATTCGATTGTGTGTGGGCTGCAACGGACTTTTGATTCGCAAAAGTCTGACAGACTTTAGAAAATGGAACATGCTTCAAATTTTTCCGACGGAACTCCACCGGACCCAGTTCCTACCGAAAAATTTGCTTGTGTGTATGCTATTCCGACGGACTAAAACCGACGCTAGGGCAGCTATTGGCTACTGGCTATGAACTTCCTTATTCGAGTCCAGTCGTACGTCATCACGCTCGAATCCGTCGGAGTTTGGTGTGATTGTGTGTGGCCAAGTCCGCTCAGTCAAAGTCCGGCAGAACTCCGGAAGAACTCCGGCAGAACTCCGGCAGAACTCCTTCGGAAGTCTGTCGGACATAAGTCCTCTCGTGTGTACGGGGCTTTAGAGTCGCCTGGTCTGCTTCCATATGTGAGTTTTACTGGTTAGTATGGCTACCTCAGCAAGAACCTGGAAGGCTGAAAACAGCAGATCAAATTAACTTGGCGTGCTTGATTGGTTTACCTGCCGAAGTAAAAACAAACTTCTGGCCCTTCAAATGAAACCAAAAGCTCTCTATATCTCGACTATCTATATAAATATATACTCTTTTTATAGCTCACAGGCTTTTCTAAAACATGGAGCTCTGCTTCTTGAGCTGGGGAAAAGGGATCCAATGACTCTGAATACAGGGAATCCTTCTGGGTGCTAAACTTCATCCTCTGTATAAAACCAGGAATAACACTACAAAAAAGTAAATACTCGGGTCTTCAGGGAGTGTGTCCTGCACTGGGCTCACAGCAGCTGATTCCTACGTCATCAATTTAACACATATGTTTTTTCTTTGTCTCCAGCCTCCTCCAATAGAGACAATAAGGTGGCTGGATTCAAATGTATGCATTGTTCATTGTTAGATTTGTACATAAACAAAACAAATTCATATCTTGAACCTTTTCATTAGACAAACACTTAGTTAGCTATATATTTGCTGTGCAGAATGTTGGACTATTAAAAATTAAATATTCAACCAAAATAATATCTGTAACTCTAATAGCAACTTTGCATAAAGCTACAGCTCTGATATATCGGGGTGAACCCTTCATTACTGGGTCCAGCTTGCATAAATATAACAATGGCTTTTTTCTATCATGCTGTTTGTGTAAGAACTCCAGTTTCATGTTTCAAAAAGACAACTTTTTCCTGGCAATATTATAATAAATTATAAGAGTACCCTGCAGTCATGCAGAGATGTCCATAAATCCAAAATATTCTTCTACTTATACCCACTGCACTTACAAGGAAAAGGGGCACACCATTTCACAATCCACACATTCTGCTTTGGATTTCAAAAATAAAAATACATAAAAACAAAAGGACCAACAATATGTATGACGGACCAGAAAGCACTCGGCCATCAAAAACTATAAAACAACTGGCTGCAGGCAGCAGCTATCCTAACAGGATGTATGGACTTGATGTGATGGGTCTGTTATATTTAAATGTTATTACTCTCACATCATGGACCGCACATTAAAGAGGAGCTGCACAAAAAAAAAAAATATTAAAAGCCAGCAGCTACTAATATTGCAGCTGCTGACTTTTAATAATATCACACTTACCTGTCCCAGGTTCCAGCGATGTCGGCGGCAGATGACGAGCGATCGCTCGTCTCGCTGCAGCCACCGCCGTCATCCTCTGTCAGGGAATCGGGAAGTGAAGCAAGAGGGCTTCACTGCCCGGTTCCCTACTGCGCATGCGCGAGTCGCGCTGCGCTGGTTCCCCGCTGTGTCTCTGGGAACTGTGTGTTTCCCAGAACACAAAGGGGGGCGGAGCCATGCGGCGGTGGGCGGAGCCATGCAGCGGTCTGGCCGGAAGTGGGTGCAGTTACCTGGATTATCCAGGTAACTGCACCCCCCTCCCCCCCGAAAGGTGCCGATTGTGGCACCGGAGGGGGGGGAAGGGATAATACTAGCGGAACTTCCCCTTTAGGGTGAAGAACCGCTTTAAGTTATTATCAGACTTTAAGATTTCATTTCTTTAGAAAAAACTTCCTTATGTATCCCATTCATCTTGACTTTGTTAAACATTATTGCAGCTGTATTCAAATTAACAACCTCATCTTAATCTTTTTTTCCTTCCACTCAATAAATGTAAAATTACAAAATTGTTATCTTAATCTAAACTAATTCCATTTTTACCAATTTCCCTATTAACCTTGATTTCATTTCCAACCAAAGGTTGTCTAAACCAGTTTCAATACATCTATATTTATTAATAAAATTGTTAAACTCATATTAGAAATTAATACTCATATACTCACACTAATATATACGGTATGCACAGATAAATGTCCTTAAAGGGGGACATATTACTTAATTTTACTTAATTTCTCTCTTTTTTTTTTTTTTTTTTTAATGCACTGTTTTCACTATCAAAGGATATTAAATTTGTGTAAGACACGGTTAATTTGTAACCTTGATTTTACCATGTTTGGAAAAACAGATTCAAAAATAATTGTGATCACATTGTTTATCATTAGATTCGTTAACCCAGCACATTTTGTTATAAATGTTTTGTCTAAAAAACTGAAATTAGCATGGTGTCCTTCCAGCTTATCACCAACCTCTCATCCCAACCATTCTTTCAGGAGAGCACAAAGGAGGGGGTCACATCTGCGTACATGACACAAGCGAGTGATAGAACTAAAGGTTCCAGCATTCACACACATAAACCAATATCTCTCTAAAATCGCTTACATTTATCCCATTTGTACACAACACATGCATATCATTCTCTCACTTTCTTTTAACGCTTTTTAATACTTCCTTGCTTAAACTTCTGCTTTCTTTATTTTGTTCTGATATCCTTTGCATCCAATGTATTGTAATACCATACTTCACATACTGTACCTTCAATGATCAGACGGGCAGCTATAGTGCTCATACCATCTTCCCTCTCTGACAACATATAAAGGATTCTGTTTTAACTCTCATTTCTCTGTTTCTTGACTTTACTAGTTGTAGTGCCTGACCCCAATTCATCCCACAACTTAACATCAAAAAGTCCCTTTCTGTCTAGTGTTAATGTCACTCTTGATCCATCCTGCTCACATAAATAGCTGGTTCTCTAGCTGTATACTCTGCATGATTCTTTGTCCCTGTGGACTTTGGTGGTAACCCAGTTACCCTTTGTGGATCCCTGTCCACTTTAACCATTAATCTAGGGGCTCCGTATAGGCGGAACCGCACCTTTGGTTCATATATAGCGCTCCTCTTGCTCTGGGCATTTTTGAGGGTCTCTTACCCGTCATTCCCTTACTTAATTTAATGCCAATAATGACTGGCCAGTCTTCTCTACGTGTGCCTATACCCTTTTGCCTCTAAACTACTTTATCTAGCAGATGTACTACATATACCTGTGAACAGCACTATTCTTCCCTTTCTCTATAACACTCTGATGGACAGTAGACAGTGACAACATAACCTATAACCACCAATCAATACAGTTTGATTAAGGGGAGTAAAATAGGTACCCTTTGTCCCGAAAATGCCTTACCAATCAAGGAAGTCTGATAACTCAAATGTAAGCAAAAGGCTTACCTCAGCCGGCTGATTATCAGAAATTCCCGGATCGTCTCAAGCTCCTCGTTTCGGATACTCAGGGTCACCTGATAACCCCACCTGGCTGGCTTCGCCACCTGAAATGGATATTTTGATGATAGGCAACTCCTATCCTCATATTGATTAGTGGTTCCAAATTAATAACTACTGCAGTAGGGAACAGATACAAAAGATATGCTCAGCATCTTTCCAAATAACCGTTCTCCTTTATTATGACACATTTGAAGGTTTTTATACACATGATTACGTAGGTATCACATTAATATTACAATTGTACGTTTATGGTAACAAGGGGCGTTACATAGGTAGGCTAATTCTAATCAGAACTTGAAAGAATGCAAAACATGTACTGAAAACATTATTGGTGCCGTGTGCACAGTGAGGGCATTGTGCAATACATATAAAATAGAATACAATTATATACAGAACCTACAAATTTCCATTACAACGATATAAAGGGAAAGACTGAAAAAAAAAAAGATATATTTTCTACTTTTTATTATAAGAAAAATCGAATAAACTAAATTTTAGTCATACATTTAGGCCAAAATTTATTCAGCCACATGTCTTTAGTAAAAAAAATGTCAATAAGCGTATATCTATTGGTTTGCGCAAAAGTTATAGCGTCTACAAACTAGAGTACATTTTCTGGAATTTACACAGCTTTTAATTTATGACTGCCTATCTCAATTCTTGAGGTGCTAAAATAGCAGGGCAGTACAAACCCCTCCCCCCAAATGACCCCATTTTGGAAAGTAGACACCCCAAGGAAATTGCCGAGGGGCATGTTGAGCCCATTGAATATTTTTTTTTTTTGTCCCAAGTGATTGAATGACACAAAAAAAAAAGTTTACAAAAAGTTGTCACTAAATGATATATTGCTCACACATGCCATAGTTATATGTGAAATTGCACCCCAAAACAAATTCTGCTGCTTCTCCTGAGTACGGGGATACCACATATGTGAGACTTTTTGGGAGCCTAGCCATGTACAGCACCCCGAAAACCAATCACTGCCTTCAGGATTTCTAAGGGTGCAAATTTTTGATTTCACTCCTCACTATCTATCACAGTTTCGAAGGCCATAAAATGCCAAAATAGCACAAAACCTCCCCAAATGACCCCATTTTGGAAAGTAGACACCCCAAGCTATTTACTGAGAGGCATGTTGAGTCCATGAAACATTTTATATTTTGCCACAAGTTGCAGGAATATTAAATTTTTTTTTTTTTTTTTGCACAAAGTTGTCACTAAATAATATATTGCTCACACATGCTATGGGCATAAGTGAAAATACACCCCAAAATAAACTCTGCTGCTTCTCCCGAGTACGGGGATACCACATGTGGGGGACTTTTTGGGAGCCTAGCCGTGTACAGGACCCCGAAAACCAAGCACTGCCTTCAGGATTTAAATATAAAACGCTACCAAAAAAAACTGTTAACGATCGCAGGGATCAGGCCTGACTCTGCGAACGCTGCAGTTATGTGTTCAGTGTTTTGTAAGTGACAGTGATCGATTGATACTGCACTTGGGTGGGCTGGCCGGAGGGGCAAAACGCAGGTTCTAGCGGGTATCTGGGCTGATCCTGCTAACAATGCGTTTTTTTGGAACCCTAAACTGCTGGGGATGCTAGTATAGATCTGATCAGATCAGATCAGATATTGATCTGTTCAGATACTATACCACTACGGGAGGTGTATGCTTTGAGCGTGGGTGTTAGCGGTACTGGCACTAACCTAGCGCTGCCTGGGGCGACGCAGACCCTGACCCTAAAACCTAATTGATATCACCCGCTGGGTGATCAGGGGGTTAAACCTTTATTGGGTAATAAATGGTGGGTGCCCTGATGCCATAAAAAGCAAACTAACTAACCAGAGTCACCCGTAACACTTATACGGTGATCACTGGTGAAAGGGTTAACTAGGGGCAATCATGGGGTTAAAATCTTTATTAGGTAGTATATGGGGGTCCCTGACGCTATATAAAAACCTGACGGGGAACCTAAATAACTAACTGGCTATCCAGCATCACCAGTGACACTTATACGATGATCGCTGGTGAAAGGGTTAACTCTAGGGGCAATCAGGGGGTTAAAACCTTTATTGGGTAGTATATGGAGGTACCTAATGCTATAAAAACCTGGCGGTGAACCTAAAAAAGAACTAGCTACCTAGCGGCACCAGTGACACTAATGCAGCGATCAGAAAAACGATTGCTTTGTGACACTGGCAAAAGGGGGTGAAAGGGTTAACTCTAGGGGCAATCAGGGGGTTAAACCTTTATTAGGGGGGTAGGGGGCTACCCTGGACCTAACACTAACTGCCCTGACACTTTTTACTGTCACAACTGACACTAAATGCAGTGATCAGTAAATAAATGATCACTGCAATCAGTGACACTGTGACTGGGGGGGGGGGGGTGATTTGTGTGCCTATGTGTACCTACATGTCAGTGTAGTGTTTGGTGCACTTACTATGTGTTCTCCTCAAAAAGACCGCTCCGAGGAGAATGACATCACTTCCTCCCTGCCTGTGTTTACATTACACAGGCGGGGGAAGCTTCTCATTCGCCAGGAGCGATCGAGAGGGGATGGCCAGAAACCAATGGCCATCCCCTCATCCCGGATCGCTCCTGAAGCGAAACGGACCACCGCAGCCAGCGGGAGGGGGTCCGATCGGACCCCCCACCCGCTGGAAGGCAAGGACGTACATGTACGTGCTTGTGCCTGTTGGTGCCATTGTGCCGACGTACATTTACATGCGGCGGTCCTTAAGTGGTTAAATAGCACTGATTGCTGTATAAATGACAATGGTCCCAAAAATTTGTCAAAAATGTCTGTGTCGCAGTCACAATAAAAATCGCTGATCGCCACCATTACTAGTAAAAAAAAAAAATTAATAAAAATGCTATAAAACTATCCCCTATTTTGTAAACCCTATAACTTTTGCGCAAATCAATCAATAATCGCTAATTGCGAATTTTTTTATTTTTAATTTTTTTTTTTTTTTTTTACCAAAAATATGTAGAAGAATATGTATTGGCCTAAACTGAAGAAAAACAATGTGGTTTATATATTTTTGGGGGATATTTATTATAGCAAAAAGTAAAAAATATAGAATTTTTTCAAAATTGTCGCTCTATTTTTGTCTATAGCACAAAAAATAAAAACCGCAGATGTGATAAAATACCACCAAAAGAAAGCTCTATTCGTGGGGAAAAAAAAGGACGTAAATTTTGTTTGGGAGCCACATCGCAATTGTCAGTTAAAGCGATGCAGTGCCGAATCGCAAAAAGGGGCCTGGTCCTTTGGCTGCAAATCGCATAGTAGTCCATTATGTGTCACTTACCTGACACAGGAGCCAGCGATGTCACCGCTGTCCCCTGTAGTCCGGCGCATCCATCTTCTTGTTGGGTCTCGCAGCTCCGCCGCTGTCATTCGGCAAAGCCGCGATGACGTCACTCCCGCGCATGCGCACGAGAGCCGACACGCGCGGCAACTTCGTCATTGACAATGCCGCACTCAGTGCGCCTGCGCGCCGCTGTCTACGGCGCATGCGCCGTAGACAGCGGTGCCTGTCTTCGGGCAAATATCTCCTAAACCGTATAGGGTTAGGAGATATTTCTTGGACCTACAGGTAAGCCTTAATCTAGGCTTACCTGTAGGTCAAAGTGGTTTGTAAGGGTTTACAACCACTTTAAGTGGATAAAGGCAGTAAAACTCTCTTCTCTTGACCGAAGAAAAATCGCGTTCAGGAGTTGAGTGTTTTGACAGAAAAACGCCAAATGTAGCTAAGCGCTAGGTGCGTTTAGCACTTCAGCACTTCCACCCTATTGCAGTTTTTTACTGCTAAAGGGCAGCCACGCTGTGCAAAATAATGTATGTATACATGATCCTGCACTTCTCGGTATCGGGCGTGTGTCGCTGGCGGCTCGTTACACACACAGCAGGAATTGATCAGCGGGTCCCACGGGCCAGATCTCCGCTGTTATCTTCTGATTGTTCGTTACACAGGCAGAACAGCAAGGTTCTGTCAGTAAGGAATACATGGATCCTGTGTTACTGCAAAGCAGGGACACAGATCTGTGCCTTCCTCTAGTAAAAGCAGCCCCCCCCCACTACAGTAAAACACCAGCTAGGCATACAGTTAACCCTTTGATCACTCCTGATGTTAACCCCTTCCCAGCCAGTGTCATTAGTACAGTGACAGTGCATATTTTTAGCATCGGTCACTAATAATGTCAGTGTCCAATTTGTCTGCCGCAATATCGCAGCCCCGCTATGTCACGGATCGCCGCCATTACTTGTAAAAATAAATACAATTCCAGAAATACAGTATATCCCCTATTTTGTAGATGCTATAACCTTTGTGCAAACCAATCAATATTTGCTTATTGGGATTTTTTTTTACCAAAAATATGTAGCTCAATACATATTGGCTAAACTGATGAAGAAATTGGATTTAAAAAAAAAAATTATTGGATATGTTTTATAGCAGAAAGTAAAAAATATGGTTGTCTTTTTCAAAATTGTCTTTTTTTTTTTTTGCACTATAAACAAAAAAAAACTGCAGAGGTGATCAAATACCACCAAAAGAAAGGTCTATTTATGGGGGGGGAAGAAAAAAAGACATTAATTTTATTTGCTTACAATGTCACATGACCGCGCAATTGTCAGTTAAAGTAACGCAGTGCCGTATCCCAAAAAATTACCTGGCCAGGAAGGGGGGGGGGGGGGGGTTAAATCTTTCAGGGCTGAAAAAGATGGGTTCCTCAGGTTGAGACTTTAAATGGGCCACAGTTTTGTAGAAAATGTATATAAATTTATTGAACATTGATGCCAATCACAACATAGAAATGGGAATAAAAGCAACAAACACATATATTGGGAACAGTAATGGAAACCGCTACGGAGAAAGCCCAGAACTTGTTGGACAGACAGCACGTGCAACGCATTTAAAAAAAAAAATAGATGTAGATCTTCTTCAGGAACTAAGGGCTTGTGGGTTCCAAATCTGTAGCTTCTATCCATAACAAAGTACTCGGCTCGGCTCGGCTCTGCTCACGGTCACGCCCAGTCCCACCCTATGATGGACATAACACAGGGACTGGGCTTGACTGTGAGCGGAGCCTAGCAGAGTACACTTGTCTCTGTGTATTTCGGAGGTGCTCGGCTCTGCTCACTGTCATGCCCAGTCCTACCATTGGACCTGTGTTATGTCCATCATAGGACCGGCTCTGGCTATCTCAGCGGCGCCATACTTAAAAACTGCAATGACACTGGACAAGGCTGCAGATGGCCACTGATAAGGCTGCATTGATGGGAATTTAAATGTAAGTTTTTTTTTCCTTAAAAAACTTGGGGAGCATGTTATTCGCCGATGCACGTTTATATGCCGATAAATACGGTGCATATCATCGGGGGTATAAATGGATGTACAATATGCATAAAACATATACATACATTTTAAAGCTAAATCAATAAAAACACAGCTGAGCAAAATAATCCACATAGGATGAAGTAGTCCCACTACACAGTTTATGGTATATCTCTATAAATACCAACCAAATAATTTGCATAGAGTGTCCAGAACTATTTGTACACAAAGTAATGTTCATAAACAATACACAGACGCTAGAGATCCAACAACCACAAACACATACCTATATTGTCCATGAATTTAGAGGAGAAATATAATACTACTTCCCCCTAAACATGCATCCGGTTGATAAGGAGTGGAGTTGGGTCTTGGATCCAACGGTCCAGATCATCAAAGGTTAAAAATGGTTATAAGAGTCAACTTGATAGCTGGTCGGGCCTTATTGATCTAGAAAATAGCCACAGAGGAAGATTGCTAGCTAGATATATTGTGCCAGATGGCGCCATTAGACTTGCGGTATAGTGCCCTACAAGTTGAATAAATGAAAATGGCAAGCCAAGTCACTTGAACCTCACAATGAGCTTGCCTTATGGCTGGGATGGAATAGTGTGGCTGTTTGTGTCTGCCAGTTGGAACAGGGGCTAGGAACTGGAGGGACTTGGCTATATATATATATATATATATATATATATATATATATATATATATATATATATATATATATATATATATATATATATATATATAGTTCTATAGCAATTGGTGGGCATGGAAACGTGACGTGATCACAAGGTGCCGTGCAGTACGACGGCGCGCCATGTCACACGTCCTTTACTGTTGAATACGCTGGTAGTTTGTGACTTGGAAGGCCTCCATACCAACCAGCAGAGCCAGACGTGTTGTCATGACATGGTGCTGCCTGGTAAGGCGGCGCAACACCATATGTCCTCCACCACCAAGTGAGCTGGCAATCTGTGCATTACACAGTACCATAACAGCCAAGGGACCCAGAGACATAGCAACGGAAAAACAAACTGATAAATATAGGCACCCAGAACAGAACCTCAAGGTTACAGAGATTGACTCAGACATATATAATCAGGTCAAGGCTGGTCAAGCCCCTACTAGTGGTGTGTGCAGCTGTGACGGAACCAAAAACACTGAGAAAGCAAAAGAGAAAAAAGAAAAATGGATAAAAGAAGAAAAGAAAAATAGATTCAGGAGGACGCAAGATCATCCCTAACATTAGAGTCAAAAATAAACTATTGGCCATATTGGCTGTCTGGCCTTATGGTCCACAAAGTGGGTAACTCTTTATCCCATACATGAACACAATATATATGAGCATGCTGGGTACAGGCATTCTACACAGGGTCCTAACTACCGGTGTCATATGTCTGACAAATAGTGCCAGCATGTTGCTATGGGTTTGATCTTGATTCCATGCATGGTGTCCCGAGTCTGCCTTGCTCAAGTGTAGGGCATGATTAATACATAACCATACATCATACATCACCTGTGTAGAATGCCTGTACCCAGCATGCTCATATATATATATATATATATATATATATATATATATATATATATATATATATATATATATATATATATATATATATATATATAATATATATTTTAGACAGAACATGTAAAAACAGCAAGACTGCACAGCACCGCCCAGGGTGCGATCCCTCTGGCTATAACCCCTCACCCTGCTTCCTGCAGCTCAGTTTTTTTTCTGCCTAGTGTAGAAGGACCTGGCTCCCTGAGAGGACCATTGGTCCTGGGAATTTTTAAATTTTTTCTGCAATTTTGATCCTGTGAGCTACAATCAACAGCCAGGCTGGGTGACAGGCTGGATAATATAGATCCTTGTAGTCTCCCCAGCTTGGCCATCGAGCGTGAGCAGACCCTAGCTACACACTGGGTCGGCCACGACATGCCCCTTCTGCTCCAGGGGTGGCCAGTGAGCTGTATGTTCCAGGGCACACATATGACTGGGCTACTGCTGTCCATGTCAGTGTGCCATGGCCAAGAGCTGCCCTATACTGCTTGGGTGATGGGTCCATGGTGGAATGTGTCCAGCAATCCCAACAGGAGGGGTAAGTACGGCTCTCCTTGCCTCGGCAGGATGGAGTAGCTGGGCATTCCCTGGGAGGTTGACTAGGGGGTCTCTCACTCTGCCTTTCCTCTCTCCCTTTCCCTCATTCCTTCCTCCCCCTGGAAGCTGGGGCCGCTGTGTGACTGGGCATGAAGTGTGGTGTATGTACCTGGCTGGGGGTCCTCCTGGGTGGCTCCGGGCTTTGGCTGGGGCTGCGATGGCTGTTAGGATCCACTTTTTCTTTCACTGCCATTTTTCCTTCACTGTGAGGTGCTTGGGCTATTTTACATGAGGAGAGGCCGCCTCCATTTTGCTGAGGCTGTGGCCATTTTCTTGTAGTCTTATGCGGTGTATGTGCTATCAGCCCTTTTCTGTAAGGTTTGGTGGCCATTTTGTTGGTGAATTTTTTGCTAGGATGGCCGGCGGTCATTTTCTTGTAGCCTCAGCACATTTTACCTCTGGTGCTGGTGTCTGTGTTCCTCAGAACAGCACGGTTTTTACTCAGGGCACTTCGTGACTGACACTGAGCAGAGCGGATGGCGGCAGTGCAGCACTCGGTCAGGGTGGTGAGTCCTGCAGGAGTCCCCTCAGTCTGCGTGCAGCTAGGAGGGTACCTTTCCTTAAGTCCCTAAGTTGTGGCAAGCGAGTAAGGGTCAGCATGGCGTCAGAAGCTGGAGCTTCTTCCCCAGACATCCCTGGTATTGCAACTGGCTCACCTGCTCAAAATGTGTTGCCTATGGATGCTTTGTTGACGGTCCTGGAGACCTTTGTTGCCAGGATGGAAGCAGCATGCAGGAGCAAGGGGGACAAACTCCCCCTGCTCCCACGTCTTTTGCAGAGAGCTCTGATTCAGACTCGGGTCCCGCGGTGACTGGCGGCCCCTGTTCTGACGTGTCAGAGGATGCGGACCAGGAGATGTTTGGACAATGAGAATGACTGACTGACTCTGTCCGGGTTAGCGCAGGAAAAAGTTCTAGTAGGAGCACTTATTACTGCAGTGTGGGATACCCTGAAGATACAAGATGCAGCAGGAACTTCTGCTGTGGTGGCGGTCCCTTTTTGGGTCCCGCAAACCGGCCAGCACACCTAAGGTGTTTCTGTATTTGACTTATTTTGATAAGTTCATCTACAAGGAATGGGGGAGCCTGCAACTGTCTTTTTCAGTCCCAAGAAGAATGGCGGTGCGTTACCCCTTTGAGGAGAGCATCCTGAAAAAATGGGCGTCTCCTCCAGTTGTTGAGACCCCCCCCCCCCCCGGTATCTAGGTTAAATAAAGTAACCACGATTCCAGTAGAAGGGACCTCCTGCCTTCAATAACCTTGCCGACAGGAGGGCCGAGGCAGTGGCTCGGTCCATGTTTACGGTGGTGGGGGCGGCGTTACGACCTGTGCTGGACACGGCCTTGGTGTAGCAGGCGCTTACTGAATGAGCAAAGTTGTTGCACCGTGAATTGGAGAAGCAACAGTCTTCCCCGGTCTGCATAGAACTGGCAGATCAGTTAGTGCATGGACTTAAGTATGTCTGTGACATGGCCCTGGATACGGTCCTCCTGCTCTCTCTCTAGAGCATCGGTATCAGCAATGGTGCTACGGCACCTGATTTGGCTGAAATGCTGGTCTGCGGATCAGACATCTAAAAAAAGCACTGGCAGATTTGCCCTTCCAAGGTGAGAGGCAATTTGGAGCTTCGCTGGATGACATTATTAAAAATGTTACCGGTGGGAAGAGCACATTGCTCCCACAGTCCAGGAAGGGTAAGGAAACACGCAGTAGGCAAGGGCCCTCTTTTTCCACTCAGAAACTGCTTTTTTGCCTGCCCGAGTCGGCAGGTAAGCATTCCCAGTCCGCCAAGGTGCCTGCTGAAGGACAAAAGAGCCCCTGCAAGCCAAACAAGTCTGCGAGCAAAAATGTTACTGCATGAAGGTTTTCCCCGCCCGATTCTCAGGTGGGGGTGTCGCCTTTGGGAGTTTGCAGCTCGGTGGACCTCCCTACTCTCCAACCAATGGGTCTGCAAACTGGTTTCATCGGGATACAAGATCGTTTCTTTCTTGTCCACCAAACAGAATTTTTCCCTCCAACCTACCACTGCTTCCGGCTCGTCGGGAAGCCCTTTTCGGGGCAGTACAGGACCTGCTGCTTTGCGGGGTGATAGTACCTGTACCAACGCTGGAAAGGTTTCAGGGATTCTACTCCAATCTGTTTGTAGTCCCCAAAAAGGAAGGGGTATGTCCAATCCTGGACTTGAAGGCCCTCAACAGCTTTGTGAAAGTGCAAAGGTTCAGGATGGAATCCGTTCGCTCTGTGGTCACTACACTCCATCGGGGGGACTTCCTATCATCCTTGGATATCAAGGACGCATACTTACATGTAGCCATGCATCAGAGGTTTCTGCAATTTGCAGTTGAAGAAGAGCACTACCAGTTTGTGGCTCTCCCTTTTGGCCTGGCGTCAATACCCCGAGTCTTTACCAAATTGTTAGCTCCAATTCTGGCGCTGTTAAGGCAACGTGGGATCGCAATTGTGGGTTACCTAGATGACCTCCTTCTGAGAGCAGCTTCCACCTCAGAATTAAAGAGGGAGTCCACCCAAAAATTATGAAAAGCCAGCAGCTATAAATACTACAGCTGCTGACTTTTAATACATGGACACTTACCTTTCCTGGAGTCCAGCGATGTCGGCAGCCGAGACCGTTCGCTCGGCTGCTGCCGCTGCCATTCTCGTTGAGGGTATCAGGAAGTGAAGCATTGCAGCTTCACTTCCCAGTTCCCTACTGCACATGCACGAGTCACGCAGCGCAATGGGAATGGTCTGCGCTGTCTCTGGGACCCGTGTGTGTCCAAGCAGACAGTGTGCCGGGACAGGAAGAGGCATAGACTCCCGCGGGAGTCTTTGCCCGCAAGTGGGTGCAAATACCTGTCTTGGACAGGTATCTTCACCCCCTCCCCCCCCCCCCCGAAAGGTGAGAAATGTGACACCGGAGGGGGGGAGGGTTCTGATCAGCGGAAGTTCCACTTTAGGGTGGAACTCCACTTTAAGGGAGGAGGTAGCGATCACCATGCAGACTCTCCGGGAGTTTGGTTGGGTGCTGAATCTAACGAAGTCGGTGTTAGTGCCAACTCAAAGCCTGGCGTACCTGGGCTTACTGTTGGACTCCTCAGAATCGAGAGTTTTTTTCCCTTCAGACAAGCTGCAGACTCTTCAAGCTGTGGTGAAGTTGGTGAACAGCAGGTGGTCGTCACTGCGCTTCTGCATGCGAGTTCTGGGCCTCATGGTAGCCTCTTTCAAAGTGGTACCGCATGCTCAATTTCACACTCGAGTCCTGCAAAATTAGATTTTTGTCAAAATGGAACAAATTTCAGTTATCCCTGGATGGTCAAATTCGGGTGAGCCAGCTAGTAAGGGATTCCCTTCTCTGGTGGCTGAGGTCTCCGGCCCTTCGGTCCGGGAGATTGTTCCTTCCTCTCCATTGGACGTTGATCACAACGGATGCCAACCTGACCGGTTGGGGGGAGTTTTGGGCGTACAGTCAGCTCAGGGCCTCTGGTTGCGGGAAGAATCCCAAATGCCGATCAATGTGCTTGAACTTCGGGCAATCAGACGGTGCCTCTCCACATCAAGGACAAGGTGAAGGAGGCTACAGGGGCATCCGGTCAGGATCCAGTAGAAAAACGCCACAGTGGTGGCATGTCAACCATCAAGGAGGAACAAGGAGCTCAGCTGCAGCACGGGAGGTCTCTAACATCCTCCAGTGGGTAGAGCGGCACGTGCCAGCCCTGTCGGCCATATACATTCCGGCCATAGAAAACTGGCAGGTGGACTACCCAAGTCATTAGATGCTGGACCCAGGGGAATGGTCGTGCATCCGGATGTATTCCGGCTCCTTTGCCTAAAGTGGGGCACACCGGATGTGGACCTCTTGGCCTCTCGGCTTAATCGGAAGTTGCAGAGGTTTGTGTCCAGGACAAGAGACCTCTGGGCGGACAGGTCAGACGTGTTGGTGGCTCCATGGGGGCATTATCGGCTGATTTATGCCTTCCCCCCCCCCCCTCAAACTTCTACCACGTCTGCTGCTCAGAGTGGAGGCCGAGGGGATTCTGGTGATTCCGATTGCCCCAGATTGGCCTCGACGTCCTAGGTACGCTGACCTAGTACGACTGGTGGCGGATGTTCCTTGGAGGCTGCCGATGCGAGAGGACCTTCTATCGCAAGGTCCGATACTTCATCCTGCTTTACCGTCGCTGGTTTTAACGGCATTGCTGTTGGAAACTATTTACTAAGGGGCCAAAATCTGTCAGACTTCGTAATTTCCACTATGCTGAGGGCACGGAAGTCATCTTCTCGAAAGATTTACCATTGTACGTTGAAGGCTTACATCACCATGTGTGAGAAGATGGGGTGGGGCGCCCACACACATATTTAGTTTCCAGGATCCTGCTGTTTTTGCAGCGAGGAGTGGATCAGAAACTTGCCTTAAGCACCATCACGGGGCAGATATCAGCCTTGACTGTCTTTTTCCAACGTCCCTTGGTGACTCACTCATTGGTGAGTACTTTTGTGCAAGGGGTTTGACATGTAGTCCCTCTGATTCGACCACCACTACCTCTGTGGGATCTGAATCTGGTGCTATCAGCACTTCAGAAAGCGCCGTTTGAAAACATTAGGGAGATTCCCCTGTTAACTCTTTCTCAGAAAATCGTCTTTCTAGTGATTATTACATGTCAGGAGGGTTTCTGAGTTGGCAGCCTTGTCATACAAGTCTCCTTACCTAGTCATCCACAAGGATAAGGCGGTACTATGTCTGCAGCCCTCTTTCCTTCTAAAGGTGGTTTCGTCATTTCATCTCAATGAGGATATCGTGTTACCATCCCTATGTCCTAAGCCGACACACACCTGAAAGAAGTTGCCTTACATTGCTTGGATGGACCGCCCCCGAGGCAGGGCTGTGCAGTCTTGCTGTTTTTTCCATGTTTTGCATGTTCTGCCTAGTCCTCTCCTGAAGGTGGTGTGATAACCCTATGGTCAAGAATTAAAGGGGCTGCGTTCGTCAATGAACTTCAGAGAAAAGGATTTTACGGTGAGTACAAAAATCCAATTTTTCTTCCTTTTTATTTTATTTTTTTATATTTTTCTTTTTTCTCTTTTACTTTCTCAGTGTTTTTGGATCAATCATAGCTGCGCACACCACTAGTAGAGGCTTGACCAGCCTTGGCCTGATTATATATGTCTGAGTCAATCTCTGTAACCTTATGATTCTGTTCTGGGTGCCTATAGCTGTCTGTTTTTTTTTTTATTGCTATGTCTCTGGGTCCCCTGGCTGTTATGGTACTGTGTAATGCACAGATTGCCAGCTCACTTGGTGGCGGAGGACATATGGCGTTGTGTCGTCTTACCGGGCAGCACCATGTCATGACAACACATCTGGCTCAACTGGTTGATATGGAGCCTTCCAAGTCACAAATTACCAGCATATTCAACAGTGGAGGACGTGTGACATTGTGCCGTCGTACTGCACGGCGCCATGTGATCACATCGTGTTTCCACGTCCCCTGGTTGCTATATTGCCCTGTGTATACAAATTATAGTCCTTTTCCTAGCTGATGATTTAGTTCTGGCACCATTTGATATTGTCAGGGTGAGGTGCCATTCAGAGTGAGCTAATCTACATACAAGGCACACCTGGAGTGTCTGGTCTGAGTAGTGCAGACGCTATGGTAATTATGACCCACGTGTCTGCAATTATTTATTACCTTTCACCACATATTATTTAGATATAGATAGAGAGAGAGAGCGCTTAGTCCCTCCAGTTAGCCCCTGTTCCACCTGGCAGACATAAACAGCTACACTATTCCATCTCAGCCATAAGGTAAGCTCATTGTGAGGTTTAAGGGACTTGGCTTGCCATTTTAATTTATTCAACTTGTAGGGCACTGTACCTTAAGTCTAATGGCGCCATCTGGCACAATATATCTAGTTAACAATCTTCCTCTGTGGCTATTTTCTAGATCAATAAGGTCCGTCCAACTATCAGGTTGACTCATATAACCATTTTTAACCTATAATTATCTGGACGGTTGGATCCAAGACCCAGACTCCACTCCCTATCAACCGGATGCATATTTAGGGGGAAGAAGTATTATATTTCTCCTCTAAATTCACGGTCCATATACGTATGTGTCTATGGTTTATGAACATTACTTTGTGTACAAATAGTTCTGGATACTCTATCCAAACAAATTGGTTGATCTATTTATTTATAAAGATATATCATAAGCTGTGTAGTGGGACTACTTCGCCCTATGTGGATTATTGGCTGTCATTAATTTCCTTGGTCTGATGCTCTGTGCTGCTTCCAAACGGACATGGCTCTCTTGATTTTTGAGTTGTGATTTCTTTCTGTGTGGGTGGAACATTAACATTTGGTCAGTATGCGCAGTTGTATTTTTATTGTATTAGATTTAAAATGTATGTATATGGTTTTTATGCATATTGTGTGTCCATATAAACTTCTGATGATATGTATTTTGTTATCGATATAAGCTACAGATTTGGAACACGCAAGCCTTTTGTCCCTAAAGATGTGCATTTTGTTTTTTCGAAAAGCGTTGGACGTTCTTTCTGTCCAACAAGTTCTGGGCTTTCTCCTCAGCTGTTTCCATCTCTGTTCCCAATATATGCATTTGTTGCTTTTTTTTCCCATTTCTATGTTGTGATTGTCATCAATGTGCAATACATTTTATAAACTTTTTCTATAAAAAAAACTGTGGCCCGTTTAAAGTCCCAACCTGAGGAACCTATTGTATTGTATCAGGGATGTGGTCCACAATCAGTTCAGTCAAGTATTTGTGGCAAAGGGCTTCTTATATAAATTAAAAATTCTGGTCAATGATCTACATAAATGCCCAAACTCCAAACACTGGTTTGAAAAAAAATGCAGCTTAGGTGAGTTTAGAACTCTGCTTTTTTTTCCTGTCAGAAGAAAGTGGGCTTAAAATAAAGCAGAGTGCACGGAGCCTTACTTTGCCAGCTTTATGTTGCTCTGCCCCAACTTTTTTGAGATGTGTTGCTGCCATCAATTTCAAATTTCCCTAATTTGTTTTCTTACAATGATACATTTTCTCAGTTTAAACATTGGATATGTTTTCTACTTTCTATTGTGAATAAAATATTTGTTTCATTAAAGGTTAACTTAACTTTGTAGGGGAAAAAATAAAAAAGGATTCTGCAACCAAGTTTGTTAAAGCGGGAGTCCACCGGGACTCCGCGTTTTTTTTTTTTTTTTTAAAAGCCAGCAGCTACAAATACTGCAGCTGCTGACTTTTAAATAGTGACACTTACCTGTCCAGCGCGCCCGCGATGTCGGCACCCGAAGCCGATCGCTCGCTCGGCTGCCGGGTCCCGCCGCCATCTTGGGTATGGGAATCAGGAAATGGAGCCTTTCGGCTTCATTTCCCGGTTCCCTACTGCGCATGCGCGAGCCGCGCGGCGCAATACGGACGGTCCCCGCTGCCTCTGGGAGCTGTGTGTTTCCCAGCAGGCAGCGGGGCACTTGCTGAAGGGGGCGGGCGCTTGCGGAACGGGGGCGTAACGTACGCCCCGTTCCGCAGAGAGCTAGCCCGGAAGTGGGTGCAGTTACCTGGATTATCCAGGTAACTGCACCCCCCTCCCCCCTGAAAGGTGCCGATTGTGGCGCCGGAGGGGGGGGGGATTCCGATGAGCGGAGGTCCATTTTTAGGGTGGACCTCCGCTTTAAAATCATTGCAATGTATATAGATGACCCAGAGGGGAATGTTGTGTGGGGGGTTTTTTTTTTTATCAACAAAAGTGGAGTTACGCTTTAAATTTGCAAATCATTGCATTCTGTTTTATGTAGATTTTACAGTGTTCCAACATTTTTTGGAACAGTTTTTTATTTAATTTTTTTCAAGTAAACTTGGAAGTCTGGCCCTGCAAGAGCTGTTTTCTGGTTACCCATTAACTCCTGAAGGGTGTAAACCTTGATTGGCATTATTTGCATGAGGTCCGTCTTCAGAAGTGAGAGTCTGTTCACGGAGGGAAAAGTAGACTTTAAACACTAAGGGGGGTGTGTCTATTAAAAAAAAGAAAAGTGTAGCCATTCCAGAAAAATCTGCATGTATTGTATACATATTTGTTCTGTGTGAATTTGGCAAAATAGGATAGTTTATCTTCTGAACGAATGTGTTCTTATGGGCCGTAGTAAAATACCTACAAGATGGAGGAGGGGAGTATAAGAAATAGTCATCTTTGTTGATATACAATGTAACAATTCTGGAGAACCCATTGGTCTTATTTATTTGCTAATCATTGCCTAATCTAGGAGGGTGCTGGGATGCACCCCCCCCCCCCCCCAACGCTTCCCACTCACAACCCCCTACACACTTACCACTGTGCCTGACTATCTCCCATCCCTGCGTTGTACATACACAGGCATGGGCACAAGCAGCAAGATCCCACTTGGCTTTTCCCCACAAAACAATGAAGTACAATTTCTCTTTCTCACAGCTTTGATCTTCACTGTAGCTGGGTACTACAGCTGCACTGCCATTCTGATCAGGGAATTTCACAGGTCAAAAGTGCAAGATAGTCATCAACTACACATATTGCAGATGGTAACTGTGGGAGAGAGAATCATTTTTCGTCTATGCGTTGTGTGGGGAAGAGCTGAGGAGGAGATCTTGCTACCTGTGCTCAGGCTGTGTATGTACAGGGCAGGAATAAGGTCTATGCTGAGTGCCCTGCCAGCAGTCGCCCCTGTTCTCTATCCTTTCAGCAGTCGACCCCGTTGTTTATCCTTTCAGCAGTAGCCCCTGTTCTCTATTCTTTCAGCAAAGTATACCTGAGGTACTACTATTGGAATCATTTGAAGTGTATTTGGTGTATTGTAGATCACCCCTCTAAATGGCCTCAGTCAAGCTGGCTGATCAGGCTGGCTGGAACCTGGCAGGGGCTGGAGGGCACTCTTAATGGCACACATTTAAGCCAGGAGGCAGGGTCAGGGCCAGAAACGAGGAGTGCCAGGAAGCTAGGTGGATCCCAAGCTCAAGGTAGCCGTGGCGACATTAACTTGCATGTTTCACGCCCCTTCGCTTTATCAAAGTCGGTCTCCGGCCAGTCAGTCTCTGACCCTGACCCTGCCTCCCGGCTTCCGGATTCAGTGCGCGCCATCCAGAGCGCCCTCCAACATGTCAGATTCCAGCCAGCCTGATGAGTCAGCTTGACCTAGGCCGTTTAGAGGCACGATCTACAATACACTTCCTGGATCACAGCAAGTCTGATATCCTGAATACAGCCACTAAGTGCACCTTAGAGAGCGGTGTCTCCCTCCACCTCTATTTTTCTCCCTCCACATTGAAACATTGGGTCTGCCAATCAGGATCGGAGCTTGGAGCACACGTGCTGACACTAACCATTTGTCTTCTAGAAGTCATGGTGGTATCGTATATACTAATTTTCGGATCACTTCAACCATAATGAGTTGTGCTTATGAAGTTTAACAATTTTATCATCTCCTCCTTTTTTCATTGACAGTTGTTTTTAATTTTAAATCCAAGCATGCATCCAATAAATGAACTTTATTTATTATACCATTAGCAATAGTTCTTTACTACTGGTCCCATTGAGTGCTGCATTTTTGTTTTATTTTAATTTTAAAATTGGACAATTTTCCATATCTACTCAGCTCCCTCAGTATAGTTGGTAGATGATTTGCTTTTTTAAGTATCCAACCCTAGGATAACAATTATCCTAGGGTTGGATACTTAAAAAAGCAACTCATCCACATAAGCAGCTATCCTGTAGTCCCGTTCCCCCACTCTCACCCCTCTGATGTCCGGATTTTTACAGATTGTTGCTAACAGGTTCCAATGCCATTATAAATGGCATTGGAGAGAGGGGGCACCCCTGCCTTGTCCCACTGAATAGTTTGAGGGATAAGGATAAATTCCTGTTCTAATTTTAGCTGTTGGGTGGTGATAAAAAGCTGAAATCCCTTTAGGGGGCTTGGGCAGCTTCCGGGCTCACCTGTCCCACATCTATCCATTCCATGCATGTGCTTCCACTGTGGAGACACTTATAAATTTGTAGTGTTAGGACTGCAAGCAACACAGGGTGCCGTGACGAGGCCTTGCAGCTTTCACATGCGTTTGCAAATGTGTGCTAAGTAAATCCCTGCTTTTAACAGACAGTTAGACAGGTAAATTTGGTTGGTCAGCAGACTGGTTGGTGAGTTGAGCTATGGAATTGTTTTTGTCTTATATGTATATGCCCTCCATATGCTCCTCACTGTGAAAGCCAGTTATAGGTGTTAAATACCTCAAGTTTTTTCAAGACCTTCCTTAAGAATTTATCTGGCTCCTTATTTGGAGAATAGATGTTTGCCAAGGTGCATTCCATGTTGAACAGCCTCCCTTTTATAAAAAGTAGCCTACCCTCAGGGTCTGCTCCTGTAGACCTGTCAAAACCTATGGTAACCCCTCCCGTGAATGACTAGATGTTGAGTCGTCATAAAACCGTAACGGGAACAGATGTGGTTTCAGTCTACACCCAGAGGCTTGTGCAATATGTGTTTCTTGTAGACAAGCCACATTTGCCCCAATAAAATGCAACTCTGTTTTACCTTATATCCTTTACTTGGGGTATTCAGCCCCCTTACATTATAAGTGACTATATTTATTGCAGCCATGGTTCATTATAATGCCGCGTACACACGATCAAACAATCGGGTGGAAAAGTCCGGCAAACTCAAGTCCGCCGGACAATCCCCCCGTGTGTAGCCTTTGACCCGAAAGTACGGCGGACTTAGAAAGTAGTTTTGCACTCCAATCTTCCCCCCGGACTCGCATTTCGGTGGACAATCCGGCCATTTTTTCACAGGTGAATGGGTAGGGGTACATTGTACCCCATATTCATTCACATAGGGTGGGGGGCGTTATCCGGGGGCCCCCTTATTAAAGGGGGCTCCCGGATTCCGATAAGCCCCCCGCCCGCAGACCCCGACAACCAACGGCCAGGGTTGTCGGGAAGAGGCCCTTGTCCTCATCAACATGGGGACAAGGTGCTTTGGGGTGGGGGGGCCGTGTGGCCCCCCTTCCCCAAGGCACCCCCCATGTTGAGGGCACGCGGCCTGGTACGGCTCAGGGGGGGGGGGCGCTTGCTCGTCCCCCCTTTCCTGGCCGGCCGGGTAGCGTGCTCGGACAAGGGTCTGATGTGGACCTGGGGGGAACCCCCACGCCGATTTTTTTTTCGGCGTTGGGGTTCCCCTTTAAGTCCATAGCAGGTGGCGGGGCCAGCGACGTCTCCTTTGCGGGCCCCACCTACCTAGAGACCCGCTCGAAATGAGAGGACTTTCCTCCGCGTGTGTGGGCGAGTCCGTTCATTTCCAAAGTACCGCGGACTTAGTACGCCGTATTAGTCCGCTGAAAAAGTGCCGTGTGTGGGCAAGTAGCCGTTCGGAAAGTCGGACAGACAGTCTGGCGTGAAGTCCGCCAGACTAAGTCCGTCGGATAGTCCGCTACGCGTGTACGCGGCATAAGGAGCACCTGGCAGACTGAAGGATTTACTGAGAAGGCGGGAGGGGAGAAAGAAGAAACACCACCCCCCCAACATATACGTTTAATGCATATACATGTTTCCAGTCTTTCCCTGGCTCTCGGACAGTTTTTTTCCGGGAGAATCTCCAGTCATATTTGGTGGCGAATCTGTGATCCATCCGGCAGACTAAGTGACATATGTTGTGAGCTCTTACATGCTTTCTTCTGGTAAGCCTGCATTTTTACTGGTGATCAGCACAGTGTGTTGGTGAAGGAGGATTGCACGATTGTATTGACATATACCTAAGGAGTTCTCATTCAATATACCTTTGAGTGGACTATTTCACTTTAGGCTTCGGGCACTTTTTCATTTTTTGGTTTTACTAGTGTTTTCTTACCTTGTTTTATTGATGTTATATTTTAGTATTATTTATTTAATCACTTTCATATTTTTCAGTTTTATTTATCAATTTGATTAATACATATCCACTTTTTATTTAAATATTAATTAAATATTAAATTTTTATTAATTTGATTTATATTCACTCAATATTTAGATATTGATTAATTTACATTCACTCATTATTTAAATATATATCAGTGTGTACATTATTTAATATTTTTTACCCTTATAATTTTTATAATTTTTTCAAGAGTATTTGAGTTGTGTATGATATTTATTTATCTATTTAATCAGTATTTATTTATATTTTTTTCATATGTTGATGAATTATTTGGAAAGTATTTATTTCTATGGTGATGATTTATATATATTTATTTATTTATATTATATTTGTGGGTCCATTGCATATTACTTATTGCTAATTTTTTACCACTTCTCTCTTCCCATCCGGGAAGGGGGGGTATAAAATCCAAAAAGGCAAGAAAAGGCGGCGCCTCTGGATGCAGACTGTAACACAAGTTTTCTCTTATATTCACCGACTGACACAGCTCCTCTCTTAGCCATTGGGTTGTTACGCCACCTTTAGGAGAAGACTAGGCATTACATGTTATGAAAAACACATAACTTTTTTAGTTCCGCCCAAGGAGTGGTCCCTTAGGTAACAAACCCCCAGCCTGCCATGCAGCCATCAGTTTTATTTTGCCTAGTGAAGGAGAAGGACCTAGGAACCCTGACAGGCCCATTGGTCCGTGTTTTTTTTTTTTTCTGCAGAAGCTTTGCTTTTTGCGCAAGATTTTTTTTTCTATCACTGTCCCTCATGGTTTTTAAGTGTCAGCGGCCATCTTAGGTGTGGGCAATGGACAGCATGCTCTCCTGTTTCTCGGCGGCCATTTTGCCTGTGGTTTTGTCCTTTATACTGGATGCCCGGCGGCCATTTTCTTGAAGCCTGAGCACGTTTTCATTCTCTAGAGACAGCATGTGTCCCTGTAGTCCGGCGGCCATTTTCCCAGTGCTTTATTTCCTTATGCTGGACCCTTGGCGGCCATTTTATTTGAGCCTGAGCACATTGCAGAGCGGTTTTAGCACCATAGGCGGCAGCTTTGAATGACACGGAGTGAATTTCTCTGCACCTGGGAGCTGACAGAACACGGGCACTACTTGCTGGACAGCGCAGAACCTGTCAGGGTGGTGAGTAATGCAGGAAAGAGCCCCTCAGCCAGCAGCAGTTAGGAGGGTGGGAACATCACTGTCCTAAGTCTCTTTCAGGTAACAGACAGGGTAGGGTCAGTATGGCTTCAGAAACTGGTGTTTCTTCCCCTGAAATCCAGGCAATTGCAACCGGTTCGCCTGCGGAATGCGCAGTGCCCCTGGACGCTTCGTCGGCGGTCCTCAATTTGTTGGTTGCAAAGATGGAGGCAGTGCATGGACGCAAAGGTGCTAAAAAGTAGCCCCTGCCCCCCCATCCTCTGGGGAGCGCTTTGACGCAGACCTGGGCCCTGCTGAGGCTGGTGACTCCTGCTCTGTCGTTTCAGATGACGCTGACCAGGAGCGATCGGACAGTGAGGATGAGTCCCCGTCCGGGTCCATGCTCGATAAAGTGCTTGTTGGAGCACTTATCACAGCTGTTTGTGATACCCTGAAGATTCAGAAGCCAGCAGATCCCTCTGCTGATGTAGCGGTCCCTTTTGGGTCCTGTAAGCCAGCCCGTTCACTTAGGGCATTCCTGCATCTGACTTATTTTGCCAAGTTAATTTACAAGGAATGGGGTAGACTGCAACGGACCTTTTCGGTCCCCAAATATATGGCGGTGCATTACCCCTTTTGAGGAGAGCCTTCTCAAAAAGTGGTCGGCTCCTCCGGTCGTGGACCCCCCAGTATCCATGTTAAAGAAAGTAACCACGATCCCGGTAGAGAGGACTCCTGCATTTAAGGATCCCATGGACAGGAAGGCCGAGGCAGTGGCTTGTCCCTTGTTTACGGTTGTGGGGTCAGCCATGCGACCAGTACTGGCATCCGCACTTGTGTCAAAGACACTAAGTGGGAAAAATTGTTGCACCGCGAATTGGGAGAACAGGCTTCTCCAGTCTGCGTGAAACTAGCTTTAAGTATGTTTGTGACACCGCCCTGGATACCCTCCCTCTGTTATCCAGGGCTTCAGTGTCAACAGTGGTGCTGAGGCGCCTGATTTGGTTAAAATGCTGGTCTGCTGACCAGGCATCCAAGAAAGCCCTGATGGATCTTCCCTTCCTTGATGACTGGCTCTTTGGAGCCTCTCTGGATGACCTTATTAAAAATGCCATAGGTGGTAAGAGTAGACTACTCCCACAGGCCAGGAAGGCTAAGGAGCCACCCCATAGGCAAGGGCCCTCATTTTCCGCTCACAAACGGCTTTTTCGTCCGCCCGGGGCTTCGGCCAAACGTCCCCAGCCCGACAGGATGACCATGGAAGGACAAAAGCGTCCCTAGAACCACAAGCCTAACAAGCCTGGGCGGCACAGTGGTGTAGTGGTTAGCACACTCACCTAGCAGTAAAACGGGTCACTGGTTCGAATCCCAACCAAGACACTACCTGCCTGGAGTTTGCATGCTCTCCCTGTGCCTGCGTGGGTTTCCTCCGGGCAATCTGGTTTCCTCACACACTCAAAAGACATGCAGGTAGGTTAATTGGCTTCTGTCCAAAATTGGCCCTAGTATATGAATGGGGACCTTGGATTGTGGGCTGCTTGAGGGTAGGGACCGATGTGAGTGTGCAATGAACAGGGATAGGGACAATTGTGGACACTCACTCAGGTTGAACTGGATGGACTGGTGTCTTTATTAAACCTTACTATGTACCTCATGAAGCCTGTAAACAAAAGTGCTACCGCATGAAAGTTTGCCCCCACCCACAACTCGGGTGGGGGTGTCGCCTTTGGGAGTTTGCAGCCTGGTGGACCTCTCAGCTGTCCGACCAATGGGTCTGCGATCTGATTTTCTCTAGAGTTCCTCTCTTAGCCGCAAAACAGATTCTTCCCCTCCAGCATACCCGTGCTCCCGGGCTAGCCGGGAGGCCTTCTTGGGGGCGGTAAGGGACCTGCTGAATCATGGGGTGATTGTACCTGTTCCGGAGTCAGAATGTTTTCAGGGGTTCTACTCAAACCTGTTTGGACGTACCCCTTCCTTCTTGTGAACTACAATCTTGGATCTAAAAGCCCTCAATTACTTTGTAAAAGTATGGAGGTTCAGAATGGAATCAGTTCACTCAGTAGTCGCTGCACTCCATCAAGGGGACTCCCTGGTGTCCTTGGACATCAGGATGCATACTTGCACATACCCATATGCCTCTGGCATCAAAAGTTTTTGTGATTTGCAGTCTGGGAAGCCCACTACCAGTTTGTGGCTCTCCCTTTTGGTTTGGCATCAGCCCCCTGAGTCTTTACCAAGGTATTGGCTCCGGTTTTGGAGTTGCTACGGCAACGCGGGATAGTGGTTTACCTAGACAATCTCCTCCTGAGAGCATCTTCCGCCTCCGAGTTAGAGGAGAATGTCGCGATCACCATGCAGACCCTGCAGGAATTTGGGTGGCTATTGAACCTAAAAAAGTCGGTGATCATATCGACCCAGCATTTAGAGTACCTAGGCTTGCTGCTGGACTCCATGGAAGCAAGAGTTTTTCTCCCTTCAGACAAGCTGCAGACTCTGAGCCGCGGTAAACCCGCTGATGAACCGCAAGTGGTCATCGCTTCACTTCTGCATGCGAGTCCTGGGACTCATGGTGGCCTCTGAGGCAGTACCGTATGCCCAGTTCCACACCAGAATCCTGCAGAAGGAGATTTTACAAAGTGGGACAAATCTCCGTTGTCCCTGGATAGAAAGATCCAGGTGAGCCAGTTAGTCAGGGAATACCTGACTAATTGGTGGCTGAGGTCCCTGGTATTTCAGTCTGGGAAGTCGTTCCTACCTCTGAAATGGACAGTGATCACAACGGACGCCAGCCTATCCGGGGTGGAGTAATGGGAGTTCAGTCGACTCAGGGCCTCTGGTCGCGGAGGAATCCAAGTTGCCGATCAATCTGCTCGAACTGAGAGCGATTAGGCTCTGCCTCTACACATGGTCGATGAGACTGCGAGGGCGTCCGATCAGGATCCAGTCAGACAACACCACGGCTGTGACATACGTCAATCACCAAGGAGGAACAAGAAGCTCGGCCGCCGCATGGGAGGTCACTGACATACTTCAGTGGGCAGAGCAACATGTACCGGGCCTGTCGGCCATTTACATCCCGGGAGTGGAGAACTGGCAGGCGGACTATCTAAGTCACCAGATGCTGGACCCAGGAGAATGGGCGTTGCATCCAGAGGTGTTCAGGCTACTGCACCTGCGGTGGGGCACACCAGACGTGGATCTTCTGGCCTCCCGTCTCAATCGGAAGGTGCCGAGATTCGTGCCCAGGACAAGAGATCCGTGGGCAGACGCGTCAGATGCGCTGGTGGCTCCATGGGGTCAGTACCAGCTGATCTACACCTTTCCTCCACTGAAACTGTTAGCACTTCTGCAGAGTGGAGGCCGATTGGTTCAGATTGGCCCCAGCGTCCTTTGTACGCAGACCTAGTACGCCTGGTGGCAGACGTTCCCTGGTGTCTGCCGTTGCGAGAAGACCTTCTGTCTCAAGGTCCGATTCTCCATCCTGCTTTACCATCACTGGCTTTAACGACATGGCTATTGAGAGCCAGGTGTTGAGGAGGTTTGTCGGACTCGGTGATCCCAACCATGTTGAAAGCACAGAAATCTTCTTCTTGGAAGATATATCATTGTACCTGGAAAGGCTTACATCTCCATGTGTGAGGAGAAAGGATGGCATCCGCGCTCCTTTTCTATATCCAGGATCTTGCTGTTTCTTCAGCAAGGAGTAGATCAGAAATTGGCCTTGAGCACCATTAAGGGAAAAATATCCGCTTTGGCCATCTTTTTTTTTTTTTTTTTTTTTTTTTAGCGACCCCTGGTGTCTCTCACTCTCTAGTGAGTACTTTTGTCCAGGGGATTTGGCATGTTGTTTCTCCGGTGCGTCCACTGTTACCTACATGGGATCTGAATCTGGTGTTGTCGGCGCTGCAAAAACCGCCATTTGAAAATATCAGAGATCCCTCTGTTGACTCTTTCCCAGAAATTGGGCTTTCTAGTGGCCATCACAACGGCCAGGAGGGTTTTGGAACTGGCGGCCTTGTCCTGCAAGTCTCCCTATCTGGTTATCCACAAGGATAAGGTGGTGTTGTGTCCACTACTGTGGTCTCGACGTTTCACATCAATGAGGACATTGTTACCATCTTTGTGTGCTAAGCCGACAAATCCTAAGGAGGTGGCACTTCACACCCTGGACTTGGTTTAGGCTCTGAAGGTGTATTTGTCTGCCACGGCTCCCTTCCGGAAGTCAGACTCACTGTTAGTTTCGGTGGCTGGTCCAAAGAAAGGCATGGTGGTCTCGTCGGCCACCATTTCCAGGTGGATTGGGCAAATTGTAGTACAAGCCTATGCCTTGAAGGGTAGGTTCCCCCCTTTCCGGTCACGACCCACTCCACAAGGGCAATCAGAACGTGTTGGGCCTTCCGACATCAAGCGTCTGTGGCTCAAGTGTGTAAAGTGGTGACCTGGTCGTCTATTCACACCTTCACAAAATTCTACAAGGTAGATGTCAGTGCATCGGCTGATGCCTGTTTTGGCCGCAAGGTTTTGCAGGCGGCTGTGTAGTTGCAATTGCGTACACAGTTTTTCCCTTTTTCCAGTTTTTTTGGGTAATAATGCAGTACTTTTAAGTTAATGCACTGTTGCATTCGTTTCCGTAGTTTCGGTGCGGTTTGAGGGGGGTGTCTCTCTGAGGAGCACCCTGTTTTTTGTGGTGGGTTTTTTCCACACACTGTCGTTTTTGTGGGTATAGTTATTCTAGTTCCCACATGCCATGTTGGATGACGTTTTTATGCTGTTTTCCCACCCCTCGTTTTGGCACTGCTTGGGGACGTCCCAATGTCTGAGAGGAGCTGTGTCAGTCAATGAATATAAGAGAAAATAGGATTTTTTGTACTCTAAAATCCTTTTCTCTGTAATGCACGACTGACACAGCACCCGCCCCTCCTAATTTTCTTTACGTTATACTGCTTGTTGATGTACTGATGGCTGCGTGGCAGGCTGGGGGGTTGTTACCTAAGGGACTGCCCCTTGGGCGGAACTAAAAGTTCTGTTTTTTCATAACATGTAATGCCTAGTCTTCTCCTAAAGGTGGCATAACAACCCAATGGCTAAGAGGGGAGCTGTGTCAGTCGGTGAATTACAGAGAAGGATTTTACGGAGAGTACAAAAAATCCTATTTTTAATCAAACAAAAGTTGTAAGCATAACTCACATTTTAGTAGTGAAATAAGACATGGTATGGTCCCAGACAATGGGGGGTCATCAGTGCTGTCAGTCCTTAGGAAACCAGTGGATGTACTGTTTCAGAGCTCGTCTCCAAAACCGCTGGATGGTGTTAGGCCGGCAGCGGTGAATAGGCTTCAAAGTGAGGCTTGGAATGCAGACTGGAATCCAGGTGAAGGGTGATGACGTCACTGGAAATGTGACGCGTTTCTCGAGCTGGCAGGCCGTGAATAATGTGACGGCCGCGCTCCTTTCTCAAGCTCTTGAGCTGAGCTAGCTCGAGAAACGTGTTGCATTTCCACTGACGTCATCACCCTTCGCCTGGATTCCAGTCTGCATTCCAAGCCTCGTTTTGATGCCGATTCACCACTGCCGGTTGAACACCATCCAGTGGTTAAAAACTTAAGGTACAGTCTGCACCCAGAGGTGCTGCCTTTTCTTGTCTTTTCCAGTGTTTTGGGAACATGGTTTCTTTTTACACCAGATCGCTGCCATGAGTGTGGATTTATTCCCTTCCCCTCTTCTTCCCCTCCCCCATCCTGATTACCTGTATTGCCATTGAGCATATTGTGCCTCTATTGCCATCGTGCACCATTTATGGATTTCCTCACCACCTTATACCCTACAGAGCGAACTTGAAGTCTCTTCCGTGCATACAGTTTATCCTTATTCCGCACCTTGTTCTTTTTAAATGATTTTATTACATATTGGACTACTGTTTTAGTTTTTCGTGCCATTTACTTGTATGACCTGGGGTATAAGGTCCAGTTTACTACAAAAGCCCAAGAGATCTTCAGGGAATATAGTACTGCATTTCGACCGTCCTTTTTCCTTTTAAGACGCACTGGAAATCCCCACTGATATGGCACATTCAATGTCCGCATCTTTTCTGTGAGAGCCTTAAGAAGACTTCTTCTTGTAAGTCTCTGCTGATTTGATTTGAAAATACTTGTAGCTCACTTCCTTCGTATAAAATTCATGCCGATCTCCATATACCTTCCGTAATTTTAGATTTCTCTTCAGCATTATGGAACCTAAGTATTACATCTCTTGGGTTATCCTCCCCCTGGATTTGATATTTCGCAATTCTGTGCACCCTATCCATATTCAATGTTTCTGCTGTCTCCTTCCCCAGCATAGGGTTAAACAATTCCTGCATCAACTTTATTAGTTTATTTTTTTTATACTTCTCTGATAATCTTCTTATCCTTAAATTTTGTTGCCGGCTTTGATTTTCTTGGTCCTCCAGTTTATACATCAATCTATTTGCTCTTTGGTGAGACATTATCTGCTCATTCATTTCCTCCAATCTTTGATCATATCTGTCCATTCTTTCCTCCATTTCTTCTGCTCGACCTAAAACCTGTCCGATGTCCGCTCTCACCGCTGCAATATCCATTTTCAACAATATTTCCACTTTAGCTAACAGCATCTCTTCAATTTGAGGCATGCCTACTTGGCCTTCCTCTGGCCTTAAATCCTCATCTGTCTCTGGGTCCGCTCCTCCTTTCTTCTTGTGGTCCCCACTTTAAGCTTCCTTTGTTACCAGTGTTGGTCTTGCCGTTCACTTTTCCTGCTTTGGAATCCTCTATTTTTTGTTTACCAACCCGGCTCATACTGAAACTGTCTGCCTAGGACTACCCTGTCCCTCTTCTATTATACTTGTTTCCGCTGACCTATAACACTGAATACCTCCTGGGCTCACAGCAGGTAGAGCCAGTTTTACCCTCTTTGCCTGACTTTCCTCTCATGTTTACTTATCTAATTTAGTGGCATACAAATAGGTATTATAAGATATATCAATAATTTCTATATGTTTAGTGTCCTGCAATAGATATCATTTAGTAGTGTAATGTATAGGCAGAAGTTCAGTACATTTTAAAGGTTTCAACAGTTCTCATCAAGCAACAATAATGATCAGTAACGAGAGTTATCAGCAATTATCGGCAAATGTTGCCCTTTGTCCGCAGGTTGAGCCTAATGGTAGTGCCAGTTATTTAGTTATCAGCAAGTGATGTCAGTCATCAGCAATTAATACAGTATCAGCAAGTGGCACCAGTTTCCAGGACGTAGTGCCAGTTTTAGGCGAATAGCCACAGCTTATTCGCTAGTGACTATTTGTCCACAAGTATCAGAAATTTAACAACAAGTAATACCTATCGGCATGTAACAATGTTCATCAACCAGCACTAGAAGTTGACAACATGCCACAGCAGACTTCAGCAGGCAGTGGCAATTTCCAGTAACAGCTATTATCTGCAGCTAACAGTGGATATCAACAGATAACTAATCCTACCTGCTGATGGCCATTGCTATCAGCCAGTAGTAGCATTTATTAGCAAAAAACTGCAGTTCTATGCAGACAATGGCAGCTGTCAGCAAGCACCAAAAGTTATCCACAGATAGCAACCGTTATCCACAAGTAGCAGCATTTATCAAAAAGTAGAAATGCACATCAGCAACAGTAAACAGTTGTCAGTAGGTAATGACCATTATTTAGCAAGTATCCACCATTATTGGGGATAGAAAGGAGTATCAGTATCCAAGTGGTGTGTAGAGGAGGGTTTAATTGCCTTGCAGTTTTCAACAACTATCTACCCATAGCAGCAATCATTAGCAGATAGCCAAAGCTATCGCAAGCCAAGACAGTCTTCAGCAGGTAATGATGAACAGTGATGTGCGTTCAGAGGCAGCAGCACTTTTCAGCATTTATCAGCACCAGTAGATGTTGTCCACAATTCTCATTGATTAACAACCAACATTAGTGATTAGCAAAAAGCTTTCCCTTTCTTCCTCTCTGGAGCACATTGAAGCACATGGGAGCTATTTAGATTAAAGAACAAAAAAAAAGCTTTATAGTACTTTATGATGTTCTTAATACTGTTTTAATATGCAATACTCAGTTCTTCTTTCAAATAGCTTCTTCTTTGAGGCACATGAGAGCCATTTAAATGAATGGACAGTTTTCTAAACTCTCCGTGCTTATTAATATACAAATAACAGTTCCATTTTCAAAAAGCACAAGAAAGAAGATCATTTGTGTGTTGAGGTTAGATTCCTTTGCAGTTTTCAGCGATTATCCACCAATAGCAGCAGTTAACAACAAATAGCAGATAGCCAAAGCTGTCGCAAACCGCGGCAATCTTCAGCAGGTAATGATGGGCATTAACATACAGTGACAGCAGCACTTTTCAGCATTTATCAGCAGTAGCAGTTGTCCAAAATTCTCATTGATTAACAGCCAACATTAGTGATTAGCAGCAAAGCTTTTCTTTTCCTCCTTTCTGAAGCACATAAGAGCTTTTTGGATAAGCAAAAAAAAAGCTTTATAGTACTTTATAATCTCAGTACTGTTTTATCTTTCAATATTTTTATTCAAGTTTTCAACTTTGAAGTAACAATCTCAGTAATTGACATCATTAAGACACAGAGAAACAGAAGTCTGATAACAATATAACTCCTATTGCATAACAGTACCCATATGATGACAAACAAAAAGAAAAAAAGGGAGTCTGTCCGCATATGCATGGCTTAAAAAATAGCCCAAAGAATAATTAAATCAACACATACCAACATCATGTATTTATCCTGCTCTATATGAGAGCGGTATGGCAAGTACTAGAGCCCCGCCCCCCCGCCCTCAATTCCCCTTCCGGTACTCTAATCAGTATATCCTAATAACCGTACCGTATTCACTGGCACATATGCGGCCCAAAATAAAGAGCCCCCCCAGTAGAGAGGGAAAGATGAAATAAGATAGCTGTCATAGACTGAGATGAGTGAAAAGAGTAGAGAGAGGAAAGAGAAGAAGGATAGAAGAGATAGAAGAGATAGAAGAGAGGATGCACCCCAGCTCCAGGAGGGCCCCCAACCCTAGCGGGCTAGGTAAACCCATTAGGCTGTAACCAAATCCCTGATCCACGGGCCCCACACTCTGTTGAACCAAGCCAGTCTATCAGTTAGTATTGCCGATAGGCGTTCATTCACCATAATCCAAGACAGTTTTGATTTGAGCAAATAAAAGGGTATTGCTGGTGACCTCCACGATTTAGCTATAGAAACCCTTGCCGCCACAAATATGAAAGCTATAAGCGTGCTCATTGGCCTCGATGCCCCTTCCACGGGGCGCCCCAGCAGCGCCTGCAACGGTGACTTCCGAAGGTTCACTCGGGTCAAAGAATAAATAAAATTGTACGTGCGTATCCAGAACCTACGCACCTTGGGGCATGACCACCATATGTGGTACATGGTCCCCTCCGCATTGCAACCTCTGAAGCACCGCGGGGACGCCCCCAGAGCAAAAGTAGCCACTCGAGCTGGAACCATATACCACCTCAATAACACCTTATAGTTTGCTTCAATCAAAGAAGTATTAATAAGAGCTCTAGATGCATTTTGTACTATCTTGTTCCATTCCTCCATTTGCAAGGTGCACTGCATATCTCTTTCCCATCTCTCCATATAAGGCAACTTCTGAGAGGTCGGGAACAAGATAGTATATATCATGGAGATATGACTCTTGTGGTTGTCGTACGTCCTGCAAACGGTTTCCATTGGGGTATATGTAGTGAGATCAGAAGTGCGACTTAATGTTGCCAGAAAGTGCGCTATCTGAGTAAAGCGAAAGAACTCCGACCTCGGGAGCTGATATCTATCCTGTAAGGATACTCGTGACAAAGCCCCTTTATGGTCGCATAGATCAGCTATACGCAGCAAGCCTTTATTAGTCCACCATAAAAAATCCTGAGGCCGTAAACCCGGGGCGAACAGAGGATTATTAAGCAGAGGGGCTAACGGAGCATGCCCAGATCTAAAGGCGTGGGTGGTCGACAATCTATCCCACAAATTTAGAGAGTAGGACAGGGTCGGACTCATCACCTTGGGTCTATCCTTTGCTTTCATCCAGATTAAATGACTAATCTCCCTTCCAGGGAATTGGGAGGATTCCAACATCATCCAGAGTGGTTTATCATGGCGTGTATGGAACCGAATTAATTGTGATAACACTGCTGCCTGGTGGTATTTAAACAGATCCGGCATGCCCAGGCCACCCCTCGCTTTGGGTGTATACATTGTTTGTCTGTTCACCCTAGGTCTACCCTGTCCCCATACATAATCTAATAATTTAGCCTGAAATTTCTGGAGCTCTCGCCTATCAATAGAAATCGGGAGAGTCCTGAATAGGTAAAGCACCTTAGGAAGAACTGTCATCTTAACGGAGTACAACCTGCCAAACCATGACGGGGGGCTATTCGACCAACGTTTAAGATCTGCAGTTATTTTGTTGAACAGTGGAGGGAAATTATGTTTGTAGAGCGTGGTCAGAGATGGGGTCAGCACAATACCCAAATAGGGCAAAGACTTATCTTGCCATTGAAAGGGGAAGGAGCTCCGTACTGCTCGGGCTATATGGGGTTGTAAGGACACGTCAAGAGCTTGGGATTTAGAGTGATTCACCCGTAAACCTGTAAATGATGTGAACTGCTGTAATACCACATGGAGATTGGGCAGGGAAGTAACTGGAGAGGAGAGGAGCAATAGTATATCATCCGCAAACATTGCGCATTTATGTTCCCGACCCCCACTCGTGACTCCCATTATGTCCGGATGTTCACGGATCTTGATGGCCAGTGGCTCTAGGGCCAGGATAAATAAAAGGGGAGACAGAGGACACCCCTGGCGGGTCCCTCTGTGAATGCAAATGTTTGGTGAGTGATGGCCTTTAATTACTAGTGATGCCGTGGGGCCTTCGTAAATCATTTTTAGTGTAGTCAAGAAGCTGGGTCCAAAGCCGTATTTGCTCAAGATAAAAAATAAGTAATCCCATGACAAAGAATCGAACGCCTTGTGCAGGTCGAGGGAAACCAGCAATGCACCCCTCCGTCCCCCCCCGTCCCATCCCGAGTTCAAAGCTGTGATAATATCAATGATACGTCTAGTCTGGTCTGGGGCCTGTCTAGTGGGGACAAACCCCGACTGATCCGGATGAATGTACTCCGCCAAAAATCCACTCAGCCGTGTGGCCATTATCTTCGTCAGCAATTTGAGGTCTACATTAATCAAAGATATGGGACGATAGTTCGCGCAGTCACCATGGTCTTTGTTCGGTTTCGGTATAACATGTATATAAGCCCGGTTCTCATGTGGAGGTAGAGGGGATCCCCTTCGCAGGTCATTGTAGAAAGAACAGAGATGTGGGGTCAGAATCTCTCTAAACTTGCGGTAATAGTGGCCCGAGAGGCCATCAGGGCCTGGAGATTTTGACGGGTTCATGGATTTGATGGCCGCCGCAATTTCTCCCTCAGTAAACTCTGCCTCCAACAGTTCTGCGTGTTCCTTAGACAATGTGGGGAGTTGTAAATCCCGCAAGAATGTTCCCGCTTCCTGCGCCTCAAAGTCCTTGGGAGATTCGTACAGCTTAGAATAGAATGCATGAAATTCTTCCATTATAAGCTGCGGGTTTTGGGAAGTTTGGCCATTCCGCAATCTCAGTTTAGGAGGCGCTGGGTTAAAAGGTCTGGGATTAAGTTTCCTAGCTAGTAAAGTGTTAGGTTTATCCCCAAGGGAGTAAAACCGGTGCCTATTCCAGCGGACGTACTTTTCCGCTTTAGTCGTGAGGCTCATATTCAGAGCCAATCGCGCCATGTCTATCTGTGTTCTAAGGTCGGTTTGTGGTTTTAGTTTTTGTGCCCGGGTCAAGTCTAGTAACTCCCTCTCCTGCTGCTTTATCACCTTATCCCGTTCCCTTTTGCTTCTAGCCGACAACTGTATCAAGGTCCCCCTAATCGTGGCCTTGTGGGCCGCCCACACCGTGGATGGGGAGGTGTCCGAATAGGGATTGTCTTGAAAGTATTGACGCAATGTGTTTTCTATTTCAACGACAAGGCGTGGATCATTCAAGAGGGACTCATTTAATCTCCAGGACGATGAACGTGGCTTGGCCCATAAACCTGTAAGAGTTGCTTGAACCATAGAATGATCAGACCATGCCACAGGGATAATTTTTGACCCCAATACCTGCGGTAATAGAGGGGACAGAGTAAACAAGTGGTCGATACGGGAGTAAGTTTTGTGCACTGAAGAATAAAAGGTATATTCCCTAATAGAGGGGTGGATGTTCCTCCATAGGTCAATAAGGTCGTAGCTATGCAATAAGCGTGCTATTTCACAACTTTGTTTTGGGACGTGTTTCAGGATGGGTTTCTCCAGATTAGACCTATCCAGTATCCGATCCAGTGAGGTATTACTATCGCCCCCGAACACCACATGTCCCTCCACATGGGTCATTACCGTCCTCAACATGTCGCGAAAGAAGGGAAGTTGACCCACATTAGGGGCATAATAAGAGAGGAAGGTGACAGCTCTGTCATCAATCTTCCCAACCACCATGATGTATCTACCTTCCCTATCCTTCACAACATTAGTGGGGGTAAAAGGGACTCGTTTTGCAAAACATATGGCCACTCCCCTTTTCTTGTCAGGTCCACTAGATAGGTAAACTGTAGGGTATCTGGCATTCAGATACCTGGGGACTGAGGTCCGTGAAAAGTGCGTCTCCTGCAACATTAAAATATCCACCCCCAATTTATGATATTGATGGAACGCCTTCGCTCTTTTAGTTGGGGAATTCAAACCTTGTACATTATGTGTCCCCACCGAGTAGGTCGATTGGGGGTCATTTGTCATGGTAATTTGGCAGGTTGTACTCACTGTGCATCAACTGAAAGAATTCATCTCGAACGCCGTCAAAAGTATTCATACATATTCCCAGCCGGAGCCGGAGCGCATCCAAAGTAAGAGAAGTAGGAAAGGAGAGAGAAAAAAAAGAATAGTGTAAGTTAAAGGTATAACAACCAAAATAGAACTGCATATTCATTGTCGCCTCTTGGACGACAAGGTATCAAAATGGTAACCTAAAATAACCCGTGCACCGCCGAGCAGTACACAGACTAGGGAGCTAAGTCCCCCTTGTTCGTTGTGAAGTTGTCTCCACCAACAGTGTAAAGACAAGTTCACCACAAGTGGCGTGCGCCCTCCTCCGGCCCTGTATCTACATTAACTATGGAAAGGGTCCAACCAGGACAACACCAGAGTCAAGGCATCTGAAAATTATAGTAGGCAGCAATTAAATGGCAAAACCTCTAAGAGGTATAAACTCAAACTAGCCCGTATAGGCAACCCCCTCCCCCCCCCCGAGCTCCAGTAGTAGGCTTATTAACCACACAGAAAAGGAAAAAAAAAAAAAAACACAAAAAAAAGGGGGGGGAAGGGGGAGGGCCCCGGACCCCCAAGGCCTCAAAGCAAACCAAGTTCTTTCTTGCAAAGAAGTCCCTCTTGGGACTAAAGAAGAGTATGAGGTTTATCAAGTTCAGTCCAGTCAAGTAACCGATGGAGTCTTCCTAGCTCTGGATCTGCCCTGTTGGGACCACAAGGGGGATACCGGTCGACTCACTTCCATGGAGGCGTTGGGAGCCCCGGGCTCCAAAGGAAGCAAACCCAGATTCTGGAGTAACAGCTCACCAGAGTGGAAATCTGAGAAGAAGTGGGTTTTATTCTTGTAGGCAAATGTCAATCGGAATGGGAATGACCATCGATACTTTATACGGTGATCAATCAGATGATTCAGAAGCGGTTTCAACGACCTCCTCTTTTGAATTGTCGACTGGGCTAGGTCCGCAAAAATCTGGATCGGGTGCCCCGCTAGAGATATGTCACCCCTTTGTCTCGCCTCCATCATAAGTTTCTCTTTAATCCGGTAGTAGTGGGGTTTGACTATCACGTCTCGCGGAAGTCCATCTGGTCTGGGGGCCGTCAAGGCCCGGTGAACCCTATCCAATTCAAGTTGATGGGGGGAGATGTCTGGTATCAATTGTTTCATCAGAGCGTGTATAGAATCCTCCAAGTTCACCTCGGTTTCAGGGAGTCCGCGTACCCTAAAATTGTACCTGCGAGACCTATTCTCCAGGTCTTCTATCTTTGCGTTTGCCTGATCCAGCTGGTCCTGGAGAGATGTGATCATTCTAGAGTTTTGGTTCACTCTTTTCACAGTACCGTCCATTTTTGACTCAATAGTGTCCAGCCTCTCTCCAATATTTTGAAAGTCGTTCCTCATTCCCGTGGTGATTATAGTACATGCTTTGGACAGTTCTTGTTGTAGTAGAGCTGAAAATCTAGCTAGGAGGACCGCGTCCCCTGAATAAGAAGCCGCCGGGGTGGGGTTCTGGCCAGGTCCGCTACTATTTTGACTCAACGCCACTTCAGCCAGCTCAGCCATCTGCCTATCTGTGGAGGAGGCTGGAGAGTCAGCGAACATAACACACTCAGGGGAGCCCGACCCAGGGGATAGTTGTCTTTGTGGAGAAAAGAGCTCATCTTGAGACTGGGATGAAAAGGGGTCCCTATGTACCTCAGCTCGGGTGACAATGCTGGCGTAAGATAATGTTTTCTGCTGGTACAGTTCTCCTCTGTTTACCATGTCTCCCCCCTCCTGCCCCTGAACAACTTGTAGGGAATTGTACTCCTGCAAGCAATCACCAGTCTCTGTATGCTGAGGTGGGGAGTGGGATCTCTGGGCAAGTAAACCTCCAAGGTCTGTGTCCTCTACCCCCTGTTGTCGCTCTTCTAGAGGGGCTGTGTGTAGCTGGATAGGTCCTGGACTGCCACGCTGCGTGTCTCCCCTCCCGGGCGCCATCTTGGCTCGCTGTGAGGCCTGCATGGAGCGGGACTTACGGGACTGCTGGAGATGCTGTTTATGGTTCGATCCGCTCCCCGCCGCCCTCCGCGGCATCCTCCGCTCCCGGTACACTGCCTGCTGGTCAGGTATCGCTCCGATCGGCTCCCCCTGCTTCTTCTAGCTTCTTTCTGGCCGGAGGCTAGCGGAGCCCGATCAGAACATGTCCGATCTCGGCGCCTCGCGCATGCGCACTTCAGTACTGTTTTAATATGCAATACCCACTTCTTCTTTCAAATAGCATTTCTTCCTCTTTTAGACACATGAGAGCCATTTAAATGAATGAACAGTTTTTTAAGCTCTCCGTGCTTATTAATGTGCAATAAACAGTTACATTTAAAAAATAAAATAAAAAGCACAAGCAAGGTTATTTATGTGTTAAAGTCCTACTGCATTCCAGTCTCTCCTGTGTGCAGCCCCTTAGCATCCCCCACCGTTTTTAAGTCCATGTCTAGGTCTCCAGTCCGCAATACCTCTGTGACATGGCAGGCTCCAGCTCCAACTTCACTGGTTGCATCCTCCGCACCACAATCCAAAGAATCAGAGATTCCCGCCTGAGCAGCTAGCGGGAGAAGCAGGGACCAAGCAGGCCACAGCAGGTGCATACAGCGCCTGCCCATACAGCGGGATGGATCCCAAGCTCTCCACAGCCATCAAGGCAGTGGCATAATCAGCAGCAGGGAGCGTATGGTGGTGGCCACTGGCATTAGGGCCAGGCTAGATGTCGGAGTGCCGGAACGAAAGCTGTCGGTGATCGCGCTTCCTCCTCCAGCGATTTAGATCACAATCCTCTCACGGCTTACTCCCAACTCTGGCATTGGTGGGAACCTGCAGGCAGGGACGAAGTTCTGGCATCCGTTCTCTCTTAGTTTCTGAAGCACAAGACAGACCTCTGTGTGGTGGCTCTCCAGGGACTTGGAAAATATGAGGAAATTGTCAAGATAAAGCAACTCACATAACTGCAACAAATCTCGGAGGACATTGTTAATTCCTGGAAAACTGCCTGGGCATTACAAAGGCCAAATGGCATTACAAGGTACTCATAATGGCCTGTTCTGGTATTAAACGCAGTGACTAAATTGATCAGCTGTATCAAATCAGAGTGATCCTGTGGATACAGTAAGAGTATAAAGTGCCATGTCCTATAGATTGTAATATCAGACAGAAATTGGGGCTTGGACTTTGTAGGCACAGTTAACAACAATGAACATAAAAAAAAAAAAATATTTAATTATAATAAATCGCATAAAAAAATTGCACATTCCAAAAAATCCACAACGTATATATAATACTGCTACTGCATAGAACCAGAAAAGTCTACAAAGTGACAAAAGGTGAAAAGATCATTCGAATAGGATATATATATGTCCACAACCATGGTTCGACAGTAGATAAGCGGTGTGATGATATATAGAAAGTGTTGCACTTTGCTCTACATGTTACGCGCTGTGTATCGCTTTTTCAGGAGCATGTAAATTAGCGATCAAGTAGGTGGAAGAAAAAAGAACATGTATAAATATAATATAATTTACATTAAAATGTCAATCATATAACACATATGTGCTGTGAAAAATGCATCCAAGGCAGCCACTATCCAACCACCCCTATACTAGGCCCACAGACAGCAAACCAAATTACTATGGGGACGTACATAATATAAAATTATACAAAAAAAAGGAAACTTACTTGGAAATATGGAATCATAAAACATATATAGTTTTCAGAAACACAGTATGGCAACCACAGGGGAAGCAGCAAGCCAAAGGATGGAAAAAAAGCGCAGCTATAGGGGGTTTTGACAGCAAGTAGGAAATCGAATCTATAGGTACCTAGATTCAAATATTACATTAATATATAATCTCAAAAATAATACCTAAATAACCCCAATAATGATAATCCTCACCAGTTAAATCCAAGGTGATCAAAGCAAATGCTGGCGGCACAGAAATAGCCAGAGGGACTTCTTCTAATAATGAATATAGGTATAGCACAGTAATATGGGGGTTGTCGAATGGAATAATAGGCTCAACCATCTAGATACAGCCCCAGGTGTTAATAAGTTGTCCAAAGAACTATGCCAGATCCCAATAGTAGTTATAACAGGGGAGAACTATAACAGAATATACACAGCATTAGTTTGAAGGATAAAGAGCTAAAACACAAAGAGAAGAAAAGTTTGCAGCAAGTATAGTGATTGCGCCACCCAGGAGGATCATAAAGTGCCTACCTAGCATGGCCAGGACCCCCTATAAAGCATACGTTCTCCGTGAAGCCAGTGACCAAGACAAACAGATAACCAGAAAAGGCACTAAACTAAAGTGCTTATAAATGCACGTCCCTCTTGTCGTCAACCAGTCGGAAACGCCGATGTGACGTCATCCGAGACGGCCGTCAGTGCGCACGCGCACCTCGCCAGGCCTGCACAGTGGAGTAGAATAGCGGCGCTCGGCGAGGAGGAGAGCGACGCCGGCGCTAGACTACAAGGGTCAGGGGGAGGGGGGGAGACCCTCCGCCAGGTGATCCCTGATGCGCCACGCCCCACAATGATTGTGGGGATGTGACTCTGGGCGGCCGCATAGTATTGGAGAAGCTGCCAGTATGCCAGTGGGGTGAGAGGACAAACCAGGAAGCAAATACACAGCACACAATAACCAAAATATATAACAAAACAGTAATGAAAACATATGAATACATATATACAAACTATGCCTATGATATTGTCGGTATTCAACATATTGGGAAACATACTGACAGCTAAACAGAATGTGAAACCTCCTGGGTGCAGTCAGAGTAGTGAAAATAAAAATAAAATATTGTTATATAAATTGATGTGACATTAGATACAAATAGTATTGGTTATTTGAGAGAAAAAAGACAGAAGGGGAAACTACAAGGGTGAGTTAATAAACATGGCCGAACCTAGAGAATATAACACTTACATGCAATAGATGAATTATCCATGAATATAGAAGCCATCATAAAAAAGGTTTGTAGGTCTCTATATTTCCAAGTAAGTTTTTTTTTTTTTTTTGTATAATTTTAGATTATATATGAGGTCAGTTTCCTCATTAGACCCCACAATACCAATAGTGTACTATATGAAACCAATTGGAGGGTGTTTTACTTTGTTTTCATTTATATACAGTCTTTCCAATATATTTGTTATTATATTATGTATGTCCCCATAGTAATTTGGTTTGCTGTCTGTGGGCCTAGTATAGGAGTGGTTGGATAGCGGCTGCCTTGGATTCATTTTTCACAGAACATATGATATGTTATATGATTGACATTTTAATGTAAATTATAATATTATATTTATATATATATATATATATATATATATATATATATATGTTCTTTTTTCTGCCATCTACTTGCTAATTTACATGCTCCTGAAGAAGCGATACACAGCGCGTAACATGTAGAGCAAAGTGCAACACTTTCTACATCATCACACCGCTTATCTGCTGTCGAACCATGGTTGTGGACATATATATCCTATTGGAATGATCTTTTCATCCTTTTGTCACTTTGTAAACTTTTCTGGTTCTATGCAGTAGCGGTATTATATATACGTTTTGTACCTATTATCAAAGTGGATTTTTTGGAATGTGCAATTTTTTTGTGTGATTTATTATAATAAAATATATTTTTTTATATTAATTGTTGTTGACTGTGCCTACAAAGTCCAAGCCCCAATTCCTGTCTGATATGGTATTAAACGCAGTTTCTCTTATATTCACCGACCGACACAGCTCCTCTCTGTAACAAAATGGGTTGTTAGCCCTATCACTGGAGATTACTAGGCAAAGTTGTAATACAACACTTCAGAACTTTTAGTTACACCCAGGGGGCGGTCCCTAGGCTACAACCCCCACAGCCTGCCCTAGCAGACTCAGTTTTATTTTGCCTAGTGAAGGAGATGCACCTAGGAACCCTGCAGGCCCATAGGTCCGTTTTTTTCTGATGCAGAAGCTTTGCTTTTTGCGCAAGATGAATGATCCTGTAATCTTCTATCAACAGCCGACTGGGTGACAGGCTGGTTCACTTATCCTTGTAGTCTCCCCAGTCCGGCCATCGAGCGTGTGCAGGTCGCAGCTACGGCTCGGCAGGCCACGACATACCTCAGCTCCAGAGGTGGTCAGTGAGCTTTTATTATCTGAGGCATACATATGACCGGGCTACTGATGTCTGGCTCACAGTATGCCAAGGCCAACAGCCACGCTGTACTCATCAGTGAGTGGGTCTGTAATGGAATGTCTCCCAGCTCTTCAGGACTGGTAAGTACAGCTCTCTCTGCTTCGGTGGGGCTGAGCAGCTGGGCATTCCCTGGGAGATCGATTCGGGGGCCACCTCATCTCCCTCTCCTTCTTCCCTGTCCCTATCTCCCTCTGTCCCCCCAGGGGGGGGGGTTGCTGCATTTGTCTGCTGAGCGGTGTGTGTAACCTATGCAGGGGATCTCTGTGGACTCTCACCTGTCATGGGGGGGCTGAACGGATGGCGGTGGTCCTGGGTCCTGTGTGGGGGTCCCCGGAAGGTGCCTGTGAGGTTTTACTGTGTTGGGCCAGCGCTGGGGGGTGTTTTTATTTTCACCTCATGGCGATGTCTGTCTGGTGGCCATTTTAGGTATGGGCAGAGCAGGTTGTCTGTGGGTTTCAGCAGCCATTTTCTGTGATTTTTCCTATTCAAGACACTGGCGGCCATTTTCTGGAGGCCTGAGCACGTTCGTTCAGTGTTCTCTAGCAGCAGCATGACATGTGCTTTCACAGCCTTGCTTCCTGTGGTTCCTGTCTGTGTACAGGACGCCGGGCGGCCATTTTCCTAAATCCTGAGCATGCTGTACAGATCACTTCAGCGCTCATTTCCACGGCTACTGCTGACACTGTTTTTTGTCCCTCTGCGCTTGTGCACCCCTGGGGGCTGCAGGCATCGCCTTGTATTCAGCACAGAACTCCTCAGGGTGGGGAGTCCGGCAGGTAGGAGCCCCCCCAGTCATCGGCAGCAGGAGGGTGGGACCTTTCACTGTCCTAAGTCCCCTTCAGGTGGCAGACAGGGTAGGGTCAGCATGGCTTCAGAAACTGGTGTTTCTTCCCCCGAAATCCAGGCAATTGCAACCGGGTCACCTGTGGACTGTGCAGTGCCCATGGACACCCTGACGGCGGTCCTCAATGCGTTGTTGCTAGGATGGAGGCGGTGCGTGGGAAGAAAGGTGTATTAAAGAGGCCCCTGCCCCCCTGACCAGGACCGTTCGGACAGTGAGGATGAGTCCCCGTCTGGGTCCATGTGCGACAAATCGCTTGTTGGCGCACTTATCACAGCTGTGCGTGATACCCTGAAGAAACAGGAGCCAGCGTATCCCTCTGCTGATGTACCGGTCCCTTTTGGGTCCCGCAAGCCAGCACGTTCACCTAAGGTGTTCCTGTGTCTGACTTATTTTGACATGTTCATTTACAGAGAATGGGGTCGACCGCAACTGACCTTTTCGGTCCCCAAAAACATGCCGGTGCATTACCCCTTTGAGGAAAGCCTTCTCCTCCGGTCGTGGACCCCCCAGTATCCAGGTTAAATAAGGAACCACGATCCCGATAGAAGGGACTCCTGCATTTTAGGATACCACAGACTGGAAGGCCAAGGCAGTGGCTCGTTCCTTGTTTACGGTTGTGGGGTCCGCCATGCGACCAGTACTGGCATCCGCACTAATGTCGCAGACACTGACTGGGCAAAACTTTTGCATCATGAATTGGGAGAGCAACAGGCTTCTCCCGTCTGCGTGAAACTAGCAGACCAACTATTCAAGGCCTTAAGTATGTCTGTGGCGCGTCCCTGGATACTCTTCCGTTGTTATCCAGGGCTTCAGTGTCAGCTGTGGTGCTGAGGCGCCTAATCTGGTTAGAATGCTGATCTGCCAACCAGGCATCCCAAAAAGCCCTGACGGATCTTCCCTTCCTTGGCGACCGGCTCTTTGGAGCCGCTTTGGATGACATTATTAAAAATGCCACTGGTGGTAAGAGTATGCTACTCCCACAGGCCAGGAAAGCTAAGGAGCCACGCCGTAGGCAAGGGCCTTTCTTTCCGCTCAAAAACTGCTTTTTTTGTCTGCCCAGAGCTTCGGCGAAGCGCCCCCAGCCGGACAGGACGGCCACGGACGGACAAAGGCATCCCTGGCACCACAAGCCTGTGACAAAAAGTGCTACCGCATGGAGGTTCGCCCCCACCCTTGGGTGGGGGGCCGTCTTCACGTGTTTGCAGTGCGGTGGTCCTCTCGACTGTCCGACTGATGGGTTTGCGATCTGATTTCCTCCAGCTACAAGATAGCATTCCTCTCTTGGCCACAGAAAAGATTCTTCCCCTCCAGCATACCCATTTCCCCGGTTCCCAGGGAGGCCCTCTTGGGGGGGCAGTAAGGGACCTGCGGAGTCGTGGGGTGATTGTACCGGTTCCGGACTCTGAAAGTTTCCAGGGAGTGCAGAGGTTCAGAATGGAATCAGTTCGCTCGGTAGCCACTGCACTCCATCAAGGGGACTTCCTGGCGTCTTTAGACATCCAGCCTGTGTACCTGCACATACCCATAAGCCTGAGGCATCAGAAGTTTCTGCGATTTGCAGTTGGGGAAGCCCAGTATCAGTTTGTGGCTCTCCCTTTTGGCCTGGCATCAGCCCTCCAAGTCTTTACCAAGGTGTGGCTCCAGTTTTGGCCTTGCTGCGGCAACGTGCGATCGTGTGCTACCTAGACGATCTCCTCCTGAGAGCATCTTCCACCTCAGAATTAGAGGGGGATGTAGCGATCCCCATGCAGACCCTGCAAGAATTTGGGTGACTGTTGAACCTAAAGAAGTCGGTCTTGGTGCCGACCCAGCATCTGGAGTACCTAGGCTTGCTGCTGGACTCCTTGGAAGCGAGAGTGTTCTCCCTTCAGACAAACTGCAGACTCTCAGATCTGCGGGTACATTGCGGGTACATTGCTGATGAACTGCCAGTGGTCGTCGCTTCGCTTTGCATGCGAGTCCTGGGGCTCATGGTGGCCTCCTTCGAGGCTGTACCATTTGCCCGGTTCCATACCAGAGTCCTGCAGTAGGAGATTTTGTTAAAATTGGACAAATCGCAGTTGTGCCTGGATCGCCAGATCCAGGTGAGCCAGTCAGACTCACTGATTTGGTGGTTGAGGTCCCTGGTGATTTAGTCAGAAAAATCACATGATCAATGAGACTGAAAGGACGTCTGATCCAATCAGACAACGCCACTGCGGTGGCATACATCAATCACCAAGGGGGAAAAAAGCTCAGTCGCTGCTCGGGAGGTCGCTCGCATACGTCGGTGGTCAGAGCGACATGTACCGGCCCTGTAGGTCATTTACACTCCCGGAGTGGAAAACTGGCAGGCAGACTATCTGAGTCGCCAGATGCTGGACCCAGGAGAATTGCATCCGGAGGTTTCAGGTGACTGTGCCTGAGGTGGGGCATACCAGACGTGGATCTTCTGGCCTCCCGTCTCAATCGGAAGGTGCCAAGATTCGTGTCCAGGTCAAGACATCCGTGGGCAGACGTGCTGGTGGCTCCTTGGGATCAGTACCAGCTGATCTACGCCTTTCCTCCAATAAAACTGTTGCCACGCCTGTTTGCAGTGTGGAAGCCGAGGGAATCCCAGTAATACTGGTTGCCCCAGATTGGCCTCAGCATCCTTGGTACGCAGATCTGGTGCGTCTGGTGGCAGACGCTCCCTAGCGACTGCCATTGCAGGAGGACCTTCTGGTTTAAGGTCCAATTCTCCATTCTGCTTTACCTTTGCCGTTTTTAACGGCATGGTTATTGAGAGCCAGGTTTTGAGGAACCGGGGTTTGTCGGAATCGGGGATCCCAACCCTGTTGAGAGCACGAAAATCTTCCATATCCAGGATCCTGCTGTTTCTTCAGCAAGGAGTAGACCAGAAATTGGCATTGAGCACCATTAAAGGACAGCTTTGGTTGTCTTTTTTTTTCAGCGACCCCCTGGCATCACACTCGTTAGTGAGTACCTTTGTTCCGAGGGTTCATCATGTAGTCCCTCCAGTGCGTCCACTATTACCCCCTTGGGATTTGAACCTGGTGTTATCGGCGCTTCAAAAAACGCTATTTGAAAATATCGGGGAGATTCCCCTGTCGACTCTTTCCCAGAAAGTGGTCTGTCTTGTGGCCATCGCATCGGCCAGGAGGGTCTCAGAACTGGCGGGCCTTGTCTTGCATCTGGTTATTCCAAAGGTAGTCTCGGCTTTTCATATCAATGAGGACATTGTGTTGCCATCTGTGTCCTAAGCCGAAACACCCTAAGGAGGCGGCCCTTCACACTCTGGATATGGTTTGGGCTCTTGGGGTGTATTTGTCTGCCACGGCTCCCTTTCGGAAGTCAGACTCACTGTTTGTTTCGGTGGCTGGTCCAAAGAAAGGAATGGCGGTCTCGTCGGCCACCATTTTCAGGTGGATCAGACAGATCGTAGTACAAGCCTACACCTTGAAGGGGCAGGTGCCCCCTTTCTGGTCACGGCCCACTCGACAAGGGCAATCGGAACGTCTTGGGCTTTCCGACACCAGGCGTCTGTCGTTCAGGTGTGTAAGGTGGCGACTGGTCGTCTGTCCACACGTTTTCCAAATTTTACAGGGTAGACGTCAGTGCATCGGCTGATGCCTGTTTTGCAGCAAAGTTTTGCAGGCAGCCGTGTAGTTGCAATTAAAAATGCTAAATATAATTTTTCCTGGTTTTTCGATGAAGACACAGTACTGTTTTATTGGGATGATCACTCCTGTTGCGGATACCCTGATTTTAATGCACTGTTGCATTACTTCCGCAGTTGTGGTGCGGTTTTTGGGTAATCACTCCTGTTGAGGATACCCTGATTTTTGTGGTGTTTTTTCTGTGCACTGTTTGGTGGGTAGAGTTTCACTAGTTCCCACTTGCCATGGTGGATGAAGTTTTATGCTGTTTTCCCACCCTCGTTTGGCACTTCTTGGGGATGTCCCATTTTGTTAGAGAGGAGCTGTGTCGGTCAGTGAATATAGGAGAAAATAGGATTTTTGTACTCACCATAAAATCCTTTTCTCTGTAATTCACCGACCGACACAGCACCCGCCCCTCCTTTTTTCTCTTTACGTTATACTGCTTGTTGACGTACTGAGTCTGCTAGGGCAGGCTGTGGGGGTTGTAGCCTAGGGACCGCCCCCGGGGCAGAACTAAAAGTTCTGAAGTGTTGTATTACAACTTTGCCTAGTAATCTCCAGAGATAGGGCTGAGAACCCATTTTGTTACAGAGAGGAGCTGTGTCAGTCGGTGAATTGCAGAGAAAAGGATTTTACGGTGAGTACCAAAAATCCTATTTTTCCACTTGTCGCCCTCCTTAATCCTCACGAGGTTGTATGCCCCTCTAATATCAAGCTTTGTGAAAACCGTTGGTCCTTTGAGGTGGTCAAATAACTCCGTAATCAACAGAATTGGATAAGAATTCTTAATCGTCAGTTCACCACTCTTCTTCTTCACAAAGAAGAAACCAGCACCAGCAGGACATGAGGATTTGCGGATGAAACCTCGAGAGTGCATCTGTAACATACTCCTCCATGGCCCTATCCTCCAAGTACGACAAAGGGTAAACGGGCCATGTGGAGGTATGGCACCAGGTTGAAGGTCAATTGCGCAATCACACGACCGGTGTGGAGGCAAGCTACCGGCTTGACCATTGTCAAAGACCTCGCTAAAATTGCGGTACTCCTCCGGCAGGGAGGAGAGTGATGAGATGCACAGGACCTTGGCTACATTCTGGAAACATGTCTTACTGCATTGTGGGGACCAGGAGAGAACCTCAGTACGGAGCCAGTCAAAAGAGAGGTTGTGCCTCTGTAACAATGTATAACCAATAACCAGTGGAAAATTAGGTGAGGAAATAACTTGGAATTGGACTATCTGAAGAGCCCCTACGCCCATGAACGGAACAGTCTCATGAGTCACATGGGTAGATGGTAGAGGTCTCCCATCAAGAGCCTCAATGGCAAGTGGAGTGTCACGCAGCTGCAGCGGAATCGAGTGCTTCGATATAAAGGAAGCATCAATGAACAGGCTTGCAGCCCCAGAATCTACTAGAGCCTGTATCTCGACGGACGACTCACCCCAAGAAAGGGTAACCAGGGGCTTATCCTTCTGGATAACTGGGAACGAAACAACACAACCTAAGGTCTGTCCATGACCTCAAGGTTCGGGCTTTACCCGGACAGGTAAGACAAGCTCGGGCTGCTATCTCATCTTTGATGTTATCAGAGAGACCATGAGAAAAAGCAGCCACAAGGGCCTCATTGTTCCATGCAACCTCTGCTGTCAGGGTACAGAAGTCAACCACGTAATCGGAAACAGTTCTTGTACCCTGTTTGATGGACATGAGGCTTTTGGCAGCAGAAATGGAACATGGGGGAACATCAAATACCCTTTTAAAGAAAGCCACAAAGTTTGGGTTACTCAAAACAGTTTTTGCGTCTCCCATAGAGGGTTTGTCCAGGCCAAGGCTCTCTCAGGAAGCAAAGATATCAAAAAACCTACTTTGCTTCTGTCTGTGGGAAACTCCTGGGGCAGCATCTCAAAGTATATCTCAATCTGGTTTAGAAACCCTCTGCATTGAACTGTGGATTGCCCCCAAATCATTGGGGGTGGAGCAAAACCAGACATACATCTTATAGTCTTATATCTAACTGTTTCTAGAAACCTTTACTACAGAGTTTGGAAATCTTACATTTCTTGGTGTTAGGCCAGAAAATGGTATCCCCATAAAAATGTAATTGGGAGGATTCTTGCCTTTTTTACAATTGGAAGTAGAAATGAGGCTGGCTTTGGGAATGATTAAGGGTCAGATTTCGGCCTGACCCATTTTCTTTCAAAGGCCAAGTGCTTCACATTCTTTGGTGCAAGCCTTTATACAGGGGGGGATTCGCATGATTCTGCCGGTCAGGCCACCATTATGTCCTTGGGATTTAAATCTGGTTCTGTCTGTCATAATGTCAGAAACCATGAAACAGACAGAGACAGAAGTACAATCAAATCACACTTGTTAATTAATAAAAATAAAAAGGTAAATAAAAAAAAGCGTAGTCAAGCATAGCCAGAGTCCTGTAGCCAGATCGGGTAGTCAGCCAGTCCAAAGTTCATTAACCAGATCGGGTAATCAGCCAGGCCGGAAGTCAGGGATCCAAGGAGAGCAACCGCAAGCAGGATAAGAAGCCAGGTGGGATGTCAGCAAGCCAGTCTTGAAACAAACAGCAGGAGATGGTTCCCTGTGATGTGACCAACGCGAAGGCAACTGAAGGCTTTAAATAGGCAGGTTAGACGAGCATCATCGGGAACAGCTGGTAACTGTGGAAAGAGAAGAGAGCTGGCAATTGGCTGACAGCTGAGCGGCCAGCCCAGAGGAGGAAGGGCTAAGCCAGCCCTGACACATACAGAAGCAACCTTTTGAGCTCATTTGGCATATTCCCTTGGTTCTTTTAACAAAGATTATTAATAAAATTTTTGGTTGCACTAACCTTGGCTAGAAGGGTGTCAGAGTTGACGGCTCTTTCGTGTAAAGAACCATTTTTGATCCTGCACCAAGACAGAATTATGACCTCACCCAGCCTTTTTGCCTAAGATAGTGTCCACTTTTCATTTGAATCAAGATATCACACTGCCTTGCTTTTGTCCAACTCCTCGTTCGACCGAGGAAAAATTGTTGCATTCTCTGGATGTAGTGTGAGCTATCAGTCTATCTGAAGATCTCAGCTCAGATTTGGAAGACCGATTCTTTGTTCTAACGGAAGGGCCCAAGAAAGGGCAGGCAGCATCAAGCTCAACTATCACTCTTTGGATCCGCCAAGTCATTGTTCAGGCTTATGGGTTGAAGGGAAAATTCCCACCTTTTCAGGTAAGGGCACATTCTACTAGGGGAGAAAGTGCTTCATGGGCGGTTCGTCATCAGGCATCTATGGCTCAGAATTGCAAGGCCGCAATGTAGGTCCTTTAGTCTGATGATGGTCTCCCTCTCCTCAAGGGCATTGCTTTGGGACATCCCAGATAGTAATTATTATGGCTGTATTGTGTCTCGTGATGTACGATAAAGAAAATTTGATTGTTCCTGCATCTAACCTGTAAAATCAATTTCTTGGCATACATCACGGGACACAGAGGTCCCGCCCCTTTTGTCTGGGAATTCTATTGCTTGCTACAAAACTGAAGTACTTCCTGTATGGGAGGGGTTATATAAAGGGGAATTTCCTGTCCTTTTTTTTTTTGGTTTGCCAGTGTCTATTCACTTATAGGAGACGTATAACCAAGTTTTATGGCTGCTCTGTGTCCCGTGATGTACACCAAGAAATAGATTTTACAGGTAAGATGTAGGAAAAATCCAATTTTTTGTTGATTATTATATATCACCCTGTCACATGTTGTACCTGTACCATTCCTATGTTTTCAATAAACTACCATTCGGATCTTTAAAAATCCACCGTTATTTCTGGCCAATTTTTCAATAAACTAGGAAATGCCTTTGGGTTGGTACGATCGTCATTATCGAGTGCGGATGTGAACGCTGGATTCTTCCGACCATCCTCAAGATCAACAGTCTATAGTGGTGTATAGAGGATGTCTGTGTTAGTCTGTGGTGTTAGCCACAGGCTTTAAAGCTTGTGCAGCTTATAAGCGTGCACTCTTTGTGGATTCACATATTGTGACCTTCCTTCCATTGGAAAACATTCAAGATTTCTCATTGATATTGGAGCACGTTATTGTTTTTTTTTTTTTTTTTGTCACAGTTCACTAATGGGACTTATCATGTTTTTTATTTTTAAGTTTGTATCACATTTTTTGGGTTACATGTCACAGCTCCTATTATATAAAAAGCTAGTCTCTGACATCCTGTGCGGAGCTAGGCTCAAGTAGTTCTTTGTACTTATCAGCTAATATCAAATTGGGTCCAGTAAAACAGGTCTTACAGAATGGGAACCCCATTTTAGCTACATACTTCGTATAAATTTCAAGGCCACCAGGATCAAAACTATTGATACTAGGGGTAACCCCCATTTAAGCACCCACTTAGTAGCATTTTCAAGGCCACCAGGCTCAAAATTATTACTAAATCCTTATTAGGAACATGGATAAGGTCCAAGAACACTATTTTCCTAAAGTTGAGTAGGTCTCATTATTTAGTTTCCCATGCCATTATGCTAATTTAATTCAAATTTTTCTAATCCTTACTTTCATACAGCATTTGGTTAAAGTCGGGAGATGACAAATTATATTTTAAACATTACATATTTTCCTTATACATTTTATCATATGTTTCAATAGGGATGTGTGCTCTAGTCATAATTTGTGTAACTCAAATTAGTACAGTACTTATTATCTTTCAAATCCAGTATAACCCTTAGGCCTCAAGTTTCTTATTTCCTTCATATGTGGGAAACACTTGATTTAACTTCATCCTGTCCACTCCCTTTACCCACAAGTCTGTAGAGTTCTATAGATCCATTTTAGTGGGAATTTATTAATTACTGCATTGAGTTGAGAGTGAACTTTGTTCCATCTTCCAGTTGCATATTTTTCCTAAAATAATCCTGTATTTGTTGATGGGGGAAAAAAACAAAACTGTCCTTCAGGTTAGGTTCAGGCAGTGTTACTACTGTTTATATTCTGTATAGAGAAGAATATATGTTATGAAAGAGTTTCATTTAAAAAAAAGTTATAATTTGTTTTGATTTTTGTGTAATGATAAATGAGGAGGGAATGGAGGGTACAAAACCATTGCCACATGAGGCCTCATATTGGCATTGACCCATCCCCTAAGCTCAGTGGCATGATGCAGCCTAGGTTTACAGTGACTGCTGTCAGTGTTGTGAAATGTTGAGCACGATTCTTTGCAGCCTTGAAGCCGCCCCACAGCCTGATGCTGGAGAGGAGATGCAGCAATAGCCACATGACACCACTGGAATGTATCATTTCATTTATTAACAGTATGAATGCACGGAGGGGTTCTGAGACTGAATAGGGTTGGGTTTTTGGTAAGCTGAAGGTTGGTTTTAAACAATAAGTTCACCGCTTTTAGAGCGGAACATGTAACATGTTCCCACACCTGCTTCCTTGCCTGTAGTCAGATCTTCTCATCCCACTTGCTGTCGCCATTTAAAAAAAGTATCGGCCGTGCGGGGTCCTGCCTTCCTGGCTGCATGATTCATTCAGAGTCCTGTGAATGGCAAACTTCAAGTACGGACAGCCTTTATGGCTGGTGGCTTGTAGTTTCAATGAACTAATAGGGGGCTGTTGAGCGAGCAGACGGATACACTGATAAGTTTGCAGGAGTACTGCATGGCATACGTAATCTGCTGATCACTGGTGCAATGCTTTACAGGCTTCACGTAAAAAAGAAAAAAAAAAAGAAGAAATGCACATTTTTTTTTACCTGCAAAAAAGATGTGCATTCATAAATATTTTTTAAAAGGTGAACTTATCCTTTAAATTGCAATAGTGGTTAATTGATTTTACTTAATGTCTAGAGTTATTTAGCATGCTACATAATTTAATTGGGTAGTAATGCAGTATAATAAGTATAATTTGGCATGTTCTCCCCTTAGGTTTTTAAGAATGCAAGTCAACAAGAAGGATGCAATCCTGATGTATGGGTTAATTTGGCTTGCACATATTTCTTTCTGGGAATGTATAAAGAGGCAGAGGAAGCAGCCAATAAAGGTAAAATCATGTTTAATATTTTGTTTGTATTGTTGAAAATTAAAACTCATCTGTCCTGTGAATTATTGGGTATTTTAAGCAGATTACCCAAATATAACATGGCAACCTAAAAGGAAATACTATTAGAAAATCCCCATTTTAAATATTTGTATGAATCTTTTTAATCTTTAGGAAATCAAATAAAATAACTGTAAACATTACATTAAATCGTATACAGTTTTTATAAGCTTCCTCAAAGTGAAGGGATTATATCTGTGCAAAAGTATTCTATGCATAAACTGGCAACCTTTTAATTAGGGTTACCACATTGCTGATATGGTACATTTTATGCTGTTGATAAGTCTTACCTTATTTTTACTGATAGTTTTGGGAATAGTGTTAAAAATGTATTTTCTTAAACAAGCATTAAGGGACCTAGGATGATAATTCAGTACATGCTGCTTCCTTCACATCCCAACTTTACCTGATTTGGAGGGGACTGTCCCTCTTTTGGAAACAAATCCCTCTGTCATGTTTTTCCTCCTTTTATTTGTCTCTTTTTGGTCCGATGTATAGCCCTCTATGAAGAAATATACTACAGAAACTGTACTGTTTACCTACCAGAAGTGTTAAACCACACATCCAACCGCTAAATGAGTGTAGAAAAAAAAACACCTGTGGGTTTAATCATTATATTTTTGGATATCAATATGGACCGTATAGCTTGATAAATCCTGCCCCCCCCCCCCCCCCAAATCCTATAAACCTTTGAGTAAGGCAGACCATACTCCACAAACGCAGGTTGTGTTGACAGGAGAATCCTCCCACCAAGCCATTGTATTCTCCTGGCGGGGGGAAACCGATCATGCCGGGAGAAGACAGTGATTATCGTTAGTGGCTAGAACAGTGGTAATTGATAATGGGTACATTCAGCTTGTCCATACATAGTTCGAATCTCGGCAGGTTTCTACTGAACCGACTTAGATGCAAACCGTCTATGGCCAGCCATAGTCTTTGTTGCAATGAGGGGACACCCCAAACTATCATCTGTGTACAGCTCCCAAAGTAAAAGCCTCATTTGTGACTTAAAGCGGAGTTCCGACAAAAAAAAAATTAAGCCAACAGCTACAAATACTGCAGCTGCTGACTTTTAATAATCGGATACTTAACTGTCTCAAGGTCCAGCAATGCGGGGGGAACGACACCCTGGCATTGTCACTGTGGGCGCCCGACTGTGGCTTCACAGCCGAGCATGCACTGTGCATCCGCAAGCCGCGCTGTGACTGGCCAGGCAATCATCTGGGAGCTGTGATGTGTACCAGATGATTGCCGAGAGAGGAGGGAGAGGTGAACTTCCGCTGCCCTAGGAGGAAGTGGGAGCTGGAACACTCTAAAAAGAGGGTTTCTGCCCCCCCCCCCCGCAAAAATGACATGCCAAATGTGGAAGTTCCATTTTTGGGTGAAACTCTGATTTAAAAATTTTCATCTTTCTCCGGGTATGGAAATCCCACATGGAATCTTGTAGGTTGGTCATTGCTTCCCCCTGTCTAGGGGACCTTCTGGCCTCTATAAACATCAAGGATGCTTACTTGCATGTTCCCCCTCCCATCATTCTGGCGGGCCAACATTCCTGTAAACATTCTTTGCAGTCGGCTCACAACTTTACACATTTTTGGCCCTCCCCTTTAGGTCTGTCCACTAGACCTTGAGATTTCACCAGGGTGCTAGTCCCTGTAGTTCTGCTCTGCTCTTTGGGCATTTCTATAGTGGGGTACTTAGATAATCTAAAAGATAGATTTTACTGAGGGAACATTTTAATACACTCTGTCAGCTAATGTCTAACTAATTGTTTGAACTCTACAGAAGTTCAGGTGGATCTTGAACCTTCTCCTGGATACTGTTTTGTCCAGGGTCTTCATCCCATAGGCCCAACCCCAAACTCTCTCCCATGTTCGCACACTACAGTCCAGAAGCTGATCAACCTTCCTCTTTTGCATGACAGTTCCTCTTTCAAACAAGTTCCATATGCCCAATTCTACTCCAACTTCTGCAACTTAACATTCTGGCTGTGTGAGTCAAGAAGGCCCAGTCTCTGAACAGTTGCGAGTGCCTGGTTCCAAAAACTAGGCTTGCTCTGGCTTGGTGGCTCTCAAGTCCTAACCATGGAATCTGGGAAATATTTACTTTTTCTAGTCTGGAAGGTGCTCACAATTGCAGCCAGACTGTCAGGCTGGGGAGTTGTTCTGGACACCTTTCTGGTGCAAGGAACTTGGTTGCTGGATGAAGCTTTTTTTCCAAATCAACCTTCTGAACCTCAGTTAATTTTAACCTTTGTTACTGGACCTCTCAACTGCAAGGTTTCAAACAGGACTTTGTATAACCATGTCATAACTGCAGGGAGGAAGCAAAAGTTTTGCAGCTCAAAAAAGTCAACCAGATTCTTGCTTGTCCAGAATTTCACATTCCAGCCCTGTCTGCAATGCATATACCAAGTGTAAGAAATTGAAAGTCGTACTTCATCATCATTATCTGGATACAGAATGATCTCTCTATCCAGAGGTGTTTCAAGAGCTTTGTATCGGGGGTGGGAGGGAGAGGTGCTCCTGCAGATATATCCTCTATCATTGTGCCTGTACCTCCATACAGGCTTTCAATAACTAAGCTGGAGTGTAAATAAACTTCAAGGGCGCTCATCCGTGCCCCAGCAGTTAATTGAGAACTACAAACCATCTTCCATGGTGGCAGATGGGACTTGTACTTTCTTCATGCACAGATTCCTGTGAACAAATGGTGTGGCTGTGCTGGCAGAGCACAGCTGCTCCATTTTTTAAATCTAACAGTGGGTCCAGGGAGAGGATTCCCCAACCGCTATCACAAAGTGGGAAGGTGCAGGGGGATGTAAACGGGGCAGGAGCTGGAGCACGTTACACCCTAAACATGTAAAATGCTCCAAAACATAAATTTTTAACAACAAACTGAGCAAGTTTGTCTCCTGATCCAGGGATCCAATAGTCTGTACAGTGGATTCTCTGGTGACTCCATAGATCAATTCAGTCTGATCCATGCCTTCCCTCCTCTAAAACACCTTCATTACCCCCTCTGCAGGATTGAGATAAAAGGCATTCTAGTAATTCTTAAAACACTGAACTGTTCCAGGTGGACATGGTTCTCGGACTTCATCATATTCCTTGCAGACTCTTTGAGCTCTCCAAGATCGTCCGTATCTTGAATCCGAAAGATCACTTTACCCTCCAGCTTCTTGGTTGCTGGCTTGAAGGGCCTTGCTTTTGCAGCCCATGTCTTGAGGGATAAGGGCCTGCCTGCTTCTTGTTCTACTATCTCCATGTGGATTTTGAAGTCGGTATACTTGGGCCTCATGCACACTGTTGCTCCTAAATGCAGGTTTTTTTTTTTTTTTTATTACTTTTGGCGTTTTTTTGCCAAAGCCTCTGAACTCCGCTCAATAAAAGCCTATGGTTGACTTACTAAAACTAGAAAGTGCAAAATCTGGTGCAGTTCTGCATAAAATCCAATCCCTTCCAGTTTTTTTTTGTCCAAGCTTAATTGAACAAGCTGCAGTTAGAAGCTGATTAGCTACCATGCACAGCTGCACCAGATTTTATACCCTCCGGGGGCGTGGCTTGGAACCCGATGAAGAAGGTGGTGTAGTGTGTCAGCTCCGCCAAAAATCCGGCTATTATCCTGACACAGATCTCCTGAGTCACTCAGATCACTCCTAACTTGCACCGGAGGACTCCTCACTGCCTCTCCGATCCAGCGGTGCTCTGTATCCCACAATCCGGTGACGGACATTTCCCGCAAGGGGGGCAGAGAATCTAGCTCAGCAGCAGAGCATGGCATCCAAGATGGTGCCCGGACATGTTGCTCGGGCCAAGGAGGCTGCCATGAAGCTGTTTGGCGGTTCCCAGGGGAAGAGTAATCTGCCTAGGGCACCCTCCCTTCTCCTGGAACTGAATGGCCAGGAACCTCTCCCTGAAGATCCGGAGGCTGCATGGACAAGAGGACACAGAGCCTCCCTCATCCTGGGACACTGAGTACACCAGCCCCTGTTAACACTGTCAGGATACAGGCTGACCAAATGCTGCAGGTCCCTGAACCTACCCTCAGAGACATTTTCACAGCAGTCACCTTTTGTAATACATCCGTTGCTACCCTGACAACTGAGATTAAAGGGGTGAAGCTGGAATTGAATCTAGTCAGTCAAGATATATAGAAACTGCGTGACCACACTGCGGCCCTAGAAGACGGGGGTGAGCGACGTAGAAGATGAGGTTGCGCCATTGCAGAGGGAAATCCGCCATATCAATTATTACTGCCCATTCAGCCCGCTTAGAGGACATGGAGAATAGGCAGAGATGCAATAATTTTCGTTTCAAATTATAGATTGCGCAAGCTACCCACACAATTATAAAGATATAAAGATATAAGTATCTCCTACTATTAACTGTGCTTAGTGTTATACTTATGCATATATCACATGCAAGCCTTGATAATACCACCTGTGTTGTATTTTACTATTTAAATGCTCCAATTCAAACTTAACACACCAACCTTTAACAAAAACAAATGCTCATAAACAAGCCAAAAAGTGCAATCAAAACACCAACAAAAAAAAACCCCAAAACAAGTCTGTGTATACTCTGTTTCAAAAATCAGTGTTTAAGAAGGGGCGCAACATCACAATTCTGAAGAGAGTTCCTTTAATTAATTAATTCTTCCTGTTTTCATGTGCATAGCTCCACACCACAATTCACCCTTCGTGCCACCACCACCTTACAAAATGGCTACTCACCAGAAATAAATGGAAGCTCGCCTTCAATGGATAACCACTCCTTATACCTGCTTATTCTCCAGTCAGCAATCCACCGATTATGCAAAACTCATAGAAAACATATGGTTCCGACTTTTATTATAAAAAAAAATTAAAAACAGATTGCACTCACATGTTCCTGTGTCAGAGCCGACATTAAGCTCACCCAGCCATGAATCAGGGTGCGCTCCGGGCCTGTAAATGTTGTTCCACAGGTGACCCCTTTCTCCCTCTCCTTAGTTCACCTGCTGCCAGCACTTGCTCTACAAGTAGTTCCCGCAGCCTCTACGTGTTTCGCAGTCCCCTCTGCGTCATCAGGAAGTGCCTGAGCACCTTGATTTCATGGAATGTGAGGGGGCTGGGTGATGGAGTGAAGCGGGTGACTTTTTTCTCCATGGTGAAGGCCCACAAAGGAAACAGACCTACAGGCAGATACTATATCTACACTTAAAAGCCGCAGCTATCCCACCCAGTTTCACTCCACCCACACAGCTTACTCAAGGAGGGGTTAGCATACTTATTTTGCATGCTGTCTCCTTTCAGTTACTGCACTCCCTGGTCGATGATCAGGGACGGCACATTGTTTGACTCTGCAAGTTGGCAGGGTTGACGTGTATCATTGCTAATATTTATGTCCCTCCCACCCTTCTCTGATAGCCAGAAATGTCTAGCGCAATTCATTGCCTCACATTCCAAAGTCCCTATTTGGGTGTTGGGAGTTTACAACAATGTGATGGATAAATAAATGGATAAATTCTCATCCAGAACTAGGGGCAACCCCCACAGCCAGGCGGATGCACCCCTTTTGCTCGATTTCTTGCAGAAATTGGCTTACGAGATGTGTGGAGGGACCAAAATCCAAATGTACACTGCTATTCTTGTTACTCTCCATCCTATAAATGCCTCTCCCGCATTGACTTATGCCTGGGCAACAAGCTGGCACATCAACTAAGTGACCTACGCAACATCTCGGATCATTCTCTCTTGTGAGCTTGCATAAATGTCTCCTCTAGCCGTCAGTTTAGACTATGGAAGGTTAACACCTTCTGGTTCACGATTTTTCCAGAATCTGATCCCATACCCAAGGGTATCTCTGAATTTCTCCTTTTTAATCAGGGCACAGCTAAATCTGCGGTGGTCTGGGATGCAATGAAGGCTCATTTGCGGGGCCTGATTGTGACGCAGATCACCGCCATCAAGACTAAAGCCAAAGAGTGGGAGAATCTAGTGATGAGTGAGGCCTCCAAGGCGGAAGAGCCATATGTTGCTGCCCCCACCCCCGGTACTGTGCTCAGATAGCTGGAAGCACAGGCCCTATACCAACAGGTCTCCACTACTACAGCGGAGAATAAGAGGTTCTTCCTGCAGCAGAAATATTTTAACGAGGGGGAAAACACTGGACATTTGCTAGCAATGATAGCTAGGGCCCAGTAAGGTAATACCCACATAGAAGCCATACAAACTGTTGCAGGGGACACAATAACTGACCAGATGCGTATACCCTCAGGTTTTCTCCGACTTGTATCGGGACCTGTACACGTCCAAGGTGCACCCTACTCAGGAAAAATTGGACAACTTTCTGGACCAGTGCTCCCTTTCCAATACATCACAACAGGGTGTTGCTCTACTTAACCACTTAAGGACCGCCGCATGGCAAAGTACGTCAGCAGAATGGCATGTACAGGCACAAGCACATACATGTACGTGCTTGCCTTCCAGCGGGTGGGGGGTCCTATCGGACCCCCTCCCGCTGGATGCGGCGGTCCGTTTCGCTTGAGGAGCGATCCGGGATGAGGGGATGGCCGTTGGTTTCTGGCCATCCCCTCTCGATCGCTCCAGGCGAATGAGATGCTTCCCCCGCTGTGTATTGTAAACACAGGCAGGGAGGAAGTGATGTCATTCTCCTCGGGGCAGTCTTTTTGACCAGACTGCGAGGAGAACACAGAAAGTAATTGCACCAAACACTACACTGACATGTAGGTACACATAGGCACACAAATCCCCCCCCCCCCCGATCGCCCCCCGATTCCCCCCCAGTCACATTTATTTACTGATCACTGCATTTAGTGTCAGTTGTGACAGTAAAAACTGTCAGGGCTGATTGCCCCTAGTTAACCCTTTCACCCCCTTTTGCCAGTGTCGCTAAGCGATCATTTTTCTGATCGCTGCATTAGTGTCACTGGTGCCGCTAGGTAGCTAGTAATTTTTTTAGGTTCACCGCCAGGTTTTTATAGTGCTAGGTACCCCCATATACTACCCAATAATGGTTTTAACCCCCTGATTGCCCCTAGTTAACCCTTTCACCAGCGATCCCCGTATAAGTGCCACTGGTGACGCTGGTTAGCCAGTTAGTTATTTAGGTTCCCTGTCAGGTTTTTATATAGCGTCAGGGACCCCCATATACTACCTAATAAAGATTTTAACCCCGCTTGCCCCTAGTTAACCCTTTCACCAGTGATCACCGTATAAGTGTTACGGGTGACTCTGGTTAGTTAGTTTGCTTTTTATAGCATCAGGGCACCCACCATTTATTACCCAATAAAGGTTTAACCCCCTGATCACCCAGCGGGTGATATCAATTAGGTTTTAGGGTCAGGGTCTGCATCGCCCCAGGCAGCGCTAGCTTAGTGCCAGTACCGCTAACACCCACGCGCAAAGCATAAACCTCCTGTAGTGGTATAGAATCTGAACAGATCATTATCTGATTTGATCAGATCTATACTAGCGTCCCCAGCAGTTTAGGGTTCCAAAAAAAACGCATTGTTAGCGGGATCAGCCCAGATACCTGCTAGCACCTGCGTTTTGCCCCTCCGCCCAGCCCACCCAAGTGCAGTATCGATCGATCACTGTCATTTACAAAACACTAAATGCATAACTGCAGCGTTCACAGAGTCAGGCCTGATCCCTGCGATCGCTAACAGTTTTTTTTGGTAGCATTTTATATTTAAATCCTGAAGGCCTTACTTGGTTTTCGGGGTCCCGTACGTGGCTAGGCTCCCAAAAAGTCCCCCACATGTGGTATCTCCGTACTCGGGAGAAGCAGCAGAATTTATTTTGGGGTGTAATTTCACTTATGCCCATAGCATGTGTGAGCAATATATCATTTAGTGACAACTTTGTGCAAAAAAAAAAAAAAATAATTGTAATATTCCTGCAACTTGTGGCAAAATATAAATATTTCATGGACTCAACATGCCTCTCAGTAAATAGCTTGGGGTGTCTACTTTACAAAATGGGGTCATGGGGGGGGGGGGGGGTTTGTGCTATTTTGGCATTTTATGGCCTTCGAAACTGTGATAGGTAGTGAGGAGTGAAATCAAAAATTTGCCTTAGAAATCCTGAAGGCAGTGATTGGTTTTCGGGGTCCCGTACGCGGCTAGACTCTCAAAAAGTCCCACATATGTGATATCCCCGTACTCAGGAGAAGCAGCGGACTATATTTTGGGGTGCGATTCCACATATAACTATGGCATGTGTGAGCAATATATCATTTAGTGACAACTTTTTGTAAAAAAAAAATTTTTGTGTGTCATTATTAAATCACTTGGGACAAAAAAATTGGGTCATGGGGGGGTTGTGTTATTTTGGCATTTTATGGCCTTCGAAACTGTGATAGGTAGTGAGGAGTGAAATCAAAAATTTGCACCCTTAGCTCTTGAACACACGGTCAGAGAATCCATTGGAATGTGTCCTATCGGACCGTGTCGTCGGACTATGCATCGGACTGATTCCGTCGGAATATCCGTCGGACCCAATTTTCCAACATGTTGGAAATATTTCCCGACCAACTGGGCCGTTCGGACATACTCCGATCATGTGTAGCGAATTTTGATCAGACCAAGTGCCACGCATGCTCAGATCAAATTCCTACATCAAAGCTATTGGCTACTAGCCTGAATGTAGTCCCATCGTAACAAAATTACGTCATCACGTTCTGAAAGATCAGATTTTTCGACAACTTAGTCCGACCGTGTGTATGCAACAGTTTCGGACAAGATCCGTCTGAGAAAATCCGACGGATTTGGTTGTCGAAATCTCCGACGTGTGTACAGGGGCTTAGAAATCCTGAAGGCGGTGATTGGTTTTCGAGGTGCCAAAAAGTCCCACATATGTGGTATCCCCGTACTCAGGAGAAGCAGCAGAATATATTTTGGGGTGCAATTCCACATATAACTATGGCATGTGTGAGCAATATATCATTTAGTGACAACTTTTTGTAAACTTTTTTTTTTTTTTGTGTCATTATTCAATCACTTGGGACAAAAAAAAAATATTCAATGGGCTCAACATGCCCCTCAGCAATTTCCTTGGGGTGTCTACTTTCCAAAATGGAGTCATTTGGGGGGGGGGTTGTACTGCCCTGCCATTTTAGCACCTCAAGAAATGAGATAGGCAGTCATAAATTAAAAGCTGTGTAAATTCCAAAAAAAGTTACTCTAGTTTGTAGACGCTATAACTTTTGCGCAAACCAATAAATATACGCTTATTGACATTTTTTTGACTAAAGACATGTGGCTGAATACATTTTGGCCTAAATGTATGACTAAAATTTAGTTCATTCGATTTTTCTTATAACAAAAAGTAGAAAATGTATATTTTTTTAAATTTTCAGTCTTTTTCCTTTTATATCGAAAAAAATAAATATCGTAGAGGCAATCAAATACCATCAAAAGAAAGCTCTATTTGTTGGAAGAAAAGGACGCAAATTTAGTTTGGGTACAACATTGCATGACCGCGCAATTACCAGTTAAAGCCGTGCAGTGCGAAATTGTAAAAAGACCTCTGGTCCTTAGGCTGACAATTGGTCCGGGGCTGAAGTGGTTAATGCACCAATAACACTAGAGGAGCTTTCTTTAGCGGTGAAACAGATGGCTAATAATCACCGGGAGCAGATGGCCTAACCACTGAAATGTACGGGACAAACGAGGCTGCTCTGCTACCTGCCTTGCTACCAACCCTGAATGATTCCCTTCAAGATGGTGGTCTGCCCGCATCTATGAATGAGGCTATCACAGTAGTCATTCCAAAGCCAGGCAACGATTCACTACAACCTGACTTGTACAGGCATATCTCACTGCTTAAAGCAGATCGCAAATTGCTAGCGCGGGTGTTGGCCACTAGACTGTCAGGGGTTGTGGCTGAACTGGTACACTTCGACCAGTTTGGCTTCATTCCTACTCGGTCTACTGCGTTAAATATATGTAGGCTATTCCTAAACACCCAAATCACAGTGGACAACCCAGGCAACAGGGCTATATTTTCTCTCGCTGCTGCCAAAGCTTTTGATAGCGTGGAGTGTAACTATTTGTGGGCGGTTCTGCAACGATTCAGATTGGGTGACAAATTCATATCTTGGGTGCAACTTTTGTACTCTGCCCCTACAGGGAAAATAAGGATAAATGATTCCCTGTTGGAGCCTTTCCCTTTGTTTTCCGGGGGACACGTCAGGGGTGCCCATTGTCACCCCTGTTGTTTGCCATTGCCTTAGAACACCTGGCAGCCATAGTGCGAGCATCCCCCAACATAACAGGTTTCCGTAGGGTACAAAAGGGAGGACAAGCTTTCCCTGTATGCAATGGTTACTCTGCTGTACCTGGGAGACACCAGGGACTCCTTGGGAGCGGTGATGCGCCTGATTGATCGGTTTGGGCAGATGTCGGGCTTTGCGATTAACTGGCATAAATCGGCCCTCCTACTGTTGGATCCTCTGCTGGCACCTTTGCCAGACAACGTGTCTCATATACAGGCAGTCGCCTCATTTAGATATCTGGGCGTAGTGGTTACCAGAGAACCAAGGGACTATATAACTTTGAATCCAATCAAAAATTCCAACATAAACATACAAGCTGGTGTAAGTTAGCGCTGTCAGTGACCGGACGCAGCAATCTCATAAAGATGATTTGTGCTCCGCTGTACATTCTACATAATGCTGCAATCTGGATACCACAGTATTGGTTCAGATGTAAAGATTCGCAGTTTAGGGCCCTCATTTGGAGAGACGGAGTGGTGCGTATTAAGCTTGCCACCCTGCAGCTCCCTAAGGATCAAGGTGGAATGGCTGTTTCATGTCCACTAATGTACTTTCTTTATCATACATCATAGGACACAGAGTCTCAAGTAATTACTTAGTGGGTTATAGGCCTACCTTCAGGTGTTGACACTGGTATAACCAATACAGGAAGTTGACTCCCCTATATAACCCCTCCTCCTAACAGGAGTACCTCAGTTTTTTCACCAGTGTCTAAAGGTGTTGGTCACGAGTGAAGATGTGCTCTGCGGAGCTCCAGGAGGGATCCATTCTGGATTTAAAGAAACCTCCACAATCGGATCCATCCTCGCCACTGAGGCCATAGGATGGTACATGGACCTCGATGCAAGAACGAGGTGTTGCTTGTAATGCTTCTCTTTGAGAGCTGGACCCTAGGAACCAGGAAGTTTTTTGGTCTTGCTACATTTCCTAAAGCTGTCCTGAGTGGTGCTATACAAGGCCCAAAGGAGCGGAACCCCTTTTATAAGGGCCCCAGGCTTTGAGCGTGTGTTAACGTAGCCCGCTGTGATGGGTGAAGTTTGGATCTGCTGTTTCAGCAGTATCCTGCAGCAAGGATAAGGTAAAAAAAAAAAAAAAAAAGAGAACCTTTATATGCCTTAAATGCCATAGAACAGCGCTGTCTCATTATATGTGTTGTCCAGCAGAGGGGGTTCTTACTTTCCTAAGGGAATTTGCAGGCTGAATGGTTATCAGCTGCTTAGCAGCTAAGGGGAAAAGTTTCCATAATCATTAAAACTCTGCAGAGTTTAGCAGCATTCTGACAGAACAACCCTTTCCCTCCCCCTCTCCTCCTTTAGGAGTTTGACATTTTTTTTTATATATATATATTACTCACAGTTATGGTAGGTATCCTAGCCTGCTGTGGAGTGGCATAAACCAGCAGTTTTCAAAGCAGCATGGGTTCCCTCTCCCTTTAGGTCTGCATAATACAGACAAGCTAAGCATATTCAAACTGAATGGGGGGTTGCCGGAGGACACAGAGGGGCGTGACCGTAGGTCACATGACGCTAGGTATGACACAGTGTCTATCCATACAGCGTTGATTACTGAGAGGCAAGTGCTGTGGACGCCAATCAGGCCCACCTGAGGCTCACCCATTAAAGCACTCTCTGCTACAAGAAAACTCAGCCTTCGCAGCCAGAGTTCACTGAGGAGAGGAGTCTGTTATACTGATGCCGCGTACACACGATCAAACAATCCGATGGAAAAGTCCGGCAAACTCGAGTCCGCCGGACAATCCACCCGTGTGTAGCCTCCGGCGGACTTTTTTTACCCAAAAGTCCGGCGGACTAAGGACTCGCTTTTCGGTGGACAGTACGGCCGTGTGTGTGCTAGTCCACCGTACTTTTGAAATGAGCGGACTTTTCCCGCGCTGAGAAAAGTCCGCTCATTTTGAGCGCGTCTCCAGGTAGCCGGGGCCAGCGAAGGAGGCGTCACTGGCCCCGTCATCTGGTATGGACTTAAGGGGGGAATCCCTACGCCGTAAGATCGGAGTGGGGGTCCCCCCCTAGGTCCACATCAGACCCTTATCCAAGCACGCTACCCGGCCGGCCAAAAAAGGGGGTGGGGACGAGCGAGCGCCCCCCCTCCTGAGCCATGCCAGGCCGCGTGCCCTCAACATGGGGGGTGCCTTGGGGAAGGGGGGGCCGCGTGGCCCCCCTACCCCAAAGCACCTTGTCCCCATGTTGATGAGGACAAGGGCCTCTTCCCTGGCCGTTGGTTGTCGGGGTCTGCGGGCGGGGGGCTTATCGGAATCCGGGAGCCCCCTTTAATAAGGAGTCCGGCGAGAAGACCCCCGAAGACGGACAGAAGACTCCCGGAGCTGTGCAATAAACTATTTTAACCCTTGTGTGTTGTTTTTTTTTACTTTTTTTGTACAGGTGAATGGGTAGGGGTACATTGTACCCCATACTCATTCACATAGGGTGGCTGGTATCCGGGGGCCCCCTTATTAAAGGGGGCTCCCGGATTCGGATAAGCCCCCCGCCCGCAGACCCCGACAACCAACGGCCAGGGTTGTCAAGAAGAGGCCCTTGTCCTCCTCAACATGGGGACAAGGTGCTTTGGGGTTGGGGGGGCGCGGCCCATGTTGAGGGCACGCGGCCTGGCAAGGCTCAGGAGGGGGGGCGCTCGCTCGTCCCCACCCCCTTTCCTGGCCGGCTGGGTGGCGTGCTCGGATAAGGGTCTGATGTGGACCTGGGGGGGACCCCCACGCTGATTTTTCAGCGTAGGGATTCCCCTTTAAGTCCATACCAGGTAACGGGGCCAGCGACGCCTCCTTCGCTGGCCCCGGCTACCTGGAGATGCGCTGAAAATGAGCGGACTTTTCTCCGCGTGTGTGGGCGAGTCCGTTCATTTCAAAAGTACGGCGGATAGTCCGGGGCGGACTTAGTACGCCGTATTAGTCCGCTGAAAAAGTGCCGTGTGTGGGCACGTAGCTCGTTCGTGTGTACGTGGCATTAGAGACATTTAGCGAGGGGCACGTAATGGTGTAAAGCAGGCATTTCCAGTACAGGAAAAGAACTGTTAGCATGCGTTGTTTGGTAAGAATTATTTAGCAGATAATATTGTGTGTGCCTCTGCTTTTTTACTTAGCATTATGTCTTCCAGACCTACCGTAAATGTACCTAAGGTGTCACCCTCAGGCGCTGGGAACCCCAGTCATGCCTCCATACTGTCTTCCTCTTCAGAGAGATCAGACATGGCAAGCCAGGGTGAGTCATTGCAAGCTAGCGGTGGTGCAACTGCTTCACACACTTCAGCCCCTGTTTATGTGACTTTCCTCTGCCCTGCAAGGCTTAGAAGGAAGATTAGTGACTTTAATCGCATCATCCATCCAGGTTGATAGGAAACGTCCTAGATCCCCCTCCCCCACCTTAGACTGTTTACAGTCAGTGGAGGGTCCTAAAGAACTATGGGGACATGACGAGCTCTTTCCCGCAGATGATCGGGAAGAAAAACAAGCCGGTTATTCCTCTGCAGAGGAAACAGTACTTGGAAATTCACCTTCACAAACTGAAGTACAGAGCCTTACAGAGATGGTTCGCTCTACTTTCATGTTACCCCTAATAGAGGCAGCTGAAGGTCCGGTATCCTCTTTAGGATCCTTAAAACCTTTTCAGCCTTTACATGCGTTTCCAGTACACGCATTACTTGAAAAGCTTATTTATTCCGAATGGGATCATCCAGATAAGCATTTCTCCCCTCCTAAAAGATTCTCTAATCTCTATCCTATGGAGGAAAAAATTCACTAAAAGGTGGAAGATTCCAGCAGTAGACGCTGCGATTTCCAATGTGAATAAAAATTTAACTTGTCCAGTGGACAATGCACATATGCTTCAGGATCCAACAGATAAAAAGTTGGAAGGTCTGTTTAAAAACCTCTTTTTCCTTAGCAGGGACCGTAACTCAGCCTGCGATAGCAGCCATAGGCATCTGTCAGTCCTTAAAGGACCAGTTTGCAGATGCCCTCAAAGAGCTCCCTGCACAACAAGCTAAGGAGTTGGCCGAGCTACCTAAAGCATTATGCTTTGCCATAGATGCTATAAAGGACTCTATTCACCAGGCATCACGTCTGGCGCTTGTACTTGTACACATGCAAAGGACCCTTTGGTTAAAGGGTTGGTCAGCTGAAACACCTTGTAAAAATCTTCTAACTGGGTTCCCCTTTAAGGGAGAATGCCTTTTTGGAGATAGCTTGGATAAATACATTCAGACTATTTCCAGCGGAAAGAGTACTCTTTTACCAGTCAAAAGAAAATATAAACGTCCTTCGTTTAAACAGACTTTTTCCCCAGTGCCAAGGGCATCCTCCTCTAGGCAGGGGCGACGGTCTTCGCCGACGGACCCCAAGGGGAGATCTCAGGGTCGGACCCAAGCACAGAGGAGGACCTGGGGCCGCAAGTCTGCAAAGCGAAATACCAAGGCCTCATCATGAAGAGGCATCTCCCCTCACCAAGGTGGGGGGAAGACTTCTGAAGTTCTCAGTAGTCTGGCAGAGGGAAATTCAGGACAGATGGACCCTCTCCACTGTAGCTCTAGGATACAAGCTAGAATTTTGAAAGTTTCCACCAGCCCGTTTTCTCAGATCAAACGTTCTGAGGGATCCAGCCAAAAAGCAATCCCAATTGCAAGCGTTGGACCGATTATTGGCTCAAGGGGTGATCATGCAGATCCCCAAAGAAGAGCAGGGTTTGGGTTTTTACTCAAACCTATTTACGGTGCCAAAGCCGAATGAAAATATCAGACCAATTCTAGATCTACGGAATCTAAATCAGTTCCTGAGGATCCGCTCCTTTCGCATGGAGTCAATCAATTCAGTCGTATCTATCCTACAAGGAGGGGAACTTCTGGCATCCATCGACATCAGAGATGCATATCTGCATGTCCCTGTATTCCCTCCTCACCAGAGGTTTCTGCGTTTCGAGGTTTTCAGTTTGTAGCCCTGCCCTTCGTCCTTGCTACAGTACCTCGGGTATTCACAAAAGTACTTGCCCCACCTCTAGCCCGGTTAAGGGCACAGGGCATAACTGTCCTGGCTTACTTAGACGATCTATTGTTAATAGACTGTTCAGTGGGTCACTTAAGACGGGGTGTGGCCGTTTCAAGCAGCTACCTGGAAAGTTTGGGTTGGATTCTCAACCTAAAAAAGTCCTCCTTGAAGCCACTAAAGAGGCTGGAGTATCTAGGCATGATCATAGATACAGCCCAGAAGAGGGTGTTCTTGCCTCCGGCAAAGATCAGCTCCATACAGGAGCTAGTGAGGATGATCAGGTCAAGAAGAAATCCTTCAATTCGCCCTTGTATGAGATTGTTAGGGAAGATGGTAGCTTCATTCAAAGCAGTTCCCTATGCCCAATTCCATTTGAGACTGTTTCAAAGCAGTATCCTGTCTGCTTGGAACAAGACGAATCAAACTTTGGATTTGCCAATGCGGCTGTCCCCAAGAGTGTCCCAGAGCCTCAGTTGGTGGTTACTATCCCGAAACTTGCTGAAGGGGAAAACCTTTAGACCAATTATCTGGAAGGTAGTGACAACGGATGCCAGCCTTTCAGGCTGGGGAGCAGTACTAGAGAAAACGACTGTCCAGGGACGATGGTCAGGAACCGAGCGTACCTTACCCATCAACATCCTAGAGATTCGGGCAGTATATCTGGCCCCAAAGACCTGGACCTCCAGGTTAAAGGATTTTCCTGTCAGGATTCAATCCGACAATGCCACGGCTATGGCATATATCAATCACCATGGGGGCACCAGAAGTCTCCCAGCTCAGAGAAAGGTGAACCAGATTCTAACTTGGGTGGAAGAGAATGTCCCCTGCCTATCGGCAGTTTTCATTCCGGGGGTAGAAAATTGGCAGGCGGACTATCTAAGTCGTCAGCAGCTATTCCCGGGGGAATGGTCTCTTCATCCCGAAGTGTTTCGAGCTGTTTGCCAAAAATTAGGGACTCCAGACATAGACCTTCTAGCGTCCACATTCAACACAAAGCTAGTCAACTTTGTGTCCAGGACAAGGGACCCACTCGCGTACGGAACAGATGCGTTGGTGACCCCATGGGATCAGTTCTCACTGATCTATGCTTTCCCCCCAATCCGGTTGCTGCCTCGGCTTCTTTCCAGGATCAAGCTGGAAAGAAAGTCGGTAATTCTGATAGCACCAGCATGGCCCAGAAGGTCATGGTTTGCGGATATCGTAAAGATGACAGTGGAGGGTCCTTCCACTAAGGCCAGACCTGCTATCGCAGGGGCCTATATTCCATCCTACTTTACAAACGCTATATTTAACGGCTTGGCTATTGAGACCCACATTCTGAAGAAACTTGGGCTTTCCAAATCAGTTCTCTACTTTGATTAATGCTAGGAAGCCAGCTTCTAGAGCTATATATTATAGAGTCTGGAAAGCTTATGTTTCCTGGTGTGAATCCAAGGGTTGGCACCCTCGGAGATATATTATAGGCAGAATTCTTGCCTTTCTACAGTTGGGTGTAGAAATGAAGCTGGCCCTGAGTACTATTAAGGGTCAAGTCTCAGCCTTATCAATTTTGTTTCAAAGGCCGCTTGCTACGCATTCTTTAGTCTGGGGTTTCATGCAAGGAGTGCTGCGGATAAATCCGCCAGTTAGATCTCCTTTTAAGCCCTTGGGATTTGAATCTAGTTTTGTTGTGTTACAAAAACAGCCATTTGAACCATTACAGCATATTCCTTTAGTCCTTTTGCCAAGGAAGCTGGTATTTTTAGTTGCTATATCGTCAGCAAGGAGGGTGTCAGAATTGGCTGCCATATTTGGTTATTCATGATGACAGAGTAGTGTTACGCCCTCGTCCAGGCTTTTTGCCAAAGGTAGTTTCAGGCTTTCATCTGAATGAAGATATTGTCCTGCCTTCGTTTTTTCCCAGACCAGGTTCCAGGGAAGAAAAATCTCTACATTGTCTTGATGTAGTGAGAGCAGTGAAAATCTATTTGAAGAAAACTGCTCAGATTCGTAAGACTGACATCTTATTCATTCTGCCAGAGGGTCCTAAGAAGGGACAGGCATCGTCGAAATCCACTATCTCCAAGTGGATTCGGCAAATTATAATTCAAACTTATGGTTTAAAGGGAAAGATTCCCCCTTTTCAAGTTAAGGCGCACTCTACCAGAGCGGTTGGTGCTTCTTGGGCAGTGCGTCACCAGGCCTCCATGTCTCAGATCTGCAAGGCCGCAACTTGGTCTTTAGTACATACATTTGCAAAATTTTATCAAGTAGATGTAAGATGGAATGAGGATATCGCCTTCGGGCGCAGTGTGCTGCAGGCAGCAGTATAAGTCTTCAGGTCTGGGGGTTACCCTACGGGTTGTGTCTCCCCCCCCCCCCCCCCTCAAGTAGCATTGCTATGGGACATCCCATCAAGTAATTACTTGAGACTCTGTGTCCTATGATGTACGATAAAGAAAATAGGATTTTTAAAACCGCTTACCTGTAAAATCCTTTTCTTGGAGTACATTATAGGACACAGAGCTCCCGCCCCTCTGTTTTATGGGGTGAGAGTATATTGCTTATATTAAAACTGAGGTGCTCCTGGAAGGAGAAGGGCTTATACAGGGGAGTCAACTTCCTGTATTGGTTATACTAGTGTCAACACCTGAGGGTAGGCCTATAATCCACCAAGTAATTACTTGAGACTCTGTGTCCTATGATGTACTCCAAGAAAAGGATTTTACAGGTAAGCTGTTTTTAAAAATCCTATTATGCAGCCCAACTACAACATTTCACAGGCTGGGATCTTGAGACAGTTGAAGATTCTTCCAAGAGTCTACTTCTAGGCCCGGATACAACTTACCCTGCATTTCTCATATGGAAATGGGGTTTCCTAGGGTCCCAGCTAAATTTCCCACAGTGCAGCTACTAATGAAAGTCTGGAAAGAGGTCAGGTCCATGCTGGGGATAACTGGGTGTTTCTGCCAGACACCCATTTGGCAGAACCGCTTTTATACTGATCTAGCCAATGTGCCTAAAACACCTGGTCTGGGAGAGAGCGGAGATTAGATTTCTTACCCAAATACTTAACGGCTCTGTCCTAAAGCCATATCCTCAACTTCTGCGGGAATTCCCTGGGCTGAAGGGTCATCATTTCCAATACATACAGCTACACCATATTATGCGCTCCCAAGGTAGACACTCTAATTTGCAATTAGAAAACGCTGCGTTCCTGGATTCTATAATACACGGACCCTGAGAAGAAAGGTATAATTTCCAGCATTTATACTCCCCTATTATCGCACGTGCAAGCCCCTGACCTTCTACTCTGCAGGGAGAGATGGGATCAAGATGTTGGCCCTATTGACAGGGAACAATGGGATCAGATTCTACGAGTGGGTCCGCTGGTGTCGGTGTCCACAGCGCAGAGACTGTCGCACCTCTTCATATTACACTGAGTGTACCGTAACCCAGTACAGGTACATAAGTGGGGCAGATGAGAAACTCTCATATGTCCAAAATGTCAAGCTCATCCAGGTGATCTCATCCATATGCTCTGGAGATGTCCCAAGTTGATAAAGTATTGGAGTAGAATTGTCCCCAAAATTAATAGTGTTTACCAGGTCCAACTTTCAGTAGACCCAGTAACATGTTTGCTGGGGAGTCTCGTTGAGGAACTATTCTACACACCGCTATACATTGCTCTCACAAGACTACTATAGTAAGCGGATTGCTTTACTTTTGCTCTCAGAGGAAGCCCAGAAGGAGGCACAGTGGATCCAAATGGTTAACACTACTCTCATTAGAGAAAAAAAATGCATATCATCATGGGAAGTAACCAAAAAGTTCAGTAGCATTTGGCAGAGTTGGTTGAGCTCCCCAGATGTGGCACCGCAGTTGGCCCTGAACAGGCTGCTGATATGAATCTAGCTACCTGTTTTTGACTCTAGATGCTCATACTGGATCTTGGATGAACTGTCAGAGCTGATTTATTTGTCTTTGCAATAATATGTAAAACCCGGAATGTATACTCCCAGGTGGTTTGACCTTTTTGGGTTTTCTTTATTACTTTTCTGTTTTTTCTTCTTTTTTTTTTTTTTTTCCTTTCTTCTTTTGTTACTTGCACTGTTCAATTGTTTATAATCTCCCACTCAAGAAAAGCTGGGTACTGGGTAGTTCGCAATGCTTACCTGACCTGTGCTGACGAGTTGGCTATACAGTCACCCCCTTGTATGGGATGATGTGAGGATTAACACCACTGCTGTTTATTGATTGTATGCCTATGTACTTACAGACTTCCACTGCCGTGTGTTCTATTCAATAAAACTATATTTTGTTGATTATAGATTTTATACCCTCCAGTTTTAGCAAATTAACCCCTATGTGTTCATGCACATAGGCTTTTACCAGAGTTTTGGGGCAGCAGAGTTTATAGGCAATAGAACGCTCCTCTCCTAAACGCATTATAATTGGGTTGAGGGGAGGAATGTTTTGTCAGAAAACTGCCAAATGCTGCAAAAACAAGTGTAAACATGCGTTAACGCTAGGTATGGTTTTAGCGCTTGGACGTTTCATTTCAATGGGCAGAATACATTTATTCTGGGCAATGAAATAAACGCCCAAGCGCTTGACATGGGTAAACGCTACACACATGTTTACCAGCATAATTCATCCAGGACAATTATTAGCATCCAGTGTGCATGAGACCTCATGATTAAGGTTCTCTTGCTCTACCAGGTCAGTTGGTGCTTCATAGGCTTTTCAGCATCAGACATCTGTTTTTCAGATCTGTAAGTCTGCCATCTAGTCTTCTGTTCACACGGTTCTCCGGTTTTACCAGATGGTTGTTCCAGGGTCATGTGATGTTTGCATGTTCTCCCTGTGCCTGCATGGGTTTCCTCCGGGTACTCCGGTTTCCTCCCACACTCCAAAGACATGCAGGTAGGTTAATTGGCTTCTGTCCAAAATTGGCCCTAGTATATGAATGGGGACCTAAGATTGTGGGCTCCTTGAGGGTAGGGACTAATGTGAGTGTGCAATGTACAGGGATAGGGGTAGACACTCACTCAGGTTGAACTGGATGGACTTGTGTCTTTATTCAACTTTACTAACTATGAAAGTATGTCATCTTCAGTCATAACATGCCTCAGGTGGTTTTGTAAGCTTTGTTGTGCCTCCTTTTGGTAACCTTTTACTTGTGGGCCTGTGAACATGTTTGCTGTGTTGCCCACCCGTGAGTAAGACTCCTTTTGGATATACCTATGTACCTTAATTTATGCTTAAGAAAATAGGAGTTCTGGCCACAAATCCTTTTCTTGGGGTACATTCACGGCCACAGTTCCTTCCTCTCTGATCTTATGATTCACTATTACTATTGCTTTGCTACAAAACTTGAACATGGAGTGGAAGGGTTTATATGTAGCATTCAGGGAAGAGCCGAATACCCCCCTGTTCGGTTCGCAGCAGAACATGCGAACAGGCAAAAAATGTGTTAGAACACGCGAACACCATTAAAGTCTATGGGACACGAACATGAATAATCAAAAGTGCTAATTTTAAAGGCTTATTTGCAAGTTATTGTCATAAAAAGTGTTTGGTGACCTGGGTCCTACCCCAGGGGACATGTATTAATGCAATTTTTTTTTTTTTTTAAACAGCCGTTTTTTCAGGAGCAGTGACTATAATAATGCTTAAAGTGAAACAATAAAAATGAAATATTCCTTTAAATTTTGTACCTGGAGGGTGTCTATAGTATGCCTGCAAAGTGACCCTTGTGTCCTGTGCTTAGCCCTACCATTTGTCAAAAAAAGTGTCAAAAATGTTAGACAATAGCCAGTTTTTGACAATTCCTTTATTAATGTCTTCTTCTTTCCCTGCTTCTTCTTCCATCTTCTTCTGGTCCTCTGCTTCTTCCTCCGGTCTTCTCCTTCTTCCTCTGGTCTTCTCGTCCAGCATCCGGAGGAAGAGGCGGGGGAAGAACAAGATGGAGGAAGAAAACCGAATGAAAACCAGAAGATGATGGAGGAAGAAGCAGGGAAAGAAGAAGACATTAATAATGGAATTGTCAAAAGCTGACTATTGTATTTTTTTTAACATTTTCTTCCTCCCCATGTTGAGGACATGTGGCCTGGTATGGTTCATCCCCCCCCTTCTTTTCTGCGGCCTGCCAGGTTGCGTGTATGGATAAGGGTCGGGCATGGATTTTGAGGGGGGCCCCATGCCATTTTTTTTTTTCATTTTGGTGTGGTGTTCCCCTTAATATCCATAACAGACCTGAAGGGCTTGGTATGGAACATTTTTTAAATTTTTTTTTGTATTTTGGTTCGGGGTTGCCCTTAATATGCATACCAGACCCCAAAGGGCCTGGTAATGGACTGTGGGCAAATCGCATGCCTTTTTTGCAATGACTTTTATGTGTATTGCAGAGATCCAACAATTCATTAATAGCCGCGGCTACTTTTGAATTACTTTTTTTACTTTAGAAATGTCATTTTGAGCAGGGACTGTTGTAAACACAGGAAACATGCGCCACTTTACAGGCATACTATAGACACCCCCCAGGTATGAAATTTAAAGGAATATTTTACTTTTATTGTTTCCCTTTAAGCAGAAAATCACTGCTTCTGAAAAAACTGCAGTTTTTAAAACATTTTTTTTTGCATTGATACATGTCTCCTGGGGCAGGACCCAGATCCCCAAACACTTTTTATGACAATAACTTGCGTATTAACCTTTAAAATTAGCATTTTTTATTTCTCCCATAGAGTTTTAAAGGGTGTTCCGCGGCTTTCAAATTTGCTGTGAACACCCCAAATTGTTCGCTATTTGGCGAACGGGCGACCAGCCAATGTTCGAGACGAACTCCTGTCCGACCCGAACATAAAGCTCATTCCTAGTAGCATTCCTTACGGTCTTGTTTCACCAGTGTCCAATTCCCTGAATGCAGCAGCACAATCTTATGTACATGATATACCATTCTGTGCCCCTAATGTTCTCAAAGAAAGTAATTTTTAAGCTATAAATCCTCTTATTTGGTTATGAATTGTAATTTTTTTTTTTTTTTTTAGCAGCTAAAAGTCGCCTCCAGAATCGCTTGTTATTTCACTTGGCACATAAGGTATTTATTTGTCACAGCACAGCCAAATAATTTTCCACTTTGATAGTATAGTGTGAATGTTAACATCTGAACTAAAGCAATTTAATAGCCAATTATGAATGCAAATGTCTGATTTGTTGGTGTGGCATTATGTAGCTATATACTGACATGCACCCAAAGTGCAAATGTCTGCAGAATGTTGAATGCAGTATTACCAAGTGATTATGATATTGTGAATGTGTGCTGAATTCAGCATAGTTTCTTCAAGATGATAGAAACGTGTAAAAACACAAATTCTTACTCTTGGTGATACTGCCTATAGTTTCCTTGTCTTGGATACGGTAGTCAGACTGCACTGCTTTCTACTGTAGGAAAATGTGTTGGGCTGGGTTCTGTGATTGCAGACATTGCATGTGATGCGCACCGCATTCCTGTGTACATGCTATGTCTGTGCGGCTGAAATGTAATTTGCACCAAAATGGTGCAGGACCCTTTTTTTTGTCAACACTGGAACTGGTGTTCCGACCCATGCAATCCAATTCCACAGTTTGCACTGTGTTCTGCGAACCGATTTGGGGGTGTAAATAACTTTATATTGACACTGCAGTAGTTGGTAAAGCGCAGTGTGAACTGCTTGCCATTCTGATGTGGTGTGGGAACCGGCACAGGAATCACTGTGGTTCCTACATTGCGCCAGTGTGAACCCAGCCTGAAAGCTGCTCAGGGTTCCATGTGTGCACATCTGCTGTTTTGCCCATAACTCTAGTTGCTCAATGTAGCAGCTTTAGTCTATTTGCTGTTAGTGTAGGTATGTTATAACATAATGTGTTACTGGCATCAAGGGGTGAGAAGGGAAGGTAGAGTCAATGAGATCAGCAGCAGGTGCCAGGGTGGAACGTAAGAGAATCAAAGACTGGAGGAGGAGAACGCATGTCTGATAACAGAAGGCTGAAATCTCCAAAATAAGCTAATGCTAAGCAGGTAAGGTTTGGCAAAAATACAAATAATTACAATGAAGCAACTGCTTTTAACATTTACTTTATACCTCTCTGCGCCCATAGAGTATACCACCCAATAAACCGCAAAATAATACAAAACGTGATTTTATAATAACATAATGTACCAACAATTGTTTAAATTATACACCGATCAAGATGGGGGGGGGGGGGGGGGGTAGTGTTGGATGCACAAGCAGATTTAGATAGACTTGACTAACAAATTTAAAGCTGAACTCCTGATTACACTTTTTAACCAGTTGAAGTGTAATCGGGAGTTCTGTTTTAATTTGTTTTTCTGACACTCCTCACTTGTAGAAATCAGTATTTTTTGCTAGAACTTCTAAATGCTATATATTTTTTGAGCAGAGGCCCTAGAGAATAAAATGGTGGTTGTTGCAATTTTTATGTCACACAGTATTTGTGCAGCGGTTTCTCAAACACAATATTTTTGGAACACATTTCCTTTTATTAAATTTGAATGCACAAAAACACAATATAATGCCCGATTTGTAATAAAAGTTCATGATGTTACACCTAGTAAATAGATACCGAACATGTCATGCTTTAAAATTGCACATGCCTGTGAAATGGCAACAAACTATATACAGTATATTATCCATAGACAACGCCTTTACAGGATAAAATGTTAGATTTACACTGAAGGTCTGGTGCTAGAATTATTGCTCTTGATTTTACCTTTGCATTGATACCTCATATGTATGGTATAATTACTGTTTACGTGCCCATGTGGGACTGATGCATATACATGTGCAATTTGTTTTCGGTTCAAATATAAATTGGGATGATTATTTTGTTAGAATAAAGTCAAATAATATGGTAATGAATTTCATTTTGTATATTCATTTTTTTAATGGATTCCTAATTTTTAGAACGATTCGGATTGGTTGAAAAGTGATTAACCAATTTGAATTCTGTATGAAGAATAGCTGATTAAGGAGCGTCAATCACAATGTCTGCAGCACCATAATATTAATGTAATATGATTGGCATACTTTAAAAAAGGGATTAACTCCAGGGATAAAGCAATAATTCTCCCACTCTACAAGACTCTGGCCTGGCCGTACCTGGAGTATGTTGTCCAGTTCTGGGCACCAGTCCTCAGGAAGGATGTACTGGAAATGGAGCGAAGTACAAAGAAGGGCAACAAAGCTAATAAAGGGTCTGGGGGATATTAGTTATGAAGAAAGGTTGCGAGCACTGAATTTATTCCCTCTGGAGACGAGACTCCTGAGAGGGGATATGATTTCAATTTATGAATACCATACTGGTAACCCCCACAATAGGGATAAAACTTTTTCACAGAATAAAGTTTAACAAGACTTGTGGCCTCTCATTAAAACTAGAAGAAAAGAGGTTTAACCTTAACCACTTCAGTCCTGGAAGACTTTACCGGCTTCCTGACCAGAGCACATTTTGCGATTTGGCACTGCTTCGCTTTAAATTACAATTGCGTGTTTGAGCGATGTTGCACCCAAACAAAATTGACGTCCTTTTTTTTACCCACAAATAGAGCTTTTTTTTGGTGCCATTTGATCACCTCTGCGGTTTTTATAAACAAAAACAGAGCGTCAATTTTGAAAAAAACGCAATTTCTCTTATATTCACCAACCGACACCGCTCCTCTCTGTAACAAATGGGTTGTTAGCCTTACCTCTAGGAGAATACGAGGTAAAGTTGTAACACAAAACTCAGAACTTAGTTCCGCCCAGGGGGTCGGTCCCTCAGGCTACAATCCCCTCCCATCTGCAGACAGACCTCAGTTTTATTTTGCCTAGTAAAGGAGAAGGACCTAGGAACCCTGGGGACCCATCGGTTCATGCTTTTTTTTTTTATCAACTATCAACAGCCGGCTGGGTGACAGGCTGGATACCCTTATCCTTGTAGTCTCCCCAGTCCGGCCATCGAGTGTATGCAGATCCTAGAGGTCCTAGCTACGGCTCGGCAGGCCATGACGAAACCTCAGCTACTGATGTCTACGCCACAGTATGCTGGGCCAACAGCCACCCTGTACTGGTCAGTGAGTGGGTCTGTGATGGAATGTCTCCCAGCTCTTCAGGACTGGTAAGTACGGCTCTCCCTGTCCCGCGGGGCTGAGCAGCTGGGCATTCCCTGGGAGGTAGATTCGGGGGTCCCTCACCTCCCTCTTTTCTCTCCCCTGTCCCTATCTCCCCTCTTCCCCCTCCGGGGGGGGGGCGCTACATGTGGTGCTGAGCGGTGTATGTGTACAGATCCCTTGGGGCTCTCACCTGGGATAGGGGGCTGGCTGGTGGTGTCCTGGATCCTGTTTGTTAAGCTCCCGGAAGGTGCCTGTGAGGGTCGGCTGTGTTTTGTGGTGCAGCGCTGGGTCTCTGTCACATTCTATCTTCTGTGCCTCATGGTAGCTGACCGGCGGCCATTTTAGATGTGGGCAAGGGCAGCATGTCTTTCTGGGCTTCAAGCGGCCATTTTTCCAGTGCTCTCCTATTCAGGACATTTTCTAGAAGCCTGAGCATGTTTTTCAGTGTTCTCCAGCAGCAGCTTGCATGTGCTCTCACAGCCATTTTCCCTGTGTTTCCTGTCTGTTTACTGGATGCTGGGCGGCCATTTTATTGAGCTTGAGCACGTTTTTCAGATAGTTTAGTGCTCACCCTGACGACTGCCACCAACACAGCTTTTGTTTCCTCTGCACCTGGGAGCACTCGGGGTCTACAGGCACTACTTGTGAACAGCACAGAACTCCTCAGGGTGGTGAGTCTGGCGGGTTAGAGCCCCTCTGTCAGTGGCAGCAAGGAAGGTGGGACTGTCACTGTCCTAAGTCCCCTTCGGGTGGCAGACAGGGTAGGGTCAGCATGGCTTCAGAAACTGGTGTTTCTTCCCCCAAAATCCAGGCAATTGCAACTGGGTCACCTGCGGACTGTGCAGTACCCATGGACACCCTGACGGCGGTCCTCAATTCGTTCGTTGCCGAGATGGAGGTGGTGTGTGGGAAGAAAGGTGCTAAAAAGCGGCCCCTGCCCCCCTGTCCTCTGTGGAGAGCTCTGACGCAGACTCGGTCCTGCTGAGGCCGGTGACCCATGCTCTGTCTTTTCCGACGACGCTGACCAGGACCGTTCGGACAGTGAGGATGAGTCCCCGTCCGGGTCCGGGTGCGACAAAGCGCTTGTTGGAGCACTTATCACAGCTGTGCGCGATACCCTGAAGATTCAGGAGCCAGCGTATCCCTCTGCTGATGTACCGGTCCCTTTTGGGTCCCGCAAGCCAGCATTTTGACAAGTTCATTTACAAGGAATGGGGTCGCCCGCAATGGACCTTTTTCGGTCCCCAAATACATGGCGGTGCGTTACCCCTTTGTGGAAAGCCTTATCAAAAGATGGGCGGCTCCTCCGGTTGTGGACCCCCCCAGTATCCAGGTTAAATAAAGTAACCACGATCCCGGTTGAGGGGACTCCTGCATTTAAAGATCCCATGGACAGGAAGGCCGAGGCAGTGGCTCGTTTCTTGTTTACGGTTGTGGGGTCAGCCGTGCGACCTGGACTGGCATCTGCACTTGTGTCAGACACTGACTGAGTGGGCAAAACTTTTGCACCGCGAATTGGGAGAGCAACAGGCTTCCCCTGTCTGCGTGGAACTAGCAGACCAACTAATGCAAGGCCTTAAGTACATCTGTGACGCAGCCCTGTATACCCTTCCTCTGCTATCCAGGGCTTCAGTGTCAGCTGTGGTGCCGAGGAGCCTAATTTGGCTAAAATGCTGGTCTGCTGACCAGGCATCTGAAAAAGCCCTGACGGTTCTTCCCTTCCTTGGCGACCGGCTCCTTGGAGCCACATTAGATGACATTTTTAAAAATGCCACCAGTGGTAAGAGTACCTTACTCCCACAGGCCAGGAAGGCTAAGGAGCCACGCCGTAGGCAAGGGCCCTCTTTCCGCTCACAAATGGCTTTTTCGTCCTCCCAGAGCTTCGACAAAACATCCCCAGCCCAACAGGATGCCCATGGACGGTCAAATACGTTCCTGGAACCGCAAGCCTAACAAACCTGCGAATAAAGGTGCTACCGCATGAAGGTTTGCCCCCACCCATGTCTCAGGTGTGAGGTCGCCTTTGGGAGTTTGGAGCCTGGTGGTCCTCCCGGTTATCCGACCAATGGGTCTGCAACCTGATTTCCACTGGCTACCAGATAGTTTCTCTCTTGGCCGCAAAACAGATTCTTCCCCTCCAGCATACCCGTATCCCCGGCTCGCCGGGAGGCCCTTTTGGGGGCGGTAAGTGATTTGCTGAATGAAGGTGATTGTACCGGTTCCGGAATCGGAACGCTTCCAGGGATTCTACTCAAATCTGTTTGTGGTTCCCAAGAAGGAAGGGGTACATCTAATCTTGGACCTAAAAGCCCTTAATCACTTTGTAAAAGTGCAGAGGTTCAGAATTGAATCAGTTCGCTCAGTAGTCACTGCACTCCATCAAGGGGACTCCCTGGCGTCCTTAGACATCCAGGATGCATACCTGCACATACTCGTATGCCTCTGGCATCAAAAGCTATTAGATGAGAACCTGAAAGACCACAACATACAGGGATATACAAGGTAATACTGACATATAATCACACACATAGGTTGGACTTTTTCAAGCTTACCTACTATGTAAAAATACAGCCAATAATTTAAAATCTAATTTCTTCATCAATTTAGGCCAATATGTTTTCTGCTACATATTTTTGGTAAAAAAAAAATCCCAATAAGCATTTGATTGGTTTGCACAAAAGTTATAGCATCTACAAACAGTTTTTTTTGTTTTGTTTTTATTAGTAATGGGACTGCGATTCTGCGGTGGACAAATCAGACACCTAACTGACACTTTTTGGGGGGGGGGGGGGGAAAGACAAGTGACATTATTACAGTGATCAGTGCTAAAAATATGCACATTGTACAAATTACACTGGCAGGGAAGGGGTTAACATCAGGGGTGATCAAAAGCTCAACTCTGTGCCTAGCTAATGTTACAGTGTAATGGGGGAAGGCACTTTTACTAGTGGAAGACATGGATCTGTGTTTCTGCTTTACAGAATAGCAGACAGAATAGCAATCTGCCTTGTTTAGCAATCTGCCTTGTTTTGGAGTGGGGAAGCTCACAGTGGGCCTTTTCAGCCCCGAGACGGATGGCGGTGCGTTACCCCTTTGAGGAGAGTTTCCTGAAAAGTTTCCTGAATAAATGGGCATCTCCTCTGGTATCCAGGTTAAATAAGGTAACCACAATTTCAGTGGAAGGGATCCCTGCTTTCAAGGACCCTGCCTACAGAAGGGCCGAGGTGGTTGCACGGTCCATGTTCACGGTGGTGTGGTCAGCATTGTGGCCAGTGTTCGCCACGGTCCTGGTGTCACAGACGCTTACTGAATGGGCTAAGTTGTTGTTGCGAGTTGAAGAAGCAACAGGTTTCCCCGGTTTGCGTGGAACTGGCAGACCAGTTGGTGCAGGGCCTGAAGTATGTCTATGATGCGGCCCTAGATGTGGCCCCCTTGCTTTCTATAGCCTCAGTATCAGCTGTGGTGCTACGTCACCTGATTTGGCTTAAATTCTGTTCTGCGGACCAGGCTTCTAAGAAAGCGCTGGCGGATTTGCCCTTCCAGGGGGAGAGGCTATTTGGAGCCTCACTGGATGACAGTATTAAGAATGTTACTGGGGGGAAGAGTGCTTTGCTCCCACAGTCCAGAAAGGGTAAGGAGCCACGCCGTAGGCAGGGGCCCTCCTTTTCCACTCAGAAGCGTCTGCCTGGGTTGGCAGGTAAGCATTCCCAGTCCGACAAGGTGCCCGCTGAGGGACAAAAGCATCCCTGGTTTCGCAAGCCAAACAAGCCTGCAAGCAAATCTGTTGCCGCATGAGGGCTTGCCCCCTCCTGACTCTCGGGTGTGGGGGGGTCGCCTTTGGGAGTTTGCAGCCCAGTGGACCTCCCTTCTTTCTGTCTGCGAACTCGTTTCATCAGGCTACAAGATAGTTTCTTTCTTGTTCGCCAAACCAATTTTTTTTTTTTCCCTCCAACCTTCATCTTCTTCATCTCATTGGGAGGCCCTGTTCGGGGCAGTACAGGATCTGCTGCTGCGCGGGGTGATATTACCTGTGCCGACACCCGGAAAGGTTTCAGGGATTCTACTCCAATCTGTTTGTAGTCCCAAAGAAGGAAGGGGTCTGTCCGGTCCTGGATCTCTAGGCCCTCAACGGCTTTGCGAAAGTACAAAAGTTCAGGATGGAATCAGTTCGCTCTGGTTGCTGCACTCCATCAGGGTGATTTCTTGGCGTCCTTGAGGTGGCGTCCACGCACATTACTCAGTTTCCAGGATCCTTCTGTTTTTGCAGTGAGAAGTGGATCAGAAACTTGCATTAAGCACCATTAAGGGGCAGATATCAGCTTTGGCTGTCCTTTTTTTTTTTTTTTTTTTTTTTTTTCAGCGACCTTTGGCTATTCATTCACTGGTGAGTACATTTGTACAGGGGGTTTGGACATGTGGCCCCTCCTGTTTCGACCACCGCTGCCTCCGTGGGATTTGAATCTGGTGCTCTCGGTGCTTCAGAAACCACCGTTTGAAAACAGGGAGATTCCCTTTTTGACACTATCTCAGAAAGTAGTCTTTCTAGTGGCTATTACATCTGCAAGGCGGATTTCTGAGTTGGCAGCCTTGTAATGCAAGTCTCCCTACTTGGTCCTCCACAAGAATAAGGCAGCCTTCATTTCTTCCAAAAGTTGTTTCAGCTTTTCATCTAAATGAGGACATTGTGCTTTCATCCTTATGTCCTCGGCCGTCACATCCCACAGAGGTTGCTTTGCATTCTTTGGACGTGGTCCGGGCTCTGCAGGTGTATCTATCTGCTACAGCTCCTTTTCAAAGGTTGAATTCCCTGTTCGTATCGGTGGCTGGTCCAAAGAAGGACCTGGTGGTCTCGTCGGCCACCATTTCTAGGTGGATCAGACAGATCGTGGTCCAGGCTTATGCCATAAGGGGGCGGGCACCCCCCTTTCCTGTCACAGCACATTCTACCAGGGCAATTGGTTCCTCCTGGGCTTTCCGAAAATCAAGTATCCATTAGTAGGGTAGTCTTGACTGAGGCGAACAAATTTTTTCTAGACTTGAGCTGTAGCGACTATTGTTGGGGGAATATGTGAGTACAGCGGGGGAGATCTAGGATTAGAGAGAAGCCATGCAGAGATTTTTCCCCGGGATGAGAGAGGCTTCAATTTGTCCCCATACCGTGATTGGAGAGGATGAGAACCAATCCTTAGTTTGGGTCAATACCGATGCCATATAATAGTCCTGGAAGTCTACATATCTGGTATCCCCGGCCCTATGGTGTTTAATCAATTTCGTGTGCGCGCTTCTGTTCTTTTTACCTTGCCACATGTAGGAGGAGGGTATAGATTCTAGGGACCTGAAGTAGTTGGCAGGGATACCAATAGGAAGTGTCCTGAACAGGTATAGGATTTGGGGGAGATGTAGCATTTTGAATGCCGCTAGGCGACCCATCCATGACAGCTCGAAAGACGCCAGCCTGCGTAAATCTTCTTGAAGTTTGACTTTAAAGGGGATAAAGTTATGGGAAAATAATTCTGCTGTCGTTTTGGTTAATTGAACTCCAAGGTAAGTTATGCCTTTATCTGCCCACGTAAATGGCATTTGTTGTTGTAAAAATAGACTGGTAGTGGAGTCGACTCCTAAGTTCAAAATGCAGGATTTTGTGTCATTGACTTTATAGTAGGAAACGTTACTGAACCAGGCTAGCGTCCCTCCAGGGACAAGAGTACAGAGGGGGTACCTGAGCTCCTTGCTTGGTGGATAATATCTATCATCCTTCTAGTGGCGTCTGAAGATTGGCGGCCTTTCGTGAATCCTGATTGGAGTGGGGATAATGTCGATCAATCGGTTAGCTATCATTTTTGCATAGATCTTGACATCCACGTTTAAAAGGGGAATGGGGCGGAAATTTTGGGGGGCATTTGGTTCTTTTCAAGGTTTTGGAAGTGTGACAACTATTGCACTCAGCATCTCTGAGGGGAAAGAGGAGGAAGTCACAGCGGAGTTATAGACCTTGCAAAGTGTGGGAGCTAGAATGTGTTTAAAAGATTTATAGTATTCCCCATTAAGTCCATCTGGTCCCGGGGATTTGGAGTTTGGGAGTTTATTGATAACATTTAATATTTCAAGGACCGTGAAAGGATCATTAAGGTTGGCTAGCTGTGCCGGTGAGATGGAAGGGAGTTTAATTTGTGCTAAGAATTTGTTTATTTCCTCTTGGGATGGTTGTGTAATGTGCTTATCCTCCCTCAAGTTGTAAAGATCTTTGTAATAGGAACCGAACCGAACGCATTAGCAATCTCGTGGGGTTTCATTAGCTTTTCTTTGGTGTGGGGATGAAACAAGTACAAGATTTTGGATTTGGTTTTATACCCTTTTAGTCTCAGTGCCATCAATTTTCCTGCTTTGTTACCTGTTGAGTATGTGGACGCTCTAAGTTTGGTTAAAGTTTTCCCAAACGATTCTAGTAGGAGCGAGCGTAGCTCATGGCGTAGTTTAAAAAATTGGGTTTGGAGAGTAGGGGAGGGATTCTTTTTGTTTTGAGATTCAGTGACTTCAATGGCAGCCGTGATTTGGTCTAATTTTAGTGATCTGTTTCTTTTCTCTGGCCCCCAATTGGATAAAGACACCTCTAATGACAGCTTTGTGGGCCCTCCACACCACCACCGGATCAGACACTGATTGGGAATTAATGGAGAAAAACTCTTCCAGTTGTTGTTTGAGATTATTAGCAGTGGATGGATTATGGAGAAGATAGTTGTTTGTCCTCCAGAGAAATGAGTTGGGTTGAGATGTTTTGGTATCAATAGTGATACTAATAGGGGCATGGTCTGACCAGGTGGTGGTGTGGATCTCCGAAGCTGGCACTTTTTGAAGCAAACATTTATCAGAAAGAAATAGGTCTATGCGTGAGTAGGTGTTGTAGCGCAGCGACAGGTAAATATAATCGCGTTCACTTGCGTGACAACACCTCCACGCGTCAAACATCTCGTTCGTACACAGAAATTTGCTTAGTGGTGAGGCAAGCCTCTTAATCCCTGCAGTAGAGTCCATGTTGTAGTCCGGCACTAGGTTAAAATCGCCGCACCACAGTAAGTTACCTTTCCTATGAGTTTTAACCTTTTCCAGTAAGTCATTTAAGAAGGACATCTGACGATGGCTCAGTGCATACAAGGAAACCAAAGTGTATTGGACATGGTTGAGTGTGCATGCTAATGATGTAGCGACCTTCTGTGTCCGTGATGCAATTCTGCAATTGAAAAAGGACTGTGTCCCAGATGGCAATCAGCACCCCTTGTTGCTTTTTTGTATAGGAGGACTTAAATACATGAGGAAACGATTTATGCTGCAACCGGGGTGAGGAGTCCTGTGCAAAATGTGTTTCCTGGACGCAGAGTACATCACTTTTGAGCAATAAGGCCGTTTTCCACAATGATGTGCGTTTGGCCGGGTGGTTTAAGCCTTTCGCATTAAGGGAGACTATAGTGGTTGTCATAGTGGTAGTTGTGAGTGTGGCTAGATTGACGGTGCACTTACCGTTGGGAGAAGTGTAGTAGCGGGTTTCCAAGGTGTTCGTACCCTTAGTAGTAGAGGGAAGATTCCAGGTAGGCCTGAAGGCGAAGGTTGTTTGGTGTCGTCCAGAGTCCTGAAGTGCGAAGCGAGGTTTGTGTGGCTACGACAGACAATGAGCTGTAGATGTATTCAAGATAAGACAATTCAACAAGATAAGTTGGGATAAAAACACAAAAAAAAAGGAAAAACAGTGAATAAGGAAGCGGCAAACAATGCCGGAACGTAGGCTGTATACAACAGGTCAGCAATGCACATTCCTAAAAGGGTGCTGACTGAACCTGGGGGAAAGTTCGGGCTCTAAGGTCAATGGAAGAGACAGTCAGCCGGACCGGATTCTCTAGGTAGCTCCGTATGGAAAAACAAAAACAAAACAGGTAACAGCTCTTCTTTGATCTTTGGATGGTAGCTCCTGCGAAGAGATCCCTGGGGCGGAGAGCTAAATCTTCTGGGTGCCGCAGAGTTGCCATTCGGTATCTCTGGAATAATGCCCCATGAGTGCAATAATTTCATGCCTCCTTCAACCGTGGAGATGGTATGAGGGATTCCATTATACATGACCAGGACAGTAGCTGGGTGACGCCATTTGTAGATGATTTTATGGTTTGTGAGAGCTTTAGTGATGGATTTCAACTGTCTGCGCAGTTGTAGAGTATACTGCGAGAGGTCAGCAAAAAGTTGAATATCTGTATAAGGGGCAGGCAGTGTGGTAAGGGCCCTAGCTCTAGAGAGGATTTGTTCTTTTGCTTGGTAAAAATGGATCCGCAAAAGCACATCCCTGGGAACTGTGTCTGCCAAGTGGCTCAGCTTAGGGATTCGGTGTATGCGGTCTATAGTGAGTTCAATAGGAGTTAACTCAGGAAGCATACTAGAGAACATGGTGGTAGCATATTTATGCAGGTCTGCGGGAGGAACCGCCTCCGGTATACCGCGTATTTTGATGTTATTGCGGCGGGAGCGGTCCTCGAGGTCCGTGATTTTCGACTTGATCCAATCAGTGTCCTCTTTTTGGGCCATACACGTGTCAACTAAATCGTTGACCGTATCTGTACACTCTCCCAGTTTATCTTCCATATATTGCACTCTATCCCCCATTTGCCGCATGTCTGTGGTAAACTTGTGGATTAGGGAGGACAGGTTGGTCATGAGGGAGGATTGAAGTGATAAGAGCATATCCTTCATGGTAGTATCAAGGACTGGCTGGCCCGAGGTAGGGAAGGCCGCTATGGAGGATTGCAGGAAAGATATGGCATGTGAATTGTGCAGTTCATTACTCACTGTGGTTCGGGCCTGGTCCGCTGTATCCAAGCGCATCCGCGCTTTACCAGGGCTCCGGGAGGTCGGTGAGATCGATGGTGAGTTGGTGAGGGAGGATGGCATTGATTCTCCCTCCACATCCCCAGGATCGCTGCTTGGGAGATCTGTGTAGGCCGACGGCGACCGCGCGGCGGTCCCGCCAGTGCCATCTTGGCTGTGCCTCTCACGCTGGAAGGAAAGCGCTCTGAGCTTCTGGAGGTTTTTCTCCTCCTTTCTTTTGCGGGACATCGTGGCGGTGTGTTCTGGGAGCTCTCCGGGAACGAATGTGGTCTCGCTGAGGATGGGTGATGTCCGTAAGGCTCTGGATGTCCGGCCGGCTGACAGGAGCTCCAGGCTTAGGCTGCCATTCCGTGCGCGCGCAAGCCCTTCCCACCCCTCATTTTGACACTGCTTGGGGACATCCCTAAGGTCAAGATTAAAGGTGCTGTATCTGTCAATGAACAAAAGAGAACATAGGATTTTTGTACTCACCATAAAATCCTTTTCTCTGAAGTTCATCGATGGACACAGCACCCACCCCTCCTATTTATGTTTGTACTGCTTTTTGACGAACTGAGCTGCTGGAAGCAGAGTGAGGGATTATAGCCAGTAGGACCGCTCCCTGGGCGGTACTGTGCAGTTTTGCTGTTTTTACATGTTTTGCCTAGTCCTCTCCTGAAGGTGGTGATATAACCCTAAAGTCAAGATTAAATATGCAATGAACTTTAGAGAAAAGGATTTTACGGTGAGTACAAAAATCCTATTTTATTTTATTCAAAATTTTGCGCTATAAACACTTTTTTTTGTTTATAGCGCAAAAAATAAAAACCACAGAGGTGATCAAATACCACCAAAAGAAATCTGTATTTGTGGTAAAAAAAAAAGGGCATAGATTTTTATTTGGGTACAGCATCACATGACCGTGCAATAGTCAGTTAAAGCGACGCAGTGCCGTATCGCCAAAAAAAATGGCCTGGTCATTAAGGGGGAAATCTTACGATCTGTAAGTGGTTAAAGTGATACTAAAGTCTTTGTTATTTTTTTTTTTTAAATAACATGTCTTACTTGCCTGTTCCGTGCTTTCACAAAGCAGCCCAGATCCTCCTTATTTTGGGTTCCCCGCCAGCGATCCCGCTCCCTCCCTACTTCCGAGTGCCCCCCCCGAACCGCTAATCTGTGTCCATTCAGACTCTGAGCCATGGCTTAGCCCCACCCCCACTCTCTCCTCATTGGTTCACTGACATTGATTGACAGCAGCGGATGCCAATGGCTCAGTCCCACTCCATGGGACAATTATTTATTTATTTTTTTGCCTGGAGTTGGGCTTTAAAGCACTCTGACTGCCAATCAAAGCAGCTATCATTGAATAACATTTTTATCTTACAGTCCTGTATATGCTGGAGTTTGCACTGTTTTACTTCAGAATTTATACCCCATGTTGCTTTTTTGGTGCATCAAAGCATCTCCAGAGCCTCCATAGAAGTCTATCCCATTGCCTCCTAACAGCACCATCTCTTGAGTGGCATTTATTATGAGTTTGCTTTGCTTTGTTTTGGAGGTATTGGAGATATGAGATGACAGGATGCACTGGGAAACCAACAAGTGAACCAGAAAGATGTTATCAGCTGTCACTTCCGGTTCATGTGTATATATACTGGGAGTGCCTGCAGCAGACATAACATCTGGTGTGCAGCAGGAAGGTGAGCAGATCAGAGTGGAGAAAACTACCAGACAGCACACATGCACAGTGTTGGAATACTGTAGGGGAAGGTGACCAGTGACCTGAGAGAGGATTGCACAGCAGAGAATCAGCAGCACTGGGGGACCAGAGTAGGAAAAACTAGCAGATGTTACATGTGGTGCGCAGCATGGGAGCAACATAGCGGGGACCAGAGAGAGAGAGGAAGATCGGCAAACCTGAGCAGAGGATCAGCAGAGGTGGGGTTACTACTGAGCAGAGGATCAGCAGAGCTGGGGGCACTACTGAGCAGGCAATCTGCTGATAGGAAGTACTAATGAGCTGGGGATCTGCTAAGCAGGGATGCTAATGATATGGGGTACTAATGAGTTGGCGATCTTCTGAGCCGGGGTACTAACATACAATTTGCTGAATGGGGGTACGTAAGATCTTATGAGCGGGGGTACTAATGTGCGGGTGATTTGGTAAATGGGGGTACTTTTGAGCTGGGGATCTACTGAGTGGGGGCACAAAGGAGTTGGGGATCTGCTGACGGGCACCAATGAGTGGGGAATTTGCTGTGTGGGGGCACTAATGAACTGGGGATCTGCTGAGCGGGGGTACTAATGAGCGAGGATCTGCTGAATGGAGGTACTAATGAGAGAGGGCTCTACTGATTAGGGTTTCTAATGAACTGGGATCTGCCAAACCAAATGGAGGTAGTAATGAGTGGGGTTCTGCTGAATGGGATACTAATGGGGGGGGTGTCTGCTGAACAGGGGTACTAATTAGCTGGGAATATGTTAAGTGGGGATACTACTGAGCAAGGGTTCTATTGAGCCCCTTTAATACAAATAAAAAATCAACACAAAAAAAGGTAATTGGCAATCTTAATGCTTCAAAAATGCATCACAAAAGCATCAAAAACACACAAAATATGCATGTTAAAGCAGTAGGCACTTTAATGTGTGTTACTAATCAATGACAGTGTAAACTAGCCTTGACTTCTACAACTGCAAGAGAGCATGTTCTGTTGAAAAACAAAGGTCTTACTGGCAGGATCACTTGGTGAAAATAATAACGGCTGCATTTGTTTTCTTTAAGCTTTATCTCCATCACATCTAAAAACTGGTATACAAACTTGCACATACCATACATAACTGTAAAATGTCTATTTTTATATTGATTTCTTTTGCACTGTTTCCAAATGCACTTACAGTACATAAGTGTTTGTTGTAACTCTAAGATTTGTTTTATTAATTTTCTTGTCTTAAAAACAGTTCAATGATGAAAAAAGACTCATGGTCTTTCATCAGAACTTACAAGACATCATTGAAGACCAGCTAAGCCTTGCGTCCATCCATTATATGAGGTCACACTATCAGGAGGCTATAGATATATACAAGAGGATACTGCTAGAGAACAGGTATGGATTAAAAGTGACATTTTTAATTTATGGATAGCTAAATATTTGGAAGGCTTGTTTCTTGAATGTGTAATATGTAAAAAAAAGTAACTACACACTACACTCCACTCATTCAATTACATTTTTTACAATTACAGTTACAGTTCAATCTCACCAGAACATCCTTAGCTGCAATCAGATTCAGTGAATTTTTAAACAAGCTTGATGATACTTGATACTGTAAAACAGCACTTGTCATCTTTTGATCGCATAAAGACTTCCTTGTCCCGCTCTCTAAGATAATACTATGCAATAGTGATTTTTAAGCTTAGCTTTGCTGCAGAAACTTCTTTGAGTCAGCAGCTCATGTCTGTCCATATGCTATTTAAGTTTTTAAAACGGTTGTAAAGGCAATTTTTTTTAAATGAATTGACAAACATGTTATACCTATGTGTACAACATCTATATGTGTCAGGTCACCTGAGACCAGGTGACAGATGCACTCCGTAGGAGTTGGAAGTGCACCACTAGGTAGTGGACCTTAGGACTGACTACTGCAGATTGTACCCAGGGAGATTCAGGACACAGGTCTACAGGATCACTAACACAGATCCCAATGGGAGCTGGAGCATAGATTCCCCAGGGGGCGGAGTCTAAGAGCCAGCGGGTGTTCGCCAGAGCCTCCAGTGGCGAGGATGGACTTCGCTGCAGTCTGGCTCCAGGTCGCAGCCCCTAGGGTCTCACAGCTCACGCTCACAGTAGACTACAGGAGAAGGAAGCAGCAGGCGATAGTAAGGGGATATGGCAGAGGTCAGGGCAACTAGCAGACAGGAACAACAGAGTACATGCCAAAGGTTCAGGATCACAGGCAGTCAGGTATGGTCAGGGACATGCAAAAGGTCAAGGCCACAAGCAGACAGGAATCATTGAGAACACGTCAAGGTCGGTAACAGAGTCAAACATAGAGCACACGGCAAGCAGGAACCAGGAAGCCAAACACATAATGAATACACAATGGTTGATCAGCACTGTTGGCTTGCAGTGCACAGATTAATATAGGGTTCCCTGATAGGGCCTGGGGTGGAGCCATGCTTAGAGGAGAGGTTATAAAAAACACCAGGTGGAAGTGGCTGGCCTCTTAGTCAGAACACATGAGGGGAGGTAAGCAACCAGAGGAAGATCACTGCATAACCATGACAATATGCTAAAGATCGGTTACACCTAAATGGAAGGAGGTCTGCTGTGCTTTTGGAAGAGGAAGGCTGGAAGAGTATTTAACTAGTTGCCGGCCATCTAATGATGGCCAGGCGGCGCGGCTCTTGTGGCGGGAGGGCGTCATATGACGTCCTCCCATTTAAACAGGGAATGTGCGCATCCCTGTTCGTTCGGTGGCGGCGTGTCACGGAGACACTGCTCGCCACCGAGGGGGGTGAACAACCATTGGGTATGGCTGTTTACCACTTGATCGGTCATTATGAAGTCACGGCCAATCACAGATAGTTCCACCCCCACTGTGCACGGCGCATGCACACGATCACGACGGTGGTGGCGTGTTCCTGGGAACACTGCTTGTCACTGACGGTAGTAAACAGCCATTGGCTGGCTGTTTACCCACTAAATGTAAACAAACTGCGGTAACGAGATGTTACCGGGTTCTCCTCCTCACACACTGATCTTGTGTGAGGAGGAGATTGTGGTAACATTTCGTTACCGCCTACAGTGTACACCAACACATACTGATAGCCCCCCCCCCCCCCCCCAATAAAGAGGGCCTGTCACCACCGATCATAGTACCTGTCACTCACAGTCCATCTGAGTACCCGAGTACCTGTCACAGTCCATCGGAGTACCTGTCACAGTCCATCTGAGTACCCGAGTACCTGTCACAGTCCATCTGAGTACCCGAATACCTGTCACAGTCCATCAGAGTACTCGAGTACCTGTCACAGTCCATCTGAGTACCTGTCACAGTCCATCTGAGTACCCGAGTACCTGTCAGTCTATCTGAGTACCTGTCACCAGCCCATCAGAGTACCTGTCACCAGCCCATCAGAGTACCTGTCACCAGCCCATCAGAGTACCTGTCACCAGCCCATCAGAGTACCTGGGTACCTGTCACCAGCCCATCAGAGTACCTGGGTACCTGTCACCAGCCCATCAGAGTACCTGGGTACCTGTCACCAGTCCATCAGAGTACCTGGGTACCTGTCACCAGTCCATCAGAGTACCTGGGTACCTGTCGCCAGTCCATCAGAGTACCTGAGCACCTGTCACCAGCCCATCTGAGTACCTGTCACAGTCCATCTGAGTACCCGTCACAGTCCATCAGAGTACCTGTCAGTCCATCAGAGTACCCGAGTACCTGTCACCAGCCCATCGGAGTACCTGTCACCAGCCCATCGGAGTACCTGTCACCAGCCCATCAGAGTACCTGTCACCAGCCCATCAGAGTACCTGTCACCAGCCCATCAGAGTACCTGTCACAGTCCATCAGAGTACTCGAGTACCTGTCACCAGCCCATCAGAGTACCCGAGCACCTGTCACCAGCCCATCAGAGTACCCAAGTACCTATTTGCAGCCCATGCCTCATAGAATATACGTTGGGGTGTTTGCTTTCCAAAATGGGGTCATTTTGTGGGCAAATCCATTGTCCTGGTGCTCCAGGACCTTCAAAAGTGTGATGGGTAGGAATGGAATGAGATGTGTCGTTTTATGCTCCTAGAAAGCCTGAAGGTACTACTTCAATGTTTGGCCTCTGTATGTGGCCAGGCTGTGTAAAAGTCCTACATATGTGGTATCCCCATACTCGGGAGGAGTAGTCGAATGTGTTTTGGGGTGTAATTTTTGCTATATGCATGCTATGTGTTAGAAATATCTTATAAATTCACAACTTTGTGTAAAAAAAAAAAAAAAATGCGTTTTCATTTTTTTACACATTTTTCAAAAACTTCTGGAACAAAATGAACCTTTCAAAAGACTCATTATGCCTCACAAATTATACGTTGGGGTGTTAGCGTTCCAAAATGGGGTCATTTTATGGGCAATTCCATTGTCCTGGTATTCCAGAGCCTTCAAAATGTAATAGGTGGCTGTGAAATGAGATGTGTCATTTTTGACAGTAGAACGTCTGAAAGTGCCACTTCAATGTTGGTGCTCTGTATGTGGCCATGCTGTGTAAAAGTCTCACACATGTGGTATTGCCATACTCGGGAAGAGTAGCAGAATGTATTTTGGGGTGTAATTTGTTGTATGCATATATTGTGTGTGAGAAATAACCTGATAATATGACAATTTTGTAAAAAAAAATCTTAATTTTGCAAAGAATTGTGAAAAAAAATGACAACTTAAAAAAACTCACCATGCTACTTACTTAATACCTTGGAATGTCTACTTTCTAAAAAGGGGTCATTTGGGGGGTATTTGTACTTTCCTGACTTGTTAGTATCTCAAGAAATGAGATACACCTGATGTACTGAAGGCCTGATCAGTTGTGATCAATTTTCAGTGGCACCATAGTTTGTAGACGCTATAACTTTCACAAAGACCAAATAATATACACTAATGTGGGTTATTTTTACCAAAGATATGTAGCAGTATAAATTTTTGCCAAAATTTATGAAGAAAAATTACTAATTAGCAAACTTTTATGACAAAGAAAGGCATTTTTTTCACAAAATGTACGTTTTTTTTAATTTATAGCACAAAAAATAAAAAACCCACTAGTGATTAAATACCATTAAAAGAAAGTTCTATTTGTGTGGAAAAAAGGACGCAAGATTCATATGGGTACAGTGTTGCATGACTGAGTAATTGTCTTTCAAACTGTGAGAGCGCTGAAAGCTGAAAATTGGTCTGGTCAGGAAGGGGGTGTAAGTGCACTTTATTGAGGTGGTTAATGACCACTTAGCCCCATTATTACTCAAATTAAAGCAAAACGGAGACATCTGGAGCTGGTTGCCACTATCGGTAGAAGGACGCTGCAACTTAATAAAGATTGTATGGTTGCCCCAGATATTATATCTTTCATAACTCTCCAATCTGGATAGGCCAAAAGTGGTTTAAGAGAATAGAATCCCTCTTTAGGGACCTAATCTGGAAAAAGGGACAATCCTACAGTTTGCAAACTATGCAGCTACCAACCAAAGAAGGGGGTATGGCGGTTCCACACACTTCCTTGCATCTCAGCTTCAACAGCTAGCGGGTTTGGAACCCTTGTTGGGGGGAACCCAAGTGGTAAGATGATGATAATGGGGGCTCCACACAGCACATTAATAGAGGTGTTAGAGGCAGATTAAATCCATAGATGTCCGACAACAAAATTAATCGGCAAAGTATGGCAGACAATGAAAGCACTGTTGGGGTATGGAGGAGTATCAGAATATGCCCCTCTATGGAACAACAAAAACTTAGCAGAAGTAAGGGATATAGAGAGAACTATAGAATGGGAGAGACAGGGCATTAATCGATTAAGCCAATTGTATGAGGGAAATGTGAAAACATTCTTAGATTTAAAACGGGAATTTAACATATCAAATAATTTGTTTTATATATATATCTTCAAATCAGACATGCTATTCAAGCCCAGTTTAGGTCGCAGACAATCGAATGGACCCAGATCCCTACTCTCTCAAAAATAATCAAATCGTACACAACAAAAGGACTAATCTCCAAGCTATATGTCCGATTGGAAACTAGAATAATGAATGGAGTAGGTCTTTCCAAGAGTAGCGCATGATGGAAGAGAGATGTGGGGGCAAAGACCACGGAAGAATGGGATAGGATTCTGAAACGAGGAGCACTGGTCTAAATTTCACCCTGACAGAAGGTATCTCACCTATTCCTAATACAGAGTTTACTATACCCTCAAAAAAAGTTCCAATTTGACTGGAGACAAAATGATGAATGCCCCAGTTGCAGGGCATCAGGGGATTTTATTCATATGTTATGGAAATGTCCGAAGCTATATAGATATTGGGTGGAGATAGTAGATAGGATAAATAAAATCTTTAAGACCGCAATAGAACTGATGGCCAAGACCTGTCTGTTGAGGGACATGGAGGGTGTATAGCCTTGTATGACACCATTGAAGTAGTGCTAAGATGCCTCTTTCAGGCGAGACAACAAATCACACAGAAATGGCAGGCACGCAACCCACCCCCCCCCCCCCCCCCGACTGTGGAGAACTGAATTGAGACCATCAACTCAGTAGTTTCGAATGAGAGAGTGATATACACTAAGCAAGGCCTGGCTGGATGAGATAGGGTGTCCCCCATGGGGGGGGGAGCAAATAGATTCATCCCCCTTTTCTCCCCCCCCCCCCTGTTTATTTCTTGCCGCTCTCAGCCCTCCTCTCTGGAGGACTTTTTTTTTTTTTTTTACTTCAGCGTTTCTCTGACTTCTTGGAGTATTCTTCGCCATTCTTTTCAAGGGCATTGCAATTAATAGAATGCATGTATAGCTAATCATTAGGTGGTGTGGTATAGGAGGGTGGGTGAGGGCTGGGTGGGAGGGAATGGGCAGGTAAAACAACAATAGTACCAGTCACTGTAAGTTGTGCTCATAAGTTAGAATTTATGATTTCTTGGCCATTTTTCAGAGAATATGAATGATAACACAAACATGAAATCATAAATTCTGCCAGGGTATGTAAACTTATGAGCACAACTGTGTGTTCCAGGTTCGGGTCTCTCAAAATGCGATGGTATCTTTTGAGACCCTGTGTTATGTGTGCTCTAGGACTATGCAGTGCCATACCCTATGCTAATACTCCACTAGTGTGTGGTAGCGACGCAAACATTCACGATGCAGAGACCAGGTTGGTCAGGACAGGAGGAACAGTAGTAGCGGGTGTCACGCCTATGGCCACATTTCCTACAGAAACAACATCTTCTTTGGGGTGCTCGTTGGGGGAGGAGTACCAGGGAGGACATCCTGGAAAATGCCTCTCATGCACCTGGCTCACTGCATTTACATTTGTGAAGTTGGGGCACAGCACCATCTGGAAACAGAAGGGCTGTGATGATTTCTTTCTGGAATTTAAGGAAGGATCCAGTTCATCCTGACACTTTGTATAACACATAAGTATTCAGCAGAGCCAATTGAAATAGATATACAGACACTTTCTTATACCAGCGTCTGGCTCTACAGGCAATTAAGTACGGCGCCATAAACTGGTCGTTGAAGTCCACCCCTTCAATGTTAAGGTTGTAATCGTGGATACAGAGGAGCTTCTCAACAACACCATTCGCCATTGCAATTTGTACTGTCGCATCTGTGTGAAAGGAGGAAAGAACAAAAACATTCCGATTATCCCTCCACTTCACTGCGAACAAATTATTACATCTCAAGCAGACTCTCTCCCCATTTCTAAGTCAGGTTTCTAAAAGCCGTTGGGGAGAAACTGTTTCAAAGACAAGCGGCCAGAAAACCTAATCGGGGACTCATAAATGCAGACAACTTGATCAGGAATAAACAAGGCTGCAAACTGTTGGTTGAAGTGGTTTATGAGGGGCTGAATTTTATGGAGCTGATCAAATCCAGGGTCACCCTTAGGACAACAGGAGTTCATTGTCATTAAAATGCATGAACTGCAAGATCTTCTTGTATCGTGTCCTGGTAGCAGAAAACACGAGCATATGGTGAATTGGGTCAGTGGACCAATATGACCCCAACTCACTACTTTTATTTATGCCCATGAGTAGGGATAGGCCCAAAAAGGTGAATAAAATCAAGTGACATAAAATAAACAGTTTTCACCTGAATTCCAAGTTGGCCAGTGAATGGGGGGGGGGGGGGGGGGAGTACGGGTGCTGCAGAAGTTGTGGTCTCCCAATCAGGATTGGCATATGCAGTGGAAAGGACACTGAGCTCTACAGGCCTGTCTTTGTTTTCTTGGTGGCTGTGAGACACTACCTGAACTGCACTTATGAGACTTGCCACGTCCCCAAGTGTTACTGCGATACTGGTTTGTCTATGACCAGGATGTACTAGGCTGCTGGTGCTTGCCAGTGCACCAGAAGGATGAATGGCACTAGTACAGGCTCTCTGCTCCTTACAAGAGGCCTGCAGTTCTTGTACCTCAACAACAGAACGGGGTCAGCTATGCCTGATCTTAGTTCTGATGACAGAGTCGTGGTCCCTACTATCTCTCAGGGTGAAGCTGCTCTCTATGGGTTCCTATACTGAGCCTGAATCTGACAGTGAGGCTTCCCCTTCGCTCTCATCTGCCATGCTCAGCAACGTGTAGGCCTCTTCACAAATGTACCTCTGGACATTTTGGCCTCTAAATTTATAGGTGCAACTAGTGCCACTCATAGGCAAAAGAGCACCTGGTTGTCAGAGCCTGCTTCAATCACTACCAAAAAAAACTGTTAACATTCACAGAGATGTGACACACACAGATCCACATCCCGGTTCCTTTTACTGGCAATCGCGGGTGTCCAGCGGATATCGTGACCACCAGGCATGCGCAACGGTTCCCAAGTGACGTGACTCGCACACCCCCTAGATGGCCTTGAAGCCAGGAGGTCATATAACGCCTGCCTAGGATGGGCGATCCCTGCTATGGAAGTCATTTGACTATTGGCGGGGTATGAAGGGGTTAATGGCATGCATTGCCAAACTGTGGTTTCCAAAGCAAGATCAATCCTTTCTTGTATTAAAAGGGTTGTGGACTGCAGGGAGAGAGAGAGAGTAACGTTGTTTTGTCCCAGTACAAATTATAAATTAAAGCTCATCTGGAATATGCTGTTCAGTTTTGGGCACCAGTTCACTAAAAGGATATCGGGGGAACTGGAGAAAATTCAGAGAAGGCCAACCAAACTGATGAGCAGCATGAAGAAGCTCAGCTATGAGGAGAGATTATTGGAACTAAAGTGTCCAGATAGTGAACTTGGTGTAGTGTTATTCACTTTAAGGTTATCGCAGGAGGCAGTCTCCTTTTTTCTTTCTTTTTTTTTTTTTTTTTTTATTAAGCTGTAAATCATTGTAGGTTACCAGCAGTGCTCCCATTCAAGAGTGAGAGCTAGGTAGGTTAATGTTGCACATCGTCACTTGATATGATAATGGGGTTTCAGTCTTCCTCTGCTATTGGGCTCTGGGTTTGTCTGAGAATGTTCTCATTGGCACCCAGCCACGCTGAAGCATCTGCAGCATTCTTAAAGAAGTGGGCTCGCCCCCCAGATGTGATGCGAAGCATTGCTGGGTATAGCATGGAGTATGACAGCTTCAGCCTCTGCAGGTGCTTTTTAACATCGGAAAAGCGTGATCCATTTCTCTGTACCTCAGCTGAGAAATCCGGGTAGAAAGAGATTCTTGTGCCATTAAATTGGATGTTTCTGCGCTCCCTTGCCAACCGTAGGATAATTTCTCTGTCTCTGGATTTTAGCAACCTTGCTATCATCGGGCGTGGGGGATGGCCAGGAGGTAGTGGTCTGGTAGGGACTCTGTGAGCCCTTTCCACCGCATAAAGATGTGTAAATGCCTCTTTGCCAAAGTTAGCCATTGCTCCAGAAATTGAATGGAATCGTGGCCCTCTATCTTCTCAGGTAGCTCTACAATCCGCACATTGCACCACAAACGGTTTTCGAAATCTTCATGCTTAGGTCTGTGGCTTTAGCTAAATGAGTAGTAGCTTGAGATACTCTAATCATGGCAGGTAACTTGTCCTCCATGTCGCTAATCCTGCTCTCAGCTGTTGTCGTTCGCTTCCTTACCTTTTGGATATCTTGCCTGACCAGGCTGACCTCCTCTTTTAAGCTTCAAAAGCGGGCTTGCAGGTTATTAACAGAAGCTATGCATTTGTTTACGGCCCTTAATATAACTGCCAGAGTAGGCTGGTCACCCTCCTTCTCCCCATTGTCTTCTGACTCTGACTGTCTGTATCAACATGGCCGCTGCTCGCCGCCCCAGCACACTGTCCTCCATGACTGCATCACCATGTTCTATGTCTGTATCCAGGTCAGGCTAATTAAGTCGGTCAGACTTTCCTGTCATTTTCATTGCATAGTAGCACATATCTTTTGGAGGATCTCTGGTCCAGTCCTTTGGGTCTTTAAGGTGTTTACTCACCACCTCCTTAGTTTTGTCTCCCCCACGGGCCTTCTGTACTGAGGACGGAGCGCCGCCATGTTGGATTTTAGATCATGAGCCATCTCCTTTGTTTCCCTGTTTCATCATCACCCATTTTTAGCAGTCAACATTGTCAGGGTGTGCAGCGGGTGTTCCTGTGGGTCCTGGGGTAAAACCGAGCGCTGTATCCTGCTGGAAAATGGATCATTTCAGGGTGATGTGCGGGAGCTTTGTGCTAAAGCGTCTGCTCACATGCTGCGCTGGCCATGCCCCCCCCCCCCCCCAAGGAGGCAGTCTTTACATCTGATGCAAAAGAGATTTAATCTCTAAATACTGAAAGGCATCTTCCCAGTAAGAGCTGTGAAAATGTGGAATTGACTCCAAGAGCTGGTTCTGGCCAGCTCAGTAGATTGTTCTAGGAAAGGCCTGGATTCTATGCTAAATGCACATAATTTAACTGGATACTAATTGGGGCTGAAACAACTAATCGATTAATCGACAACTAATCAATTATGAAATCAATCGATTACTATTTTCATAATCGATTAATCAGCCAGTAACATAATGGGGTTAAAAAAATTAAAATTAGCCCTTTATAGTACAAAATAAGCAAATAATCGCTACAGTAAAAAAAAAAAGAATGAACCAATTACAGTAGTGATTTTCTGCTTTTTTGTACTATAAAGGGCTAATTTTAGGTTTTTTTAATCCCCATTATGTTACTAAACATCTTAGACCTGGTTGACATCTATGTGTTTTTTTGTTTTTTTGGTGCTTTTTGCAGAAACGCACTACAGTTCATTTACATGGTTTCCTATGGGACACGATCACATCTATGCTTTTTTTCAGCCACTGCGTATTTTGGAAAGGGTCAGGGACTTTTTTTTTTAATGTAAACGGTACTTTTTTGGTTAAATATACTTCAATGGAGGGGCTGCAGAAAGGCATGTAATGCTTTTTTACAGCAATTTGTGTTTTTTAATCTGCCCAACAAAATTTTGGCCAAAAAAAAGCAAAAACGCAAATCACAGCAAAATCACATGCGCAAAAAATCAAAACGCACAGCAAAAAGCACTGCAGAAACAGATCAAAAGCAAACTGCATAGGTGTGTACCGAGCCTTATGCTGGCCACATGGATCAATTTTCAGAAGAGAATATTCAGACAAAACATCTTTGTACATTTGCTGAATGAAAGAATGTTGTTTGAAATTTTCACTTGTCTTTAACATTCTGTTTTTAAAACTAATGCAATTTCTGAACGGAGAAAACGAAGTTTTCTATTATTTCCAAATTTTCCTGTCACTCTGGTAGAAAATGAACGTCAATTTGACCCCACTAACGATTAGAAAATTGAATGAACGTTCTTAAAATTACATTTTTTAATAAGCGATCGTTTTTCTGATCGCTGTATTAGTGTCACAGGTGACGCTAGTTAGGCAGGTAGGTATTTAGGTTCGCCGCAGCTTTTTATAGCGTCAGGGACCCCCATATACTACCGCAGAAAGCCCCCTGATTGCCCCCTAGTTAACCCTTTCACCAGTGATCACCATATAACTGTTACATGTGACGCTGGTTGGTTAGTTATTTTTTTATAGTTTCAGGGCACCCGCCATTTATTACCTAATAAAGGTTTAACCCCCTGATCACCCGGCGGGTGATATAAGTTTGAGGGTCAGATAAGGTCTGCGTCGCCCCAGGCAGTGTCAGGTTAGTGCCAGTACCGCTAACACCCACGTGCAAAGCATACACCTCCCTTAGTAATATAGTATCTGATCAGATCTATATTAGCGTTGCCAGCATTTTAGGTTTCCAAAAACGCATTGTTAGCGCAGATACCTGCTAGCACCTGCGTTTAGCCCCTCCGCCAAGCCCAGCCCAGCCCACCCAAGTGCAGTATCGATCGATCGATCACTGTCACTTACAAAACACAACACGCATAACTGCAGCATTCGCAGAGTCAGGTCTGATCCCTGCGATTGCTAACAGTTTTTTTTGTAGCGTTTTGATACAGTCGCTGACAGCCTAGGTGCTTTTTTACCTGTGAGTCTCACTAGTGTACCCCTAAATTTAGAGCCCAAAATGGCAAAGCGAAGGTACACTAGTGAAGAGGCCTACACGTTTCTGAGCATGACAGATAGTGAAGAGGACGTCACTCATCTGTCAGATTCAGGCTCAGAATACGATCCTGTAGAGGACAGCGGCTCCATGACAGATAGCTCTGGCGACGGAGATGAGGTCGATCCCGAATGTTTTCTGTTGTTCAGGTGGAGGAACCGCAGGTCCCTCGTATGGAGCAGAGACGTACTAGAGCCGCTCATCCTTCTGGTGAACTGGCAAACACCAGCGGCCTAGTACACTCTGGACGTACATCCAGCACTGCAGTAGCACGTGGTGACGTATCGAGTCCCATAAGTGCAGTTCAAGCTGGCGAGGTGGCAAGCACAAGTAGTGTCCCGCTGCCACCAAGACGAAGACAAAGACAGGCCCGTCGTACCCATAGTGCCCTTCCTGCAGAATTTGCCAATCCGGATTGGGTGCCCACCACTTCTGCAGAACCCATACTTCCCCCATTCACTGGCCAACCTGGCATTAACGTGGAAACAGTTGATTTTACAACACTTGATTTTTACTCACTGTTTTTCACCGAAGATCTCTATAGATCTATTGTGGACCAAAGCAATTTGTACGCTGGTCAACACATCGCCACTGTTCCCCAGTCCGCCCTTAGCAGACAATGGAAACCAATTACGGTTTCCGAATTTAAGATCTTTCTGGGCCTCTCCCTCAACATGGGCATAATCAAAAAGAGTGAGTTGCGGTCATATTGGTCCACTGACCCAATTCACCATATGCGCGTGTTCTCTGCTTCCATGTCCAGGGCACGATACGAGCAGATTTTGCGGTTCATGCACTTCAGCGACAATGAACTCTGTCGTCCTCGTGGAGACCCTGAATACGATCGGCTCTACAAAATTCGGCCCCTCATAAACCACTTCAACCAACGTTTTGCAGACTTGTTTACTCCCCATCAAGTTGTCTGCGTTGATGAGTCCCTGATTAAGTTTTCTGGTCGCTTGTCATTCAAACAATACGTTCCCAACAAGCGTTCCAGATACCGGGTCAAGATGTATAAGCTCTGTGACAGGGCCACAGGCTATACACGTAGTTTTATGGTTTATGAGGGTAAAGATAGTCACGTAGAGCCGGAGAACTGCCCTGACTACATAAGAAAGCGCTGGCAAGATAGTGTGGGACATGGTGTCACCCTTATTCGGAAAGGGGTACCATTTATATGTGGACAATTATTACACAAGCATGCCACTGTTTAGTCACTTGTTTGATCAGCAGATTGGAGCATGTGGCACCGTGCGACCTAATCGCCGGGGCTTTCCCCAGCGGCTTGTAGAGTCTCGTCTTAGGCTGGGGGAGAGAGCCTGCTTGCGGAGTAATAATTTGCTCGCTATGAAGTGGAGGGATACTAAGAATGTTTTCGTTCTTACCTCCCTTCATGCAGACACGACGGGCCAAATTCCTACGGTGACTGGTATTGTGGAGAAACCCCTCTGTGTCCACAAATATAACCAAAATATGGGAGGGGTGGACCTCAATGACCAGTTGTTGGCGCCATATCTAGTTGCCCGTAAGGCCAGACGCTGGTACAAAAAAGTGTCTGTTTATTTATTCCAATTGACTATGCTGAATGCTTATGTGCTACACAAAGCTTCAGGACGGACTGGATCCTTCCTTAAATTCCAGGAGGATATCGTCAGAGCCCTTCTGTATCCAGGCGGTGCTCCACATCACCTTCCCCAACCAGATGCAGTAAGCCGGCTGCATGAGGCATTATTCTTATGTCATCCCGAGTACCCCTACCCAACGAGCCCCCCAAAGAAAATGTCGTGTCTGCAGAAAGCGCGGATATAGGCGTGACACCCGTCATTATTGTCCCCGCTGTCCTGACAATCCTGGTCTTTGCATTGGTGAATGTTTTGAACGCTACCATTCACTAGTTGAGTATTAGCGTAGGGTACAGCATTGCACAGGCTAGGCACACGTTCACAGGGTCTCCCAAGATGCCAGCACATTTTGAGAGACCCAAACCACTGGAAACGTTACAGAAGTGTTAGTTACATAAAAAAGTGTTTAAAAAAAAAAAAAAAAAAAAAAAAAAAAAATATAAAAAAAAAATAAAAAAATAGTTGTCGTTTTATTGTTCTCTCTCTCTATTGTTCTGCTCCTTTGTACTGTATTCTATTCTGCAATGTTTTATTGTTAACCATTTTTTGTTTTCGAAGCATGGGAGCATAAGGGGTGGAGGGGTGGAGGAGCGATTTGCTCCTACCTTTTGCGGGAGGATGCCCCCATGCTTCGGCATATATATATTTTAGTCGCAGATTGTGATAAATGTGTTATTTTTTGCTATTTTTTTTGTATTTGCTTTGCAGGTATGGTAAGTCCTACTGTTATACTGTAATGTTACTTTGTTTTATTGTTAACCATCATTTGCTTAGCAGGTACGCCATTCTGCTGCAGCGCGGATTTATTTATCTTGACAGCAACAGCGTTTTGCTCCCACGATACATAAAGCTGTGACTCCAGCACTGTCGGAGGTGATTTCACCACCACAGTTAAAAAAGAGCATATATGCCGAAGCATGGGGGCATAAGGGGTGGAGGAGCGATTTGCTCCTACCTTTTGCGGGAGGATGCCCCCATGCTTCGGCATATATAAATGGTGCATGTATGCCCACCATTAGAAGTGGGTGGATGAAGGGAGGTATTCTAATGGTGGGCATACCCACCAATCAATATTTTTTTTTTCGTTCAGCCCACAGGCTGCGTGAATAAAAAAATTACAGTATATGCCCAACCAGTTCCAGCAACATACTGGTATGTTGCTGGACTTTGAGTGCTTATACCAGAATGATGCCTGCAGGTTTAGGTATCATCTTGGTATCATTCTTTTCAGCCAGCGGTCGGCTTTTATGTTAAAGCAATCCTAGCGGCTAATTAGCCTCTAGACTACTTTTACAAGCAGTGGGAGGGAATGTCCCCCCCCCCCGCACCATCTTCCATGGTTTTCTCAGGCTCTCCTGTCCCAACAGGGAACCTGAGAATGCAGCCGGTGGTTTCGCCAGCTGACCATAGAGCTGATCAGAGACCAGAATGGCTCCAATCATCTCTATGGCCTAAGAAACCGGAAGCTACGAGCATTTCATGACTTAGATTTTGCGGGATGTAAACAGCGCCATTGGGAAATTGGGAAAGCATTTTATCACACCGATCTTGGTGTGGTCAGATGCTTTGAGGACAGAGGAGAGATCTAGGGTCTGATAGACCCTAATTTTTTCAAAAAAGAGTACCTGTCACTACCTATTGCAATCATAGGGGATATTTACATTCCTTGAGATAACAATAAAAATGATAAAAAAATATATATATAAAAATGAAAGGAACAGTTTAAAAATAAAATAAAAAAGCAAAATAAATAATAAAAACAAAACAAAAAAAAACACCCCTGTCCCCCCTGCTAAGGCGCAACGTCGAACGCAAGCGTTCGGTCTTGTGTCATATGTAAACAGCAATTGCACCATGCATGTGAGGTATCACCGTGAAGGTCAGATCGAGGGTACTAATTTTAGCAGTAGACCTCCTCCGTAAATCTAAAGTTGTCACCTGTAAAGGCATTTAAAGGCTTTTAAAAATGTATGTAGTTTGTCGCCGCTGCACGTTTCTGCACAATTTTAAAGCATGTCGTGTTTGGTATCCATGTACTCGGCCTAAGATCATATTTTTTATTTCATCAAACATTTGGGCAATATAGTGATTTTTAGTGCATTAAAATTAAAAAAAGTGTGTTTTTTCCCCAAAAAATGCGTTTGAAAAATCGCTGCGCAAATACCGTGTGAAAAAAAAAATGAAACACCCACCATTTTAATCTGTAGGGCCTTTGCTTTAAAAAAACACTTCATGTTTGGGGGTTCAAAGTAATTTTCTTGCAAAAAAAAATATTTTTTCATGTAAACAAAAAGTGTCAGAAAGGGCTTTTTCTTCAAGTGGTTAGAAGAGTGGGTGATGTGTGACATAAGCTTCTAAATGTTGTGCATAAAATGCCAGGACAGTTCAAAACCTCCCCAAATGACCCCATTTTAGAAAGTAGACACCCCAAGCTATTTGCTGAGCGGCATGTCGAGTCCATGGAATATTTTATATTTTGACAAAAGTTGCGGAAAAAAGACATTATTATTATTTTTTTTTGCACAAAGTTGTCAATAAATGATATATTGCTCAAACATGCCATGGTTATATGTGAAATTACACCCCAAAATACATTCTGTTGCTTCTCCTGAGTACGGGGATACCACAAGTGTGAGACCTTTTGGGAGCCTAACCGCGTATGGTACCCCAAAATCCAAGCACCACCTTCAGGCTTTCTAAGTGTGTACATTTTTGATTTCATTCCTCACTGCCTATCACAGTGGAATGGCCAGATAGCACAAAATCCCCCCCAAGTGACCCCATTTTGGAAAGGAGACACCCCAAGCTATTTGCCGAGAGGTATGGTGAGTATTTTGCAGACCTTCATTTTTGTCACAAAGTTTTGAAAATTGAAAAAAAAAAAAAAAATTTCCATTATTTTTTTTTTCTTCATTTTCAAAAAATAAATGAGAGCTGCAAAATACTCACCATGCCTCTTGGCAAATAGCTTGGGGTGTCTACTTTCCAAAATGGGGTCATTTGGGTGGGGTTTGTGCCATCAAAACTGCGATAGGTAGTGAGGAGTGAAATCAAAAATTTACACCCTTAGAAATCCTGAAGGCGGTGCTTGGTTTTCGGGGTCCCGTACGCGGCTAGGCTCCCAAAAAGTCCCACACGTGGTATCCCCGTACTCAGGAGAAGCAGCAGAATTTATTTTGGGGTGTCATTTCACATATGCCCATGGCATGTGTGAGCAATATATCATTTAGTGACAACTTTGTGAAAAAAATTAATAAATAAAAGTTTGTAATTTTCCCGCAACTTGTGGCAAAATATAAAATATTCCATGGACTCAACATGCCTCTCAGCATATAGCTTGGGGTGTCTACTTTCTAAAATGGGGTCATTTGTGGGGGTTTTGTGCCATCTTGGCATTTTATGGCCTTCAAAACTGTAATAGGTAGTGAGGAGTGAAATCAAAAATTTACGCCCTTAGAAAGCCTGAAGGCGGTGCTTGGTTTTCAGGGCCCCGTACGCGGCTAGGCTCCCAAAAAGTCCCACACATGTGGTATCCTCGTACTCGGGAGAAACAGCAGAATATATTTTGGGGTACAATTCCACATATAACCATGGCATGTGTGAGCAATATATCATTTAGTGACAACTTTGTGTAAAAAAAAAAAAAAAAAAAATTTTTTTTTTTGTCATTCAATCGCTTGAGGCAAAAAAATAAAATATTCAATGGGCTCAACATGCCTCTTATCAATTTCCTTAGGGTGTCTACTTTCCAAAATGGGGTCATTTGGGGGGGGGGGGTTGTACTGCCCTGCCATTTTAGCACCTCAAGAAATGAGATAGGCAGTCAGAAACTAAAAGCTGCGTAAATTCCAGAAAATGTACCTTAGTTTGTAGATGTGACAAATTTTGCGCAAACCAATAAATATACAGTTATTGACTTTTTTTTTTTTACCAAAGACATGTGGCTGAATACATTTTGGCCTAAATGTATGACTAAAATTGAGTTTATTGGATTTTTCTAATAACAAAAAGTAGAAAATATCATTTTTTTTTCAAAATTTACGGTCTTTTTACGTTTATATCGCAAAAAATAAAAATCGCAGAGTCAGTCAAATACCTTTTAAAAGAAAGCTCTATTTGTGGAAAAAAAAGGATGCAAATTTTGTTTGGGTACAACATTGCATGACCGCGCAATTACCAGTTAAAGCAGCGCAGTGCCAAATTGTAAAAAGACCTCTGGTCATTGACCAGCAAAATGGTCCGGTCTGAAAGTGGTTAATAAAATATACAGTATATCTCTTCTGTCTGTTATTCTCAGAGTGGATTTGATATTTTGCTCCCTAACCATATAGTTTATATTTACCACTGCATAGAGATATTTAAGAACAAATTGCCTTTTTTTTTCAACTTTACATATTAACTAAATTATACAACACACTTTTTTTTTTTTAAGGTTATTAACCATTTAATCAAAACAATAATCGGCCAACTAATCGATTATGAAAATAATCGTTAGTTGCAGCCCTAATACTAATATTTATAGGTAAAGTTGATCAAGAGAATATCCGCTTGCCTCTTGGGGGATCAGGAAGATTTTTTTTTCCCCCACTGGAGCAAATTTGTTTTTTGTTTGCCTTACTCTGGATAAACTGTGGGTATTGGATAATGTACAGTCCCTTTAGAAAAAGTATTCACACCCCTTGAAATTTTCTATATTTTGTCATGTTGCTACCAAAAACGTAAATGTATTTTATTGGAATTTTATGCGATAGACCAACACAAAATGGCACATAATTGTGAAGTGGAAGGAAAATGATAAATGGTTTTCAATTTTTTTTTTACACGTAAATATCTGAAAAGTGTGGCGTGCATTTTTATTCAGCCCCCTTCACTCTGATACCCCTAACTAAAATCTAGTGGCACCAATAACTTTCAGAAGTTGACCAATTAGTAAATTGAGCCCACCTCGCTATAATTTATTCTCAGTATAAATACAGCTGTTCTATGAAGCCCTTAAAGGTTTGTTAGAGAACCTTAGCGAACAAACGGCATCATGAAGTCCAAGGAACACACCAGACAGGTCAGAGATACATTTGTGGAGAAGTTGAAAGCAGAGTTAGGTTATAAAAAAAAAAAAAATCCCAAGCTTTGAAGATCTCATAAAGCACTGTTCAATCCATCATCCGAAAATGCAAGTAATGGCACAAATGCACGCAAACCTTGCAAGACATGGCTGTCCACCTAAACTGACAGGCCGGGCAAGGAGAGCATTAATCAAAGAAGCAGCCAAGAGGCCCATGGTAACTCTGGAGGAGCTGCAGAGATCCACAGCTCAGGTGGGAGAATCTGTCCAAAGGATAACTATTATGCCGCATACACACAAGCGGAATGTGCGACAGAAAAAGTCAGACGAGAGCTTTTCATCGAATATTCCGATCGTGTATGACCCACCAGACTTTTTACGCTGAAAATTCTGACAGACCTAGAAATGGAACATGTTCTAAATATTTCTGACGGAACAAATTCCTATCAGGAAAACTGCTCGCCTGTATGCTGTTCCGACGGACCAAAAACGACGCATGCTCTGAAGCAAGTATGAGACGGAAGTGCTCGGTGTAGTAAAACCAGTGTTCGTAATAGAGCTAGCACATTCCTCACACAGCAAGTTCTGTGATCTTTTGATGCAGCACATTCTTTTCTTCTTTATAATGCTAGAATAATGAAGCTGTTTTGCTGCTCATATTCACGCAGAGTTCTCACAAACTTATTTCTTGAATATTTCTCCTTATTTCATGAATAATATTGTATTTTTTAAAAGCCAGATCTCCATAATGTTTACAATTATTTTTTATAGTCCTTCTTGCTGAAATAAAAAAAATAAAAATAAAAAAATCACATTTTTTTTGTATTTAAAAAATATTTTCTAGTTTTTTATATATATATATATATATATATATATATATATTATTACAACCTGTCCTATTTTAATAAAAACACAGGCAAGTATTTTCAGAAAATAAAATCTCAATTTATTCTGGGTAACACAATAAAGAGGAAGGCAACACTGGAGAAACTTTTGGATTTTGCAAAGCCTTTTGGCCCCCAGGGCACACATCATGTCTGTGGGGGAAAAAAATGGTAGGTTGAGGGGTCCATATAACTTTGAGCACAATCTGGTTCAGGAATCCCAGAGATTAGGACCAGCAGCAGATGACATATCTGTCCCCAGGCTGTGGTACTACACCAGCCTGCATCTTTTGTCAGACCAGACTGAACCCAGGTCATCACTTTCTTCTCTTTGCTGCAGCCTTCCCTCCACGCTTTGCTGCAGCCTTTCTTGGAGGCTGTACCTCTGGTGGTGGACTTGTGGCAGAATGAGGAGGAGAAGGCGGATGGCCTTGCTCATATACATGGCTGTTCTCAGTCAGCTGGCACCTCAACCCCTTCTGAAGGGGTACAACAATAATTCCCTCACAGGGAAGGAGTTGGCCCTCCTCCGAATTCAGCAGTCTAGTTGCTAGATAGCAGCCATAGGCCTCTTCAGCCTCTTCATACACTTGTGCTGCTGATGCTCCTGATCGCTTGCGACTTGGCGCACACGTATTCACATTGGAGGGACGAAGGTTGGAGATTAGTGCACAGGAACGGACGTTTGCTGCAGAGGTTGCCTGATATTGCCCCCTCCTTAGGGGCAGCCTCCGGATGCCCCCCTGAGCCATTTTTTCCGAATGGGAGTGATGAAAGGCTTGTATGAGTCTTTGAGCATGGAGGTTTGCCTCGGGCTCCCAAGTGTTTTCCTCTGGACCAAACCCCTTCCATTTAATTAAGTATTGGTTCTGTCCCTGCCTTCTCCTGCAGTCTACAATGGCTTTAATCTCAAACTCCTCTTCTACGTCCATCACTATAGCTTCTGGGGGCCCCACTTCACGACCCGCAAAGGAGTTTGCCACATCGGGTTTTAGTAGGGATGTATGAAACATAGGGTGTATTTTAAAAGAATCCGGAGTTCAAGTTCTTATGCCACTGGGTTAATCTTTTTCTAGATCAGAAAGGGTCCTAAGTATCTAGGTCCCAGTTTTTTTGATGGGCAAGCCATTTTTAGGTTTGCAGTTGAGAGCCACACAGGATCGCCAGGTTTTAAGTCCAGGTCCCCTCTTCTCCTTCTGTCCAAAAATGTTCTATTGTCCTTTTGTGCTTTGGCGATGGTCTCTCTCTCTTTATCTGTCCTGGATCGTTAAAAAAAGGGGGATTGATTGGTGGCGGCATGGGTGGAGTTATTAAATGCAAATTCTTCCAAAGGCAATAATGAGGCCCAATCTTCCTGGATAAAGGAGAAGACGCAGCGCAAGTATTGTTCTAGCGTCTGATTAGTACGCTCTGTTTGCCCGTTGGTCTGAGGGTGGTAGGCTGATGAGAAACTGAGCTTGATGCCCAAGGCTTCACATAGTGCTTTCCAAAATCTTGAAGTAAACTGCACTCCGCGATCAGAGACAATGTCACTAGGAATTTCGTGCAGTCTGATTACTTCCTTAATGAAAGCTTTGGCAGTTTCTGTTGCTGATGGGGTCCCTTTCATTGGAATAAAGTGTGCCATCTTGAAGAGGCGATCAACCACCACAAAGATGGATGAAAATCTCTCCGAAGGGGGGAGCTCCACAATAAAGTCCATGGCGATTTTATCCCAGGGTCTTTCAGGAATGGGCAAAGGTTGGAGCAGACCCCATGCTTTGTCTTTGCTATTTTTGTTCCTGAGGCAGGTTGGGCAAGAACTAACATACTTTCTGCAATCCCTTACTAGGTTAGGTCACCAAAAAATGTCTTTGGACCAGGTGCATGGTCTAATCCCCCAAAATGGCCAGCCAAAGGGTAGTCATAGCATGCCTGGAAGATGATGGTGCGCAGATCCTGTGCTATGAAAATTTGATTGTTCCGCCAATAGAGTCCATCTTTTTCCTGCAGGCGTGTATCTGGAGGCGGAAGACTCCCCTACAAGCTTGGCGGATCTGTGACATCAAGTCGGGTTGGGTTAGCAAGAAATTTCCAGCCTGCAGGAGGGTGTCTGGTTGAGGTGAGACTTCGACTTCAGTGAACATACGGGAGAGTGCATCGGGCTTTACATTTTTGGACCCAGGCGGATAGGTAATGTGGAAATTAAAGCGTGAAAAAAAAGAGCCCATCGTGCTTTTCTGGGTCTGAGACGCTTGGCGGTTCTAAGATATTCTAAATTTTTATGATCCGTGAAGATCAGTATTGGGTGTGCTGCCCCCTCCAAAAGATGTAGTCATTCTTCCAAGACTGTTTTGATTGCCAACGGTCGCCTACATCATAATTTCTCTCCGACGGCCCCAACTTCTTTGAGAAGGCCACAGGATGCGTTAGAGACCTAGGTCCTTGGCGCTGGAACAGGATGGCTCCAACTGCATTTTCCAAGGCATCTACTTCCAAGATGTTGGGAAGGGCAGGGTTGGTATGCTTCAAAATCGGAGCAGAGGTGAAGAGATTTTTTAATTTATCAAATGTAGCCTGGGCTGCCTCAGTCCACTGAAAGCGGTTCTGTTTCTTGATAAGGGGGTGATGGGTGTGATGATGCCAGAGAAGTCTTTAATGTTCTATAAAAATTGGCAAAGCCGATAAAACGTTGAACCCCTTTCTTATCGTTTGAAGGTGGACATTATAGCTGAGACTTTCTGGGGATCCACTGCCAGTTGAGATTACAAACCCCAAGAAGTGGCTGGTCTGCCGTTCGAACTCGCACTACTCGGCTTTGGCGTAAAGTCCATTTTGTCTCAACCTGAGGAGAACTTGCTTCACATGGTCGTGGTGTATTTCCAGAGAGGCCAAAAACATCAGAATGTCATCCAGGTACACGATCATCAACAGGTCTAAGGGATCCCTGTAGATGTTATTAACAAAATGCTGGAAGGTTGCCGGTGCGTTGCATAAGCCGAAGGGCATGTCGAGGTATTCGAAGTGGCCAAAACGAGTCTGGAACGCCGTCTTCCACGCGTCCCCATTTCTTTTTTAAACGAATTCTTCTTTATTAAAACTTTTTTAAACACAGATTAACAATAATTTTCACAGTTCACAAAAAGCTTGATTTCATACATAAGAAATACAAAGGCGAAACTGCACACAAGCCATAAGTTGCCACAGGCTCGCCTTAAAATTTCTCCCCCAACCCCCCACCCAGCCCACCCCCCCTCTTCGATCACACACTGCTAGTACCAGCCACCCCAATCATGGATGGCTGGTTGGAGGGTGAAGGACGCCGGTCGATGCAGAGAAGAAAAAAAGGAATAAGAGGCGGACAAGAGGCCCCCCCAATCCCCCCCCCCCGAGGGCACCCCCATGAGGAGGTCCACCGGGGGGGGACAAGAAAGGCCCCCTGCACTAAGCCAGCCAGGCAGGCACTAGAACCACCCCTCAGCAGCATCGCCCAGGGGGTAGCCCATGTCGATCAGCCAAGGTTTCCATAGTGCCCCGAATTTTAAAATTGTTTTGTTTTATAAACATTGCTCTTTCACACCAAATTGTGGAATTGATTGCATTAACCCATTGTTCAAGTACAGGGGGATTTTTGGCTTGCCAATTTATTGCTATCAGCCGTCTAGCCTGGTACAAGCACCTTAGTACGGACATCTTAGTTGGAGGGGAAATTCTGCCCTCCTCCAAAATCCCTAGTAAGCAAGTCCTGGCCTCTGGTTTCAGGGTGGTCTTAAAAATCCTATTTATTCTATGTACAATTCCTATCCAATACCTATACAGTTTTGGGCATTTCCATACCATATGATAAAGATCCCCGATGCTCCACATCTGGGGCAGTCATCTCTAGGTTTTCTACCCATTTTCCACATCTTATGGGGGGTGTAGTATGCCCTATATATAAGGAGCAAATGGGACACTCGCTGTGATGGAGATATAGATACCAAACTCTCCTGTTCGAGGATCTCATCCCATTGCTCCTGGGTTATCGGCCCCACATCCCCTGTCCACCCCCTCCTACTCTTATCAGGGCCCTCTCCCTTCAGGATCCTTTCCCTAATCTTTATGTATAGCCTAGAGATCTGGCCTTTTGCTTGCCTTCAATCCATAGGTCCCTGGAGCAAGGGGATTTCAGTCCTCTCAATAGCGAGTGACCCATATTGAGCTTGAATTCCATGTCTCAACTGTAAATATTTGTAAAATGACTTGTTGGAGATGCCAAATTCCTGTCTAAGGTCTTCAAAGGATTTCATAACATTCCCTTCATATAATTGCACCAGCCTATTAATTCCTTGCCTTTCCCATTCTAAAGATCTATCTATATTGTTTAATTCACCCAGGTTTCCATTGTGCCATAGAGGAGTGTAAACGGTCGCTCCCACATATCCCATGGATTGCTTTACTATCTGCCACACCTTCCTCATTAATGTGTTGGTAGGGCATCTGTGGGCAAATGAATTGGCCTCCAAGACCTCAGCCAGTAACTTATGGGGTGCCCCAACTATCATCAATTTATGATTTGGGGTCCCTCCCTCTTGGAGCCCTGCCCCAGCTAAGTGCTGGAGTTGGGCAGCCAGAAAATATAATCTCAAATGTGGTATGGCCATTCCTCCCCTCGCAACGGGGAGCTGCATCGTCTGCAACCCAATCCGAGCATGCCTCTTCTTCCAAATTAGATCCCGGAAGAGCGATTCCATTTTTTTTAAACCACTTCTGGTTGATCCAAATTGGGGAGTTATGTAGAATGTATAATATTTGTGGCTGCCAGATCATTTTAATTAAATTGCAGCGCCCCGCCACGGAGAGAGGAAGGCCACACCAACTATTGACTTACTGTTTTAATTTCATCAATAATGGTGCTAGATTTTCATTGACGTACTGATTTACTTCCCCAGAGATCCTAACACCCAAGTACTTCAACCTGGGCACCACCTCTAGACCTGCAATTATAGGTGGCAGTTGGTCCCCGGGTCTAGTCAATGGCAGGAGAGCTGATTTGCTCCAATTAATCGCCAGGCCAGATTGTTGCCCAAACTCCCCCATCATCTGCACAACCCTATTTAGAGTAGAGTTCATGCCCCTAATGAAAAACAAAACATCATCTGCGAATAAGGCGATTTTGTCTTCCCCTACTCCGCGTCGGAATCCCTGGATGTCCGGGCATGATCTTGCCAGGACAGCCAGGGGTTCCATGGCCAATACGAACAAGAGGGGAGACAACGGGCACCCCTGTCTTGTTCCCCTCTCCAGCTGGAACACTTCAGAGAATTCAGTTCCCAGCTTAATATTTGCCCAGGGCTTATTATAGAGTAGTTTTATCCATTGGGTGAATAGAGGGCCAAAACCAAACCTCTCCAACACTCCTCACAGGTAGCCCCATTCCAGGCTATCAAAAGCCTTAGTAGCGTCTAGGGCTAGAATAGCTCCCGGCCCATCATTATCCCTGGGTGTTTGAATATTAAGGAAAACTCTTCTGATATTAGTACTGGTTGCCCTACCCAAAATAAAACCCGACTGGTCTGGATGTATTAATTTATGGATGTATTTATTTAGACGGGTCGCTAGGGCCTTGGCTAGTATTTTAATGTCAGAACACAACAAGGATATTGGCCGATATGATGAGACTTCCTGTTGTTCCTTCCCCTCCTTGAGTATTAGGATGATGTTGGCCTCCAGCATCGAGGCGGGAAGTTCACCCACCTCCAATGCATGGTTCAACGTCTCCAAGAGTTCCGGCAATAGCACTTCACCATAGCGCTTGTAGATTTCTAATGGTAACCCATCTGGACCTGGGGATTTATAGTTGGGCATTTCAGCCACTGCGTTTTTTTAGCTCCTCCAGCGTGAGTGGTAGTTCAAAGCTCATTTTATCCTGTTCTGATAGTGTTGGGATTGTTGTTTGGTGTAAGAAATCAGTAGCTTAGCTACCATGGCCTCGTATAACTGATTTATATAAATTGTTATAATAATCATGGAGTACCTTCATGATCGCAGGGGAGCTGGAAACGAGATCGCCATTTGGCGTCTTAATCACCTGGACTGCTGTAGGGGAGCTGTTAGTTTGGACCAAGAGGAAGAGGGCTCGACCCACCCTCTCCCCTTCACCAAAATAATGCTGGCTTTGAAATATACGCCTGTTCTCTGCTTTTTTTTAAAAGTGCCATTTTATAAACTTGTTGACTATCCAGCCATACCTTCTGCCCACCGGGTGATGGGGCTTCTATATATGTTCTCTCAGCCTGAGTAACATTGTTTCTTATTGCCATCCCCTGTTCTCGGGTTTTCCTCTTGATTATTGCAATTTGCTGTATTAGTATGCCTCTAATATAGGCTTTTAGGGAGTCCCAGACTATTCCGGGTATAGCTGTACCCTTATTGATTTGGAGAAATTCCCTAATCTTATCCAGAGGAGGGCTTGGGCTATCAATTAACTCCAGCCAGCCGGGGTTTATCCTCCACTCCCCTGGGCCAGTTCTATCTCCCGTACTCACAGTAATGGACAAGGGGGAATGATCTGAGATCCCCCTTGCGCCGTATTCTATGTCCTGCACCAACCCTGACGCCTCTTTATTCCCAAAAACCATATCTATTCTTGATAAAGTATAGTGAGTACTAGAGAAGCAGGAATACTGTCTCTCATAGGGATATCGCATTCGCCATAAATCGCTCAATCCTATTTCTGATAAGAATCCCTGCAGTCGCCCTGTTCTGGCCCCATCGGGGTTAGGGAATCTATCTAGGCTCCTATCTAGTTTTTCGTTGAAGTCGCCTAGTACTATCCACGGGACTCCTGGTTTGTCCAAGCTAAACGCCAGTAATTTATACATAACCTCCAACTTAAAAGGAGGGGGTATATAAATGTTGGCTAAGATATAGTGTTGCCTGCCAATCAAACCATATAGGAAAACAAATCTACCCTCCTCATCAATAGAGGACTCCTTGCATAAGAAATCCGTACCCCTCCTAACTAGAACACTCACTCCCCTTGAATATGATGTGTGGAAGGAGTGATAGTATGCCTGGAATTTCCGGTTGTTTAGCTGTGGGGCTGTACTAGGGGTTAAGTGCGTCTCCTGAAAAAAGAGTAAGCCGGGGCCTCCCCTCTCAGTTTCCAACATAACCGCAGCTCTCTTTTTTAAGTCTCCCAAACCCCTCACGTTCCATGAGATGATACTCACTCTGCTCATAAACATTGATGGTTGCTAAGTCGGCTGAGGATAGGAGGAGGGGGGAAAGGGAAACCCATCCTCCCTCGATGGGCCTCCCCGCCCCGCCTCCCCCACACTCCCCTGCATCCACCATTCCTCCTATACCCACAGTGTGTGATCGAAGTCAAAATTCCCCCCATCCCCCCTGCGCCCCCACCCACCCCTGCCCATCTGAGCATCCCCTAGGGGTCTCTATTGTGGCCTGCATACTCCAAAATACCCAAGCTCTCTACTCCCCCCCCTCCCCCCGTTAGCCCAGCCTCCCAAGGTCTGGGATCAATATCTAAATGTCATAGCCTTTTATGGCTTCAATTAATCCCCCCTCGATCACAAGGAGGAGAAAGTAAGAACAAAAAAAAGAGAAAAAGGGGGGGGAAGGTAGGAAGAAGGGGAAAAAATAAAATAAATAAATGGGGGGCTGCTGTCAATCAGAAACCCTCAATCCCATCCTTAACCACTTATATTTAGGTCATGCAATATAGCCTCTTATTTCGTGTCTATCACTCTGGGCCAGGTATTCACACCTACCTAGCCTATCTATTTGACCCCCACCTACCTGGCCTGTCTATTTATCCCCCTCCTCATACGTGTATTTATAACAAAAAATTTTTTTTTTATAACATTTATACCATGGTCGTGTCATGCTAAAGTCCCCAACTCCCCCTATCCCATAATAAGTGCTCGTGCATGGCGTAACATACATTGTCAGTTGACTTCACTATTTGTGAATTCAGACTATATAATAATTCATTTTTTCAAACAAAAGAAGAGAAAAACGTATATACCGTTATTGTGTCATGTTATAATCTCCCTGTCTCATAGTAAGTGCTCATATGTGACGTAGCATACATTGTCAATTAACTTGCAACTATTTGTGAGTTCAAACTTTCTAATAAGTGTAAAAAAAAAAAAAAAGGGAAACCCCCCCTCTTCACCCCCCCCCCCCCCTCAAAGGCCATCCCTAGGGGCAGAGCACTACTAGATAATTCTACAAAGTCCCTTTCTGCTCCTCCAGCCAATTTGCGGCTTCCATTGGAGAATTGAAAAACAGGGTTGAGCCCAGGGCAGACACTCGCAAACGAGCAGGGTACAGCAGTGCATAGGCTATCTTATGTTTTTGCAAGGTCCGTTTTATGGGAATAAACTCGGCTCTGTTTCTGCAAGTTAAATGAAAAATCTGGATAGAATGATACTCTGGTCCCTTTATAGAAAATGTCCCCTAGTTCTCGAATTCTTCGCATTAAAGTCATTCGATCGTTGTAGTTAACAAATTTCAAAATCAGTGGCCTACAGCGTTCCTCTGTTGGCCGGAATCCAGAGGGGACTCTGTGGGCCCTTTCGATGGAGAAAAGGGGTGAGAAAAGGGTGTCTTCCAATAGCTCCTTAAACCAGTTCTCCAAGAAGGTAATAGGATTGGGGCCCTCACTTCCCTCTGGCAGGCCAATTAAACGCACGTTGTTCCTGCGATTTCTATTGTCCATATCATCTAATTTCAATGCCTGTATAGTAATTTGTTTCTCAAGTCCTATTATTTTTCGTTGTAGGGGAAAGAGCTCATCCTCCACCGTACTTAGTCTTCCCTCCAGTGCGGTCGTTCTACAGACAGTATTGCTCAACAGTTGGCTCATAGAGTGTAATTCATTTTTGATATTGCTTAGTTGATTGTCAATACCTGAAATAAAGTCCTTACATTCGTTAACTGCCTGCAATATCTCTCGCAGCGTGGGTTCACCGGTCCCCATCCCAGGGGGTACCGGCAGATCCACAACACTATGGGAGATCTTACCCTCACCAGGAGGTAGATTGTTCGCTCTGCTTTCCAAAGCTGGAGTAACAGGATTAGAAGCCGAGTAACTAGTACTTCTCCTATCTCCAGTCGAACCCTGCGATTTTGTTTGCCCTGCTAGATGGTGGTGGCCTTTCCTTCCGGGGGAGGTCGCATGGGCCAATCGTTCAAGTTTTGCTGCCACGGAGGCTTGATTTAATTTCTCCTTGGCTGCTCTTGTTATATGATTCCCCTCCCCATATGGTACATCCTCCGTGGCTCTTTTGCTAAGCATAATAATATCAATGTAATATCGGCAGGATCGCCAGTACAAGAATGTATATATATGATGTATCTGGAATCTGGATATATAGCAATAAACCGAGGTATGCAACAACAACTCTGTAATCAGTGCGGCAGCCTGGTCAGTGTAGTAAAGCGTCTTTAACTTAAGGCTCCAATATATCGGCCCCTGGGGGGGGGTAAAAAAAAAAATGTTTCACCAAAACAGGGGGTACAGAATCGATTTCCTGCACTTGAGTATTTAGCAGTATCCGTACTCCCCCACCTCCACCTCACCCCCCTGGGTTACCGTTCGCCTGGTCTGATGCACCAGGCTATAATGTGTCCAGACGCTCCGCTGGTCCCGTCCAAGGCTATCGTAATTTTATACAGGGTAGAAGGTTCATCACTCGAGCCATGTCATACTGTAGGGGCTTGCACAAACATTTTCCCTGACCAGCGTTGTTGGGAGCAGCCACGCTCGTCGGAATCCCCTGTCGGCTCGCGCCAGCCCTCTTCCGGCTTGTCCTCTGGCTCCCTTCGATTACTGTTTCGGAGTCTCGCGACAGCCCGAGGCGGCAGTGGGGACTCCTTCGGGTGCTTTCGGCTTTCTTCGGAACCGTAGGCAATAACTGCCGCGATCTCCCCAGATTCTGTAAGACTAAAAGAAAAGCTAGGGCAGCGGCGTTTAGGTAGCGGGAAGGCTGGTTACACAAGCGGCTTACTTTCCCCAATCAAGGGAGGCGGGAGGCGGTACGGGTAGAGAGCCCAGGCATTCTCATCCTACTCTCGCTCACACTCACACACCTCCATTCCGGCCACACCCCGCAGTTCACACACCTAACGCGTCCCCATTTCTGATCCTGATTAAATTGTATGCCCCTCGTAAGTCCAGCTTGGTGAATATTTTTGCAGACCATAGTCTCTGGAGTAGCTCCGGGATTAAAGGAAGAGGATACCAATTTTTGACAGTAATCCGGTTTAGTTCTCTGTAGTCCACACATGGACGAAGTGAGTGATCTTTCTTCCCGGCTGGGGAGGACGAGTGCAGGATGAACCCCTTTTCGAGCTTTTAATTGATATAGTCCTTCAGGACCAGCAGTTCAGGCTCTGAAAGGGGAAAAATTCTCCCGAAAGGAATCTCTGCCCCAGGTATGAGTTCAATTGAGTTCAATTGGGCAATTGTAGGCCCGGTGGGGAGTGCCCTTTGTTTATCAAAAACATCCAGGAAGTCATGGTATACAGGTGGAAGAAGGTCCTGGGATTCGGATGCAGGTTTTAGGCAGCCAATGACTGGGGTTGTGTAGTGGAGATTTTTGAGGCAGTTGTGAAGGCAGTGGGAAGACTGGAAGACCACTTTGCCGGAAATCCAGTCAATCCGAGGGTTGTGGGCTTGTAACCACGGCATTCCCAAAATAATCTGAAAAAATGGTGAGGAGATCACATCTAAGCATAGCAGCTCTTGGTGGTTCGGCAGGATGGCTGCAGGCAGGGGTCTCCTGAGTAATGGGTTCGGACTTGATGTTAGAACCATCTGCCAGCCGTATCGATAGTCTTTGTTTGGATCGTAACGGGATATGATGTTGCAGCGCAAAGGTATGGTCAATGAAGCCGCTACAAGCGCCTGAATCAATTATGGCTTGAACCTGAAGTGTCTCTTCTGGAAGCTGTAAGAAAACAGGAGTGACCATGTGAGCAGACCTTGACAAAGTCAATACATAGGGGTCGTGAGAAGGAGAGCTGGACTTTCGAGTCTTGTTGAGACACTGGTTTGCATAGTGAGCGGCTCCTCCGCAGTAGAGACAGAGGTTATGTAGGCGGCCATGCTGCTTTTCTTCCGGCGTTAATGGTGCACGGAGAAAACCTATCTGCATAGGCTCCAGAGTCTTGGTGAAAGCAGCAGGTGGTGGAGATGCAGGAGTGGGTAGATTGCTCAGGACTGGGACTTTAGGTAGCATCCATACAGGCCGGTACTGGCTGGTTCTTTCAGATCATCGTTCCCTTAACCTGCGATCAATCTGAATGAACAGCTGGATCAACTCTCCCAAGGAATCGGGAACCCGACACGAGCTAACTCATCCTTGAGAGCTTCTGATAGTCCTAGTCGGAATTGAAAACTGAGAGCGACCTTGTTCGATTGTGTATCGGAACACCACCTTTTGAAATCTGTTACGTAGTCCTCCACAGGTCTGCGGCCTTGCTGAAGGGCATGAAGGCTTGCTTCAGCTGTGGTGATACATTAGGGTTCATCGTAAAGTTTGGCCATCTCATTAAAGAAAGAGTCCATGGTATTCAGGAGAGGACTGGCTTGTTCAAGGAGGTGGTTAGTCTGGGTCTGGGGTTCCCCCTGAAGCAAGGAAAGTACAGTCGGCAAGCATTCCTAAAGGGACGGAATTGCTGCGGTCTCCAGCAAATTTCTCGGGAGAAGGAACCCATGGTTCATGGGGTGGCACCACTACTGTAGGTATAGATGCTGAAGATGCAGGTGCTGGGGCTGTTGGTTGTGTTGAGGTGCTCGGAGAGAGAGACTCTACGCACTGTTCCAGCCGTTGATACACGTCTTGTAGGCCCTGGACAGCCTGGGTAAGATTTGCAATTTGTTGGCACACTGCTTCCATAGGTGAGGCCCCCCTTTCGGACTCCATGTGGCTGGATTGTACTGTCACGTACCTTACAGCGGAGTCAGAAATGACGAAGGCAGGCCTCTTGCACGGTCCCGGTCCTAGCACCCCTGGAGGTGGAGACAGGAACTGCTAGGGCAGCGGAAGGGTGCAGGTGCCTGTAGGCAGTTAAATAGAAGGTCAGGAACAACAGGAGTTGGCAACGGGCTGGCAGAGAGGTACACAAACGGCAAGCAGACTTGTGGTTGTCGGGGACAGGCAGAGGTTGGAAACAGGCTAGGTAGCGAAGTACAAAATCAGAAGACAGAGCCGTAGTCAGAAGTCTAAGCCGGGGTCGGTGCAGGTAAACAGAGGCAGACAAGGTTGCATGGGTAATCCAAGAGAGTAATCAGACAGCGGCGGGTGTTCAGGATCAGGAGAAGTAAAACAAGGTAACAGCAGGTATACAGGAACAAGCTGAGACAATCCAGCACTAACACTAAGTGGCTTCTCATTTAAATAGGGCGCCGTGACTCATTGGCGTGCGCGCATGTGCACGCTTACCAGTGCAAAGAATGTGCCTAGTGTGCATATCAGTTCCAATGAATGCGCATATCCGTTCCAGTGGATGCGCCAATGCGCATATCTGTTTCAATGGATCTGGGACTCGCTTGCGACTTGGCGCTGGCGTGTCCGCATTGGAGGGACGAAGGTTGGTGATTAGTGCCCGGGAATGGGCGTTTGCTGCGGAGGTTCCCTGACACAGTTGTATGAAAACGTTTAGGAACCCCTGACAATTTCCATGATTGTCATTTATAAATATTTGGGTGTTTGGATCAGCAAGTGAAATGAGGTTTATTGGATTAACAGAAAATGCGCAATATGCATCAAAACAAAATTAGACAGGTGCATAAATTTGGGCACCCTTGTCATTTTGTTGATTTGAATACCTGTAACTACTTAGCACTGAATAATTTGAACACACAATTGGTTTGGTGAGCTCATTAAGCCTTGAACTTCATAGACAGGTGCATCCAATCATGAAAAAAGGTATTTAAGGTGGCCAATTGCAAGTTGTTGTTCTCTTTGACTCTCCTCTGAAGATTGGCAACATGGGGGCCTCAAAACAACTATCAAATGACCTGAAAACAAAGATTGTTCTACATTATGATTTAGGGGAAGGCTACAAAAAGTTATCACAGAGATAAAAGCTGTCAGTCTCCACTGTGAAGAACATAGGGAGGAAATGGAAGACTACAGGCACAGTTTTTGTTAAGGCCAGAAGTGGCAGGCCACTTAAAATATTGGAGAGACAAAGGATGATAACTGTCAAAAACAGCCCACGGACCACCTCCAAAGAGCTACATCAACTTTGCTGCAGATGGTGTCACCGTGCATCCTTCAACATTTCAGCGCACTTTGCACAGGGGGAAGCTGTATGGGAGAGTGATGCGAAAGAAGCCTTTTCTGCACACACGCCACAAACTGAGTCGCTTGAGGTATGCAAACGCACATTTGGACAAGCCAGCTTAATTTTGGAATAAGGTGCTGTGGACTGATGAAGCAAAGATTAAGTTATTTGGTCATAACAAGGGGCGTTATGCATGGTGGCAAAAGAACACCGCATTCCAAGAAAAACACTTGCTACCCACAGTCAAATTTGGCCAGTGCCAATACTGGGAATCTGGTTAAAGTTAAAGCGGAGGTCCACCCTAAAGTGGACCTTCCGCTCATTGGAACCCTCCCCCCCCTCCGGCGCCACAATTGGCACCTTTCAGGGGGGAGGGGGGTGCAGGTACCTGTACAGTACAGGTATCTGCACCCACTTCCGGGATGGCTCTCTGCGGAAAGGGGCGTAAATTACGCCCCTTTCCGAAAGTCCCCCGCTGCCTGCTGGGAAACACACAGATCCCAGAGGCAGCGGGTCCATCCTTATTGCGCAGCGCGACTCGCGCATGCGTAGTAGGGAACCGGGAAATGAAGCCGAAAGGCTCCACTTCCTGATTCCCATACCCAAGATGGCGGCGGCGGCAGCACCCGAGAGACGATCGAGAGATCGGCTTCGGGTGCCGACATCGCGGGCGCGCTGGGCGCGTAAGTGTACTTATTTTAAGAGTCAGCAGCTGCAGTATTTGTAGCTGCTGGCTTTTAAAAAAAAAAAAAACGGCGGAACTCCGGGCGGACTCCCGCTTTAAGGGTCGCATGGATTCCACTCAATATCAGCAGATTCTTGAAAATAATGTTGAGGAATCAGTCACAAAGTTGAAGTTACACCGGGGCTGAATATTTCAACAAGACAACGACCCAAAACACTGCTCAAAATCTACTAAATATTGATATGATTTTTCTGTTGGGGTGCCCAAATTTATGCACCTGTCTAATTTCGTTCTGATGCATATTGCACATTTTCTGTTAATCCAATAAACCTAATTTCACCACTGAAATATTATTGTGTCCTTCAGCTATTTCATAGGTCAAAATGAAATTGCTGATCCAAACACCCAAATATTTATAAATAACAATCATGGAAATTGTCAGGCGTTCCTAAACTTTTGCATTCAACTGTACTATCTTAAGTTCCATCTAAGGCATTGCAAAATTTTTTTGAATGACTGTACAACGATTTTCTTTCACTGAGTGCCATGAAAAGATCATGTACAAACTTGAGTGATAGTGGGCCTCTTCATTCTTCCAGTAGGCGTCAGATCATGATTATCAGCAGCCATCCATTTGTTCCACTTCTCGCATAAAGACTTTAAATGGTTTGTTAATGGAAACGTCAAGAGGTTGCAGCTGATTGGTAAGAGACCCAGGAATTACAGCTAGATGAGTCTTCACGTCTTTAAAGCACTTTTTTGTAGTTTCGCTAATATGTGCTCTAAACTGGTCACTCACTAATAAGGCAGGTTTTTTCTGAAGCCCTCCACACTTTTTCAACCCATACTCTCATTCCATTTTCATCCATCCATCCTTTCTCATGAACATGTACAACAACTCCTTGTGAAATCACTGCTTTTGGGAATGATTTCCTTTTGAAAATTAACTCCTCTGGGACTGTGACATCATAAGTCGCCGCCCGCCGCACGAGGCAACAGCTCAAGAAGAGAAGAACAGAAGGCGGCGATGACGAAGACAGCGGCGGCAGCGGTGATAGAAGACCGGGCCACCGCTTGTAAAAGAGCTAGAAGAAGGTGCAGAGGCCCAGCAAGAATAACCGAGGAGGGGGACAAGACCCCTGAAGAGGGTGGTGGTGGGCCGGTATCCGGGGGCCCCCTTTAAAGGGGGCTCCCGGATTCCGATAAGCCCCCCGCCTGCAGACCCGACAACCAACAGCCAGGGTTGTTGGGAAGAGGCGCTTGTCCTCAACATGGGGACAAGGTGCTTTGGGGTGGGGGGCCATGCTGTCCCCCCTCCCCAAAGCACCCCCCCATGTTGAGGGCATGCGGCCTGGTACGGCTCAGGAGGGGGGGGGGCGCTCGCTCCTCCCCACCCCCATTTCCTGACCGGCTGGGTAGCGCGCTCGAATAAGGGTCTGATATGGACCTAGGGGGGACCCCCATGCCATTTTTTTGGCGTAGAGCTTTCCCTTTAACTCCATATCAGGTGACGGGGCCAGCGACGCTTCCTTCGCTAGTCCCGGCTACCTGGAGCCACGCTCAAAATGAACGGGCTTTCCTCCATGTGCATGTGTGGGCAAGTCCGTTCATTTCAAAAGTACGGCGGATAATCCAGCGGACCTAGTCCGCCGGAAAAGGCATGTGTGTGGGCAGGTCCGCTCGTTCGGACAGTCCGGCGGACTTTACGGCGGTTTGTCCGCCAGACTAAATCTGCCGGATAGTCTGATCGTGTGTATGTGCCATTACAGACAACGGGAGGGGACATCCCCCCTCTCACCGTCCTCCGGTGCTTCCCCAGGCTCTCTCGCGCCTTCAGGGACCCAGAGAAAGAATCTGCTGCCGCTGGCTGAAGAGCATAGCGATTTCCGCCAGTGATCTCTATGACTATCGGAGGCCCAGGCACAACGCTATGATGTCACATTTGGGCCACGGTTGTAAACAAAGCCACAATCTCGGCTGAAAAGCATGGGGTCATTCATTTTTTATTTTTTTGATCAGAAGCTTTCCAGCCTGGAGGAGAGATGTGGGGTCTTATAGACCCCACATCTCTCCATAAAGAGGACCTGTCACGCACCATTCCTATTACAAGGGAGGTTTACATTCTTTATATTAGGAATAAAAGTGATAAAAAATTTTTTTTTTTAACCACTTAACAACCGCCCATTGCCGATTAACGGCTTCAGGGCGGTTGTTTAACTCTGAGAGGCCTCCCAGAATTCTGCTCTCGCGCGCCCCCTGGGGCGCGCACACGAGACCATCCGTGACCGCTGGGTCCAGTGGACCCGGCGCATCACGAATCACGGTAAACGGCCGCTCATCGCGGCCGTTTACCACGTGATCGCTCCGTCAAATGACGGAGTGATCACTTGTAAACAAGCCGGCGTCATGTTATGACGCCGGTTCCTCCCTCCCCCTCTCTGTACGGATCGGTACAGCGGAGGGGGAAGAGATCGGTGTCAGCAGCGATGTGGGCTGCATCTGCAGTGCCCACATCGCTGCTCACCGAAAATTAACCCCTCGATTCCCTGCATTACTCTGCAATACCCTGCCATTACTCTGCATTACTCTGCAATACCCTGCCATTACTCTGCATTACTCTGCAATGCCCTGCAACACTCTGCAATGCCCTGCAACACTCTGCAATGCCCTGCAACACTCTGCAATGCCCTGCAACACTCTGCAATGCCCTGCAACACTCCGCAATGCCCTGCAACACTCCGCAATGCCCTGCAACACTCCGCAACGCCCTGCAACACTCCGCAACGCCCTGCAACACTCCGCAACGCCCTGCAACACTCCGCAACGCCCTGCAACACTCCGCAACGCCCTGCAACGCTCCGCAACGCCCTGCAACGCTCCGCAACGCTCTGCAACGCTCTGCAACACCCTGCAACACGCCTCCACACTCAGCAACACTCTGCAACACCCGCCAATACCCTGCAACACTCTGCAATGCTCTGCAACACCCGCCAATACCCTGCAACACTCTGCAATGCTCTGCAACACTCGCCAATACCCTGCAATGCTCTGCAACGCAGTACTCTGCAACGCCATACTCTGAGATACCCAGCCATACTCTGAGATACCCAGCCATAGTCGGTGATACCCTGCAATACCCAGCCATAGACACCCCCCCCCCGCCGCCCTCCGCCCTCCGGTGCTTCTACCGAATCGCTAATACGATCAAAGCCAGAATCTTTTTTTTTTTTCAGGCTTCCCAGCTTAGAGGTGAGATGCGGGGTCTTATTGACCCCACATCTCACTGTAAAGAGGACCTGTCATACCATATTCCTATTACAAGGGATGTTTACATTCCTTGTAATAGGAATAAAAGTGATGAAAAAAATTATCTTTGGGGAAAAAAATGTCAAACTAAAATAAATAAAGTAAAATGAACAATAAAAAAAAATGTTTTTTTTTAAAGCGCCCCTGTCCCCATGTGCTCGCATGCAGAAGCGAACGCATACGTAAGTCCCGCCCACATATGAAAACGGTGTTCAAACCACACATGTGAGGTATCGCTGCGAACGTTAGAGCGAGAGCAATAATTCTAGCCCTAGACCTCCTCTGTAACTCAAAACATATAACCAGTAAAAAAAATTTAAATCGTCGCCTATGGGGATTTTTAAGTAGCGACGTTTGGCGCCATTCCACGAGCGTGTGCAATTTTGAAGAGTGACATATTAGGTATCTATTTACTCAGCGTAACTTCATCTTTCACATTATGCAAAAATTGGGCTAACTTTACTGTGTTTTTTTTTTTTTTTAAGCACAAAACTGTTTTTTTTCCAAAAAAAAGCATTCGAAAAATTACTGCGCAAATACCGTGCGAGATAAAAAGTTGCAAAGACCACCATTGTATTCTCCAGGGTGTTTGCTAAAAAAACATATATAATGTTTTGGAGTTCTATGTAATTTTCTAGCAAATAAATGATGATTTTTACATGTAGGAGAGAAATGTCAGAATTGTCCTGGGTGCTCCAGAACACCTGATGGCGCTCCATGCATGTTGGGCCTCTGTATGTGGCCACACTGTGTAAAAGTCTCACACATGTGGTATCGCCATACTCGGGAGTAATAGCAGAATGTGTTGTGGGGTGTAATTTGTGGTATGCATATGCTGTGTGTGAGAAATAACCTGATAATGACAATTTTGTGAAAAAAAATAAAAAAAGTAAAAAATCTTGATTTTGCAAAGAATTGTGGGAAAAAATGACAACTTCAAAAAACTCATCATGCCTCTTACTAAATACCTTGGAATGTCTTCTTTCCAAAAAGGGGTCATTTGGGGGGTATTTGTACTTTTCTGGCATGTTAGGGTCTCAAGAATTGAAATAGGCCGTCAGTACTTCAGGTGTGATCAATTTTCAGATATTGGCACCATAGCTTGTGGACTCTATAACTTTCACAAAGACCAAATAATATCCACCAATTTGTACTTATTTTTACCAAAGATATGTAGTGGTATAAATTTTGGCCAAAATTTATGAAGAAAAAATTACTAATCTGCTAAATTTTCTAACAGAAACAAAGAAAAATTCATTTTTTTACAGAATTTTCGGTATTTTTTCTTTTATAGCACAAAAAATAAAAAACCCAGCGGTGATTAAATACCACCAAAAGAAAGCTCTATTTGTGTGAAAAAAGGACAAAAATTTCATATAGGTCCAGTGTTGCATGACTGAGTAATTGTCATTCAAAATGCGAGAGCACCGAAAGCTGAAAATTGGTCTGGTTATTAAGGGTGTTTAAGTGCCCAGTGGTCAAGTGGTTAAAGAGACAATGTATAAATAAAAAAAAGTGTAATAAAATATATTTCTCTTTTATATTCACCGACCGACACAGCTCCTCTCTGTAACTAAATGGGTTGTATAGCCTGCCATTAGGAGAACTAGGCAAAATTGTTACACAATACACAGAACTTTTAATCCTTCCCCAGGGCAGCTTCAGTTTTTATTTTGCCTAGTAAGGACAATGACCTGCGGGCCCTCTGTCCATATTTTTGCAGGTTTGATGTTTTTTGTGCAAGATGAAAGATCCTGGTAAATACGGCTCTCCCTGCCTCGGTGGGGTGAGCAGCTGGGCATTCCCTGGGGGGGTCGATTCGGGGGCCACCTCACCTCCCTATCTTCTCTCCCAAGTCCCTATTTCCCCTCCTTCCCCCCTCTGAGGGGGGTGGCTGCATGCGCTGCGGGCAGTGTGTGTGTGTGTGTGTGTGTGTGTTCACTGGTTTCTCACCTGTGGGGGCTCTGTGTGGCTGGCGTTGGTCCTGGTCCCGGTCTGGGGGGTCCCAAAAGTGTTTGTGGAGGTTGTTCTGGCTGTAGGCAGGCAGCACATTTCTAGTTTTGTTCTGTCACCGCATGGCGCTTTCCAGCGGCCATCTTGGATGTGGGAAAGCCTTATTCCCCTGGTGAGCTTCAGCAGCCATCTTCTTTAGGATCTCCTTTTTAGTTACATTGGCGGCCATTTTCTTGAAGCCTGAGTGCTCTTTTTTGCTGTAGTTTTCTTGTGGCAGCATTACATGTGCTCTCACTTGCTGTTTCCTGTGTCCACTGTGTGTACAGGACGCTGGATGGCTCCTTGCTGAATGCTGAAACTAGCTCTGCAGAACGTTTCATAAGCAGCTGCTGTTGACAGTTTTCTCCTCTCTGCAACTGGGAACCTCCTAGGGACTACAGGCACTGCTAGTGGCATTCACAGAATGCCCCAGGGTGGTGAGTCTAGCGCTCTAAGTACCCCCCCATGCGGCGGCAGCAGGAAGGTGGGACCTTCACTGTCCTAAGTCCCCTTGTGGGTGGCAGACAGGCTAGGGGCAGCATGGCTTCAGAAACTGGTGTTCCAAGCTATAGCAACTGGATCACCTGCGGATAGCGCTGTGCGCATGGACACCCTGACAGCGGTCCTTGACTCCTTTGCTGCTAAGATAGAGGCGGCATGTGGAAGGAAAGGTGCACATGAGGCTCCTGCCCCCCTGTCCTCTGAGGAGAGCTCTGATGCAGACTCGGGCCCTGCTGCGGATGGCGACCCCTGCTCTGACCTATCAGACGTGGCTGACCAGGACCATTCGGAAGGTGAGAATGATTCCCCGTCCGGGCGCGACAATGCGTTTGTTGGAGCACTCATCACAGCTATGCATGATACTCTGAATATTCATGGGCCAGCGGATCCCTCTGCTGATGTAACGGTCCCTTTTGGGTCCCACAAGCCAGCACGTTCACCTAAGGTGTTCCCATATTTGACTTATTTTGACAAATTCATCTACAGGGAATGGGGTCGCCCGCAACGGACCTTTTCAGTCCCCAAAAATTTGGCGGTGCGTTACCCCTTTGAGGACAGCCTTCTCAAAATGTGGTCGGCTCCTCCGGTCGTGGACCCCACCCAGTATCCAGGTTAAATAAAGTAACCACGATCCCGGTTGAGGGGACTCCTGCATTCAAGGATCCCGCGGGTAGGAGGGCCGAGGCGGTGGCTCGTTTCTTATTTACGGTTGTGGGGTCAGCCGTGCGACCTGTACTGGCATATGCACTGGTGTCGCAGACACTGACTGAGTGGGCAAAACTTTTGCACTGCGAATTGGGAGAGCAGAACGCCTCCCCTGTCTGCGTGGAACTAGCAGACCAACTAGTGCAAGGCCTTAAGTACGTTTGTGACGCGGCCCGGGATACTCTCCCTCTGTTATCCAAGGCTTCAGTGTCAGCTGTGGTGCTGAGGTGCCTAATTTGGCTGAAATGCTGGTCTGCTGACCAGGCATCCAAGAAAGCCCTGACGCATCTTCCCTTTCTTGGTGAGCGGCTCTTTGGTGTCTCGCTGGATGGCATTATTGGCCAGGAAGGCCAAGGAGCCTCGTCGCAGGCAAGGGCCCTCTTTTTCCGCTCCCAATAGGCTTTTTCGTCCACCCGGTGCTTCGGCAAAACGCCCCCAGCCCGACAGGACACCCACGGACAATCAGAAGTGTCCCTGGAACCACAAGCCTAACAAGCCTGCAAACAAAAGTGTTACCGCATGAAGGTTTGCCCCCCACCCACTTATCGGATGGGGGGTCGTCTTCCGGAGTTTGCAGCCCGGTGGACCTCCCGGTTATCTGACCAATGGGTCTGCGATCTGATTTCCACAGGCTACAAGATAGAGTTTCTCTCTTGGCCACCAAACAGATTCTTCTCCTCCAGCATACCCGTGTCCCCGGTTCGCCGGGAGGCCCTGTTAGGGCCGGTAAGGGACTTGCTGAATCAGGGGGTGATTGTACCGGTTCAGGAATCGGAAGGCTTCCAGAGGTTCTACTCAAATCTGTTTGGACATACCCCTTCCTTCTATGGAACCACAATCTTGAACTTAAAAGCCCACAATCACTTTGTAAAGGTGCAGAGGTTCAGAATAGAATCAGTTCGCTCAGTTGTCGCTGCACTCCATCAAGGGGACTTCCTGCCATTCTTGGACATCCAGGATGCTTACCTGCACATACCCATTTGCCTTCGACATCAAAAATGTCTGCGTTTGTCAGTAGGGGAAGCCCACTACCAGTTTCTGGCTCTTCCTTTTGGCCTGGCATCAGCCTCCCGAGTCTTTACCAAAGTACTGGCTCCAGTGTTGGCATTGCTGAGGCAGCGCGGGATCGCGATCGTGGGTTACCTAGACAATCTACTCCTGAGAGCATCTTCTGCTTCAGAATTAGAGGAGGATGTGCCGATCACCATGCAGACCCTGCAAGAATTTGGGTGGCAGTTGAACCTAAAGAAGTTGGTGGTCGTACCAACTCAGCATCTGGAGTACCTGGGTTTACTATTGGACTCCAGGGAAGCAAGGGTTTTTCTCCCCTCGGACAAATTGCTGACTCTCAGGTCTGCGGTCAAGTTACTAATGAACCGCAAGTGATTGTCGCTCCTCTTTCGCAATTGGAAGGTGCCGAGATTCGTGTCTAGGATGAGAGATCCGTGTGCAGACGTGTCAGATGCGCTGGTGGCTCCGTGGGATCAGTACCAGCTAATCTACGCCTTTCCTCCACTAAAACTGTTGCCACGTCTACTTCACAGAGTGGAAGGGGATTCCAGTAATCCTGGTTGCCCCAGATTGGTCTCAGTGGCCCTGGTATGCAGACCTGGTGCGTCTGGTGGCAGACGCTCCCTGGCGACTGCCACTGCGGGAGGACCTCCTATCTCAAGGTCCAATCTTTCATCCTGCTTTACCATCGCTGGCTTTAACGGCATGGCTATTGAGAGCCAGGTGCTGAGGAACTGGGTTCTGTCGGACTGGGTCATTCCAACTGTGCTGAGGGCGTGGAAATCTTCACGGAAGATATATCATCGTATCTGGAAGGCCTACATCTCCATGTGTGAGGAGAAAGGGTGGCACCCGCGCTCCTTTTCTATATCGAGGAGCCTGCTGTTTCTTCAGCATGGGGTGGACCAGAAATTGGCATTGAGCACCATTAAGGGGAAAATTTCAGCCCTGGCTGTCTTTTTTCAGCAACCCCTGGCGTCTCACTCATTAGCGAGTACCTTTGTTCAGGGGGTACGACATGTAGTCCCTCCGGTACGCCCTCCATTACCTCCATGGGATTTGAACCTGGTGCTGTCGGCGCTTCAGAAGCCGCCGTTTGAGAATATCAGGGAGATTCCCCTGTTGACCCTTTCACAGAAGGTGGTCTTTCTAGTGGCCATCACATCGGCCAGGAGGGTTTCGGAATTGGCAGCCTTGTCCTGCAAGTCGCCTTATCTGGTCATCCACAGGGATAAGGTGGTCTTGCGTCCGCAACCGTCCTTTCTACCAAAGGTGGTTTCGGTTTTTCATATCAATGAGGCCATTGTATTACTATCATTGTGTCCTAAGCTGAAACACCCCAAGGAGGTGGCCCTTTCACGCTCTCGATGTGGTTAGGGCTCTGAGGGTGTACTTGTCTGCCACAGCTCCCTTTCGGAAGTCAGACTCACTGTTTGTTTTGGTGGCTGGTCCTAAGAAAGGCATGGCGGTCTCGTCGGCCACCATTTCCAGGTGGATCAGACAGATTGTAGTCCTTGAAGGGGCAGATGCCCCCCTTTCCTGTCATGGCCCACTCTACAAGAGCAATCGGAGCGTCTTGGGCCTTCCGACACCAAGCGTCTGTCGCTCAGGTGTGTAAGGCGGTGACCTGGTCGTCTGTCCATACGTTTACCAAGTTCTACAAGGTAGACGCCAGTGCATCGGCTGATGCTTGTTTTGGCTGCAAAGTTTTGCAGGCGGCCGTGTAGTTGCAATTGAGTTTTTTCCTGGTTTTTCGATAAAAACGCAGTACTGTTTTTGTTAATGCACTGTTACATTACTTCCGCAATGTTGCGGTCTTGGGGATCACTCCTGTTGAGCATGCCCGGTTATTTGGTGGAGTTTTTCCACACACTGCTGTTGTTTTTTTTTGTGGGTTTAGTTTCACTAGTTCCCACTTGCCATGGTGGATGAATTTGTTATGCTGTTTTTTCCCACCCCTCGTTTGGCACTGCTTGGGGATGTCCCATTTAGCTACATAGAGGAGCTGTGTCGGTCGGTGAATATAAGAGAAAATAGGATTTTTTGTACTCTCCATAAAATCCTTTTCTCTGTAATTCACCGACCGACACAGCACCCACCCCTCCTTTTCTCTACATTATACTGCTTGTTGACATACTGAAGCTGCTGGGAGCAGTGAGGAGGGTTGATAGCACAGGGTCCGCCCCCCCCTGGGGCGGGATTAAAAGTTCTGTGTATTATGTAACAATTTTGCCTAGTTCTCTTAATGGCAGGCTATACAACCCATTTAGTTACAGAGAGGAGCTGTGTCGGTCGGTGAATTACAGAGAAAAGGATTTAACTGAGTACAAAAAATAATTTTTTTTTAAAGTGCCCCATCCTCGTGTGCTTGTGCACAGAAGCGAATGCACACATAAGTCACTGTAAACGCTTCACATATTTAAACGCTTTTCAAACCACACATGTGAAATATTGCCACATGCGTTAGCGCAAGAGCAACAATTCTAGCACTAGACCTCCTCTGTAGCTCTAAACTGGTAAAATGTAAAAAATAATAATTAAATCATCGCCTATGGAAATTTTAAAGTACCAAAGTTTGGTGCCATTCCACGAGTGAGCGCACTTGTAAAATGTGACATGTTTGGTATCTATTTACTCCTCAGCGTAACATCAGCTTTCACATTATAGAAAAAAATTGTGCTAACTTTACTGTTTTGTTATTTAATTCATGAAACTTTTTTTTTTTTCCCCAAAAAGAAGCGTTTGAAATTTTTTTGCGCAAATACCGTGTAACATAAAAAGTTGCGAAGACCGCCATTTTTTTCTCTAGGTAGGGTTGCCACCTCATCCCTTTGAACCCAAACACATATTAATTACACAGGTTCTGTGGCTGATTAAGATGGTAATTAAATGCACTTGGTGCCTTATCTACATGACATTTGCCTCAAAACCTGTGTATTCATATGTGTTAAGGTTTAAAGGGATGAGGTGGCAACCCTATCTTTTGGGTGTCTGCTAAAAAACATATATAATGTTTGGGGGTTCTGAATAATTTCCTAGTAAAAAAAAAAAAGATTTTTACATGTAGTTGAGGAGTGCCAAAATAGCCTGGTATGGAAGTGGTTAAAGCCTTTCTGCAATGATGCTACGTTCTATGCAGAAGTGATTTCCTTGCATAATTTGGAATCTCTGTCATTAATTAACAAATTGAACAGCATTGACCCCAAAACAGCTCTCTGGGGCACACCACTCACATTTTTAGATCATTCAGAAAATGAGAAATGTATCACTACTTTTGGACCGGTTTAGGTAACTAGTTTCTCATCCATGTACCTACAGTTTGATCAATTTCAACAGATCTAATTTTATAGAATAAATGTTTGAGATCCGATATCAAATGCCTTAGCAAAATCTATATAAACCATATCCATTAGACTGCCACCATCCAATGTCTTGCTTACTTTCTTATAGAACAATAACAGGTTGGTCTGACGAGAAGGGCCTTTTATAAACCGATGCTGGTTCTCACTTATGATACTATCACTTGATACTATCACATATGATACTATCACAGAAACATTTCTGTACAGAATCTCTCACCATTTCCTGAAATACTTTACATACTATTGATATTAGATTGACTTGTTTGTAGTTTCATGATATACATCTCAATCATGATTTACATCTCAATGTGTTTTTTTTTTTTTTTTTTTGTAAATTGGTATCACATTTGCTCTACACCAATCTATTGGTACCATTACAGACTAGTTAGGTGTACCTAAACATTAGACGTAGTGGCTTGGCTATAACTGAACTAAGTTCTCTAAGAACTTGTGAATGTTACAAATGGCAAACCTGTCTTTTCCATTTGTAAAACCTGAAGAGAAGAAATTATTTAATACATTTGCATTTTCCCTGTCATTTGTGACTCGCTTCATCATGTTCATCTGTTATGGGGCCTATTTGTTTCAGGTCGTCACCAGAATAGGAACACTTCCATTTGGGACAATAGTTCTGGTAACAACCTATCACTTTGGAAGGATTTCTTCACACTTCCTGTTTTAGTTATGGAACAGGAAGTGAAGGGAGAACTCTGAAATGAAACAGATGAAAAATAAAAGACTGACAGGCGTTGTTCTTTAGTAGAAATTAAATCTATCCAAAATGGAAAAAAAAAAAATGTTGTCTTTAGTTCTATTTTAACCACTTTCAGACCGGACCATTTTGCTGGTAAATGACCAGAGGTCTTTTTACACTTTGGCACTGCGCTGCTTTAACTGGTAATTGCGCGGTCATGCAATGTTGTACCCAAACAAAATTTGCGTCCTTTTCTTCCCACAAATAGAGCTTTCTTTTGATGGTATTTGATTGCCTCTGCGATTTTTATTTTTTGCGATATAAACGTAAAAAGACCGCAAATTTTGAAAAAAAATGATATTTTCTACTTTTTGTTATTAGAAAAATCCAATAAACTCAATTTTAGTCATACATTTAGGCCAAAATGTATTCAGCCACATGTCTTTGGTAAAAAAAAAGTCAATAATTGTATATTTATTGGTTTGCGCAAAAGTTGTCACATCTACAAACTAAGGTACGTTTTCTGGAATTTACGCAGCTTTTAGTTTACGACTGCCTATCTCATTTCTTGAGGTGCTAAAATGGCAGGGCAGTACAAAACCCCCCCAAATGACCCCATTTTGGAAAGTAGACCCCCTAAGGAAATTGATAAGAGGCATGTTGAGCCCATTGAATATTTTATTTTTTTGCCTCAAGCGATTGAATAATGACAAAAAAAAATTTTTTTTTTTTTTTTACACAAAGTTGTCACTAAATGATATATTGCTCACACATGCTATGGGCGTATGTGAAATGACACCCCAAAATAAATTCTGCTGCTTCTCCTGAGTACGGGGATACCACATATGTGGGACTTTTTGGGAGCCTAGCCGCGTACGGGGCCCCGAAAACCAAGCACCGCCTTCAGGCTTTCTAAGGGCGTAAATTTTTGAGTTCACTTCTCACTACCTATTACAGTTTTGAAGGCCATAAAATGCCAAGATGGCACAAAACCCCCACAAATGACCCCATTTTAGAAAGTAGACACCCCAAGCTATTTGCTGAGAGGCATGTTGAGTTCATGGAATATTTTATATTTTGCCACAAGTTGCGGGAAAATTACAAACTTTTTTTTTTTTTTTTTTTTTTCACAAAGTTGTCACTAAATGATATATTGCTCACACATGCCATGGGCATATGTGAAATGACACCCCAAAATAAATTCTGCTGCTTCTCCTGAGTACGGGGATACCACATATGTGGGACTTTTTGGGAGCCTAGCCGCGTACGGGGCCCCGAAAACCAAGCACCGCCTTCAGGCTTTCTAAGGGCGTAAATATTTGACTTCACTCCTCACTACCTATTACAGTTTTGAAGGCCATAAAATGCCAAGATGGCACAAAACCCCCACAAATGACCCCATTTTAGAAAGTAGACACCCCAAGCTATTTGCTGAGAGGCATGTTGAGTCCATGGAATATTTTATATTTTGCCACAAGTTGCGGGAAAATTACAAACTTTTTTTTTTTTTTTTTTTTTTTCACAAAGTTGTCACTAAATGATATATTGCTCACGCATGCCATGGGCATATGTGAAATGACACCCCAAAATAAATTCTGCTGCTTCTCCTGAGTACGGGGATACCACATATGTGGGACTTTTTGGGAGCCTAGCCGCGTACGGGGCCCCGAAAACCAAGCACCGCCTTCAGGCTTTCTAAGGGCGTTACAGTTTTGAAGGCCATAAAATGCCAAGATGGCACAAACCCCCCCCAAATGACCCCATTTTGGAAAGTAGACACCCCTAAATTTAGGGGTACACTAGTGAGACTAGGTAATAAATGGCGGGTGCCCTGAAACTATAAAAAAATAACTAACCAACCAGCGTCACCTGTAACAGTTATATGGTGATCACTGGTGAAAGGGTTAACTAGGGGGCAATCAGGGGGCTTTATGCGGTAGTATATGGGGGTCCCTGGCGCTATAAAAAGCTGCGGCGAACCTAAATACCTACTTGCCTAACTAGCGTCACCTGTGACACTAATACAGCGATCAGAAAAACGATCGCTTATTAGGCTGGGTTCACACTGGAGCGATGCGGGAACGCCACGAATGCGCGGCGGGTTCCCGCATCGCATGCCTCCCGGCGGCAGTTCACACTGCCCTATGCGAACTGCTGGGAGTGTCAGTGAAATGTTACTGACACCCCCAGATCAGTTCGCATATCGCAGTGCGATCTGCAAACTCGGATCGCATGGTGTGAACACCCATGCGATCCGATTCTGCTGCGGGCCAAAAAAAGGGTCCCGTGCGAATTTGCGGCGGGTGCGGCGGGTGTGGCGGGTGCGGCGAATGGCTGAACTCGAATCGCACAGAGATCGGATGTGATTTGCACTGCAGTGCGAATCACATCCGTTCTCAAACCGCTGCAATCTGAACCCAGCCTTAGTGACACTGGCGACGGGGGGTGATCACGGGGTTAAACCTTTATTGGGGGGGTTAGGGGGGCACCTTAGAACTAAAGGGGGCTAACCCTAACTGCCCTAACAGTTATTAGTCACAAATGACACCCGCCGGGTGATCAGGGGGTTAAACCTTTATTAGGTAATAAATGGCGGGTGCCCTGAAACTATAAAAAAATAACTAACCAACCAGCGTCACCTGTAACAGTTATATGGTGATCACTGGTGAAAGGGTTAACTAGGGGGCAATCAGGGGGCTTTATGCGGTAGTATATGGGGGTCCCTGGCGCTATAAAAAGCTGCGGCGAACCTAAATACCTACCTGCCTAACTAGCGTCACCTGGGACACTAATACGGCGATCAGAAAAATGATCGCTTATTAGGCTGGGTTCACACTGGAGCGATGCGGAAACGCCGCGAATCCGCGGCGGGTTCCCGCATCGCATGCCTCCCGGCGGCAGTTCACACTGCCCTATGCGAACTGCTGGGAGTGTCAGTGAAATGTTACTGACACCCCCAGATCAGTTCGCATATCGCAGTGCGATCTGCAAACTCGGATCGCATGGTGTGAACACCCATGCGATCCGATTCTGCTGCGGGCCAAAAAAAGGGTCCCGTGCGAATTTGCGGCGGGTGCGGCGGGTGTGGCGGGTGCGGCGGGTGCGGCGAATGGCTGAACTCGAATCGCACAGAGATCGGATGTGATTTGCACTGCAGTGCGGTGCGAATCACATTCGTTCTCATAAACCGCTGCAATGTGAACCCAGCCTTAGTGACACTGGCGACGGGGGGTGATCACGGGGTTAAACCTTTATTGGGGGGGTTAGGGGGGTACATTAGAACTAAAGGGGGCTAACTCTAACTGCCCTAACAGTTATTACAGTCACAAATGACACCAATGCAAAAAAAAAAAAAAAAAAAAAAAAAATGACATTGGTGTCACTGTGACTGGGGGGCAGGGGTAATTGGGGGGGTGATCGGGGGGTAAAGGGGGGGTGTGAGTGTGCCTGGCATGTTCTACTGTGTGTGGGATGTGTTGGTGCAACTCACTGATCCGCTCTCCTCCGTGTCGGAACGAAAAATACCGACACGGAGGAGAGAATACATCACTTCCTCTCCTGTGTTTACATTACAGGAGAGGAAGTGATGTCACCGGGGATTTCTATTCGTCGGGAGCGATCGCGAGGGGGTGGCCATGAATGAATGGCCGTCCCCTCGTCCGGGATCGCTCCCGAACGAAAACCGACCGCCGCAGGCACCGGGCGGGGGCCCGATCGGGCCCCCGACCCGCGGGAGGCAAATCACGTACATGTACGTGCTTATGCCTGCCCGTGCCATTCTGCCGACGTACATCGGCGTTAGGCGGTCGGCAAGTGGTTAAAGGTACACAAAACTGTATATGATCTACCTACAGTAAAAATCTTTGCTGCCACATGTATTTTGTGTTACTGCAATCAAATGATGATACTAAATATGCTTACTGTAATAAATCTTATGTGTGTCCTGTTTATACATTATTTAGGTACAGGTATGTTTTTTGGCACTGGTGACTTTGTATGCATTACTAGCCCATCAGAAAATATTTTAACTGGGCACATATTTGGTCAAGTGTCATTTTACTATACAGATCATAGGGAAGAAGACATTATGCAGACGTATTTTTATTTTGATGTATATTTCTAAAGGTTTTCATACAGCTCATTTAGGCCTTGTATACACAGGACAGTAAAAAAATAGGAGACTGTGCATCAGTTTTACCTCCCCCCTGACCATTGAGTCGCAAGTTAACATAGTCAATAGCCATGTTAGTACAGCACAGCATAATTTACACAGCAGGTCACCTTTGCTAGTCAATACCACAGCCAAGCACATGCTTTTCAAACGAATGGGGTCGCGATGCTACCCTGTTGCAATATTGTGTAGTGCATCGTGAATGGTTAACATAGGCAGTGAAATGTCTGTGCGAAGTAATCCACCGTGGACAATGTCGCACAAAATAATCTTGGGCTACAAAATTCCTCTAGTGCCTCAGTCGTTCCTTCTCTGAGCTGGCTGCTCAGCTGGGAAATCATGAGAGGGAGGGATAAAGGGGTTGGGCTAGGGAGTATAGTGAGGGGATGGTAAGGGTAGAACTGGGGAGAGGTAACGCTCCCTAGATCTTGCCCCTAAATTACTGCTAATGTGTTTTTTTTTTTTAACTTGGTATTGTCACATCAAAGTGGGGTGATGGGGGTGATGAAAGGGGGAGGGCGAGGGGAGGTGTGGGGTGCTTAGATCAGGTAGAGAAGCCTGGTACCTCCTCTAGATTTGTCCCTGGGGGGAAGATCTGTTAGAGTTTATGCATTCAAAAGCAGGGTGTCCCCACCTTTCATGCTACCTCTTGCCTCCTCCTGGGGGAAAATTTAGTTATACTTGGTAATTATGATAAGGTTCTAGGAGATGCACATTATAAAAATCTGTCATGTTACAACCAAACATTCATTTTCTTGTGTTTTTATGTGATAACCAACACAAAGTGGCACATAATCGTTAAGTGGAAGGAAAATGGTAAATGGTTTTCTAAATTTTTTACAAATGTCTGAAAAGTGTGGCGTGCATTTGTAATCAGCCCCTTGAGTTAATACTCTGTAGATCCACCTTTCGCTGCCACTGTTTCGCATGGGTAAGTCTTCAGCAGTTCTGAAATACTAGAGCGAAATTTTTGCCCATTCTTCTTTGCAAAATAGCTCAAACTCTGTCAGATTGGATGGAGAGCATCTGGTGAGCTTTGTTTTCTTACAAGGGGCACGTGGGACCACAATACTGTTTTGTAACCGTACAGCCCTTGATGCAGTGAGCACAGAGTTTGTTTGGCACTTTTGTGGACTTCTTGAGGGCAAGATTATACTGATGGTCACTAATACTGGAGCAATTTTTTTTTTATGTTAGCACTGTAAATTCCATTTATAGATAGATATATTTATACATAAAATCTTTATTCATTTTGGTCACAGTTTGGGGGTTGAGGAAGTGCTGCTACCATTCCTGCACTCTTGTGCACGTTCCCTGCTTTCAGGGATCGCTAATTCCTACCTTTTTGGTAGTAATTTATCCTTGAGAGTGGTATGCAATGTGCTATTCCACTTTCCTCTCTGTTGCAGAGTATTTTGTTCTGTTCTCTTCAGCTGCACTTGCATAATTCAAGTCCTATTCCCTTGTTGCATCAACAGGGATCTGTTTCTAATATTTATTTTTCTGTGACAGCCTTACCCTTCCACGTGCTCTGGAATTACACCCTTCCTACTATACTGCTGGATATGCCTTCCCTCGTGTCAGGGAATTCCCTAAATACCTTTTACCAAAAAAAGGCAGTGTTTTGTTTTGCAGTTCCCACTCGGCCAAGCATTTAATTTACCAATTGGAACTTGTAGAAAGGATCCATGTGCAAGCCATAGGAAAATTAGCCTTAAGGGGTATGCAGAGGATAAATCTTCAAGTGATTAGGTCCTTCAAGGTTTCCGGAGTTCACTGACACAGAGTGAATCTCTGTAGTTGGCAAAAAGTCTTGTTGGCTGACCTGACAGACAAGTACAAGACTAATAAAGGAGGATCTTGCCTTGTGAAGAAGGAAACGCACTCGCCTGCATTACCCCCACTGCGGTAAGGTAGGGAACAATCGATACAGAGATCTGACAACTACATTTGGAATGACAAAGCAAACCATGTGGACATGAAATTGTCACCCAAGGAAGAAACGAATAAGGGATTAAGCTCGCCTTAACCAGATTTCAACTAAAAATTTGCAGAACTAATTGATCAAAGGATCAGTACTGGACTTGATGAAAATTCAAATCCCCAAAAGAGAAGGAGAATGGAAAAGAACTGAGACTTTGTTGTTCCCTACCTTACCACAGTGGGGGTAATGCAAGTGAGTGTGTTTCCTCCTTCACAGGGTAATATCTTCCCCTTATTAGTCTTGTACTTGTCTGTAAGGTCAGCCAACATTTTTTTTTCTAAATACAGAGATTCCCTCAGTGCCAATGTAACTCCAAAAACTTTAAGGGACCTAATCACTTGAAGATTTATCCTCTGCATACCCTTTATCAAGGCTAATTTTCTTATGGCCAGCAAATGGATCCTTTCTCCAGGCATATTTAGGTATACTCGTTGTTCTGGCACACCAGTGTTCTCTGTAGTTTGCAGAAGTACCCCTCCATTACCAGTTTTTTGCCTTTACATTCCACCTTCCTTTGCCACCACAGCTGTTCACCAAAGTCTGATGCCGCATACACACAATCGGAAATTCGGCCAGCTAAAGACCGATGAGAGCTTTTCATCGGAAAATGCGACCATGTGTAGGCTCCATCGGACTTTTGCTGGCAGAATTTCGGCTGTCGGAAAAACCATCCAAGGCTTTTCCGATGAGAATTCCAATCATGTGTACGCGGCATTAGCCCCAGTCTGGACTCTCCTGCACTCTATGGGCATTCTGGTGCTAGTCTACCTGGACAACTTCTTTGGCTCTGGAGGACAACGTCTCCATGACTGATCAGATGCTGAAGCAGTTCAGTTGCATCCTAAACCTTTAGAAGTCATCGATGACACTGACTTATTGCTTAGGGTATCTGAGACGGGTACTGCACACATGCTAGACCTGAGTCTTCCTTGCTCAGAAGAAGCTTCAGACTCTTCAGTCTCAGGATTGTTCACTCAAATCAAGGAGCCATCTGTCTTTGCTTCTTTGTAAGAGTCCTGGGTCTGACGGTGGCTTTCTTCAAAGCAATTTGTTTCCCCAGTTTAATTCCAGAAACCTGCAGAGTGACATTCTGTCATGGGAAAACCATTGTTTCTGGTCAAGCTGATTTGTCACCAAGGACCCGAGATGTCCCTGTCTTGGTAAGTTCAGAATATCATACTGATATTGGGAAATTCTTTCTTCCTCCTTCAATTCTTTCTTCCTGTGTTCTGGAAAATCCTGATGACAAATGCTGGCCTGTTGGACACTCTGTCCACACTCTATTGAGTTGAACAACAATATATCCATGGCCTATGTCAACAAAGGGTGAGCTTGTTCAGATCCTAATCCTAACCCACATGAGCAAGTCTGCCAGCGAGTTGTACTGGGCCAATTATTTATGGCTGAGGTATTCCCTGCCCTTCAGCTGCCCACATACAAGGGGTGTGTACTCGATTGGCTGTAGGGCGGAGAATGATTCAGCAGAAAATACACAATAAAGAAATCATTTGTTAAAAAATGAATTACAGGACCATTAGGTACTGGATGCATATAGTTTGGTATTGGAGAACAAGGATACTGTTTCACTTTAATTTCAAAATTCATACAGTAGTAAGTTATCTTGATGCGTCTTACACTACTGCCATTAGTCATGGGATGGGGTTACATGCCCGTCCCCAAGCAGACACTACATTCGTTTGAGCTGTAGTAAAGTAAGCTGATCAGCGCACAGTTGCTGTCGCCGAGGTCGCCGATATTTGGCATTTTTTAATTTATCGGCATCGGCCGATTGTGCTGTTAAAAAAGGCTGATATATTCAGCGCGACTTGCAAATGACTTCAGTAATAGAAGTCAGTGTAAGTTGCCTGGAGACTTGAGTGAAGCTACTGGTCTCCTCTCTGGGCAGTCTGCCAAGAAAAGATCAAAAAGATACAATGTTTACACTTGAATGAATGAATCTCAGTGTGTAGAGTTCTCAGTTTAACCATTTAAAGACTAAATCTTTTTTGACACTTGATGCTTACAAATAAAAATCCTGTATTTTCTGCTAGAAATTCACTTAGAACCCCCAAAACTTATGTATATTTTTTTAGCAGAGATCCTAGGGAATAAAATAGCGGTTGTTGCAATATTTTATGTCACACGGTATTTGCGCAGCGGTCTTTCAAACTAAATTTTTTTTGGAAAAAATACACAGATTTAAAAAAAAAAACAGTAAAGTTAGCCCATTTTTTTTTCATCCAAAAGTTTTGATTACCTGTTTTTGTGTAATATATATATATATATTTCATTCTAAATTATACATACAAGTGAACTGTTTGGATGTTTGTTTTGTTTAATAAATGTAAGAAATTTTCTGTATTACTTAAGGCTGCTTTCACACTGGAGCGAGCAGGCGTTGACGGTAAAACGCTGCCAGTTTTAGCGGCGCTTTACCATCATTTTAGTGGGGCACTTATAATCCAGCTAGCAGCCCAGGAAGGGGTTAAATGTGCCCGTGAAGCGCCGCTGCCAAATCGCATTGCAGGTGCTTCGGCAGCGGTGCCCATTCATTTCAATGGGCAGGAGTGGTGGAGGAGCGGTATACGCCACTCGAAAGATGCTGCTTGCAGGACTTTTTTTAACGTCCTGCCAGCACATCTCCTCAGTGTGAAAGCACTCGGGGCTTCCACACAGACTGCAGGGGAGCCATTTTGCAGGCACTTTACAGACGCTATTTTAAAGCGCCTGAAAAATGCCCCAGTGTCTGTTAGATTTTATGAGATGAAGGGGGAAAAATAAATAAATAATCGGCCTAACATATCGGCCCAAAAAAATCGGCATCATATATCGGCGATTTCTAAATATCGGTATCGGCCAGAGAAAAACTCATATCAGTCGACCTCTAATATATATATATATATATATCCACTTCCCACCCGGCCACTGCATATAAACGTCTGGGTGGGAGCTCTCTACTCCTGACAGGACGTTCCCGAACGTCCTGTCAAAGAAGCGGGATCCCGCGGGCGCGCTCCCGCGCAGCTGCGCAATCCCGATGCGCGCGTGTCCCCCGCACACGCCGCATCTGGGGTCGGCAGGAGGGCAATGTAATTTGCCCTCCTGATCCGCACGATGGCTGTGTCTAATCACAGCCATCGTAAGTAAACAAAGGGGGATGGGCGGCAGATAACCGGTGATCGCGCCGCCACGTGCCTGCGCAGCGGCGCGATCCCGATCTGCCTGAGACCCCCGGAGACCGGAGAGAAAAATACAACAGGAAGGCCATGTGATTGGCCCTCCTGATCACATGAGGACTGTGTCCAATCAGTCGTCATGTAATGTAAATAGAGAGCAGTTGTAACTGCTCTCATCTCTTCCTCTCCTCACACAGAACCTGTCAGTGAGGAGAGGAAGAGAAATCTTTGCTTCAGCCGGGAAGATCAGTGAGTTTTCTAGCTGTTTGTCTGCTGTTTACCCACTGATCTCCCAGCTAGTGTCCCCCAAAACACAGTGTCCCCAAAAACACAGTGTCCCCAAAAACACCTGGCACATCAGCCCGCCATCTGACACATCAGCCACCCGCCATCACCAGGCGCACCTGCCCGCCATCACCAGGCGCATCTGACCCGCCATCACCAGGCGCATCTGACCCGCCATCACCAGGCGCATCTGACCCGCCATCACCAGGCGCATCTGACCCGCCATCACCAGGCGCACCTGCCCGCCATCACCAGGCGCACCTGCCCGCCATCACCAGGCGCACCTGCCCCGCCATCACCAGGCGCACCTGCCCCGCCATCACCAGGCGCACCTGCCCCGCCATCACCAGGCGCACCTGACTCCCGCCATCACCAGGCGCACCTGACTCCCGCCATCACCAGGCGCACCTGACTCCCGCCATCACCAGGCGCACCTGACTCCCGCCATCACCAGGCGCACCTGACTCCCGCCATCACCAGGCGCACCTGACTCCCGCCATCACCAGGCGCACCTGACTCCCGCCATCACCAGGCGCACCTGACTCCCGCCATCACCAGGCGCATCTGACTCCCGCCATCACCAGGCGCATCTGACTCCCGCCATCACCAGGCGCATCTGACTCCCGCCATCACCAGGCGCATCTGACTCCCGCCATCACCAGGCGCATCTGACTCCCGCCATCACCAGGCGCATCTGACTCCCGCCATCACCAGGCGCATCTGACTCCCGCCATCACCAGGCGCATCTGACGCCCGCCATCAGGCACATCTGACGCCCGCCATCTGACATCTGCCCGTCAACATGACTAAAAGGTCGTACAGCGCAGAGGAGGCTTTCCAGATGCTCCAGAGTATGTCGGACGAGAGTAGCGGGGAACTCTCTCCGTCAGACTCGGATAGCGATTATGAGCCAGTGGAAAGCAGTGGCTCCGAGATTGAAACCGAGGAAGATAGAATCCTAACAAGGAGAAACGGGAGAAATGAGCAGGCGCAGACATCAAACAGCAGCGCACCACTCCAGGATGATATGCAGGCATCCACCAGCAGCACAGCACTCCGGGATAGGCAGGCATCCACCAGCAGTTCTGCAACCTTCCTTGAAGATAGGCCATATACTAGCAACGAAGCATCCCATCAACGAGGCAGTGCCCATACTAGCTTTCCAGATGTTCTGCTGTATCCAACATGGCTGCCCGATACTTCAGTAGAACCTGTTATTCCCCTTTTTACATCCCAGCCAGGCCCTCAGATACAGACGGAAAATGTAACCCCACTTTATTATTTTCATTTATTTTTTACCAATGATCTCCCAACCGACATTGTGGAGCAATGTAATCTATATGCCAGCCAACATATAGCCAACAATCCCAGTTCTTCCTATGCCCGTCCTTTTTTTTGGAAACCCCTCACCGTGGAAGAATTTAAAATTTTCCTTGGCCTAACCCTCAACATGGGGCTAACAAAAAAAAATGAAGTCCATTCCTACTGGTCTACCCAACCTATCCACCACATGCCGGTCTATTCATCAATTATGCCCAGAAACCGTTATGAGATGATCATGAGATTTTTACATTTCAATAACAATGCCCAATGCCTCCCTCGAAATCATCCCAGTTATGATAAATTATTCAAAATTCGGCCCCTAATCAATTTTTTTTCCGCCAGTTTCAAACAGATGTTTACCCCTGATAAAAATATTTGTGTGGATGAATACCTATTACACTTCACTGGGCGACTTGGAATACAACAATACATGCCCAGTAAAAGAGCCAGACGTGGGGTAAAATTTTATAAGGCGTGTGACAGGGCCACGGGTTACACATATGACTTCATAGTTTATGAGGGAAAAGACCGACAGCTAAACCCCCCTGGATGCCCTACCTACATGGGAACAAGTGGCAAAATTGTCTGGCAGCTGATCCAACCATTGCTTGGGAAAGGTTACCACCTATATGTAGACAATTTCTACACAAGTCTCCCACTTTTCCGCCATCTATACCTAAAGCAGACTGTGGCCTGTGGGACAGCACGGACCAACCGCAAAGTCTTCCCACAGATATTGGTCACCAAGAAATTAAAACAGGGTGAAATGGCCAGTATGCGGACTGACGAGGTACTAGCGGTGAAGTGGAGAGATAAAAAAAAGATGTCTACATCCTTTCCACAATACACAATGACACCTTGGTGGAACTGCAAAGAAAAGGCCCCATCCAGAAGCCAAAATGTATCCACGAGTATAACTTATACATGGGGGGGGGGTGGATATGAATGACCAGATGATGCAGCCCTACTTGGCCACCAGGAGATCACTGTTTTGGTACAAGAAAGTCGCCGTTTATTTGATGCAACTGGTTCAATTCTTATATTATTTTTTTCTAAGAGCACCCAAAGTTCCCTGACCTATCTAAGATTCCAAGAAGATGTCATCACAGCCCTTGTCTATCCCCATGGCCAACCCACTCAACTAATTCGGTCTGATGCAGTAGCCAGACTCCATGAAAGGCACTTTCCCGACATCCTCCCTCCTACCCAAACAGGTCGCAAACCCCCCCAAAAATGCCGTGTGTGTACAAGTAGAGGAATTCGCCGTGACACCCGATACTACTGTCCAGACTGTCCCTCCCAGCCAGGCCTCTGCATTGGAACTTGCTATCGAAGCTATCATACTTCGCTAAACTATTAGTAAAGTGAAGATGATTTGTTTCCAGTTTCCACTTTCTGCCATTTCTGTGTATGACCCGGATTGTTAAATGACTATGCCTCTGCCAAACATATTTCTGCCTTCAACGTGAATTGACCTCGGCCTGTTAAATGACCATGCTTTTTGCCTGCCTCCTGAACTGATCATTTGCCCTGCCACTGTACAGCACAGGGGTCTCACATGTGAGGGGCTCCAGAAAAAGTTTTCCGAGTGGAGAAAACCTTTTTCTCCAGGTTTTTCGTTTTCTCGGATTAGGGTCTGGAGACTCGGAGGCTTCGTAGAGATTTGGGTGGGAAGAAGCCTCTACCCCTGTCCTCGGGTCTTACCTGACCAAGGCCCAATGTACAAAGTGCCGCCTGCTGCCATCTGAACTGGCCCTGCCTTTGCCTGCCACCTGAACTGGCCATGCCTGTGCCTGCCACCTAAACTGGACATGCCTATGCCTGAACTGCCTGCTAAACCTTGGACTGTACTGAACCATGTTCATAATTTTCCATATCTGTCTGCTGCCTGGACAATTCCTGGACATTTCCTTTGGCTGTCTAGAAAATGCTTTGACTGCTCTGGAACGGTGTCCCTGCCTGCTAAAACCACAGGTGAGCCTTTTTTTTACCCTTTGCTCAGCAGAATGTATTTTGGTGTGTAATTCTTGGTGTGTACATGCTATATGTTAGAAGCCTGAAGGTGGTACTTGTATGTTGGGCTTCTGTATGCGGCCAGGCTGTGGAAAAGTCTGACACATGGGGTATCGCCATACTCAGGACGAGTAGCAGAATGTATTTTGGGGTGTCATTTTGGCTATGTACATGTTATGTGTTAGATCTTCTAAATTGACAACTTTGTGAAAAAAAAATAGGTTTTTATTTTCTTTCCACGTTTTCCAAAAACTTGTGGAAAGAAATTATATGTTCAAAAGACTCATTATGCCTCACAGAATATACATTGGGTTGTTTTCTTTCCAAAATGGGGTCACTTTGTGGGTAATTCCATTGTCCTGGTGCTCCAGGGCCTTCAAAAATGTAATAGGTACTCAGGAAATGAAATGTGTTTCATGTGTTGAAATGTGTTAATTTATGCCTTTAGAACGCCTGATGGTGCTACATGGATGTTGGGCCTCTGTATGTGGCCAGGCTGTGGAAAAGTCTGACACATGGGGTATCTCCATACTCAGGACGAATAGCAGAATGTATTTTGGTGTAATTGCAATTATGCCTGCACCATGTGTGAGAAATAACTTGTAAATATGATAATTTAGTGAAGAAAAAAAATATATGTATATATTTCTTAATTTTCCAAAGCATTGTGGGGAAAAAATTGCAACTTCAAAAAATTCACTACGCCTCTTACCAATTACCGCAGACTGTCTTCTTTCCAAAAAGGGGTCATTTGGGGGGTTATTGTACTGTCCTGACATTTTAGGGCCTCAAGAACTGAGATAGGCCATCAGTGCATTAGGATTGATACATTTTCAATTATGCATAGCATGGCTTGTAGGCTCTATAACTTTCACACAAACCAATGATCATACACTTATCAGGATTTTTTTTTACCAAAGACATGTAGTAGAATACATTTTGGCCTAAATTTTCGCCAAAATTAGATTTTTTTTTGGTTTCTTTTAAAAGAGAAAGTAGAAAATTTTGTTTTTTTTTCAAAAAATTTGCTATTTTTTCGCTTATATTACAAAAAATAATAAATGAAGTGGTGAATAAATACCACCAAAAGAAAGCTCTATTTGTGTGAACAAAATGATAAAAAATTCATTTGGTTACAGTGTAGCATGACTGAGTAATTGTCATTCAAAGTGAGAGAGCACTGAAAGCTGAAAATTGGTCTGGGAAGGAAGGGGGTTTAAAGAGGAAGTAAACCCTTCCAAACAACTTGGACCTATAGGTAAGCCTAGATTAAGGCTTACCTGTAGGTCCAAGCAATATCTCCTAAACCTATATGGTTTAGGAGATATTTGCCCGAAAATGGGCACCGCTGTCTACGGCGCATGCGCCGTAGACAGCGGCGCGCAGGCGCAGTAAATGCGGCAAATCCAAGAATGGATTTGCCTAATTTGTCGACTCCCGTGCGCATGCGCGGGAGTGACGTCATCGCGGCTTCGCCGTATGGCAGCGGCGGAGCTGCGAGACGCGACTCCCGTGCGCATGCGCGGGAGTGACGTCATCGCGGTTGCGCCGCTGTGATTTGTCGGAGCTGCGAGACGCCACAAGCAACATGGATGCGGCGGACTACAGGGGACAGCGGCGACTTCGCTGGCTCCTGTGTCAGGTAAGTGACACATAATGAGCTACTATGCGATGCATAGTAGTCCATTATGCTTTACCTTTGCAGGGAAAAAGAGGAAGTAAACCCATCAGGGTTTACTTCCTCTTTAAGTGTCCTGTATTGAGGTGGTTAAATAAATATATAATAAATATATATATATATATATATATATATATATATATATAATCAGGCCTTGCAAATGTATTCACCCCCTTGGCATTTTTCATGTTTTCTTGCATCACAACCTGGAATTAACATGGATTGTTTGACGAATTGCACCATTTAATTTACAGAACATGCCCACAACTTTGAAGGTGTTTTTTTTTTTTTGTCTTTTATTGTGAAGCAAACAACAAATAGGACAAAATAACAGAAAAAGTAAGTGTGCATAATTATTCACCCCCCTAAAGTCAATACTTTGTAGAGACACCTTTTGCGGCTATCACAGCTCCAAGTCGCTTTGGATGTATCTCTATAAGCTTGCCACATCTTACCACTGGGGTTTTTGCCCATTCCCCCTTGCAAAACTGCTCCAGCTCCTTCAAGTTGGATGGTTTGTGCTTGTGAACAGCAATCTTTAAATCTGACCACAGATTTTCTATTGGACAGCGAATCGCTGTTTTGCTACGTCTGTAGCATAAACGGTCACTAGGGGGCGCATGTACCCGCTCGCTCCCTGAGCCGATGCGAGTGCCTGGCGGTCTCGATCGCCGCCGGGCTCCCGTGATCGATCGGGGCACGCGGAGAACCGGCAGCTGTGTGTGTAAACACAGTTTCCAGTTCTCTGAGCAGGGAACTGACAGATCGTCTGTCCATACATAGTATGGACAGTGATCTGTTAGTTTCCCTGCACAGTCCCATCCCCCTTCAGTTAGAACACAAAATAGGATACATATTAGCCCCTCCCCTGCCCCCTAGTGTTAACCCCTTCACTGCCAGTGACATTTTTACACTAATCCATGCAATTTTAATCGCACTGATCGCTGTATTAATGCCAATGGTCCCAAAAATGTGTCAAAATTGTCAAACGTGTCCGCCATAATGTCGCAGTCACGATAAAAATCACTGATCGCTGCCATTACTAGTAAAATAAATAAATAATAAAAATGCCATAAATCTATCTCCTATTTTGTAGATGCTATAACTTTTGCGCAAACCAATCAATATACTCTTATTGCGTTTTTTTGTTTTGTTTTTTACCAAAAATATGTAGAAGAATACGTATCGGCCTAAACTGAGGGAAAAAAAATTTTATATATATTTTTGGGGGATATTTATTATAGCAAAAAGTTAAAAAGAATGCGTTTTTTTTTTTCAAAATTATCGCGCTTTTTTTGTTTCTAGCACAAAAAATAAAAACCGCAGAGGCAAAAAAGCCAGGGATCAGCTTGCAAGATTAGTGGTTAGCTGAAAATACGGGAATCAAATATATATATATATATATATATATATATAACACATAAGCTCTGATCAATCTAGATACCGGTTGTTATACCTTAACTGTTTATATATGGATTATATTGAAGCTTCGGTCGAGCATACTGGATTATTGAAGGACTACCGGTGATAAGTACTGCAGTATTTAAAGGGCTATTGGGGATCTTAGAAAAGGGTTGTAAAACCCAAAGGAAAGTTAAAGGACGGGATATGGCACTAAAGAGGGGCAATAAAACACCTCAAAGTCAAAAAAATAAAAAGGACAGAAAGGAAATTGTAAATAAAGGCACCACAGGGGCTCAAGCTACTCAAACAACGGACATTAAAGAGTTTTTTTCAGCAAACACAACCACAATCAAATTTACAAGCTCAGTCCCAATCACATCAAACATCCCCGCAAACATTACAAGCATTACAAATATCACAGGAACTATTAGATATGGCAAAATCATCAACGTCGTTGGGGACACTAGGAGAGGAAACAACAAGCCATCCCAGGAATAGCTCACCAATAGAGATAATGGGATCATCAATAGAACAAAGGGAGGGGGACAGAGAAAATTGGAACATAAGAACATATATCTGCTCCCTCCCTACCAGGTCGGATATGGATCAATGCGTACATAGACTGGAAAATTCTTATAAAACCGAAATACAGGAGATTAAAGTATCCACGCAAAAAACACAGGAAACAATCGGTAAATTGGCTATAAGAGTGACAAACATGGAGCAGGAGGTGATACAAGTAAGAGAGAAAATACAAGAGCAGGAAAAAGAATTCAAACAAGCTATAAATGCTATAGATGAGCAGGAAAATAGAAATAGAAGAAACAATATAAGAATTAGAGGACTGAGTGAAAATGTGAATTCAAAGGATTTGATTTCAGTGTTACAAAGGGTTTTTCAAGAACTAGGTCAGGATTTATCCATAGATGATCTGATGATTGAGTGGGTACATAGAATAGTTGGAGCAAGAAGGGTAGAGCCTAGTGAAGCAAGAGACGTCATTTGCAGGATGCATTATGCACGAATAAAGGACAAGATAATGATCGTGGCAAGACAGAAAAAAGAATATAGAATATGAAGGAGCACAACTGATATTTTTTCAAGGTCTTTCCAAATATACTCTGGACAAGAGAAGCGCATTAAAGCCTCTGTTGGAACAACTTAGAAAGAGGAACTTGCAATATAGATGGAAATTTCCATTCCAATTACAGGTCCATTATGAAGGATTGACAGTAGCTTATAGGGATTTGGAAGAGCTACCGGAATTTTTAAAAACCCTTGGTCTCCCGTTAGTAAAATTACCAGACTGGCAAAAACCTTATATGTGATCAGCAAGAAGACCATAAGGATTTGATAATTGGACATGGGGGTTGGGGGGGGGGGGGAATAGGGAGGGGGTCTTGGACTGGGAAAGGGAGGATTTAAGGATGGTTAGAGGGAAAATATTTTGTTTATACTTTTTTTTTTGTTATTAGGTTATATTATTTAAAGGCACGAAAGAAAAGAATATATTAATTATATAGTAAGTAATTGTAGAAATGGGGTGGAAACATTGAGGGTAACCACATAATAAGGGCAAAAAAATATTATGCCTAATAAATGTCACCTTTGTTTTTGTTTTTAATAAAACACATGTCAGCACAGGAAAAAATTATTATCGATTGATGGGGGTTTTTTTTTTTTTTTCTTTTGGAAATAAATGGTAAGATGTGGGGGGTGGTTTTAGATTTCATCAATGTTAATAAATAACACGTTTGGTAAATGTAAATATAATTTTTTTCCTCCTCATGGATAATAAATACATTTTCAACACAGGAAGATGGGGGGTGAGTTTTTTTTTTTCTTTTGTTTCTGGGAAATAAATGGCAAGGTGTGGGGGGTAGGTTTAGATATGATTAATTAATGCTATTAAATAATACGTTCGATAAATGCAAATATTAGTTTCCCTTCTTTTTCTTTTTTTTTTCTCTCACGGATAATAAATAATACATTTTAAGCACAGGAAGATGGGGGGCGGGTTGTTTGTGTTTATTAAAAAAAATAAAAAAATAATGCATTTTTTTTTTAGTAGTAAATAATATAGATAATAAATAACACCCTGGAGCACAGATGGTAATTTATTTTTTTTTGTTCAACTCTGTCGCACCCTTATGCCCTCCTCCCCCTTTTACGACTGTTGTTCTTCCTTTTGGTCAAGGAGGAAAAATGGAGTAGCCTAACGGTATGAAACAAGGGATGAGTTTAAAAATAACTAGAATTAGAAGATATAATAGCAGATCAAAATGAGAATAGATTAGCGGCACGTGGAAGTCTTGACGGACGGCTAATCCGACTCAGTGGCTCAGATTTTCCCCCCTAAATAGGGACCTTACTTTTAAGTAAGTTAGACTTATTGAAGTCAATAGATAAAAGGTAGTGAGAGAGGAGGAGTGAGTGGAGTGTAGTGTATTGAGTGGAGGTTAGGTATTGTTAAGGGTTGGGAGGAAGTTAGGGATAAGGGAGTAAGGGCTGAGTGCTTGTAGCGTCTTTTTTTTTTTTTTTGTTCTCTTTACACTTCCTTAAGTGGCCCCCTGTAAATTGAGTAATTTACCCCTTCCCTGTAGTTTTAACACAGGGGGATAAAACTCTGCTCCTTTAATGTAAGAGGCCTTAATTCTCCCTCTAAAAGAACTCAAATATTACATTTCTTCCATAAACGAAAGATAGATATAGTTCTGTTTCAGCAAAAAATTTTCGTTCAGATCACATTCTAAAATTAGCTAATAAGAACTATGTTAACTGGATTCATGATACATTCTCATATTCCAAATCAAGAGGAGTATCGATTGCATTCCACAGAGGTACACCATATCAAATAGTACAGGAGTATAAAGGTAAAGTTGGTAGATCCCTAATTGTAAAGGTTAAATTATTTGGCAAAATGTTTACAATTATTAATCTTTATTTACCAAATTATGAACGAATCAAGACTGGGATAAAAATCCTAATGGACGCAATGGAAAATGCAGAGGGAACAATAATTATAGGTGGAGATCTGAATTTTATAATGGATATAAAAATAGACACCACTAACAACAACTAAAGGAATTTAAAGATTTACTGGATAGATACTAAGTGACTGATATATGGAGGGCTCAACACCAGACGGAAAAAAATTATACATACTATTCAAATATTCATGATTCATATCACAGAATAGACTACTTTTTTGTGAATCAAACCGGTCTGATGATGACTTCATCAACAGACATAGGTGGATTCTTATGGTCAGACCATGCACCGATATATCTGGAACTAAAAATAATGGAATATAAAAAAACAAGAAGGATGTGGAGATTGAATGATAATCTACTTAAAGATAAAAAATGTGAAAAGGATATCCAGCAATCGATAAGGGAATTCCAGTCAATTCATGACAAGGATGACACCCCACTCCCTACACAATGGGAAACATTAAAATGTGTGTTGCGGGGATTGTTCGTCAAGCATGGATTTAGAATAAAAAGGGAAAAAGAACAAAAAGCTCAACTGATGATGGAAATTGGGATATTAGAAATAAACATAAACAGAGTTTGAAACCAGATGATAGAATATCCTTAAAAGATAAAAGAATTGAGCTACAATCCGTGCTTGACCAGGAATCCCTCCGAGTAAGGGACAAGAACAGAGTACAATGGTATCAGTATGGAAATAAAACGGGGAAACTATTAGCTAGAACATTAAGAGTACAACAACCTATGACATCTATAGTAAAGATTTTAAAGACAAATGGGAAAATTACATATGACCCAATAGAAATATCAAAAACATTTCAAAGTTATTACTCTAAATTATATAATATAGATATACAACAAGAAAATAAGGAAATGGAAAAGGTTGAAGAGATTAGAAAATATATAAATGACACGGCTTTACCTAAGTTCCCTAGAGAAATGAGGAAATGGAAGAAGAAATTTCAACAAAGGAGATTCAACAAGCAATAGCCGAGCTGGCCCTGGGGAAGAGCCCAGGACCAGACGGCTATACAGCTAGGTTTTATAAATCGTTTCAAGACTCAATTATACCTATACTTAAAAAAACATATAATTCTATAACGAAAACACAAACCTTTGTACCACAAAGTACGGAAGCTCATATTATATTAATTTCAAAACCAGAGAAAGATCATACATGATGTAAAAATTTTCGAGCAATCTCACTAACAAATATAGATATTAGATTATATTCAAAAATTATCTCTAACAAAGGGGCGAGAAACCAGGGATAATATAATTATAACATGTACATTGGTGGAGTATGCTCAGAGAACCGCCATCCCAGCATGTCTTTTAGCTATAGATGCTGAGAAAGCTTTCGACAGGGTGGGATGGCGGTTCTTCGAGGAAGCACTGATACAGATAGGAATGGATCCAAAAATGTTAGGTAGGATTGTTGCATTGTATGTTAACTCAAGAGCCAAAGTAAGAATAAATGGAATTCTATCAGAGTATATAAAGATATCAAATGGGACTCGTCAAGGATGTCCCTTATCTCCATTATTATATATAATAGTGATGGAACATTTCATTAATGCAATTAGGAAAAATAAAGATATACAAGGGATTAAAGTTAAAGATAAAGAATACAAGACGGCAGTATATGCAGATGATTTGCTATTATATGTAACTAATTCTATTATAACAATTCCAAACATAATGAAAAAATTTGATCGATTTGGGGAATTAAGTAATTTTAAAGTAAACTATGACAAATCGGAAATGATGAATATTACATTAAAAGAAAAAACGCAGATACTCTCTTACAAAAAGATTTTCTGTTTAAATGGAAGCAAGAAGCGATCAAATACTTGGGATTTTTGATTCCGAAGAATTTTAAGCTGATACAAAAACTGAATCATAATACGGCTATACGAAAAATAATAAAACAATTGCAAAATAACGAAAAAAATAACATACTCGTGGATAGGAAGAATAAATATAGTGAAAATGGAGATATTACCAAAGCTACTCCATCAAGGAAGTTAATGATGGATCTAAGAAAAGCTATAGGTAGTTTCGTATGGGCAAAAAAAAAATCCCAGAATAAAAAGAGAAACATTAACCAGAACAAAAGAAAATGGAGGGTTGGCGCTACTCGATTTTGTAAAATATATGCAAGCAGCATCACTGGTTAGAATAATTGATTGGCAGCATAATCTGAAAAATAAACAATGGGTTACATTGGAGGAGGATATTGTGGAGACCCAACTTAAATTTTTGCCTTGGATAAAGCCGGAATTAAGACCGAAAATAAAAAGAAATGCCAATTTTTGTAAGAGCTACTTTAAAAATCTGGGATGCAGCGTTAAAAAAAGGAAAACTTTCCACCAGGATTGGACATTTGACTCAACTGATGTCCAATCCAGAATTCAAGCCAGCTTTAGAAACTACAAAATACTTAAAATGGAATAAGGTGGAGAATATAAGGTTGGTTCAGATTCTGGAGGATGGAAAAATGCCAAAGCTTTATGATCTTGGACCTGAATATAAAAATAATTGGTTACAATATCATCAATTAAAAACATGTATTGAAATAAATAAAAACTTAATAAGTAGACCAATAACTAAGTTTGAACAGATAATATTGAACAAACGGAAACCAAAAAATAAATGATCCAAAAAATAAATGAGGTTTATGAGCTACTACTACCTACTGGAGCTGTTAGGGATCTAATAGGAATAAAAAAAGTGGGAAGAAGAATTCGGAGAGATAATTGCAGAGAAAGAATGGAAAAAAATGTTTGGAATAATACATAAAACATCAATGGCGATCAAATAGCAAGAAAGAAATTATAAGGTGGCAATGAGATGGTACTGGAGCCCATTGGCATTAAAAACAATAAACAAAGATAATACAGAGAATTGTTGGAGGTGTAGGGTAGAAAAAGGGACATTGGAACATATATGGTATGGATGTGATAAAGTGAGAATTTTTTAGATTAAGATTTTTGAGATACATCAGAAAGTGACTGGAATAGAGATAAATCCAGATATAAAGGTAGCATTATTTTCTCTCACGGAAGATACATTGGATAGTATGAAAACTGGAATAATACAATATATGACAACAGCAGCCAGAACAATAATGGCACATAAATAGAGAAAAAAACAGTCAAACGGTGTCAGAATGGATATGTGAAATGTACGAAATGCTTTTCATGGAAAAACAAATAAGAGAAGAGGGATATATAAAAAATCAAATACCAGCAATATGGAAGCAATGGGAAGAATTTCGGTCCTCAAGTAGCATGGTAGAATATCTATAAATAGAAAAATAATAACCTCATGGGGGAATGGGTGGGGGGGGGGGGTGGAGGGGGAGAGGAAAGGGAAAAATTAAACATTGTCGTCGAGTTATAAAAGAGGAATGTAATGTTTGTTTTTATGTATGATGTTTTAAGTGGATAAGTATGTAATGTGTATTTTATCTTTTTTGTGATGAAAAAATAAATAAAAAGGAGATTTGAAAGAAAACACACACAGTAGTACAGGTTTTGCTCAAGAATATCCCTGTATTTAGTACCATCCATCTTTCCCTCAACTCTGATCAATTTTCAAGTCCCGACTACTGAAAAACATCCCCACACCATGATGCTGCCACCACCATGTTTCACTTTGGGGGTGATGTTCTTTTGGGAATGTGATATGTTGGGTTTGTGCCAGACACAGGGTTTTCTTTGATCGCCAAAAAGTAACATTTTTGTCTCATCAGACCAGAGCAACTTCCTCCATATGTTTTGGGAGTCTCCCACGTGCCTTTTCGCAAACTCAATAAGTGCCATTTTGTTTTTTGCTGAAAGTAATGGCTTTCTTTTGGCCACTCTGTGATAAAGCCCAACTCTATGGAGTGTACGGCTTATTGTCGTCCTATGTACAGATACTCCAGGCTCTGCTGTGGAACTCTGCTACTCTTCCAGATGTACCTTAGGTCTCTGTGCTACCTCTCTGATTAATGCCCTCCTTGCCCGGTCCGTCAGTTTTGGTTTGCGGCCGCCTCTTGACAGGTTTGCTGTTGTGCCATGTTCTTTCTATTTGGTTATTATAGATTTGATGGTACTCCTAGGGATCAACAAAGATTTGGATTTGTTTTTATAATCTAACCCTGACTTGTAATTCTCAACAACATTGTCCCTTACTTATTTGGAGAGATCCTTGGTCTTCATAGCAGTGTTTGGTTAGTGGTGTTGCAGCCTCTGGGGCCTTTCAAAAATGTGTGTATATGTAATGACAGATCATGTGACCCTCTGCACACAGGTGGACATCATTTTACTAATTATGTGACTTCTGAAGGTAATTGCACCAGAGCTTTTTATGGGCTTCATAACAAAGGGGATGAATACATACACACATGCCAATTATCAGGTATTTAATTTCTGAAAAATAGTTTTATGTGTATATTTTTCTAATTTTACTTCACCAACTTGGATTATTGTATTCTGATTCACCACATGCAATTCAGATAAAAAAACAAAAACTAAAAACATTGAACTAGAGGCTGTAGTGCAAATATATATATATATATATATATATATATATATATATATATATATATATATATATATATATATATATATATATATATAGATATATATATATAGATATAGATATATATATATATATAGATGTGTGTGTGTGTATATATATATATAGATGTGTGTGTGTGTATATATATATATATATATATATATATATATATATATTGTGTGTTTTATTTTTTTGTGTTGTTATCCATTTAGACCTATATTATAATTAACTGCATTGTTTTATTTTTCAATCTGCAGGGATTTTCTTGCTTTGAATGTCTACGTGGCTCTCTGTTACTATAAACTTGATTATTATGATGTGTCACAGGAAGTCCTTGCGGTGTATTTGCAACAAGTTCCTGACAGCACTATTGCCCTTAACCTGAAAGCATGCAATCACTTTCGTCTCTACAATGGGAAAGCAGCTGAAGTAAGGATATACAGTTTTATTGGTTATGTTGATGTAGCCCTCTTTTGGAGGGCAGTTATGACAAACAGGATGTTGCGCTAAACCTGTAGGTAAATAAAAAGAACCAGTACCATTGCTAAGTGTAAGAGTTTGCTAATAAAATTGGCAATGCCTTCCCCCAGGACAGGGCCTCTGTGAACAGAGGGGATTCCCTTCCTGAGAAATTTAATCAGTTATCTAATCAAAATAATTGGGAGCAGAGGAACTAGTTAAACCAGCATATAACAATAACCTTAAGTATATAGATGCACTCCAGTATGGAAATACAAGTTTATATAAGAAAAGATTAAGAGGCCATACTTCCACTGTACAAACTGGTATTATCAGCAAAGGACCCAAAAGGAGTCCTGGTGAAATTGTGCACATATACCTAGGTATATACTTTTATAGTTATTAATAGATATACCTCCAGGTGAATATTGCAGCAAAGTCCAATTTCAGGGGCCCCTGGGGATGATTGTAGTGTGGAATTTGTCTTGGTGTTGGGGACTTGAAATTAAGATTTGTGGTGATGAAGGGACCATCCAGCTGTTGTCCAACTAGTCTGGAATGCAACTTTTCACATGCATAAACTGTGGCGTGACACTGAAATTTAGAGTCAGCCTATCTACTCTGCTTTTTGGGGGGAATCAGAACAAAGATCCTCTTAGAACACTTTTCACTTTTTCAAAACTAAATGTCAGCCTCCTTTTTCTTTGCTAACTTCATTAACTCATGCAGGGAAAGAATCCTGTCAGATAACATCATTTTAAGAGGCTGCATAAGGATGCTAACGTAGCAAGCCTCTTACAAATTGACTGGTTCTTAGCCCTTGTACACACGGTCAGACATTCCGATGGAAAATGTCCGATTGGACCGTGTTGTCAGATAATCAGACCGAGTGGGGGCTCTATCGGACTTTTTCCGTTGGAATGTCCAACTAAGAAAGTTTGAGAGCTGGATATAAAATTTTCCAACAACATGATCTGATCGGACTTTGTCCGATCGTTAGTAGAGAATTCCAATCGGACAAAGTGCCACGCATGCTCAGATCAAATTACGAGACCAAAGCTATTGGCTACTAGCCTGAACATAGTCCCGTCGTAATGAACGAACGCCATCACATTCCGAATGATCTGATTTTCTGACAACTTTGTCCGACCGTGTGTATGCAACACCGATTTCGGCCAAAATCCGACGGATTTTGTGGTCGGAATGTCCGACCGTGTGTACAAGGGCTAAGAGTCCACTGCAGAAGGAGGTATAGCAGTGTGATGCAATAAATGTGGGTAACTGTAACTGAGTAACAATTGAATATAATTGATTATTAAAATTTGAAACACCTTCTCTTCTTTTTGATGAGACATCCAGTAGTTAGCAGCCATCATTGTTTCGTGATCACAGTATGGCTCAAAATGATCAGACAGTACCTGCATGTAATCCATTGCACTTATTCCCACGTGTCTTGAAACAGGTTTACCAAAGACTTTCTTCTAAACAAAACCACTCCTTTAGCCACTTAAAGAGGAGCTCCACCTTAAAAAAATCTTAAAAACAAGCAGCTACAAATACTGCAGCTGCTGACATTTAATAAATGGACACTTACCTGTCCAGGGTGCCCGCGATGTCGGCAGCAGATTCTCGGCTGCCTCCACCGCCATTTTCAATCATGGAATCAGGAAGTGAAGCATTGCGGCTTCACTGCCCGGTTCCCTACTGCGCATGCACAAGTCGCACGGAGCATCTTCACTGGTCCCCATTGTGTTCTGGGAACTGTGTTTCCCAGAACACAACGGGGGGGGGGGGGGGGTTAGTCAGGCATCTGTGGATATTCTGCGGCTATCTATGCCCAGAAGTGGGTGCAGGTGCCTGTATACTAAAGGTATCTGCACCCCTCTCCCCCCTGAAAGGTGCCAAATGTGACACCGTGGGGTGGAGGGATCCGATGAGTGGAAGTTCCACTTTAGGCTGGAGTTCCGCTTTAAGGACAGATTTTCCCCCTTAATGACCAGGCCATTTCTTGCGATACAGCACTGTGACGCCTTCCTGACCGCCTCACACTGATATCTGTCGGCAGAAGGGCACGTCCAGGCAAAATCACGTACCTGTATGTTGCCCTTTAAGAGGTGGCGGGGGGGCGCATGCTCGTGCCCGTGGGAAGCTCCGTGAGTCCGGTCGCGGGTCCCGCAGACTTGAGACAGGGATACCCGCGATCGCCTCACGGAGAGGAAGAACGGGGAGATACTAAAGTAAAAAAGCATCACCCTGTTCTGCCTAGCAACAGTGACACTGATCTCTGCTCCCTGTGATTGGAGCAGAGATCAGTGATCTGTAAAACACAGCCACCCCCCCTACAGTTAGCAACACGCCCCTAGGACACACTTAACCTCTACATTGCCACCTAGTAGTTAACCCCTTCACTGCCAGTGTTATTTACACAGGAATCAGTGCATTTGTATAGAATTGATTGCTTTATAAATGACAATGGTCCCAAAAATGTGTCAAAAATGTCCGATGTGTGTACGCCATATTGTCGCAGACGCCGATTGCCACCATTTAAAAATATATATATATATATATATTAATAAAAATGCTATAAAACTATCCCCTATTTTGTAAACACTATAACTTTTGCAAAAAAACAATCAATAATCACTTATTTTTACGTATTTTTTTCCCCCCCCAAGTGGGAACAGCCCTAAACCTGTCGGTAAATAAAAGAACCAGAATCTTAGCTAAGTGGAAGAGTGGGTTTGATGCATTTTTTTAAGATATCAAATTTTATTAACCACTTGAGGTCCGGGCCATAGCTGAATGACGGCTACAGTGCGGACCTCAATTTCCGGGAGGCCGTCATAGGACATCCTCCCTTGTGCATGCTCCCTGTGGAGAGCGCGCTGTGATCACCAAGTCACTGAGACTCGGGTGATCACCAATCCGCGTAAGGGGCCGGTCCTGGCCCCTTACCATGTGATCAGCTGTCAGCCAATGACAGCTGATCACATGATGTAAACAAAAGCTCGGTAATCATTTTTTTTTCTCACACTGATAGCGTGAGGAGAAAAAAAAAAGCTGAATACCAGCTTATGTTAAAGGGACATCAGCACCTCATCTGTGCCAATCAATACCCCCTGCCAGTGTCACCTGTTATTTCCAGCTGCCAGTGCCACCTATCAATGCCCACAAGTGCCACCTATCAGTGCTCACCAGTGGTGCCAATCAGTGCCCCCTATCAGTGTAAGCAATCAGTGCCCATCACTGTCACCCATCAGTGCCAATCACTGCCCCCCATCAGCGTACATCAATGAAGGAGAAAAATTACCTGTTTGCAAAATTGTATGACAAAATATATAAAAAAAACAAAAATGGAATTCGATCTTTTTCATTTTTTTTTAACAAAAAAAATAAAAACCACAGAGGTAATAAAATACCACCAAAAGAAAGCTCTATGTGTGGGGAAAAAATCATAAAAATTTCATTTGGGTACAGTGTTGTATGACCGCGCAATTCGCAAAGCTGAAAATTGGCCTGGACAGGAGGGGGGTTTAAGTGCCCAGTAAGCAAGTGGTTAAATAATTTATAAAGGGGGGGCTTGGCCTGGAGCTGTATGCGCTGAGACTTGCCTGAACCTAGCTCTGCCGGCAGTGACTTTTATTATTTAATCCTTATCCCAGCAAACAGAAATATCTGACTGGTTATCCACCACCACAGTCCCAATACCCAGTGGAACAATGTCGCCAGCTCGCAGATGGCTGATGCGGCTGCTAAACTCGCTCAATTCTGCCATCAGGAAGGACATACACAGGCCAAAGATAGCGGCTCCCTGTCCTCCTCATCTACAGCGCGTGCTGCCGACAAGAGTGAGATTCTGGAGGCTGTCGCTGCATGTCAAACATCTATCACTGCCAGGATAGAGGAGGTAAAGGTTAACATCTCTTTACTCAGGCAGGACATGCAGCAACTGAGAAACAGAGTTGGGGAATCAGAACAACGCCTAGGCCAGGTAGAGGACACCATCCCTCCATTACAGGAGTCATCCGATCAGGCAAATCGCCTTATCGCACAACTGCAGCAGAAGCAAGATGACCTCGAAAACCGGATGCGGAGTAACAATCTGCGAATCGTAGGTCTCCCTGAGGGCACAGAGGATAACAACCCAGCTACCTTCTTAGAACAGCTGCTGATTGCTGCCTGCAGACAAGAGGCCTTCTCACAATCATTTGTTCTGGAACGCGCACACTGGATGCGTGCAAAGAAACCACCCCACGGAGCACCTCCACAAATTTTTATGGACAAATTCCTCTACTACAAGGATCATGATGCCATCCTCCGTCTGTCCAGGGAGAAAGGCAACATACTCCTGCATAACCATTATATTATGGCCTTCCCTGACTTCTTTGCAGAGGTACAGCTACAACACATTCACTGACATCAAGCGGTGCCTGCAAGTCCATCATCTAACGTATGCCATGCTATTCCCTGCTCGCCTCCGGGTCATCAGAAAAGAGTGTCCACTTCTTTGAGGAACCAGGAGCTGCCAGCGACTGGCTGGATCAGCTCAACCCCACCTAAGCCGCAAGTACCACATGGAATGTCTCACCTTAAACCCATCACTCCACTTTGATCGTTGTCTGGGCCCCTGACACTCTTAGGGGGATTCACACTCATATTTAAACTGTCCCTTTTGGTTTTAGTTTTGTTTATGTTCCTTGGTTAGTGCAACCCTCTTTAATTAACATTATACACATAATTGCCCAGACCTGATCACATCACTGCCCTGATTTTATTATGGGACTACCTTTTGCCTTAATGCCGCCTGCCAACTCAGAGCTACACCGCTGTTAATCTCTCCATCTTTACTGACACACATGACCGTTGTGCCACCGGGGTCTCACTGCATGCAGTAATTTTCCAGAGGATTTTGTCCGCCCCTCCTGGAAGATCGTTGGAGGAAGTACCCCCTCAAATGACCTTATTACCCGTGTTTCTAAGTAAGCCGCCCCAGCCAGTGCCATGCTATGCGCAGACACTGGGCGTTCATCACAATATTCTCGCAAGTTGGGCACTTTGTTTGGGACTTATGCTTGCACGAGTTGGGGTGTGTGCAGAGATGGGAGGGTTAGGATTTTGTTATTATTGATACTTAAGTTTATGGTATCTTTTACACAATTTTTTTTAACAAATATGACCATTGCTAGGCTGATGTCTAATGATTTATTGCTCTATGGATATACTTGCACAGGCACACTACAATGCCAATGCAAGGTTGAGGCGTGTGGGCCTATCCGGCCCGACTATTCCATTATGCTATCCTTATGGCTAGGTTAAAGTTCCTGACATGGAATGTCCATGGATTGGGTGATAAACTGAAGCCTATTGCAGTGTTTTCCTTCCTTAAAAATTAGAGGGCTGACGTGGTTGTGCTGGTGGAGACCCATGTACAGGTACATCTGCAGCGGGCGCTACGGCATCCCTGGATTGGCTGGGCATATCGTGCCACCCACACCTCATATTCCAGGGGTGTCTCAGTGCTGGTGGCCAAGTCAGTACCCTTTGAGATCCAATCTGTAGTTTTGGATCCTCAGGCCAGATATGAATTTCTGTATGCTAAAATAGTGGGTAACTCCATATTGATACTTGCATAGTACATCCCCCTCCCTTTAATTCTAACATTATTATCGAGAGATTGTCGTTCATGGCTAAATACCAGGGTGTATTGGCAGTATGATTGGGAGACTTTAATATGGTGACCAATACCTCCCTTAAACACCTGGGACAGAGCTCACAACCACTGATGCCAAACCACGACACAAGGTTTAGTCGCCTGATGACAGGTTTTGACTTAGTGGATGCCTGGCAACATCTCTACCCAATGCACAAAGCCTATGTCTGCTTCTCTAGTACTCACTCTACTATGTCAAGTATATGTTTGGATATCCAGTACTTTGACTCCCAGACTGCTTAATGCCAGATTTGGCACAAGATTACTCTCTGACCACTCTTCCTACTGGGTTGAACTGACATCTTATGACAACCCTCCCGAATTGGAGACTGAACCCTTTCTGGTTAACCATACTCCCGCACACAGGTTAGTTTTGGACTGGGGGGTTCTTTTTTTCAAAATAACATTGACCCCTCCACCCCACTGACTGTGTGGGAAGCGTTAAAAAAAATGCTAGAGTGTTACTTACTGAATGCATATTCAGGTGTAGGAGGAACTCAAAGGTCACTTATACCCAGCTAGCGTAAATAGAAGATGAATATGTAACATCTCCTACACCAGCCGCACTGGCACAGCTGAAGCTGCAAACCAGGGCAGTTGACCAGCTATGCCAGGAGATTGCCCGATATAAGATGTTCTTCAGCAAACAAAAGGCCTTTGAGCATGGAGAACGCCCTGGCGTGCCCCCCCACCCCAAAGCACCTTGTCCCCATGTTGATGAGGACAAGGGCCTCTTCCCGACAACCCTGGCCGTTGGTTGTTGGGGTCTGCAGGCGGGGGGCTTATCGGAATACCGGCCCCCCCACCCTATGTGAATGAGTACGGGGTACGATGTACCCCTACCCATTCACCTGTGAAAAAAATGTAAATAAAACGCAACACATGAGGGTTAAAAATAGTTTATTGCACAGCTCTGGGGGTCTTCTTCCGTCTTGGGGGGGTCTTCTTGCCGGACTCCTCCAATATCTTCTGCTCTTTTGCTAGCTCTTTTACTAGCGGAGGAGCCCGGCTTTCTTCTTCACCGCCGTCCGGGGGTCTTCTTCCGACTTCGGGGGTCTTGTCCCCCTCTTCAGTTTTTCTTGCCGGGCCTCCGAGCCTTCTTCTAGCTCTTTTACAAGCAGTGGCCCGGTCTTCTGTCGCCACGGTCTTCGTCGTCACCACCATCTGTTCTTCTGTTCTTCTCTTCTCTTCTTCTTCTCTTCTTGAGCTGTTTCCTCGTCGCTGTCTCTGGCCACAATGACAGGCACGCGGCATGCAGCGACTTGTATAGGGCATCCTCCCATGTTGAGGAGGGCACGCGGCCTGGTACGGCTCAGGAGGGGGGGGGCGGCGTAGGGCTTCCCCTTTAACTCCATACCAGGTGACATGGCCAGCGACGTGTCCTTCGCTAGTCCCGGCTACCTGGAGCCGCGCTCAAAATGAACGGACTTTCCTCCGTGTGTGTGGGCAAGTCCGTTCTTTTCAAAAGGCAGGTAGAAAATTTCAAACACTACATACAAGATGATATCAATCCCTTAGGCCTGAGGATCCAAATTTTCCCGACTTTGGAGAATTTGGATAATACCTTTAAAAAGAAATGGGAAAATAACTTACAACAATGTACTAAAACAATGATGCGTCTATTAATGGAGGAATACCAAAAACGAATAGGTGTATTGGAGAAAGAGATTGAAGAAGTATACACAAGATTAGAAGCCTTCAAGGAGGCACTTGTGTATAAGGAACAGGAGGAACGTATTAAGACACATATAGATTTGCTAGTTAAGGATTCCATTTCCACAAAAGAGAAGAAGTTTTGGAGAGATAAGGTCACCTTTAATGAGAGAAAGGCCTATCGCTGGCTCCCCCGTAATCCCCAAGGGCGACAGCAACAGAAGGGGACAAAGCAATTTCCTAGATGACCAAAAAATCTGTATAAACACAAAGGAGATATGGGTTCTAACTCATCTCTCAATTATTTGTCTTCTACATGCTCTCAAACCTTCAAAAAAACTGTTAACAAACAAAAATGGTGATCGCCCGAACCCACCTCTGGGAATAGAAAACAAACTATGGAATTCCCTGGGAGTACACAACCCACATTACCATCGGGTGGAACTGATCACACTTTGAGATCAGGGAACACAGGGAGTGGCCCACCTACACAGGGACGCTCCATAGGCGAAACCCCCAACTATGAGTGGGAAGAGCGACAACATAGAAATACAATGACAAAAGGCAGGGGCTCCCATTTTGGACACAGCCTTAAGCATTGTCAATCTCTCCAAATATGAACTTTCAGTGGATGAAAGAACTCTGTTAAGTAAAGGCCTCACCTTTTGCCCTTCCTCCAACACGGACACTTTTGAAGCCATCAAGGACGTGCAACTTTTTGGCAGAAAATTGAATATGAAATATCTGTATACTAAACCACAACAAGACAAGACATCCCATGATAGGGAGAAGCAGGCCTTGGATGACTTGGTGTCCCTGTTGGAGGAACAAGAGCATAGGGAGGAAATAGATTATATTGACCTGGATAAGCTTCTAATGACCAATATTACCCCTACAACAACAGGTATTCAGGGAAAGTCTTCTTTGAAGAAGAAGTCAAATCAATTTCCTTCTTTAGCCCAAAACATAAATCTGAAGGCTTTTGTGACAATGGTGATGGACGACCTTCTAAGATTGCCAAAAGGATCACATACAGACAATCTCTCTGTACTTGAGAGACGGGCATTAGTCATATTAGAAAAACAACATCAACTAACTATAAAGCCATCTGATAAAGGTGGCAACATCATAGTAATGGATAACGCCCAATACCTCAATATGTGTAATAGAATTTTATCAAATAAAGAATAGTACCAACCGATCTCGAAAGCTCGTATTGAAAAATGTGATAATGAATTCTTTCTATTAGTAGATCAGGCCTATCTTAATAACATCATTACACAAACAACATGGGAATTCATTTGAATAAAATACTCCAAGATTCCAGCGTTTAACAGCCTCCCTAAGGTCCTCAAGGATCTTGCGGATCCACCGGGCAGACCCATTGTTTCGGGCAAGGGCAGCATTTTGGAAAACCTAAGTAGGTATATTGATGAACAACTACGCCCATTAGTGACCAATCTGCCCTCCTACCTCAGGGATACAACTCCTCTGTTACAACAATTGGATGGCCTCCACATCCCCGATGACACTTTTTTGGTCACGGTGGATGTGGAGGCACTCTACTGTTCCATCCCTCATGATAAGGACCTAGAGGCTATACAACATTTTCTCTCTCAATCCCATAGGGATGACAAACCACTACATCAATTTATTTAGCAGGGATTGCAATTTATATTGTCACATAATGCATTTGCTTTCCATGGGTCCTATTTCCTCCAGATACAGGGGGTGACTATGGGGACCTGTTGCGCGCCCCCTCATATACCAACCTGTATCTGGGGGAATGGGAGAGCTCCTTTCTCTCATTGGACCAGGTGCTTTGTGACCAGATACTTCTCTGGTATTGTTATATCAACGACATCATTTTTGTCTGGAATGGCACCTATGAGGCTTTAATTCAATGTATGAAGTCAATGGAAAATAACACCTTCAATTTGAAATTCACTATGACGTGTGATCGACTCTAGAAGATATTGCCACTAAACAGTGTGAATTTCTTAGATGTAATCATTTCAAAGAATCCTCAATCATGTTAGAAGCCCTGTCAAAGGAACCATTCTTTCTTCTAGAGTCGGTTTCCCTATGGGACATAACACTCAAGTTATCTTTTTTAGTGGCAATAACGTCGGCCAAGAGGGTTTCGGTACTGCAGGCTCTACTAATTAAGGAACCGCTGTATCCAGAGAGAATTGTCCTCAGACCCTCGGAACAGTTTGTACCCAAGGTAGCTTCTACCTTTCACTTAAACTCAGAAATCAATCTTCCAGTCTTCCTAGATAGTGAAGTGAATCTGCATCCTTTGGATGTTAAATCAGTCATCTCCACCTACCGAGTAGACACTCGTACATTTAGAAAAACAGAACACTTTCTAGTCATACCACATGGCGCAAGGAAGGGCCAGACAGCCTCCTTACGAACGATAGCATCTTGGCTGATTAAAACCATAAGAAAAGCGTACTCAATTCAACTTCTCCCGATACCAGAAGGATTGAGAGCACACTCGACAAGAGCAGTAGCGACCTCCTGGGCAGCATACTGTAAAGTGTCCCCAGAGACTATTTGCAAGGCAGCAACTTGGTCCTCAAAAACCACATTCATGGCACACTACAAAATAGACCCGGCTCAATTAACTACAGCCAAGTTCAGGAGATCAATCATCCAAACTAATTCATCCATACCTTGTACTTGAGTAATAAATCTTTTGAAAAGCACCCACCCATGTAGCGAGTTATTTCCCAATGTGTGTGCTGCCATGATGCGTCAGGAAAACGGAAAATTGTATACTCACCTTTCCGTAATTTTCCTTTCCTGATGATAGTTACTGAGAACGGTGGACTCCTCTTCGAATCTTTTAGCTAACCAGTCCTATCAGGTTGTGGAGGCGGAGTCACAACCCAATGTGCATGCTACCATGGGATGCGTCAGGAAAGGAAAGTTACGGAAAAGTGAGTATACAATTTTCAGTTTTTTTTATTCTCTTGGGCAGCTTTTCTTGCCCATGTGAAACACTGGTTAGCACATTGCAGATGCTTTGGATAAATAGGTAGTAATGCACATCTATATTGATTGATTGTATGTTTAACTTATAAGTGCTGTTCTGAAGGATTGAAAAGTTATGAGTTTTTTTCGATACAAAATGGTTATGCAGAGAAATTGTACAATGTAACATACATAGTAAGTATAATCATGCTGCTCAATAAACTTCATATAAGAATAAAAATTATTAAACAAAATATAGTGAGTTCAACCGGTAGTTGAACCATCCTGCAATCCCGATACCTTTCGGGTAGATGACGTCTGAACGATGGGTTCTTTGGTTGTTTGGGCCTTCTATCCGACGGGATCAGACCCGATTTTCCTCCCGTAACCTTAGATATTGCCGAAACTAACTTGGGGCCAAAAAGGTTGGTGCCGTCGTATGGAATCTTACACCAGCTGGACTTGGAGGTTGTATCTGTGACCCAAGGCTTGAGCCACAGCGCCCTCCGGGCTGTCACAGAGGTCAACATTGCTCTTGCTGAAGATCTTCTTATATCCTGCAGAGCAGATATGATTTTTGTTTTCATCTGCTGCTTCCAGCAGTAACTTCTCAACATTGGAAGTCCAGCAGGTGATGGCTCTACCAACTGCTGCCAAAGCAAACGCTGACCTGCAAGCCCCTCCTGCTGCTGAGTAGGCCTTCTTAAGGTCAAGATCTATCTTGCGGTCCATCACATCCCAAAAGGTCACGGTGTCCTCTATTGCCAGGGTTACATGGCGTGCCAGCCGCATTAGTGAGGAATCCACCACCGGAGCCAGAATAAGGGGATTCACCATTGGTTCCGTTAGTGGATAGAGCTTGCTCAGCCTATTGTTCAGCCCTGATTTTTTTGTCCGGTCTTTGCCACTCATCCTTTATCAGTTCTTCGAGTTCCTCTGTAAAAGGAAATATTTCAAGATCCTTCTTTGAGTTGGGGAAATATTTTCTTAGTTTAGGTGGAGCCTCCGTCTCCTCCTCCCATCCAATTGCCTCCTTCACTGATTTTGCAAAGGGATCTATTAGTGCAAAATCAAATTAGCTGGTGGTAATACTTCATCATCTTCTGGAGAATCTTCTAGATCTTGATGAGTGAAAGAGGTAGATGCGGAATTAGCAGTTCCGATCAGTTCATAGGCTGCTACCTGCATGATTGATTCTTTTACTGATTCTTTTATTATATTAGATGCCTCTCTTGCGTCAAATTCTTTATCACATGTTGCCTCCTCCAAGCAAATTTGGGACACTAGTTTGCTTGGTAGAGCCTGTGCTCTGCAAACCCAACATGTATTAGGCGCAAGACGTGTATGCCCAACATCGTGGTATTGGTGAGAGGAAGATGAGCTCCTGCGGTGGTGGGAAGATTTTGACCGGCTTCTTTGGGAGCGGCAATCTCTTGAAGGGGAACGCTCTTTTCTTTTAGAATGTGGTGACCCCGAAGACCTGCCAGAAAAAATGTCGGTGGCAATGCTCTTTTTCTCCTCTTCTTACTTGCCGATTAGACGCCCCCTTATCTTGTGGTTCGCAGATTGTCTGCTAAAGTGGCGGCAGCCTCCATAGGGGAAGCAAAGTGTACCTGTGAGGAAGGGTTCTTATTAGAAGCGATAGCAAAGTATGAGCAGCAGAGTATGAGCAGCAGGTGCTGGGATAGTAAATAACTGGCAGATCCCTTACCAGAGGTCAGGGCAGACAGGTGGCAGCAATAAGTTAGAAAAAAATCAGGATGGAGAGTGGTGTTTCTTGCAGTCTGCAGCTGAAAACAGGTTCCGATCGATTTTAAATATGCCGCCATCGCGGAGGTGATGATGCCGCTGCCGCACATGCGCCGTAGCATTCCGCGATGCTCGCCGCCATCTTGGAGCCTGGCACACCCAGCAATAGAGCTTGTGTCACTTCCTGGGTGCCTGGAGAGTCCCAATGTGGCCGCCATGATGGATGAGGCATCCCGGCCGAGGGACTGCAGAGCCCAGCATGGAGAGTGAGAAAAAGTAGAGGGAAATAAACAGGCACAGGAGGTAAAAGATATATTAAACTGTAAAATAGTCAGAAGCAATATGAAATGTGAAAAGGAGAGGAAATAGAGGCTAGGATTTGCAAAATGCCTGTCAGACCTTAAATAGGTTTAAAAAGGTGTACAGCGGTTATTCCCCTCTGAGACCATCAGGGTGGGGCTTCCCTCCTTTTAGATTATTTAGAGACTGTACAGACAGGGCTTCCAGTTAGGAGAGGCTGAACCTAGCTGGGGCGAAACGGTAAGGGGTTCCATGTTTCTAACCGTTCCTAACCACACGATTGTGCACACAGGTGAGGAAAAAATGGAGGATGCAACGGTGGACTCCTCTTCGAATCTTATAGCTAACCAGTCCTATCAGGTTGTGGAGGCAGAGTCACAACCCAATGTGTGTGCTGCCATGATGCGTCAGGAAAGAAAATTTAAGGAATCAAGAGAAGGGAGAAAAAAAAGAAGAAACCAGAGTTTTTTCATCGCCAAATAAAATCCCTCCAAGCCGCCAATTCAAGATGAGATTCAAGTTTAAAAATAAAAGCTATTCATAGAAAGGGTCTCATGTTGTGAGAGCTCAGGAACTAAATTCAAGGAGACCATACAGCCATATTTTTGGAAATTCACTGTTAGTTTCTCCATTCACTTTAGGTGATTCAGTTCAGCCACCAACGTTTTAATAGTGGGCTCCCACTGTTAAAAAGTTGGTGGCTAAAAGAATTACAAAAAAAAAAGTTGGTGGCTGAACTGAATTGCCTAAAGAGACTGGAGGAACTAACGGTTAATATACAAAAATGATACGTGAACTGGATATTCCAATGTGTAGGTAGAAGACTTTGTGCTGCGGCAAAGAGGAAACAAAGCAGGCCCTTTTTTAGCTGCCCCCAGAGAGTCCAGATAGAAAGTAAAGCTATTTCTGAGGACTTCTAATAGAGTGTATCCGTAACATGGGAGCAAATTAAAAAAAGACTCCCAAAATGATTTAACCCGGGGACAGGTCCACCATATGTGGATCATTGTGCCTACGTCTTATGCAGCGCCAACACTTTTCAAGGTAATTCGAAGACATTCTGTGCAACCTCTTAGGGCGTATTTACCACATGATTAGAATTGTATAGTTCTTCTCTTGTATATAAGTTGAGACTTGATTTAAAAGTTAGAAAAATTTCTTCCATTCCTCCGCAGTGATTGTGTGACCCAATTATCTCTCCCAATCTCTGGTGTAGTAAGATGGGAATGCATGAGATAACAGTATACCATCTATTTTAGAAATAGTGTGAGGGCACTCTTCACGCCCAATACAGAGAGACTCAAACAGAGTTCAGTCCCTATGCAAAAAGCCTATTTTAGAGAGATGTATATAAAAATGCTGAAACTGGAAATAGTGGAGCCGTCAGCCAGTGTAGTTACATCCTGTAGTCACTATTGTGTTAAACGGTTGAAGTCCCTTGGCTGCAAGAGCTTGTTTGATTGGGAAAGGGGCAGAGGATGTCCAATGTAAGAACCTAGCTGATGATAGACCCAGCAGAAATTCTGGGTTGTCCATAATCGGGGTAAGTGAGCCCGGTGTTGAAGAAATATCCAGCTTCCAAATAGTTGAGTCCCAAACTCTTAACAGAGATTGTGTTAGAGGTGGGAGTGTTTCTTAAGATGGGTGAGATGAAAGTGCGATCCACAGAGAGAGAGAGGTCAAAGGGACTGGTATTACAATCTTCTAAAGACCTTTAGAAGGAGCAGGGCGCTCTGAGCATGTAGCCTGTACTCTTCAGCCACCTCTACCTCCTACTTGTGACGTCACTTCCGTCGGTGCGTTCCATGCTGGTCTGCGTGGACTTTGTTTTTTCATTCTTTCTTGTATTCATACAGAGCTGGATCAACTCTGCGGACAGCAGCTGTGCCCCCCAGCACATGCTACCTTTTTCATTAAGGATTTTAAAGACAATTACAGTTTACCTGCTGTACAGCCCTTCTGTTCTCCGTATATACTCTTTGCACCTGAAAAATTTGATCTTCCGCATCACTAAGCTATTGTGACGAGGCCTTGTCGAGGAATTTGACCAGGCATACTAAAATAGACTAGATCACAGGGACCGGAAGAAGGCCAATGGAAGACCTATTGGTAATGTTTGATAAAGATACAAAAAGTGAGGTAGAATATACATCATATATATTGCCATTCTCCCTGACCTAGAATGTTTCCCCAAGACCCTAGACTGCAGCCTACTAGTCATGGAATTCAGCAAGGGCAAATAGTTCAATTTGGATTTTTTTTTCTTCTGAAGGGTCTATATTCACCTCTTACAGTGCATTGAAAAAGTATTCATTCACCCTTGAAATTTTCCACATTTTTTCATGTTACAACCAAAAACGTAAATATATTTTATTGGGATTTTATGTGCTAGATCAACACAAAGTGGCACATACTTGTGAAGTGGATGGAAAATGATAAATGGTTTTCAAATTTTGTTACAAATAAAAATGTGAAAAGTGTGGCGTGCATTTGTATTCAGCCCCCTTTACTCTGATACCCCTAACTAAAATATAGCGGAACCAATTGCCTCCAGAAGTCACCTAATTAGTAAATAGTCTACCTGTGTGTAATTTAATCTCAGTATAAATACATATTTTCTGTGAAGCCCTCGGAGGTTTGTTAGAGAACCTTAGACTGGCCATATATTATACAATTTTTTTATTCAATTTCCTTTACATTTACCTTCAACTATGTAGCGCATATCAATTGAAAGTGTTTAGGGTTGACCTCCTATTATATGGTTTTGGTAAATCTAAAGGAAAGATGTACAAAAAAATGGTATAATGTACAGTCAGCCTTAGTAAACAAACGGCATCATGAAGCCCAAGAAACACACCAGACAAGTCAAGGATAAAATTGTGGAGACATTTAAAACGAGGCAAGCCAGAAAAGAAGGGCATTTAATCAGAGAAGCAGCCAAGAGGCCCATGGTAACTCTGGAGGCGCTGCAGAGATCCATAGCTCAGTTTACAGTTTGTGAGAAGTCATGTAAGGCTGGCCATACATTATACAATTTTCCTTTTGATTTACCAAAACCCTATAATATGAGGTCAAACCTAAACACTTAAAATTTTTATGCAATCAGGTAGGCCATTCTACTACATAGTTGAAGGTAAATTTAAAGAAAATGGAACAAGAAAATTGTATGGTGTATGGTATATGGCCAGCTTAAGGGACACCACAACCATGTGGAAGAGGGTGCTCTGGTCAGATGAGACCAAAATTGAACTTTTTGGCCTAAAAACAAAACACTATTTGTGGGGGAAAACTAACCCTGCACATAACCCTAAACACACCTTTCCCACCGTGAAAACATAGTGGTGGCAGCATCATGTTGTGAGAATGCTTTTATTCAGCAGGGACAGGGAAGCTGGTCAGAGTTGATGGAAAGATGGAGCCAAATACAGGGCAATCTTAGAAGAAAACTATAGTCTGCAAAACACTTGAGACCGGGGTGGAGGTTCACCTTTCCAGCAGGACAACGACCCTAAACATACAGCCAGAGCTACAATGAACTGGTTTAGATCAAAGCATATTCATGTTAGAATGGCCCAGTCAAAATCCAGATCTAAATCCAATTGAGAATCTGTGGCAAGACTTAAAAATTGCTGTTCAGACGCTCCTCATACAATCTGACATAGCTTGAGCTATTTTGCAAAGAAGAATGGGCAGAATTGTCGCACTCTAGGTGTGCAAATCTGGTAGAGACATACCCAAAAAGACCTGCAGCTGTATATGTAGCAAAAGGTGGTTCTACAAAGTATTGGCTCAGGTGGGTTGAATACAAATGCACGCTAAACTTTTCATATATTTATTTGTAAAAAAAATTTTAAAAACATGCATCATTTTCCTTCCACTTCACAATTATGTGCCACTTTGTGTTGGTCTATCACATAAAATCCTGACAAAATGCATTTACATTTTGGGTTGTAACATGTGGCAACAAAAGTGAAGACACCCCTAAGTGAAAGTCCAAATTTGGGCCCAAAGTGTCAATATTTTGTGTGGCCACTATTATTTTCCAGCACTAATTTAACCCTCTTGGGCATGGGGTTCACCAGAGCTTCACAGGTTGCCACTGGAGTCCTCTTCCACTCCTCCATGGCAACATCAAGGAGCTGGTTTATATTGGAGACCTTGTACTCCTCCACCCTTCCATTTGAGGATGCCCCACAGATGCTCAGTAGAGTTTAGGTCTGGAGACATGCTTGGCCAGTCCATCACCTTTACCCCAGCTTCTTTAGCAAGGCAGTGGTGGTCTTGGAGGTGTGTTTGGGGTCATTATCATTTTGGAATACTGACCTGTGGCCCAGTCTCCGAAGGGAGGGGATCATGCTCTGCTTCAGTATGTCACAGTACATGTTGGCATTCATGGTTCCTTCAATGAACTGCAGCTCCCCAATGCTGGCAGCACTCATGCAGCCCCAGACAATGACACTCCCACCATCATGCTTGACTGTAGGCAGACACACTTGTCTTTGTACTCCTCACCTGGTAGCCGCCACACGCTTGACATCTTCTGAACCAAATAAGTTTATCTTGGTCTCATCAGACCACAGGACATGGTTCCAGTAATCCATGTCCTTAGTCTGCTTGTCTTCAGCAAACTGTTGGCTTTCTTGTGCTTCATCTTTAGGAGAAACTTCCCTCTGGGATGACAGCCATGCAGAACAGTTTGATGCAGTGTGCGGCATATGGTCTCAGCACTGACAGGCTGACCCCCCACCCCTTCAGCCTCTGCAGCATTGCTGGCAGCACTCATGCGTCTATTTCCCAAAGACAATCTCTGGATATGACACTAAGCACATGCACTCAACTTCTTCGGTCGATCATGGCGAGGCCTGTTCGGAGTGGAACCTGTCCTGTGAAACCGCTGTATGGTCTTGGCCACCGTGCTGTAGCTCAGTTTCAGGGTCTTGGCAATCTTCTTATAGCCTAGGCTATCTTTATGTAGAGCAACAATTCTTTTTTTTTCAGATCCTCAGAGAGTTCTTTGCCATGAGGTGGCATGTTGAACTTCCAGGGACCAGTATAAATGAGAGAGAGAGAACACCAAATTTAACACACCTGTTCCCCATTCACACCAGAGACCTTGTAACACTGAGTCACATGACACCAGGGAGGGAAAATGGCTAATTTGGCCCAATTTGGATATTTTCACTTAGAAGTGTACTCCCTTTTGTTGCCAGTGGTTTAGAAATTAATTGTGTGTTGAGTTATTTTGAGGGGACAGCAAATGTACACTGTTATACAAACTGTACACTCACTACTTTACATTGTAGCAAAGTGTAATTTCTTCAGTGTTGTCACATGAAAACATATAGTAAAATATTTACAACAATGTGAGGGGTGTACTCACTTTTTGAGCTACTGTACATTATTTGTGATCTCTTTTGTGGCATGTTCAGGCCTCTGACATTCAAGGATCCAAACTTAAGAGTCGTTATGGTGGATGGATATTAATGTTAGGTGAACCTGGCATAAAGTATTTGATCCCCATAAAAAAAACAAATCACATCAAGATATAGGGACAGAATTAGAATTGGACTTGGGAAACTTAACATAATAAATCACCAGGACCATCTGGCTTGCACCTGAGGGTACTAAGGGAACGCGGTCAAGTAATTGCCTGACCATTGTTCCTAATTTTTACTGACGGTCTACTGACTGGAATGGTACCAGTGGATTGGAGAAAAGCACCAATATTTAAAAAGGGTCCACCATACATCCCTGGGAATTACAGACCAATTAGCCTAATGTTTGACACAGTTCCCCATAAACGTTTACCGTACAAAATGAGGTCCATTGGCATGGACCATAGGGTGAGTACATGGATTGAAAACTGGTTACAAGAGCGAGTTCAGAGGGGGGTGGTAAATGGGGAATACTCAGAATGGTCAGGGGTGGGTAGTGGGGTCCCACAGGGTTCTGTGCTGGGACCAATCCTATTTAATTTGTTCATAAATGACCTGGAGGATGGGGTAAACCATTCAATCTCTGTATTTGCGGATGATCCAAAGCTAAGCAGAGCAATAATTTTTCCACAAGATGTGGAAAACCTACTGGAAAGGGAGGGAGTACAAAGGACAACAAAGCTAATCAAGAGTCTGGAGGATATTGGTTATGAAGAAAGGTTACAAGTACTGAACTCATTCTCTCTGGAGAAGAAATGCTTAAGAGGGGATATGATTTCAATTTACAAATACCGTATCAGTGACCCCACTATAGGGATAAAACTTTTTTGCGGAAGGGAGTTTAACAAGACATGTGGCCACTCATTAAAATGAGAAGAAAAGAGGTTTAACCTTAAACTACGTAGAGGGTTTTTACTGTAAGAGCAGCAAGGATGTGGAATTCCCTTCCACTGACTGACCCACCCCTTTCCTATGCCCCTCACTGACTGATCCACCGCTGTCCTATGCCCCTCACTGACTGACCCACCACTGCCCTATGCTCCTCACTGACTGACCCACCACTGTCCTATGCCCCTCACTGACTGACTAAAGCACCCCTGCCCAATGCCCCTCACTGACTGACCAACCACTGTCCTATGCCTATCACTGACTGACTGATCTACCACTGTCCTATGCCCCTCATTCACTGACCCACTGCTGTCCTATGCCCCTCACTGACTGACCCACCTCTACCCTATGCCCCTCACTGTCTGACTGACCCACATCTGTCCTATGCCCCTCACTGTCTGACTGACCCACTGCTTTCCTATCCCTCCAACAGCACTGCTGGCTCCCATCCTCTCCTGCCAGCTGCTGCAGGGGATCTATTCAGGGTGGAGAGCAGGGTTAGTGGCCACTAAATATGTAATACACTAGCCCTTTCCTTTTCTGAATGAACACAGTGAGCAATGGTACCAATCACTCATGGTGTTCATTTACATTACTGCATTTACTATGTTATAGTTTAGTGAATTAACAGGAGTCTCTGTCCTGATCTTCAGTGCAGTTGAGGCTGCAGAGAAAGGAATTGAAGAATCTGTGCCCTCAATTCCTTTCTCTGTCTCGACAGTGAGACATCAGAGGTCTGTTTAAACTGTTGACCAGAGCCCCCAACAGGGCTTCTAAAAAATAAATAAATAAATAGTGTAAAAAAAATTAAAAAATTGTTCACAATATTATAAAAAAAATTAAAGTAAAAAAACAAACTACTGACACCATCCCCTGCCCTACTGACAAGTCCACTGCTCTACTGACAGACACCATCCCCTGCTCTTCTGAATGACAATGTCCAGTGTCCTACTGACACCAACCTCTGCCCTGCTGATAATGTCCACACACCAACTGCTCTACTGACTGATATTGTCTACTCATAAGGAAGTCTAAGTTTATATTTTTACAGTAACATTTAGGCCTCTTTCACACGGGGTGGATCAGTAATGATCCGCCCCGTGAAGATCCGCTCGCTCAGCGGGGATCGCTCCGTTGTCCCCGCTGAGCTGGCTGCGGACAGGGCGGTCTCCGCACACTGTGCGGGGACCGCCCTGTCAGCTCTCCATTCTCCTCTATGGGGATCGGATGAGCACGGACCGTCTGTCCGTGTTCATCCGATCCGCTCTGCAGACGGATAGAAAAATAGGATTTTCCTCCGTCTGCAGAATCGGACTGTTGCGGAGGCGGACGAAATCGGGTGTCTGCGGATGCTCATCCGCAGACACCCGCTATCCCATAGGGATGAATGTATGTCCGTATTTCATCCGCAAACGGATGGATGAAATACGGACATACCATCCGCATGTGTGAAAGGGGCCTTAATTTATTATGTTTTCCTAAGTTTTCCTAACTATTAGTTAGGCCCTGTTAATTTCTTTAGAAACAAAAAAAAAACAAAAAGGGGATGAGGGATGGGGTGCTGAACCACAGTAATCTTTGTCCTTTCATGTTTAGGTAGATCTCCACCTCCACCTTTCAAAGGTTTCCTACCCCTGGTATAGATGCAGTCAGCAGCTGTAGGGTTTGACTCCCACTGGGCTCCACCTCCAGCTGGCATGTTAACTGTGATGTAACCCAACTCCAAAAAAAACCCTGATTGGAGCCCCACAAGTAGTTGTAAAGCCTAAAGATTTTTTTTACCTTAATGCATTCTTGGCATTAAGGTAAAAATGTTTAGGACCCAACTACAAAACCACAACCCTCCACCCACCACCATTCTATTCATAATACATGGAATTTAAAGAATGAGGCTGCTGTGACCATCAAAATATGGCATATACACTATAATAATACTAGGTCACAGCAGGCTCATTCTTTTTTTTTTAATACTGTTTTTTTTTTATTAGTCTTCATCACATACAAGATACACTTGTTAATCTTATTACAAGTACAATTGCTTATACATTGCTGATACATTTATAAAGACAACATTTTCTTTTCTCAAATTTTGTAAATATGTCACCTTCTATACAACAGAAGTGAAACCAACATCACCAACTGTAACACTCAAAACAAAACAAAACAAAAACAAAAAAAAAGTCCGATCTAGTTAATTGTTCCCTGGAGTACCATAAAACCCATTCTTGTGTGTTATCCTATTGTCCTACATTCCCCCAGAACTCAGCACCCCATCAGAGTATTCACATGTATCCATTAGTTCGGTCCATTTCTCCCAAATCTTCATAAATTTACCCGCACACCCCCTGGTCTCATATGCAAGTTTATAAACCGGTAATACCTGATTTATTAATGTTTTCCACTGGTCCAGAGGAACCGGTGTAGAATATATCCATTGCATAACCACTGTTTTCCTAGCATAATACAACAAAAGACGAAGAAATTGCTTTTGATACTCCTCAAAAATCGCTAGGATACACCACTTTGGGCTGCAGATATTAGGTAACTCAAAATTATTCGCAATAAATTGCGTTACTTGAGACCAAAATGGTCGGATCCTTTCACAATCCCAAAGCATGTGAAGCAAATCTCCTATATGACTATTACATTTATGGCATGTAGGACTGTGTCATTTCTGCATATAGAAAAGTCGTAAAGGAGTGTAGTAGACTCTATGAAAAATACGCAACTGTATCATTTTATCTTTAGCCGAGAGCGTAGTGACAAAATATGTGTTAAGAAGTTCCTCCCAAATCTCATCTGTAAGGTCCGGTATGTCTAATCGCCAGCGATTTTGTAATGGGCGAAGCTGGTTAGAGTCGTGATGTCCCAACATTTTATAGTACCTAGATATCAGTCCCACGTGTGTAGGTTGTAGTAGTGCCGCCTCCAATGGCGAGTTTTGAAAAGATACATTTTGCAACCCCAGTTGAGCCATGGCTGCGTGTCTTAATTGCAGATAACTAAAGTGCCAAGAAACTGGAAGCCCAAATTCAGCCCGCAGTACCTCAAAGGATTTAAAGTTCCCTTGATTATACAACTGATGTATATATTTCAGTCCCTTTGTGGCCCACGAGGAAGCAGCAGGGAGAGCCAGAAAGTGGGGGAGAGTGGGATTACACCACACAGGATGGTTAGGAGATATAGATGTCGTGGCCTCCGGACTCAGCTGGAGACAACGCCTATACATTTCGAGAGAGGTCCTAATTATAGTAGCGCCCTCCACTTTTCTAGTTGTCCTTCTAAAAACCAAATTGGTAAGTGCCTCGTATGATGAAAATATAGCCGCTTCCGCTGCTACCGCAGCATTTTCAATCTGTGGGAACAGCCACCAATGCATGTAGACAAGCTGTGATGCAAAATAATAGTCTCAAATTTGGCGGCGCCAAACCTCCCTGAGCTGTAGACAGCTGCAATGTTTTTAAGGCTATTCTAGGGTGCTTGGGGAACCATAACAGGGTCAGTAGCAGATAATCGATTTCCTGGAAGATCTTCTTATTGACATATATTGGACTATTTGCAAGAACATATAAGAACTTAGGCAAAAACACCATTTTAAATAGGTTTACCCTACCCATCAGTGTCAATGGCAGGGCTACCCAACTCTTTATCCTGTTTTTGAAAGATTCTATACATGGCAAAAGGTTATTCGCAATATAGGTGGAGATTGGCACTTGTATTGTAATTCCCAAATATTTAAACCCATCAGTCACCTGTAAAGGGCAATCCAATGGCAGCACAAATGGGATATCCTGATCTACTGGTAAAACATGAGATTTAGTCCAGTTTATTTTAAGGCCTGAGAATTTGCCAAATTCACTAATGAGCCTAAGCATTACCGGGATCGTAACTTGGGGGTTAGACAGGTACAGCAGCATATCATCTGCATAAAGTGATATACATTCTTCTAAGGTGCCAATTTTCATGCCCTGTATATCCGAAGATGATCTGAGCAATCGAGCCAAGGGTTCTATAGCAAGCGCAAACAAGAGTGGCGATAATGGGCATCCTTGTCGGGTACCTCTACATATAGGAAACGGTTTAGAAATCGTTCCATTAATTCTAATACGGGCAAAAGGTTGGTTATATAATATTGAGATCCATCTGAGAAAATTTTCTCCAAATCCGAATTTCTCTAAAATATAAAAAAGATAGGGCCATTCAACAGAGTCGAACGCTTTGTGGGCGTCGAGGGACACCACTGCTCTGGGAACTAACAAGGTATTTGGAGCTTGGAGATTGGTGAACAGCCTGCGCACATTACTGTATGTACCTCTGCCTGGTATAAAACCGGTCTGATCTGGGCTGATCAATGTTGTTGCCAGGATCTTAGTCAATATTTTTAAATCAGTATTTATGAGCGAAATTGGCCTATAAGATTCACAATAGAGCAGGTTTTTGTTAGGTTTAGGAATTAAAACTATGAGAGCCTCTTTCATAGAGGAAGTAAGGCTATTCTGTAGAAAAATAGTAGAGTAAAGTTTGCGCAGTCGCGGTGCCATGGCCTCTTTATGTTCCATATACCATTCCATAGGTAGACCGTCAGGTCCTGGCGTCTTATGCTTAGCGAAAAAGTTTATGGCTTGTTCTATTTCCTCTGTGGAAATGGGTTCCTCCAGAGCTAGTTGTTCCTCCAGAAGAGTGGGAAAGGCAATAGAATCTATGTAATCATACAGCTCAGGGGGGGTGTAGTGGGCCTGAGATCTATACAGATCAGAGTAAAACTGAATAAAAGCCTTAACAACTCCCTCCCTAGACTCCTGCAAGGTAGCCGAGGCATCGTAGATTTGAGAAATAACAATTGGGTCAGGTACCGGTTTGGCTAAAAAGACCAAGATCTTTCCATTCTTGTCTCCTGAGTCAAAAACTCTCTGCCTCTGATACAACAGCCGTTTCTGTGTTTTGGACACTAGTGCTAGCTCATACGTCCTACGGGCATCCCGCAGCATCTGATATCTAACTGGGGTTGAATCTCTGACATACCTTTCCTCTGCTTCTTTTACTTCCCTTGCCAAGGTAAGTAATTGCTCCTCAGTAGCTTTCTTTAAAGTTTTTTTTTTTGTAAATTTGTTTTTATTAACAGTTTTTCAACACAAACAACACATACAAACATATGACCCAGAAACCCCCCCCCCCTCCCACCCATACCCCTGTGCAGCCCCCCAGTCAAATACAAATCACAGAACATATTCATCAGCCGTATCCCACAGATAAAAACTGGCTCCCCAAAAAGTAATGATGCACTCTGACTCCGAATACACAACAGAAAGACCCATAGAGCTCATAGCATCAATCTGCCCCGTGCACCTATTGGCTATCCAGGAGTCCTCTCCCCACTCAGCAAACTAATTCAAAGTATCTTTGGCGTCTAGCCAGCCCTGCCACACTTTCTCAAATTTTTTGGAGCATCCCCTACTAAGGTACGTGGCCTTGTAAAGTGGAAGTGCTTTGTTAATCAGGCTTTTCCAATAGGACACAGTAGGTGGTTCAGGCCTTTTCCAATATAGCAGGATGGCTTTACGCGCATAGAACAAAGACAGAGATATCATAGTCCTTTGTGCCCTTCTAGGAGCCAACTCCTCCACCAGCCCCAGCAAACAAACCGCGACCGTAAGAGGAATCGGCACCAAGAGGACAGTTTGTATGGTGTCCGTCACTCCCCTCGAAAAGTCCCTAATCTGTGGGCACTGCCAAAATATATGATCAAAGCCAGCTCGGTCCTCCGTACACCTCCAGCACCCCGCAGCACCCGTACCATACATGCCAGCTAGCCTTGCAGGTGTGTAGTGTACCCTGTATAGAATTTTATATTGAATAAGTCTATCTCTGGCCGACACCAGAGTCTGGAAAGGATAGGCCCACATGTCGTCCCAGTCCTCCCCCCCAAAGTCCGTCACCAAAGCGCTCCATGTGTCCCTACATTTTTGTACCACACTGGGTCTATCAACGAACAGCTCTTTGTAGACCGCGGACAAGGGCTTCAAAAGGTCCCCCGTCCGCAGCACCCTCTCCAGGGGAGACACACCCAGCTCCAAAGCATCAGAACCGAACTGGGTGAGAAAGGCGTGTCTCAACTGGAGGTAGCGAAAAAAATACCAGTTCGGTAGATTGTATTTCGTTTTCAGTTGATCAAAAGTGTATAGCCTAGTCCCCCCCACTATGTGCATGAGTTGTTTGATGCCAACCCTGGCCCATATCACCGGGTCAGGAATCGCACCAAAATGCGGCAGCCTGGGATTAAACCAGAGAGGGGCGTCCGGTGACCAGCACCCCCCCCTGTTCATCAAGACCTGCGCCCTGTCCCAAGCTCGCACCGTTACTCGCATGGAGACTGTCAGGGAAGGAGAGGCCCCTGGATCCCTATACACCAGGTAGGATAAACTCTCATACGAGCCCATAAGGGCTGCCTCTAGTACCGTGGCGGAGTCCCCATCATCCCTTGTTAACCATCTCCTGGCGACCACCATCTGTCCAGCTATAAAATACTTAAAAAGATCCGGTAAGGCCAAGCCACCTTGACCCCAGGGCTCCTGTAAAACACGGAGACTTATCCTGGGATGTGCAGCGGCCCACAAAAACTAACTGAACAGACTGTTCACCCTTCTGAAAAAGGAGCAGGGGATCCAAACTGGCGTGTTTCGCAAAAAGTATAAAAACACTGGTAAAACTTTCATTTTCAGTAGGTTAACCCTACCAATCAGGGACAGCGGCAAATGTTTCCATGCATCCAGTTGTACCTTCACCTTGGCCAGCAATGGAAGAAGATTGAGAGACATATAGTCACCTACTCTTGGGGACACCCTCACACCCAAATACCTGAACTCCTGCACCCATGCAATGGGGACCTTAGTGGTCGCCAAAGCACGAGCCCCCCCCCCGTCAATAGCCATAACGTTTAAATTCTCCCAATTAACCCGAAGCCCGGAGTATGTGGCAAAGGTGTCAAGCACCTTAAACACAGCCTCCAAGGAAGGCCCTGCGTCCTGCAGAAATAGAAGCATGTCATCCGCATATAACGCTAAACATTCCTTGATACCCCTACCTCCAAAGCTCCAACCTCAGGGGACCTCCGCAGAGCTATAGCCAAGGGCTCTATCGCTAACGCAAATAAGGATGGAGACAGCGGGCACCCTTGAAGCGTGCCCCTGCCCACTTTAAACTGAGAGGAGATCAAGGCACCTATTTTGATAACCGCCCGAGGGTTGCTATAAAGTAGAGAAATCCAAGTTACAAAAACCTCCCCAAAACCCATGTGCCGCAGAACTGCTAGCATATACTGCCAGTCTACAGAATCAAAGGCCTTAGCCATGTCGAGGGAGACCACTACTCTCTCGCCCGTCCTGTCATGTTCGACCTGCAGATGAGTAAACAGCCTGCGCAAGTTGGTATCCGTAGACTTCTGCGGAATAAATCCCGTCTGATCTATGTCCACCAAGGTAGTGATGACTTGGGAAAGTCTGGTAGCCAAAATTTTGGTTAAGATTTTCAAATCTTGATTCAGCAGTGCTATTGGCCTGTAAGATGAACATGACAGGGGATCCTTACCCGGCTTTGGCAGTAGAATAACCTGCGCCCTTGTGTTCAATACAGTAGTGAAAGAGACACTTTAGCCTGGGTACCAAGTCCTCTAAATGTGCCCTGTACCATTCAACACAAAAACCATCGGGACCCGGAGACTTATGTGGAGGGAAGGACCTAATGGCCCTCTCAATGTCCTCCTCAGTTATATCAGCTTCCAACATGTCCCTGTCCCCTTCAGACAGCACCGGGACATCCAGGGACGCCAACAACCCGTCTAGTTCCAGTGAGCTGTAAGCCGGGAGAGGAGCATACAGGGTTCTGTAGAAGTTCTGTAGAAGTCCACAAAAGTGTCCAAGATAGCCACAGGATCTGTGAGAATGTCCCCCCGATCGTTTTTAATGAAAGGTATGTTAGTCTGAACTCTCTGTTCCGCTACCAACATAGCAAGCAACTTGCCATTTTTGTCCCCCCGCTCAAAAAGGGATTCAGCCAGCTTTGTCCTAGACGTGTGAGCTAATTCGGTATAGTGGAGTGCCAAAACACGCCTCGCCTCCATAAGTTCACCATACGTGACATCCGAATGGCTATTAGCATGTGCCAAAGCACACACCCTCTCCCTGTCCTGCAATTCCTGCTCTTTCTGATTATGAGACCTGCGTGCCTGCTTAATAGCCGAGATATAGTGACCGCACATGCAAGCTTTAAACGCATCCCACACCACGGTTGGGGCGGCAGTTCCCACATTATCCTCCCAATACTTACCAAAGTGTGGCGCAACCTGAGTGGACACCTCCTCCACCTCCAGCCAGCCAGGGTTGAGCCTCCAGCCCCCCCCCCTAGAGCCTGAGGTGAGACCAATATGAATTGACAGTGGCGTATGATCAGACAAACCACCCGCTAAATATGTAGCTCCGCCCACCAGCTGCAACATTGATGCATTTGCGAACGCCAAGTCAATCCTCGATGAGGATCTATGCGTTTTGGAAAGATGCGAGTAACCTCTAGTAGTAGGGTTCTTCCACCGCCACAATTCTGTCAGGGAAGCCGTAGCCGCCCAGGCAGAAAGGACAGCCGATGCCACTCCAGACGCATTAGAGGAGTCCAGAGCGGTAGAGAGTATGGCATTGAAATCCCCAGCAATAAGGAGAGGGAGGTGCATGTAGGGCGCCAATCTACCCAAAATATCATACAAAATCTGAATCTGGAAAGGGGGTGGAATATAAACATTAACTAAGACCACCTTGTATGTGCCAATATCAGAAACTACAATCAGATACCTTCCCCCAGGGTCCGAGATCACACGATGTATGATGCAGGGTACCGCCTTACTGATTAAGATTGACACTCCCCTGGAGTAAGTAGAGTACGTTGCATGTATTGCCCGCTGCATGTATCTGCGTAAGGCCAGCACCCTGCTCCCATCCAGATGCGTCTCCTGCAGGAACACCACATGAGGACTAAGCGGTTTTAAGAATTGAAACATTAAAGCTCTACGGAATTTGTCATTCAGACCTCGGACATTCCAGGAGACCACATTAAACATTTGTCCCGCCATCATCCCCCATTAAACCTTTCCAGCAAGAGACACAATACACAAATTAACAGAAGGAAATACAGTTGACCATGTGTGACATACGTGTAACCAAGCATATGAAAAATAAAAAAACTGACTTGGAGGGCTGCATTTACTAAAAACCCCACCCCCTGACCCCCATAAACTCGCTGCTGCTGTGTAGCAAACCAAAAAAACAGGTACACGCAGCTTGTCCCCAAACCGTATCCTAAAACAGTCCTTGAGGGCATAACCATCACGAGGCCAAAAAGGACCTGAAGACACAAAGAAAAAAAGTTGACACCCCCCTAAAAAACAATAAAAAGGGGTGTTAAAGTGTCACCAAAATAAACTGTCATAAACACGGTGTCCGGTGTCCCGGAGCTCCCAACTCTGCTTCAGGACCCTCCCGCCTTGGCTGCCACATCCGGACCTCATATGCCCCCTTCAGTTCCCAGGATTCGATGTGTCCAAGAGGATAGCCAAACAGATACTGAAGAAGAAAGGGCACTGCACTCAACGATGTGTTCATAGAGATGTACTTGCGAGGAGAGGGCAGCCACCTTCAAATTTCCCCCCCCCCACCCCAAGCCTGAGGGAGCAAACTTCCATGGCAGGGAAACCCTATGGTAGCACAACGGGTAACTCAACCTCCAAGGAGCAGACCGGCCAAACTCTTGAAGGGGGCCATAGCAAAAGGCAAAAAGGAAAAGAAAAACGAAGAGAAGAACCAATCCCGCCGTGTAGTAAGTAGACCATGTCCGGCCTCGCCTATCTCAGCGACTGGAGCCAGACATCTGCTTCAGCAGGAGTATCAAAAAACTTCACCGAACCTCCATGTTGTACCTGCAGCCGACTAGGATAGAGCATGGAGTATTTCAAATCTTTTTCTCGCAGCCGTCTTCTGATGTCCGTAAAGGTCTTGCGCCGTCTCTGCAAGTCAGCCGAAAAATCAGGATACAGATGCACCACGTGTTCTCAAAAGGCAGGGTCTGGTGTTTGCGTGCCTCGCGCAGTATACAGTCCCGGTCCCTAAAATTGAGGAATCGTACCAGGAATGGCCTGGGCTGAGCCCCAGGTGGACCTCGGCCAGTGGGTACCCTGTGAGCCCTTTCCACCACATATGTTGGGGAGACCTCGGTTAAATGAAGAAGTGATTTGAAAAAGCTCTCCGCAAACTCAGCAGGGCGCTCCCCCTCAGCTCCCTCTGGGAGGCCCAGAACCCTAACATTGTTCCTCCGCATGCGATTTTCTGCGTCGTCGGCTCTCGCCACCAAATTTTGAACAGTGCACTGCAAAGCATGAATGGCTTCATCATGGCGACTAGTGGTGTCCTCCGTCGCCGAGACTCGGGATTCGGTTTCAGAAAGTCGGCCCCTAAATTTGTCCAAATCAGCTCTTATGAGATTGCACTCTTCCGCCAAATGGTCTATGCGGACCAGCAATGATCTGCTTTGCTCAATTGCCGCAAGAATAACAGTGGTATCATTGGCTTGAGGGGTAGCAGGCACGGGCGGAGCTGCCGCCTGCGGTGCCGCCTGTTCCATATCTGCCATCAGTGCCTTGAATTGGTTCAAAAAATCACTAGGGCTCTGTGCAGGCTGCGGCGGTGCCTTCTTAGCAGCAGACTTGCCTTTGGAGGGCATGAAGGAGCAGGCAGACAGACTGAGAGTATGTAGGATGGTATACAGGCAGTAAGGTGCGCCCCTTTAAGAGTAGAGCAGCCACAGAGCGAACAACAGCTAGAATGATGTATAGTGCAGCGCAATACTTTGCTTAGTATAAGTTCAGCAGGAGGATTCAGCAGCAACAGACACAGTCCAGCAGGTTGCATACATAACAGGATATGTCCCTTTAAGAGAGTCCAGCCAAAAACCAGTGTGAGAGAGGAACAATGCTGACAATAGCTGACACAGGCCACCACCTCACTCCCTCAGTCTCAATCCTGGGGCACCCTGCAGCTGACCCCAACTCCAAGGCTCACCTCCCCTCCTGGATTTCGGCCTCCACACGCTCCAGGCGAGCTGCCGCCCCTGCCGCCGTGGTACGATCCGAACGCGGCCGCGAAAATTTCAGTGAAGGGTCCGGCCACAGCCCCCAGTGCACGTCAGCGATAATCCACCTCCGCGCGGCCCGCTCGTAGATGCGCTCCGCGAGCGCTGCACTCCACCGCGGCTGTCCCGGAGGCTTCACAGGCCTCAAAGATGGCGGCCGGTCTCCACCAGGCAGCTAGGCCGCAGCCGACCGGAGCTCCAGAAACACCGCCGGGCTCCGAAATAAACAGCCCAGCCGGTTCCCGAGGATGGTCCGCAGTGCAGGGGGGAGTCTAGCAGCGTCCCCGGGTCCGTCAGCAGAGAGGATGGAGCAGGATTAAAAAAGGATGCCTGGAGCTCATTCACCGTGCGTCCTCCCTGGTTCACATCCGGCCACGCCCCCCCAGCTTTCTTTAAAGTTGATACCCCCTGCATATACGCTCCCCTCAGTACTGCCTTAAAGGCATCCCATGCAACCAATTCTGACACTTCCCGGTCATTCTCACGCCAAAACGTGTTTATAGCTTCCACACAGGAACTCGGCACCAATGGTTCTTTCAACCAATATGGGCCCATGCGCCAGACCCGGTCAATCGGACGATCTGGGTCACATAGAATGAGTTCCAGAGGAGAATGATCGGAGAGTGCTCTTGACAGATACGTCACCTTCTCCACCATCTGAAGCACATCCCTGGAGGTAAAAAAAAAAACATATCTAGTCGAGACAGATACTTGTAAGACTCAGATGCACAAGAAAATTCCTTCTTGTCCGGGAATTTCCATCTCAATACATCTACCAGATCATAGGTAGTTGCCCACTCTTTCAATGCGTGAGATTGTGGTCTGGTGCATCGGAGTCTGTCCATCTCCACATCCATAACCCTGCTGAAGTCTCCACATATTATGAGATGGCCCTGCATCACAGGAAGCACCGTAGCCATACATGTTTCCAGTTTTTGTATCTCAAAAGGTGGAGGAATATACACATTCACTATAGTATATAACATTTCCTTATATCTAAAGACCACAGCCACATAGCATCCCTGAGGATCAGTTTTTACCTCCAGTACCTGAATCTGTAACGATCTAAGAATCAATATAGACACCCCTCTAGAGTAAGAGGAGTATGTGGCATGAAATGCATGAGCAATGTGGGGTCGTTTTAGAGCCATAACCTTTGACCCCTCCAGATGGATCTCCTGGAGCAACATAATGTGCTCCTTTGCACGTTTAAGGTAATCTAGTACCAAAGAACGTTTGATCCTCGAGTTCAAGCCTCGCACGTTCCAAGAAACACACCTAAGACCCATCTAGAGGGAGAAGCAAAGACAGTGTAAAGGATATAAAAGTATAAATTCTTGGTCCGACAATGTCATAATACTCTTAGGTACTCTGGTATAGGTTAACACTTTTTCAGTACCATCCCTCCAGGGAACATCCCGTTTCACTATTCCTGCAATATGGATCTGTGCAGTGTAAAAAAAAAAAAATTTAAAAGAAACACATAAAACATAACAGACAAAAGGAAGCATAGCAAAGACTTCCAGTTCCCCATTCCCCCCACCCTGCTCATTGTCCCAAACTTCAACAAGCCTTGTCCCAAAAACCATAACAGTAACTTGTGAGGTGACCAAAAGGGCCTCCCAATTAAACCATCGGCATGTTTAGAAAAGGGAAAAAAAAAATAATAATAATTTGTAATGGGGAGGAAGTAGGGATTTCCTCTTTCCTCTTCCTGTGTCCCAGGGTCCGCCGGGAGCCACAGTGACACCGCCATAGCATTAGAGTCAGAATGGTGTATCCTGTCACAAGCCTCCTTAGATCAAGTTCTCAGTAGCCAGGCCCTTCCCACCCAAGGGACAATCAGGTATATGATGTACAAACGTCTCCACTCAGCATATTCCATCTCATCGATATATCATTCATCTATGGACTCTGCAACCTTGCACTCAAGCAGTATGAGGTGTCCAGCTACATTTATTGTCTACGTGGCAGACAAGGTCATGAGTGGGGGTGCAGTAGAGTGGGGAGTGGAGTACTCTCCAAGCATATTTTAAACAGGTCAACAGAACCAGTCCAGAAACGTCTGAAGGATGCCAAATGTAATAGGAAGCAGTCCAATCAAGATCCAGCAGTTAGTTGAGGAGACTTAGCCCAAACCATCCAACCAATCAGAGGCTTCCATAGGGGACAGAAAGAATTGAGCTTTACCATCATTAATGACTCTCAATTTAGCAGGGTACAACATACAGTAACTGAGCTGTTTGTCCCGAAGACTTTCTTGGCCGCCGTAAAGGCTGCTCTTTGTTTCTGTGTAACAGTGGAGAAATCTGGGAATATTAATATCTTATTTCCATTGAATTTTAAATCAGAGAGGTTCCTGGCCGTGTGCATAACTTCCTTATCCCTGAAATGCAAAATTTTTGCCAGAAGAGGTCCTGGTGGAGCTCCCTGTGGGAGAGGCTGCATGGGTACTCTGTGCGCCCTCTCAATGGCAAACAAAGATGATAAGTTCTCAGGGCCTTAAGCCACTTTTCCAAGAACAGTTCTGGTTCCCTTCCTTCCACCCCCTCCTGAAAGCCAACAAAGCGCAGGTTGTTTCTGCGCATGCGGTCTTCCAAATCGCTGAGCTTTGCGGTTTGTTCTTTTAAATCCTGCTGTTGTATTCTCAGACTCGCAGACATAGGTTGCACAGTATCCTCAATATCACTGATACGTTGTTCAGCTCCAGTAATTCTGGAGCGCATTTTTTGCATATCATGTTTAACGATCGATAGGTCCAGCCTGACCATTTCGATCTGTGTGGTTAGGGAAGACTGACACTGTCGGATTGCCTCCATAACATGCCTGAGTGTTAGCTCCTCTTCCCCTCCAGCGTCCGTCCTCTCCTCCTCCACTAACAAGTCAGATTCTTCCCCCTCAGGGATAGCTGGAGTAGCCGATAATCTCGGGCTCTGTTGAGATTCTGAGAAATGGTCTCTTATAGTAGTGGGTGGCTTCCCGTTCCTCGTGGAGAGTGCAGAGCTTTGTATAGGAGGGGAGGATTCGTCACTCACCATCCTCTTGTCTCCGGGCGGTTTCTTTCCCAAGGAGCCGGCGCCATCTTTGATTCGTCCCGTGGCCTGTGATAGCCGGCGCTCCGCGGCCGATTTCGTGCCCGTCTGGCCGTGCCGCCCCATTCTGACGGGTGTCAGTGGGTCTCAGGAGTGTCTTGGGGTAGATAGCGGAGGTTATCGGGGTCCGGATACTGTTCAGGATCAAGCGGTGTCAGAGGAGCCCTTCTCTGGCTCTGCTTACATGTCCGCCGCTGGCCACGCCCCTCGCAGGCTCATTCTTTAGATGCCATGTATTATGAAAAGAATGTTGGGGGGGGGGGGGGGTTGTGGGGCTCCAATCAGGGTTTTTTCTGGGTCTTGCTGACTTTGCTGGGTCTTTGTCAATGGATGCAGTAGCGTGGCTTGGGTCGAGTACGCACAAGTGCCCCCTTGGGAACCAGCTTCCCATGGGGGCACTAGCCGGAGAGGAGGGGCCAGGAGTGCTGGCAAGGGACCCAAAAAGAGGAGCTTTGCAGCTGCTGCAATTTCATTGCACAGAGTAGGAAAGTGTAGACATGTTTGTTATTTATTTTATTTTTTTAAATATCTTTACAATCACTTTAAGAACAGAGGAAGCATGACATCATAATTTTGCTGCTCAATGCATGCCAATGCCAACTACTGTCCGACAGACCTGTCAGCAGTCCCACACCACTGCATGGCCAGTTAACCCTTCCCTAAGCTATCCAAACTATAAAAATCTATTTTTGGCAGGAGTTACTTAAAAAATGGACCTGTTCCAAATTACATAAAAATTCAACTTATTCAAAAACTTCTTTTAGGGATAGAGTGTCAAGTGCAGAAAAACTGCAGTCTGCCAACAGCCTATAAATTTAACAAAAAAAGATATGTGCACACTATGCAGCAAACCCCTCATGGACTTTGGAGACAGAACCACAGACTTACATCCTAATAAAATATTACATCAAAACATACATGTATAAATATCATGGTAGGATATTGCTCAAATACCCCTTATAACCATCAGATACATCCAAAAGCCTGTTGATTCTGTGGACCAGACTCAGCCCTTGTGAATAGATTTGATGAAATCCAACATGTTCTAGTCCTTCCTCAGGGGTATTGGTGGGTATTGAGACTTCTAGAACATAGATTTAACAGTCATTGGTTTCGTAAAGAGAAACCGTATTATACAGATGTACAATCCAAACTTTAGCACATAATAGCAAAGGCTACTGTTAATACTTGCAATCAAAAAGAGAGCAAAAGCGAAAATTCCTTAAACCAATTTGTGTCCTGTTTGGTGGAATGGCTGTGCGGTACAGTTAAACATGGCATAGTGCGGGGTGGAATAAGTGGAAAAATGTGCGTTCGCGGGGGCTTTAATGGGGCAATTGTGCTCCAATTACAAACAACCCAGAATGATAGTATCTGTAAACCAAAGATATATATACACACACACAAAGCTGGCTGAAATCCACTGGCTGCTGACGTCACCAATATCGGTCCAGGCACTGCGTCATCCCGACCACGGAGTCTGGATCTGCCAAGTGCCTGGACTGACACCCGGACGGCTGCTCTGCCACTGCTCATGGCTCCAGTGAGTGAGGAGAGAGAAGAGCTGAAAGCTGTGAAAACTGAGCGTTCTGTGGTGTTCGATCGCTCGGATCTCAGTGCAGAGGCACCGGGGAACAGATGCAGCATTCGTACGTATAAATCTGCAAAAAAAAAAAAATTCTCTTACTTCACTTAAGAAAAAAAAGTATTATTATATTATATTATGCCAGCTGTCTATTAATCACTTCAGCTCTCATACCTGTATACCACCTTTGGGCCTGAGCAGTATTTACATTTCTGCTGTAAACCTATTGATTCATAGTTAAATAGTTAGTCTTGTTGAAAAGACACAAGTCCATTCAGTTCCACAAAGCAGGGCTGGACTGGGACAAAAATTTGCCCCTGGACTTCATCATAACCAGCCCACTTTAATTTTGAGTTTCTCCATCAGCACTTCCCCTTACATCGGTGTCCTCCCTCTCCTACCCCTCCCACATGTACTCACAGTTTTGAAGGCAGCTTCTCGTTCCTCTCTCCAGTCATATGATAAGTGACAAGTGATAAGGGGAGAGAGGATGGAACGTCTTACAGCTGTCTATCTCCCCCTACAGGCTGGATGGAGCAGAAAGCCTAATGCTCTCTCCAGCAAGGGACGGCATCTGCTCCAGAGAGGAGCAGCTTCAGGACTGCACCTGACCGGCCCACTCAACCATCAGCCCACCGGGAAACTCCCTGTAGTCCCGATGGCCAGTACATGCCTGCCACAAAGGATTTAAAAAAAACACACACACATAGAAAACCTCCATATATGAATTCCACAGTGAATCCAAAAGTAGGAAAAAAACAATAAAGCATAATCCTATTTGCTCCAGCGGGGAAAATCCTTCCTGATCCCCCAAGAGGCAATCAGATGTTCCCTAGATCAACTTTACCTAGAAATATTAGTATACAGTTATATTTTGTACATTTAGGAAAGAATCCAAGCCTTTAATTACTTGCCGACCAGCCACCGTCATTAGACTGCATCAGGTTGGCTCATTCCCAATCGCCGTAGCTGTATGTCGGCTCTTTAAGAGATATGGCAGGCGCGTGAGCCCGCTGCATGGCGTGGGAGCCGATGCGCATGGCCGATGGCTACCATGTCTGCCGCCTACCCACGATCACTCCACAGAGAGCCAGAGCGGGAATCTGTTAATGTAAACAAAAAGATCCCCATTCTGACGGGAGTAGAAAGTCATTGTCTTTTCCTAGTGATCAGAAACAGCGATCTCTCCTCCAGTTAGTACACCTCCCAGGGAAAACATTTAACCCCTTGATCACCACTAGCATTAACCCCTTCCCTACCAGTGGTATTTATACAGTAATCAGTGCATTTTTATAGCACTGATCGCTGTATAAATGTCAGTGGTCCTAGAAAAGAGTCAAGTGTCCGATCTGTCTGCTGCAATGTTGCAGTCCCACTAAAAATCATTGATCGCCACCATTACTAGTAAAAAAATAAATATATTATTAATAAAATAATAAAAATACCATAAATCTATCCCCTATTTTGTAGACCCTATAACTTTTGTGCAAACCCATCCCCATCAATATATGTTTATTGTGGTTTTTTTTTACCAAAAATATGTAGACACATTGGCCTAAACTGATGAAGTTTTGTTTAAAAATAAAAATAAAAAATTGGGATATTTATTATATCAAAAAGCAGGTCTTTTTTTTGTTTATAGCGCAAAAAATAAAAACCACAGAGGTGATCAAATACCACCAAAAGAAGCTCTATTTGTGGGGAAAAAAAGGACGTCAATTTTATTTGGGTACAGCGCCACATGACTGCACAAAGTTAAAGCAACACAGTGCCGTATTGCAAAAAATGGCCTGGTCGTTAAGGGGGAAAATCTTCCGGTCCTTAAGTGGTTAAAACAATCTTCTGAGCTGGCCATAACCAGCTCTTCAGGGAGTCTATTCTACATTTTCACAGCTCTTGCTGATTAGAAGCCTTTACGTATTTGGAGGTTAAATCTCTATTCTCCCATACACGCGGTTGGACATTCCGACCACAAAATCCGTCTGATTTTTTCCGACAGATTTTGGCCAAAACTTGCATACACACGGTCGCACAAAGTTGTCAGAAAATCCGATCGTTCAGAGTGAGGTGACGTTATACACGTACAACGGGACCAAGTAGAGGCCAATAGCCAATAGCTTTCATCTCCAAATTTTTTCTGAGCACGAGTGGCACTTTGCGCATTCTCTACACACAAATGGAAAAAGTCTGATCAGATTTTGTTGTCGGAAAATTTTAGATCCAGCTCTCAAACCTTTTCCATCAGAAATTCCGGCAGAAAAAGTCTGATAGAGCCCACGCATGATCGGATTTTTTGACAACATAATCCTATCAGACTTTTTCCATCGGAATTTCCGACCGTGTGTATGGGGCATTAGAGTGCCTCCCCCGTCCATTGTGATGACCTAATGTGAATTACTCAACACAGTCCGATCAGAGCGTTTTGTCGGACATTCCAACTGTGTGTGGTCTGCATCGGACTGTTTCCGTCGGAAATATCCGTCGGACCAAATTTTCCAACTTCCTGGAAATATTTTCCGGCAAAATCCTCCGATCTAACATACTCTGATCATGTGTAGAGAATTCCGATCGGACAAAGTGCCACGCATGCTCAGATCAAATTCCTACATCAAAGCTATTGGCTACTAGCCTGAACGTAGTCCCATCGTAACGAAATTGCGTCATCACGTTCTGAAAGATCGGATTTTCTGACAACTTTGTCCGACCGTGTGTATGCAACAGTTTCGGACAAGATCCGTCGGACAAAATCCGACGGATTTGGTTGTCGGAATGTCCGACCGTGTGTACAAGGGCTTACTGTGTGTATTTATACATGTTGATAATATCCTCCCAAATCTCCTCTTCTCGAGTATGAATTCAGTTCAGGCATTCTTTCCTCATAGCTGAGCTCATCCATGCCCCTTATCAGTTTGATTGCCCTTCTCTGCTTTCTCCAGTTCCCCAATAACCTTTTTGTGAACTGGTGCCCAAAACTGAACTGCATGTACTAAATGAGGGCTTACTAATGATTTGTACAGGGTGTAGGATTCCAAGGTGATTAAACCCAAGTGGTACATGAGACTTCCATAAAAGTGCCACTCCAGACTGCATTTTTAAGGGCATGGCAGCCCTTTTTTATTAAAAGAAATGGAAAAGTTTAAAAGTAAACATAGTAGCTTCCCTCGCAGGAGTATTCGACATTTCAGTCCTGCTACCGAAATAAAGATATTCAGCCCTCCTGGCTTAGGACTTCCGTTTAGGCCTAAAGCCCCATACACACTATCAGATTTTCTGCTGATTTTTTTCCTTCAGATTTACCAAAAACCATATAATATGAGGTCAAACCTTAGGAGTTTCAATTTGTATGCAATCAAGCAGGCCCTTGCACTACATGGTTTTGATAAATCTAAAAGGAAATAATCAGCAGAAAATCTGATAGTGTTTATGGGGCTTTAGTCTGTCTCGCACAGACCAGGTGCTCAGCAACTCTGTGCTGACAGCTAGTAGCCTCATGCTACACTCCCTCCCACCTCTCTCCTAGGTGAAGCCCTTTCTGACTCCCACGCCCAGACTTCTAGTCCGCAGGGTGGAGTCATCTCCAAAGTCTCCAACTTTTAGCCTAGAGCAGTGATGGCGAACCTTGGCACCCCAGATGTTTCTGAACTACATTTCCCATGATGCTCAACTACACTGCAGAATGCATGAGCATCATGGGAAATGTAGTTCCAAAACATCTGGGGTGCCAAGGTTCGCCATCACTGGCCTAGAGCCTTGGTCTGGTCATTAATTAAAGCTCAAAACACAGCTGACTCATTAACAAACTGGCTGTTCACCAGTCCCGGACCCGGCAGGGAACCATCCTGCTACAAGAGGCAAAATTATATCTCTCTCTCTGGAGTCTATATCTCTTTTAATACAAGAAAAGATTTTGCTCAATTTGGAACCACAGCTTGGCATTGCATGCTATTAACCGCTTCCAGACCAGCCACCGCATTTTTACTGCGGCATGTTGGCTCCCCAGAGCAAAACCACATAACTGTACGCGGGCTCGCAGGGTCTGGTTAGCAGACGCGTGCAGGCCCACTGCACTGCGGGAGTGCCGATTCTCGTGGCTGACTGTTGCGACGCTCGCCGGCCATGAGCGATCGTGAGCATTAGACACAGAACAGGGACGAGTGTGTGTAAACACACACTTCCCTGTTCTGTTCTGACAGGAGTGACAGATCGTGTGTTCCTATTAGCTAGGAACCATGATCTGTCACTTCCTGTAGTTAATCCCTCCCCCTTCAGTTAGAATCACAACTTAACCCCTTCACCGCCCCCTAGTGTTAACCCCTTCACTGCCAGTGACATTTTTACAGTAATCAATGCATTTTTAATCTCACCGATCGCTGTATTAATGCCAGTTGTTCCAAAAATGTGTCAAAATTGTCCGATGTATCCGCAATAATGTTGCAGTCACAATAAAAATTGCAGATCGCCGCCATTACTAGTAAAAAATATAAAAAGAAGAATAAAAATGCTACAAATCTATTCCCTATTTTGTAGACGCTAAAACTTTTGTGCAAACCAATCCATATACGCTTATTGCAATTTTATTTTTTTTAATTCCAAAAAATGTAGAAGACTAAATATCGGCCTAAACTGAGGGAAAAAAAATGTTTTTTAAAGATTTTTGGGGAATATTTATTATAGCAAAAAGTAAAAAATAATGCGTTTTTTTCAAAATTGTCACTCTTTTTGTCAATTTTGTTTGGGTACAACGTTGCACGACCGTGCAATTGTCAGTTAAAGCGATGCAGTGCCGAATTGCAAAAAGTGCTCTGGTCAAGAAGGGGGTAAATTCTTCCGGGGCTGAAATGGTTAATATGCCTATGGTCTACCAGAACACCTACATCCTTCTCCACAATTGATTCTCCCAGTTGTAACTCTCCTAGTACTATGTATGATACATACATATTTTTAGCCCTAGTGCATAACTTTACATTTATCAACATTAAACCTCATTTGCCACATGAGCTGCCCAATTAAACAGTGCATGGAGGTCAGCTTGTAAATTGGAGACATCCTGTAAGGCTAGGTTATCACTAATGCGGTGCAAGTTGATCACAGCATGTTGATGCAATTCAGAGGCGATTCCAAAGCGGCTTTGATGCGATTTGAATACGGCTGCAATTTTTCCTCTCCCTCTCCCTCTCTCCCTCCATCACAGGCCATGGTCCAGGGAAGGGAGAAAGGAAAGCGGATACTTGTAGAAAATGTAATGAAATTGTGTTATCTTAGGACAGATAAACATTTTGCATGCAGTTAACATTCAAGTCTATAAAGGCAAAAAGTGCACCCCACTGCTCTAAATTCACGCAGGACTCTTTCAAAAATTGCATTAGAATCACACTGCAAATATGTTAATGGACTCCATGAAAAGTCATGTTATTCCAATTGTCATGTGATTCCACGCTTTCTGGATTGCATCAGTGTGAATCAGGGCTTAGGATGTTATTCCACTGCATAGCTTGGTGTCATCTGCAAAGGCTGAAATGGTGCTTTTAATCTCAGACTCAATATCATTTATAAATATATTAAAAAGTAAGGGTCCCAACACTGAACCTTGGGGTACACCACTAATAAACTTGGTTATGAATCATTAACCACTACATTTTGTTTAGTCTTTTAGCCAGTTTTCTTACCATTTACAAACGGATTTTTGCAAGCCTGTGTCAAATGCTTTTGCAAAATCTAAGTATACTATATCCACAGTCACTCTTTTTTGTCTAAATTTTTGCTTAAAGTGGATGTAAACCCTCTCCTATACCCAGTGAAGTGAACAGCCTCAGATGATAGAGATGACAAAAATCTCCCTACATAAGTTTTACATGCATATCTGCTGTCTGCAGCTTTCTATATTCTTTAGAAAGTGAACATTTTGTTAGAATTTTTGCTTCCTCTTTCAACATTTGGATGGGAGTCTTGGCATACAGTGTGTGACAGCTGATTGGAGGAAAGGCACACAAACCCACCCCACATAGGCAGGGAAACAAAGATGCTTGCAGAGCTGTGATCTGAATAGATCGGCTCTCTGCTAATCTATTTATAGCACTCACCCCGACACACATTTTCAGCTGCTTTTATCTCCTGTGTCAGAGAACTTATCAGACGTTATCATGTTGATAACAAAGGCATGAAGTAGCAGAAAGACACAGGACTTGTTTGACAACTTCTGTCTTTCATAAATCAATGCCATTGCTTATTTATTTTTTTTATAGCAAAAACGTATCCATGCGGTCTTTTATTAAACTGTCAGGTATCTTCTCAACTATAGAAATTAAACTAACAGGTCAGTGGTTACTTGGTAAAGACTTTGAAAATGTATTACACAAAGTTCTCAATTGTTTTGGCGCTTAAGCTACCTCAATTATTCACTTTGATAATAAATATAATAAGCGATTACAACCTTTTGTCCATATACAGTATATAGGAGCAAGGTTTGGGACTTTATATGAAACATGCAGCCAGGGAGGCATTCCAGCATAATAATGTCTGGTGGGTATACCATTGATTATAACCATACATTTTGCATAGTAACATAGTACATCCAATATAATATAGTAAAATAAAGAAACTTTATTCCATAGCATGGTACATAATAGTAACATATTGGCATATTGGCGTCTCATTTGGTATGAGGGAGTATAAATATGCAGTGGTCAATCAGGGGAAAGGCGCCAACAGTCAAGCAGTGAAGACGCTCCCCATCCAGCATCACAGCCCTGTGGACCCTGCCGATATAAAAATGACAGCTGGCGAGTGTCTCCACTGCTTGACTGTTGTCGCTTTTCCTCTGGATGCTGCGTGACTTTGGCGGTCACCCCCAGCCACATTGGAGTATGTATACTCCATACTCAACGAGACACTCCCTGGGGTAGCATCCCTGTGGACACTGTGCACCATTCGGATTGAAGCACTACACAGGAGTTCTAGGTATCATTGGTATTCTATTTTGTTTTGTTTTTAGTATCTTATCTTCGTGAATGGCTCTTTCTATCTCATACACTGGTATCCCCTGTTGGTTGGGGTATATCAGTGTAGTCATATCACTTATCAGTTTGATTCCTCTCCTGGTCTTGTTACATTATATACCTTTTCACCATCGGGCCATATATTAGTATGCCCTTTACTAAGCAATTGGTCACTTTGATATACACATATCCATGTTTTAACACATTATATACATATCAAATTTTTTTTCTTAGTTGGGCTTTCTTTATATGGCTCACACCACCCCGATTATCCATAGGAGATTCGTCCCCGGGGATCTGTCTTTCCTGTTGGCCAATTAGATCGTTGTCATGGGGATCACCACCTCAGCTCCCGGGGCTGATGATCTGCCTGGTCTTCCCATGCCTATGCTCAGACTCATGGTTGGTTTGTAAATATGAGCTAGGCTATGCAAAATCTCAAAATACTTGGTCAGCTGGAGATCAGTTGCCCCCCCCGCCAACCTCAGTTGAGCCCTTTGAAGTGAAATTCCACAATGGCCAAAGCAGAGACTTTTGTCAGAGCGCCTCCAGATCCATTACGCAATTAGTAAGATATTTTTAACACGCAGCATAGGCATAGAAACACACATTCTGCTACTCTTCCCATGTACTGTAATGATTGCCAGAGACTATATCTTTGTGTAGCACCACCTATTGCATTCCAAGTTTCTATAACCCAAGTAAGCCTAGCCCACTGGTACATGGATACCTCCAAAAATTTCATATTCACTGACCAGGAAGTACATGAGGCTGAAAAGTTCTTGTGGTTTCAGAAGTGCAGTGTCTGCAGGGGATGGCTGGGACTGGTGTCCCACAGGAGCATTGATCAGACCTGCAGATAGTTACATACATAGTTAGTAAGGTTGAATAAAAAAAACAGTCCATCCAGTTCAACCTGTGTGAGTGTCCACAATTGTCCCTAACCCTGTACATTGCACACTCACATCGGTCCCTACCCTCAAGGAGCCCACAATCCAAGGTCCCCATTCATATGCTAGGGCCAATTTTGGACAGAAGCCAATTAGCCAATTAGCATGTCTTTGGAGTATGGGAGGAAACCGGAGTACCCAGAGGAAACCCACGCAGGCACAGGGAGAACATGCAAACTCCAGGCAGGTAGTGTCATGGTTGGGATTCGAACCAGCAACCCTTTTTACTGCTAGGTGAGAGTGCTAACCACTACACCACTGCGCTTCCCAGATGGGTCGGTTCAGGCCACAAGCAGTGACCTAGTCAGCAAACAGGCAAAAAATTGGAACAGGCAGAAATGTGGTCAATAAACAGGCCAGGGTCAGTACAAGCATCAGGCAGAGGCAACACTGCACTGTTGTGGTGGTGATCAGGAACATTTAGGCCCCTTTCACACTGGGGCGGTGCGAGCGTTGGCGGTAAAGCGCAGATATTTTTAGCGCCGCTTTCCTGTTGTTTTAGCGGCGGTCTTCGGCCGCTAGCGGGGTGGTTTTAACCCCTGCTAGTGGCCGGAAAAGGGTTAAAACCGCCGGTGGTATAGCCGCGCTGTCCCATTGATTTCAATGGGTAGGAGCGGTGAATACACCGCTCACTTCACCGCTCCAAAGATGCGGCTAGCAGGACTTTTTTCACCGTCCTGCTAGCTCACCGCTCCAGTGTGAAAGCCCTCCATCTTTCACACTGGAGTGAAAGGGGCTGTTTTTTTCAGGCGCTACACAGGCGCTATTTTTAGAGCTGTAGCACCTGAAAATCGCCCCAATGTGAAAGGGGCCTTATTGCTGGCTGCACTAGTCTGGTGACACTGGGATTGATGTGACAGCAATCAGGCACACTGTTGTTGGTTTACGCTGGTGTAGTGACGCTGCAACTGGTGTGGCGGTGACCAGGGACAATATGACTGGTGCAATGATGTTAACAAAAAAAATATCGGAACTGGAGAACGTGCAGAAAGGGGCAACCAAACTGATAAAAGACATGAAGGAACTCGGCTATGACTATAGATTAGAGGAACTGAATTGATTCTCTTGAGAAGAGGAGATTAAGGGGGGATATGAACAACATGTACAAATATATAAGGGGTCCATATAGTGAACTTGGTGTTGAGTTATTTACGTTACGGTCAACACAGAGGACAAGGGGGCACTCTACACCTAGAGGAAAAGAGATTTCATCTCCAAATACGCAAAGGTTTCTTTACAGTAAGAGCTGTGAAAATGTGGCATAGACTCCCTCCAGAGGTGGTCCTGGTCAGCTCAGTAGATTGTTTTAAGAAAGGCCTGGATTCTTTCCTAAATGTACATAATATAATTGGTACTGACATTTATAGGTAAAATTGATCCAGGAAAAATCCAAATGGCCATGATGGCTGTATAAGCAATAATTTCTTACAGTTCTTGGCTAGACATTCCTGCAGACATGGAGAACACTGATAAGCTGTGATTGGCTACAGCTTTCATGTGGTACAGGGAGGCAGTGCTTAGCCCTGTACCATGTGATCACTGTGACCAATCACAAAGGTCACAGTAGTTCTGAATAGCTGCATGAATGGCAGCCATCTTTACTACTGGACATGTGATTGCTGTGATTGGTTACAGCAATCACATGGTACCATGGTGGAGCACCGCTGCACAGTACTTGGATTGGTGATCTGCTGTGCTCGGTGGACGCATCAGTCACGCGGTTGGGTCGAGGTGTGCCCCGCCAGGGGCACACAGAAGGTGCAGGTCTGGGAGGATCTATGAGTATGTCCCCCCAGATCAATGGATTTCCCACCTGGCCATTTGTATGCAGTAGCAAGTTGGGAAGCAATTAGAGTCCCTAAAAATGAAAAACAATGGGTTTGAAACAGACCTCAATTCTTTTAGGACGTGTGTGTATGCCATCTGGTCCAGGTGCCTTATTCACCTTTATTCTGTCTAAATATTTCTGGACCATATCATTTGTGAGCCTATGCCAATATTATCCCCATTATGGATTTGAGCTTCCCCATGCTCCTTTTTATACACAGAACTGAAGAATTTATGTAATAAATTGGCCTTCTCTTTGTCCCCAGTCTAGATTATTTTGTAAAAGGCTTACATGCACAGACCTGACCTTTTACTATTAATATATTTAACAATATTTGATTTGACAATAACTATAACCACTTGGTGACCAGCTCACACAGATATACTGCGGCAGGTCAGCTCTCCTACATGAACCATGAGCCTTACAAAATTATTTACAAATTAATGAAAAGGATTTTTTTTAATTTTGCACTTTTTTATGCAGCACTGAAAAAATTAAACAAAAGGAATAGAAATTAAAAAATAAATAATGTTTAGGAAAATAGAAATAAACAAGGGGAAAGGGGGAAGAAGTTAATTAGAGCATGTTTGTGTAAACTAAGTGTTAAAAAAGGGTAAAATAGGAACACATTTAAAAACAATGGATCATAGAACGGGTACAAAGTCACTAAATATTACCTTTTCAGTACAGTTAGGTACAGCATTAGACTGACGATGAGGCTGTTTTCTTATTCAAAAAAAGTGAGTGACCGTGCAAGAATTCATTAGTGGGGAAGGCCACCAAGTCAACTCTGATGATTCCATGCTAGCGCTGGACAGATTCAAGTGAAAGTTGGTTCTTTTTTTTTTTTTTAATTCTTTATTTGTTTTACATGAGAGTTGAGACTGACTACAACAGATTACTGCAACATCACTTCCAGCGTATATCATACAGTAAATTCCCAGTGATTACCTCATCTCTACACAGGTGTATCACATCCTTATATCGGCTCCCATGTTGTTTTATTTTTTTATACATACAACCAAAAACAATCCCCTTATTAAAAGACTTAACAAAACAGAGAACAATAAAAAATAAAAATAAAATAAAGGAATTCTCCCCGAACCAGGGGGCCTTCTTCCTCATCTCATTTACTTCTACTAAGACTTTACTCCCCTTCTACTTCCTTCAGCAATTTCTTCCCCTCTTCTGACTGTTTGAATGTCTCCCATGTGGACCAACTTCTAGTAATTTGTGAAAGTTGGTTCTGATGGATCTCCATATGCTGCCTTTAGTGCCATCAGGAGACATTAGTCTATCAAGCCTTAACACAGGTCCCCTCATGCATTCTGTTGTATTTTAATAAAGTCAACAGCTCAAGCTCTGAAAAAGGGGGAGGGCATTTTTCCTAAAACATGTTGATTTTATTTGATACTCTTAACCAATAAATGTTTCAAAACGTTCTTCAAGTGTGTGTAACTTGTACCATGCACTCCACATTTCCAAGGACTAAGGAAACTCGGAAAGAGTTGCATACCCAAGTGGTTAAGAAAAGACGGGGATTCTATACATTCAACCATTGCTCACATGCTTTGTTGGTCACAGGAGCCAAGCAGCCAATGCCTCTTGTCAGCCTCCGGTACCTCAAAATTGGTAATTGTGGCATGGATTATGCAGGAAGGGGCCACGCACTGGCAGCATGGCCTTAACCACTTCGGCTCTCGCACCTGTTTACCCTCTATGGACCAGACCATAGTTCACATTTCTGCAATGCGTCTGTTCATGAGTCTATAACTTTGTAATTACTTTTGATAAAGAATTAATACATATATTGTTTTTTAGGGGACAAACAGGGCTTTCTGGTGATCCTAAAGTCCTCTGAGATTTTTGTTTTTAATTTATTTGCTTTTATAAGGAGCAAAAATCTGAAAAAAAAATGTTTTTTCTTTCGTTCATTGACGGACACAGCTCCAGTAATCTTGACCGTAGGGTTATTACGCCACCTTCAGGAGAGGACTAGGCAGAACATGTAATACATGTGAAAACAACAGAACTTTACAGTTCCACCCAGGGGGCGGTCCTTCTGTTAATAACCCCTCAGCCTGCTTCCTGCACCTCAGTTTTTTTCTGCCTAGTGAAGAAGGACCTAGTTTCCCTGCAGGACCATCGGTCCTGGGATTTTTTTCTGAATGTTTGCCTTTTGCGCAAGATTTTAAGATCCTGTGATCTGCTATCAACAGCCGGCTGGGTGACAGGCTGTATAAACTAGATCCTTACAAACAAAAAAGGAAAAAGCTGTGCCAGCTTTTTCCTTTTTTGTTTCTATTGATTGTGTGTGTATCCCACAATTGAGCATTACAATTTTGATTGTTTTTTAGTTTTTCAGCGTGGTTTTACCCCCCTTTTTTTAAATCTAGATCCTTGTAGTCTCCCCAGCCTGGCCATCGAGCATGTGCAGACCCTAGCTACGCACTGGGTCGGCCACTACATGCCCCTCAGGCTCCAGGGGCAGCCGGTGAGCGCAACGCTTCGGGGCACACATATGACCAGACTACTGATGTCTTTGTCACAGTGTGCCGTGGCCAGCTTGGGAGTGGGTCTGTGATGGGATGTCCCCAGCTCGTCTGGACGGTAAGTACAGCTCTTCCTGCCTTGGCGGGATTGAGCAGCTGGGCATTCCCTGGGAGGTCGATTAGGGGGTCCCTCTCCTCCCTGTCTGATTTCTCTACCTGTCCCTATTTCTCCCCCCCTGGGGATGTGGGGGATGCTGCATGATGGGCTGCTGAGTGGTGTGTGTACCTTGGCCAGGGGTCCTCTGGGGGGGCTCTGACCTTAGATTGGGGGCTACGCTGGGTGGCTGTGTCCCTGGGTGTCTGTGGTCTCCCCTCTGGGTGTCTGGAGGTCTGCATGTGCTGATCGCCATAGTGCTGTTCTGCCTCCATTATCTCTGTTCATTCACTGTGTACAGTTGTTTGTCGGACATTTTCTGTGTGCGTCAGTGAAAAGCATGGTCAGGGGCAATTTTCCAGAAGTTTGGGCATTTTCTTTGTGATTGTCCCTTAGACCCCTTTCACACCACACCGCGTGGGCGGTAAAACGCTTTACGTTTTAACGCCGTATTTGTGTATTTGTGGCGCATTTCGGCCACTAGCGGGGAGCTTTTACCCCCGCTAGCGGCCGAGAAAGGGTTAAAGCCGTCGGAAATACGCCGCAATAGCGGTGTTTTGCCAGCGGTATTACAGCGCTGCCCCATTGATTTCAATGGGGAGCAGCGGTGGAGGAGCGGTAAACACACCGCTCCTTCACCGCTCCAAAGAAGCTGCTGGCAGGACTTTTCCTTGACGTCCTGCCAGCGCACCGCTGTAGTGTGAAAGCCATCAGGCTACAAACAATGGTGCAGCTTCTTTAGGGCGGATTGCAGGCGCTATTTCTAAAGCGATAGCGCCTGCAAAATGCCCTGGTGTGAAAGGGGTGTTATACAGGGCGGCCAGCGGCCATTTTGTTATAGCTCAGCGCGGTTTTTATCCTCAGTGCTGGTCCCTGCTGCTCAGAACAGTGCATTTTTTTTTGCTCAGGACACTTGGGAGCTGATACTGGACGCAAACACCTGTAACTGAATGGCGCAGCGCTCGGTCGGGGTGGTGAATCCTGTGGTGGGGGCCCCTCAGTCTGCAGCAGCTAGGGGGGTGAGATTGTGCACCTGTCCTAAGTCCCCAAGGGTGACAGACAGGGTGGGTCAGCATGGCTTCAGAGACTAGTGTTTGTTCCCCAGAACTCCCTACATTTGCAACCGGCTCATCTGCTAACAGTGCAGTGCCTTTGGACGCTTTGTCGGTGATCCTTGAAACATTTGTTGCCAGGGTGGAGGTGGTGTGCAGGCACAAAGGTGGTAAAAAGCGGCCCCTGCCCCCAACGGGCTCCGGGGAGAGCTCTGACGCAAACTCGGACCCCGCTGAGACTGGCGGCCCCTGCTCTGTTGTTTCAGATGATGCTGACCAGGACCGATCGGACAGGGAGTAGGATTCCCCGTCCAGGTCCACGCAAGACAAATCGTTAGTTTGAGCACTTATCACAGCTGTACGTAATACCCTGAAAAATTCAGGATACAGCAGGTTCCTCTGCTGAAGTAGCAGTCCCTTTTGGATCCCGTAAGCCAGCCCGTACACCTAAAGTGTTTCCGTATCTGACTTATTTCGATAAGTTCATATACAAGGAATGGTGAAGCCCGCAACAGACCTTCTCAGTCCCTAAAAGAATGGTGGTGTGCTACCCCTTTGAGGAGAGCCTTCCCCCAGTTGTGGACCCCCCAGTATCCAGGTTAAACAAATTAACCACGATCCCGGTAGAGGGGACGCCTGCATTTAAGGACCCTACCGACAGGAAGGTCGAGGCAGTGGCCCATTCCTTGTTTACTGTTGTGGGGTCAGCAATACGACCAGTACTGGCCACAGCACAGGTGTTGCACTGAGAATTGGAGAAGCAACAGGCTACTCCCGTCTGCGTGGAACTAGCAGGCCAGTTAGTGCACCGCCTTAAGTATGTTTGTGACGTGGCCCTGGATACGCTTCCTTTGCTCTCCAGGGCTTCAGTGTGAGCAGTGGTGCTGTGTTGCCTGATTTTGCTAAAATGCTGGTCTGCGGACCAGGCATCTAAAAAAGCCTTGACAGATCTACCCTTCCTTGGTGAGCGACTCTTTGGAGCCTCGTTGGATGACATTATTAAGAATGCCACAGGTGGGAAGTGTACCTTTCTCCCACAGGCCAGGAAGACTAGGGAGCCACACCGCAGACAAGGGCCCTCATTTTCCGCTCAAGAGGCTTTTTTGTCCATCCGGGACTTCAGCTAAATGTTCCCAGTCAGCCAGGACAACCTCTGAGGGACAAAAGTGTCCCTGGACCCACAAGCCTAACAAGCCTGCAAACAAAAGTGCTACCGCATGAAGGTTTGCCCCGCCCGCCACTCAGGTGGGGGGTTGCCTTCGGGAGTTTGCAGCCCGGTGGGCCTCTCGGCTGTCCGACCAATGGGTCTGCGAATTGATTTCATCTAGCTGCAAGATAGAGTTTCTCTCTTGGCCACCAAACAGATTCTTACCCTCCAGCATACCCTTACTCCCGGCTCGCAGGGAGGCCCTGTTGGGGTCAGTAAGGGATCTGCTAAGGCGCGGAGTGATAGTGCCTGTTCCAGAATCAGAAAGGTTTCAGGGGTTCTACTCCAATCTGTTTGGATGCACCCCTTCCTTTTTGGGGACTACATACTTACACCTAAAAGCCCTCAATTGCTTTGTAAAAGTACAGAAGTTTAGAATAGAATCAGTTTGCTCAGTTGTCACTGCACTCCATCAAGGGGAATCCCTGGCGTCTTTGGATATCCAGGATGCGCACCTGCACATACCCAAATGCCTCAGGCATCAGAGGTTTCTGCGATTTGCAGTAGGGGAAGCCCACTACCAGTGTGTGACTCTCGCTTTTGACTTGGCATCAGCACCCTGAGTCTTTACCAAGGTATTGGCTCCAATTTTGGCTTTGTTGCAACAATGCGGGATCGCAATCGTGGGTTACCTAGATGATCTCCTCCTGAGAGCAGCTTCCACCTCAGAATTAAAGGAGGATGTAATGATCACTATGCAAACCCTGTAGGAATTTGTGTGGCTGTTAAACCTCAAAAAGTCGGTGCTTATACCGACTCAGCGCCTGGAGTACCTAGGCTTACTGCTTGATTCCGTGGAAGCGAGAGTGTTTCTACCTTTAGACAAACTGCAGACTCTCAGAGCTGTGGTGAAGCTGTTGATGAACCGCAGGTGGTCGTCGCTGTGCTTCTGCATGTGAGCCCTAGGCCTCATGGTGACCTCCTTTGAGGTGGTACTGTACGCCCAGTTTCACACCAGAGTCTTGCAGAAGGAGATATTGACAAAATGGGACAAATCTCCGTTATCCCTGGATCGGCAGATTCGGATGAGCCAGGGACTCCCTACTCTGGTGGCTGAGATCCCTGGCACTTCAGTCCAGGAAGTCGTTCCTACCTCTACATTGGACAGTGATTCCAACGGACGCCAGCCTGACTGGCTGGGATGGAGTGTTGAGAGTACAGTTGACCCAGGGCCTCTGGTCGGGGAAGGAATCTAAGTTGCGGATCAATGTGCTCGAGCTCCGAGCAATCAGGCTATGCCTCTCCACATGGTCGATGAGACTAATGCCGCGTACACACGACAGGACTTAAGTCCGGCAGACTTCTGACAGAGTTCTGACAGAGTTCTGACGGACTTTCCGAATGAACGGACTTGGCCACACACAATCACACCAAAGTCCAACGGATTCGAACGTGATGACGTATGACTGGACTAGAATAAGGAAGTTCATAGCCAGTAGCCAATAGCTGCCCTAGCGTCGGTTTTAGTCCGTCAGACTAGCACACACACGAGCGGATTTCTGGGCCCGGCAGAGTTCTGTCGGAAAAATTTGAAACATGTTCCATTTCTAAAGTCTGTCAGACTTTTGCAAATCAAAAGTCCGCTGCAGCCCACACACGTTCGAATAGTCTGCCGGAATCATTCCGTCAGACTTTTGATGTTGAAAAGTCTGGTTGTGTGTACGGGGCATAAGAGGGCGTTTGTTCAGGATCCAGTCAGACAACGCCACGGTGGTGGCATATGTCAACAATCAAGGAGGAACAAGAAGCTTGGCTGCAGCACGAGAAGTCTCTCACATCCTTCAGTGGGCAGAGTGACATGTACCGGCCCTGTCGGCCATTTACACCCCAGCAGTAGAAAACGGGCAGGCGGACTATCTAAGTCACCAGATTCTGGACCCAGGAGAATGGGCGTTGCATCCGGAGGCATTCAGGCTGCTGTGACTGCAGTGGGACACACCAGACATGGCTCTTCTGGCTCCTGGCCTCCCATCTCAATTGGAAGGTGGCAAAATTTGTATCCAGTACAAAAGATCCTTGGGCGGATGTGTCAGATGCGTTGGTGGCTCCATGGGGTCTGTAACGTGATACTGATTGCCCCAGATTGGCCTTGGCGTCTCTGGTACGCCAACCTAGTATGCCTGGTTGCGGACACTCCCTGGCGGCTACCGATGCGAGAAGACCTTCTGTCTCAAGGTCGGATTCTCCATCCTGCTTTACCATCGCTGGTTTTAACGGCATGGCTGTTGAGAGTCAGGTGCTAAGGAACTAAGGCCTGTCGGACTCAGTGATTTCCACTATGCTGAGGGCATGAAAATCTTCTTCTCGCAAGATATACCATCGTACCTAGAAGGCTTGCATCTCCATGTGTGAGGAGATGGGGTGGCGTCTGCTCACCTATTCCGTTTCCAGGATCCTGCTGTTGCTACAGCGAGGAGTAGACCAGATATTGGCTTTAAGCACCATTAAGGGGCAAATATCAGCCTTGGCTGTTTTTTTTCCAATGACCCCTGACATCTCACTCTCTAGTGAGCACTTTTATACAAGGGGTCCGGCATGCGTCCACACTTGCTCCCGTGGGATCTGAACCTGGTGCTATTGGTGCTTCAGAAATCTCCATTTGAGAACATCAGGGAAATTACCTTGTTGACTCTTTCTTAGAAAGTGGTCTTCCTAGTGGTCATTACATCGGACAGGAGGGTTTCGGAACTGGTGGCTTTGTCTTGCAAGACGCCCTATCTGGTTATCCGCAAGGATAAGGTGGTGTTGCATCTGCAACCTTCTTTTCTGCCGAAAGCGGTTTCAGCTTTTCACATCAATGAAGACATTGTGTTACCATCTCTTTGTCCTAAACCAACACATCCTATCCTAAAGAGGCGGCCCTTCATTCCCTGGACGTGTTCCGGGCTGTAAGGGTATATTTGTCTGCCACGGCTCTCTTTCGGAAGTCAGACTCTCTGTTCGTTTTGGTAGCTGGTCCAAAAAAATGGATGGCGGTCCTTTTTCGGCCACCATTTCCAGGTGGATCAGACAGATTGTGGTCCAGGCCTACTCATTGAAGGGGCAGGGGCCCCCCATTCCTGTCATGGCCCATTCCACCAGGGCAATTGGAACCTCTTGGGCTTTCCGACATCAAGCAGCAGTCGCTCAAGTATGTAAGGCAGCAACTTGGTCATCCGTTCACATTCATTCTATAAAGTGGATGTAAGCACATTGTCATCTGGCTGTTTTGGCCGCAAAGTTTTGCAGGCGGCCGTGTAATGTTGCAATTCTGCACTCCTTCTGTTTAAAAAACAGTTAATTTTGAGTATGCACTTGTTTGCTGCAAGTTCTGATGCGGTTAGTTAAGATGGTGACTCTCCTGTTAGGGAGCACTGCTGGTGATGGGTGAAGTTATATTGCTGTTCCCACCCCTCGTTATGACACTGCTTGGGGACGTACCTACGGTCAAGATTACTGGAACTGTGTCCGTTAATGAACGAAAGAGAAAATAGGATTTATGTACTCACCGTAAAATCCTTTTCTCTGAAGTTCATTGACGGACACAGCACCCTCCCCTCCTATTATTTTACGTTATACTGCTTATTGACGTACTGAGCTGCAGGAAGCACGCTGAGGGGTTATTATCAGAGGGACCACCCCCTGGGCGGAACTGTAAAGTTATGTTGTTTTCACATGTATTACATGTTCTGCCTAGTCCTCTCCTGAAGGTGGCATAATAACCCTACTGTCAAGATTACTGGAGCTGTGTCCGTCAATGAACTTCAGAGAAAAGGATTTCACGGTGAGTACAAAAATCCTATCTTTTTCAAGTTTGATCAGTAATATTTTGAAAAAAGTACCATTGTTCAATTTACTGCAACATTAAAATTACATTTTTGGTACAAAGCATGTTAGTTATTTACAAAAGAAATAACTTTTTTTTTTTTGCATACATTTAATTTTTCTCATAGTGCATCAGTAATTTATAGTTACTGATTTTAAATAAAACAGATGTACCCTAAACCACATATTTTTAACAGGAAATCCTTAACGATAATGTATAAATGTGCATCATAAAAAGGTTTTTTTTCCAGCAAATAATTTAAAATAGAAACGTGGAACAAGAGATTAAACTGTTAAATTGTTATTATACAGGTTGAAATGACAAGGTTATGTAGTAAAAAAAATAAAAAATAAATAAAAAAAAAGCAGTCTTGGTTAAATAACAGTTAACTCCCTGTGCACACAATAAAAACTTTACTGTCAGCTGCAGCTCTTTCACTCACAAATCTCTCTGATAGGGAACACAGGAGATAAGATAGCTACTTTGTTACTTGTTGTTTTGGCTTAAAATGTTACATTGAATTCTCACTGAGCTTGTGAGTGATTGAGAGTATATGCTCTAGGTATCTGTCTTTCTAATGTATTGTGAGTGCAGTAAGTGTTTTCAGCTGTAATTTAATGGTCTGAAGAAGTGGGCTTTGTGTCCAGGAAATTTATATATAGCAGGATTAGATAAATACGGCTTTTTGCCCAGTTTCCATCTCGGACCAAAGAATATGAGTTATACAGTCTACAAAAAATAAGCTGGCATATATAGGGCATAGACGTGTCTCAGTTCCAAGTTGTACATACACCGAAATAAAACCTTGCCCATGGGACTTTAACGAGGCACAACCAAAGAATGTATAAAATATACAAGAAAATGTATTATTCCAAAAAGCAATTGCATACATTTAAAAACATACTGTCATACATAGGTACCAACAGTGTAAGTTCATGAATAGCCAACATTAAATCAGCTGGAATAGAACTAAACTTCTATAAGGTGGATGAGCTGTACTGATTTTCTCTATGCGTTTTGAAGGTAAAAACTTGCTCCTAAGGAGAGGTACAGATGAATATCTGGAGATGAAAGAAAGAAAAAAATAACCACACCCAGACTTACAATTGTTGGATGAATGCAGAGAACCTTCACACATGTACAATAATCAGACAGATAAATTAATTAGCAGGTCTTCCAAAAGTAAATCAGTGCGACAAGCTGAGTCACCCAATGGTCCATATAGTTTGCTCCCTGGAGTTGAGGAGGGGGAGACTAGACACTGTGATGCAAACTCCTGGGATGACACCATGGGGGGCAGATGGAAATCTGCGCAGGCACTGGAAACATAAAAATATATATCCTAGCGAACCTCTGAAGGGGTCAAACTAAGAAAACCCTGCCCTAAAATCCTAGGCTTTCACACTGGAGTGAAAGGGACCAGATTTTTTCAGGCTCTATGCAGATGCTATTTTTAACGCTGTAGCGCCTGAAAAACGCCCCAGTGTGAAAAACGCCCCAGTGTGAAAGGGGCGGTGAATGAGAGGTGACGGGTCTCAACCAGTTAAGGACCAGCCGTCGCTGTTGTACTGCAGCAGGCTGGCTCTCCTGGTGAATTGTCTGTCTTTTTTTGCTTATAGTGCAAAAAAGAAAAACAAGCAGAGGTGATCAAATGCCACCAAAAGAAAGCTCTATTTGTGGGGAAAAAAGGTCAATTTAGTTCGGGTATAACATTCCACGACCACGCAATTGTCAGTTAAAGCAACATAGTGCTGTATTGCAAAAAATAACCTGGTCATAAAGGGGGCAAATCCTTCCGGTCCTTAAGTGGTTAAGCAAAGAAATAAAGCCAAAGAATATAATAATTACCCTGCAATTCTCAGTCACCGGTGACAGGCCAACGCCGCCATAATCAGGTCCAGCCTGGAGGAATGGTAGTCATGTGGAGGGTGTGAAACTGGCTATATAGCCCAGGCACTAGTCAAACCCCACCCCTCTAGCATCACAAAGGTGGGATTATGCACAAAAAGAGGTGGAAATACCGCCGCCGAACTAGCATGGCTGACTGGACGCTGAACATATGGGGAAGTATAGGGTGGGGCGCAGCAGAAATGTCATTATGCCGGGGCCACCCATAAGATGATCAGATCATATAGCGCACACACAAAAATACACGCACCATGACATATTGCTCATGTGCAAAAAATGTAGGCCACAACACATCGCACACATCCCGGAAAACCCTGCACAATCACAGCCAACAGTTGCACATACACTGTCTGTCTTCATCGAAAGGTGGAGACAGAATGTGATGCCAACCCACCCGCCCCCCAAAAGCGGAAGTGAAGGGCAGGGGCGTGAAGCCAGACAGACACCCAGAGATTGAAAGTCCACAGGGCAAGGACGGGAATAATGGCAGAAACAATCAAGACGGTTCCAATATTATAGTCAAGATGGCAAGGGGGGCTTGCAACTCCTGGGGCTAAACCAGTACCATGGGAGGGGGAAACAAATAGGGTAAAAAAAGCGTATCTCTAAATATAATAATATAGCATATACACATAATTGTATATCTAATAAAATAAGCATAAACAAATACAATACAAAAAATAAAATTAAAGGGACAGTATGCATGATCATGAGCTGCATGTCTCCCTATGGGGGACTAAAGATCCCCAATCTCAAATGCATATGCATGATCATATATATGTCTCCAAAATTCTCAAAGTTTTCTTCACATAATAGGCTCCACATTCGCAGGTCATAAGGTAAACTATCCCTTGGGTCTGACAATTTACACATTTCTTGGGAACAAACCTTGTACCGTTGAGTAGGATATTTTTGTTGGTATTAATATATTTACAATAGGAGCACCTACCACATTTAAAGGTACCTCACAATGAGTTTGTTCTCATGCTCAGTCCCGGAAAATGGCTGTGCACTAATTTGTCTTTGAGCAAAGAATCTCACCTGAAAACCATGGTCATCTGAGGCGAGACAAATTTGGAGAGTAAATACCAATGTCTCTGTAATACACGATCAGACTATCTGGCGGACTTAGTCTGGTGGACAAACCGCCGGAAAGTCCGCCGGAAAGTCCGCCGGACTTCCCGAACGAGTGGACCTGCCCACACACAACCCGACTTTTCCGGCGGACACTATGGCGGAAGTCCGCCATACTTTTGAAAATGAATGGACTTACGCACACACGGAGGAAAGTCCGTTAATTTTGAACGTGGCTCCAGGTAGCCGGGACTAGCGAAGGAAGTCAATGTCGCCACCTTCGGCGGCGAGATTGACACGTTGCTGGCCCCTTCACCTGGTGTGGACTTAAAGGGGAAGCCCTACACTGAAAAAACGGCGCGGGTCCCCCCAGGTCCATATAAGACCATTATCCGAGCACGCAGCCCGGCCGGTCAGGAAATGGGGTAGGGACGAGCGATTTTCCCCCCCAAGCCATACCGGGCTGCGTTCCCTCAACATGGGGGGGTGCTTTGGGGAAGGGTGGGCCGTGCGGCCCCCCCAGCCCAAAGCACCTTGTCCCCGTGTTGATGAGGACAAGGGCCTCTTTCCGACAACCCTGGCCGTTGGTTGTCAGGGTGTGCGGGCGGGGGCTTATTGGAATCCGAGAGCCCCTTTAATAAGGGGGCCCCCAGATACCGGCCCCCCAGCCTATGTGAATGAGTATGGGGTAAAATGTACCCCTACCCATTCACCTGTGAAAAAAATGAAAATAAAACACAACACACAAGGGTTTAAAATAATTTATTGCACAGCTCTGGGGGTCTTCCATCTTGGGGGGTCTTCCCGCTGGACTCCTCCGCTATCTTCTGCTAGCTCTTTTACTAGAGGAGGATCCCTGCTTTCTTCTTTGTCGCCCCCCTGGGGTCTTCTTCTGACTTGGGGGGTCTTGTCCCCCTCTTCAGGGGTCTTGTCCCCCTCTTCGGTTCTTCTTGCTGGGCCTCTGCTTTCTTCCTTTAGCTCTTTTACTAGCAGTAGCCCGGTCTCGCTCGCTCATCCTCACCCCCTTTCCTGACCGGCCGGGCTGCATGCTCGGATAAGGGTCTTATATGAACCTTGGGGGGGACGTGCGTGTCGGCGTCCGCACGTGAGCAGTGTTTTTCACCAATTGGCCTATTTATGTTGCCTGCACATTCTGCTCAGTGCTGCCTGATCATCAGCTCTCAGACCCGGCTTGCCACTCGGATACCCCTGCCTGCCTTTTCACTACTGCCTGCACCCGATTTTGGCCTGTCTTTGACTCCACTACTGCTTCATCGCTGCCTGTCTGTTGCCGAACCCTGCTTGTATCCAGACCTGCCTGTCCTGCTCCTGCTCAGCACCTGTTTCCTGTGTTCCTGCCTGCCTACCAGGCTCTGATACCATTCTGCCCTCCCGTGCCTCCTGTCTATTCTACCAGGGGCCGCAAGTTGGACACGTAAGGGAGACCACCCTCTGCCCAAGCGGACTCGCCAGTCAGGTATGTAGAAGTCTGACAGAGTTAAATCGGGTGATGAACCTGACCTAATTGTTCGACTTTTTGATCTTTGTGAAACAGTAAAGAGTCTCTGGATTGACCCTTGGTGTGGTTATGTGCTCTAGCTAGGTATATTTTACTGTGTCTTCTAGCCCGCAATCTATGCCTCAGAAGCTTAGCTTCTGTTTCAAAGGTTGCAATATTACTGCAGTTATGCCTTAAATGGAGGTATTGTCCATATGGGATGTAACGTATAAGGTGGGCAGGATGTGCACTGTGTAGCCGCAGTGGCTTACAATACAAGGCACTGGAAATATAGCCATCATCATCCTTTTGGATGGTGATGTCTACAAACGGAACCTGAACCTGATCAAATGTCATAGTAAATTGTAAATTCCAGTTATTCTAATTAAATTTGGCCAGAAATTCAAGTAAAAGCATTTCATCACCATCCCAAATTATGAAAATGTCATTGATGTACCTGTGCTATGACAATTCATGGCACAGGTACATCAAGAGACCATTGTCTGAAGAAAGCAATGCTCTCACCCCCTCAGGTATAAATTGGCATAGGAGGGGGAGCAACGTGCCCATGGCCACCCCTGCACCTGGAGATAGTGGGAGCCCGCAAAACAGAATACATTGTTGAATAGTACAAATGCAATAATTTCAAAACAAATTTATGAAATTGTCCTTCTCTAAGACCCCGTTGGGACAGAAATTATCTCACAACCCCTAAACCCTGGTCATGTGGAATGCTGCAATACAGCGCCTCCACATCTGTGGTGACTAACTATGCTGTGGTGGGAACATGAATGCCTTCCAATATTTGTAGCAAACGCATGGTGTCTTGTAGATACAAGGTAATAGATAAGACAAATGGGTGTAAAATCAAGTCGATGTAAAGGATAGTGTTTTCAGTAAAGCATCCGTTTCCCGGGACGTTAGGTCTGCCCAGGGGGTCCAACAGATTTTCGTGCATTTTGGGGAGATTATAAAAACAGGCTTCTTGGGGGTGTGGGATTTGAATGAACTCCCATATTTGTTTAGAGATAATGCCTCCTCTATAAGCAGAGCCTACCAATTGATAAGGTTTCCAAAGCCAATGCAGAATTTTATCTGCTCCAACTTGTCTTTACCAGTTTTCTTATTGGACAGGACCTTGTGGCACATATTTTGGTATTTGTTGACATCCATCAGTACAATATTGCCCCCCTTATCGGAGGGCTTTATGACCAGGACCTTTCCCGCCATTAAGTGTGTAAGCTCTCTCTGTTGACTGGGGGAGTTGGAACAGATAGGATTTCCAAAAACCAATGCTAAGCCAGTTACCAATTCCAAACAAGGTAACCCCTGCTTTCCTATTCCAACAATATCTAATGCAACCTCTCCCTCTGCTGACGTTGACCCTCCAATTTTTTTTACCCAATCTAGAGAGTTCTAATCCCAATCAGATATGAGCAATAGGTGTTCTGGACCATATGTGTACAGACTCAACTAGATGACAGATCAGTAATCGCCAATGATGGAGATAGACCTGAACTGAAAATAATTAACCTATCTTCTTTATGATCTTACTGACTTGGACAATTTCTAAAGGTCTAAGTTTCTACTGTAGTGTACGCACTGACCATTTTGAAGTCATTAAAGGGGAGGGCCACCCTGAAAAACAAAAAATTTTTAAAAATTACAAAAAAATCTAAAAAAAAAAAATGAAAAAATTTTTTTTTTTTACTTACCAGAAATGCCTGTTGCTAGGCACTTTCTCCTAATCTTCCTCTTCCTCCTCCGCGGAGATCTTCTGTCTTCTGTCTTCGTCGCGGCGTCTTCTGGGTAATGAGTCGCGCTGTGTTCTGGGAACTGTGTGTTCCAGAACACAGCGCGTCCCATTCAGAAAGCGCTGCGGGACTCGCGCATGCGCAGTAGCTGCGGGACTCGCGCATGCGCAGTAGGAAACGGGCAGTGAAGCCATAAGGCTCCGCTGCCTGTTTCCCTTACAAGGGATGGCGGCGCCGGGACCCGAGAGCCGAGGGACGGGTCGGCCTCGGGCGGCCGACATCGCCGGGCGCCCTGGACAGGTGAGTGTGTTTATTAAGTCAGCAGCTGCAGTGTTTGCAGCTGCTGACTTTTTTTTTTTTTTTTTTTTTTTTTTTTTTTTATAACTGGCCCTCCACTTTAAGGAGGAAGTAAACCCTGATTGTTTTTACTTGCTCTTTTTTCCCCTACAAAGTAAAAGCATAATCGGCTAGTATGCATCGCATTCTATTCTAATGATAATACAGTGTCACTTTCGGACAATTCTAGTAAAACTGACTTTTGAATGTTGAAAATGCTGAATGAATTATTGGCAGAAAGTGGACTACTTGACTTAATTGATACCATTAACTTAGAAGAGATCTTAAGTGCGGTAGCTAATGAAACATTTGACCTCAAAACCAACCTTAGGAGAAAGTATAATAAATTTCCCTCCGCACAAAATAATTCAAACTTTTCTCAAAACAGGTTACCTCAGAAATAGAAAAAATCAAAACTATAGAGCATGGCAAACCCAATCTGACCACCAGCCAACAGAAAGTGCTTACGCACCTAATGGACCTAGTCATAAAGCCCTCCAATAAGCGGGGCAATATTGTAGTCATGGATGTGGACAAATACCAAAATATATGCAACAAGGTCCTGTCCACAAAAAACTGATACAGGTGAGTTGTAGTAGATAGGGCTTCCAAAACCAATGCAGAATTTGATCAGTTGTAGACTCTGCTTATACCTCTAAACAAATATGGGAGTTAATTCGAACCCCAAACCCCTGAGAGGCCTGTTTTTATACTCTCCCCAAAACGCACAAAAATCTGTTGGATCCCCCTTCCAGGCAGACCTATCGTCTCAGGAAACAGATGCGTTACTGAAAACACTAGCCGTTACATCAACTTTATTCTATGCCCATTTTTTTTATTCTCTCATATCTACAAGAACCTTGCATTTGCTTCAAATATTGGAAGGAATTCATGTTCCCACCACAGCATGGCTAGTCACCGTGGATGTAGAGATGCAGTATTGCAGCATTCCACACGAGGTGTTGTGAGATCATTTCTGTTCCAATGGGATCTTAGAGAAGAACAATTTGTTGAGTTTGTGGTGGACCTATTGCATTTATTTTTTTTCCATAATATTTTATTGAGAGATCAAAAAAAAAAAAAAAACACAAAATAAGGTTTACAACATCTGTAGATATATAGACAAAAGTAATACAAAGATATCACAGAAGCGATGGGTTGAAATAATCAGCAATAGCAGTAGTAGGATACTATCTAGTTCATATTATTTATAACCAAACACGTCAAGGGCCTGAAGTGTAATTGTCGATGGTCTAGTAAACACTTAGGTCCATCAGTTTCATAGAACTTCTCGTAGATAGTCAGCATGTTCGTTACGTGGATCTGATGGGACAATTGCTCTATCTGAAAGTATTAACCAACTTTGACTAGGTAGTTGCGTCTAAGGGCTAAGTAGTTAGTCGGTTACATGACAGTGCTTGGGAGCAGGGAGTTTTGTCAGATGAGAGAGATAATTTGTGGTGTAAACCCAGAGGGGGGGGGGGGGAGGGAAGAAAAGAGAAAAAAAACAGGGGGGGGAATAGTCAGGGGGAGATGGGTAAAGATTGGGGTACCTCACAGTCTCCACCACCAATCCCGGGGGATTGAGATAATGTAGGTAGAGGAATCTAGTCTGAAGATGCTTGGGTTCTTTTAGATAATTTGACAAGGGTCCTCCCTCTGTCTCCCCTTGTTTAGGTGAGGGAGGTCACTTGTCTCATGTTTCACTGTGGATACTTTCTAAATAGGGTGAGTAAATCATTGGGGGTCGTCATCTTTTTGGGATGTGTTATTGGGAATGGTTTGGCTTGTCAGTAGTTTGTATTGGTCAGTAGTACGGAAATGGGCCCAACAGGCCCATGTATGGGAAAATTTAGTTGGACAGTCCTTGGCTATGGAGATTAATTCCTCCATTTCCACAATTTTCCCCACACGCTTGAGCCATTCAGGGATGGTTGGGGTATGCATTGTCCCCCAATGCAGCAGGATACATAGTTTGGCTGCGTTCAATAGTGGTGGAATCAGTGTTTTACAATAGTGGTGTGTCGGTATATCGGAATGGTGTAAAAGAAGTTGTGCTGGGGTGTGTTCTAAAGTGTATGAGGAGGTTTGCGGACGTCAGTTCCCTTACTTGAGTCCAGAATGGTTGGATAAGAGTACAGGACCACCAGATGTGTTCTAAAGTACCTGTGGTTCTGGCACATCTCCAGCATTTCTCCGAAAGGGTAGGGTTATATTTGTTGAGAATTGCTGGGGTTCTGTACCAGCGCATTAATAGCTTATAGTTATTTTCTTGGATTGAGACATTTAGGGAGCCTTTATGTGTTATCTGAGAGATGTGTTCCCATTGCGCTTCTGTCATTTCTATGTGCAGGTCCCTTTCCCAGCTTAGACAGGCTTTGTTCGATTTCATGAAATCAGAGGAGAGTATGCGGTATATATTGGAAATCATATGTTGCTGGGGTGCAGGTTGGGAACATAGCTGCTCGAATGGTGTCAGTACTCGAGAGACAGAGGCTACGCGATCAGCACTCTTAAGAAAATGTCTGATCTGGAAATATGTCCAAAGTGGAAGGGCATTATTGTGTGTGTTGATTGGCAGAGAAGAACGTTCTAGGAATGAACCCGGTCGGAAAAAATGGTGGGCTAGCACCTCTGTATGTTGCCAGGTTTCTGTAAGGAAGTTGCCAGGTGAGAATGCTGGATTAAATCTTACAGGTGTAAGGGGCCCAGGATTGGAAGAAATGTGTAACTTTCTGCAACTTTCCTTGAAACAGCGAAGCGTTGGGGCAATTAGGGGGTGTTCAATTAGGTGCTTCGGAATGTGTTCAGGTGTGATCCAAGGAAGGGATCACAGGGGAAGGGGAGAAAATGTATGCTCTAGAGTCACCCAGTCTTCATGGCCCCTATAAACTGACCAGTCAATAATTCTGGAGAGGTGGCATGCCCAGTAATATTTCTTTAAGTCTGGCAGACCGATGCCTCCCTTCGTTTTAGGTTTCGTCAGTTGCTCGAACGTTATCCTAGGTCTCTTCTGTCTCCACAGGAACCTAGTTGTCATTCTTTGGTATAATTGAAAGAAGGTTGGGGGAAGTTTGATGGGTATGGTTTGTAAGATATATAAAACACGGGGCAGGATATTCATCTTTAGAATTGCTGCCCTTCCAAACCAGGAAAAATGGGGGTTGTTCCATTTAGTGAGATTGTCGGTAATGGTTTTGAGGATGGGTTGAAAATTTTTTGAGAAGATATCTGAGAGGCTTGCCGTTAGATATATTCCAAGATATTTAATGTGGTCGTGTTTCCATTGAAAGGGGAAGTTGTTTTTGCATTGTGTTACCATGTCTTGGGAGAGAGAGAGATTCAGGGCCTGAGATTTTGCATAATTAATCTTAAAATTGGAAATATTAAGGAAGTGATTTAAATCTTTTAGTAGATTTGGGATCGAAATGTGTGGTTCTTTCAGGAATAGCAATATGTCATCGGCGAACGCCGCCATCTTATAGCTACGATCGCCGATGAGAAAGCCTTTGATACTGTTGTCTCTGAGACATTGAAGGAAGCGTTCGAGGGTAAGGATAAAGAGGATTGGGGATAGTGGGCATCCTTGTCTTGTCCCATTACTGATGGAGAAGGCGTTCGACAGGTGGTCGTTTACACGTACTCTAGCGGTTGGGGTTGTATAAAGGGACATAATGGCATTAAACATACGATCTTGTAGCCCCGATATGCCTAAGGACTGCGCTCAGGTAGTCCCATGCCAGCCTGTCGAACGCCTTCTCTGCATCTAGCGATAGAAAGAATCCCTCTTGTTTGCGAGTTGTAATCCAATGGTGAATATTCAAAGCTTTTATGGTATTATCCCTGGCCTCTCTTCCAGGTATAAAGCCTACTTGGTCTTTCCCTATCAGGGACGGCAGAAAGATTAACAGACGGGAAGCTAAAATTTTGGCGTATATCTTTATGTCGACATTTAAGAGGGATATTGGCCTATAATTAGTCACTACTGTAGGGTCTTTTTCTTCTTTTGGGATCACTGTGATATGGGCTTCTAGTAGCCTGTGAAAGGGGAGAGTGGATGATGTTAAAGAGTTAAAGGTCTTAATCATATGCGGGGCTAGTACGTCTGTAAAGGTTTTGAAATAGGCAGCCGTAAGCCCATCGGGTCCTGGACTTTTGCCATTCTTAAGTTGTTTAATTGCCACTTTAAGTTCTTCTTCTGAAATAGGGTTTTCTAACTGAGAGGCATCTTCTCTATCTATACGTTTGGTGCAAAATTTGTTGAGGAAAGACTGGATTGAGGAGGTCCGACTCTCAGGTACATTATGGTTTGTGGTGTGTTTAGGGAGATTATATAGATTGGTGTAGTAGGTTTCAAATTGTGTTGCTATATCGTCCTGGGAGACATGCGCTTTCCCTTGGGAATCTTTGATGGTGTGGATATGTGTGCATGCTTTCCTGGTTTGGAGGGCTTTGGCCAGGTATTTACTACACTTATTGCCAAATTCATAGTAGAGCTTTTGGTGTAGGGTAAATTTGCGTTGTGTTTTACGATTTAGTTCTTCACGCAACGATTTCCTGTGGAAAGTAAGTTCTTGATAAGTTTGTTGCGCTCGTGAGAGTTTGTGTGCAAGTTCGAGTTGTTTGATTTTGTTAAGGATGTGCGTAATTGTCTGTTGGTGGGCTTTCTGACGGGCTGCTTTAAGGGCAATGAATTTCCCACGGATAACGCATTTATGGGCTTCCCATTGAGTGATTGAGGCTGTGTCAGGCGTGTCATTTTCAAGAAAAAATGCCTGTATGCAACTACGGACGTCATTAGCAACCTCTTCTGAGGTAAGCAGTGAAGAATCTAGTCGCCAGATGTTTTTGGGGATGTGTTTGTCGGGAAATGTCAAGGTCATTGGGATTGGGTGGTGGTCCGAGAGTAACATTGGTTCAATGGTGGAGAAGGATAGGAAGGGAATGTCTATCTGGAATAGGAATAAGTAATCAATTCTAGAATATTATGTGGGGCAGAAAAGAAGGTAAAGTCTCTGTTGTCAGGGTGAAGGGTACGCCATGTATCATGTAAGAGAAGATCTTGTATTTGTAGCCTAATTTGCCGAATTGCTTTATTTGGTAATGAGGCTGTACCTGAGGAGGTATCTAGAATGGGGAAGAGGGCTACATTGAAGTCCCCTCCCAGGATGGTTAATCCAGAATTGAATTCTGCGAGTAATCTTGAGATTGATCTGAAAAAGGAAACCTGTGCCGTATTGGGGCTGTATATGTTAGCCAAAGTCACGGTTCGTCCATGGAGTCAGCCCTTTAAAAATACGTATCTGCCTTCTGGGTCTATGAGAGAGTCTACGAGTTGCCAATCAAGGTTTTTCGAGAGTAAAATTGAGACCCCTTTGGTTTTTGCGAGTGGGTTGGTCGCGTGATACACAGTTGGAAACATATGGTTCGCAAGTTTGGGGATTTTGTGCGAAAGTGCGTTTCTTGTAGAAATACTACATTTGCCTTTAGTTTTATACATCATGTCAAGCACTTGGCTACGTTTTTCGGGTATGTTGAGGCCCTTTGCATTCAGTGAAATTATTTTAAGCGTGGAGAGTTTTTGGGTTGTGTGTATGCATGTCATAGTGCAACCTGAGAATTCACAGGGATTTGTAGGATGTCGGGTAGTTACCTCTTCACGAATAAACTGAAGGGATCCGGGGAGAGGCAGGGTCTTAAGTAGTTTTGTCCTGACAGGGGTGTAGTGGTGGCGGAGGCTGTGAGTTCGAAAGGGAGAGGAGAGGGAGGGGAAGAAGGGAGCGGGCAAAAGGGAGGGAGGGGAAAGGGAGAAAAAGAAAGGGAAGGGGAGGAGAGGGAAAAAGAATGGGAGGAGAAGAGGGAGTCTGGGAGGAAGGGGAAGGAACCTAGGTCTTAGAAGACCACGGGGCAATCAGTATTCCGGATTTAGGGAGGTTGTACTTAACCTACCCTGAGGTTAAGATAGTATCCGGTAAAGTGTGACAGGAACACTAAAATTCCCGTCTTGTGAGGAGGTGGAGGATGACGGAGCGGAACGGTCACGACTCAATGTCTTCCATCCGCCGAGGTTCATTCTGCTGATTGTAAAAGGGGAGCCCTTGTTACTGGTGTCTGATGTAGTAGCTATAGGGCTAAACTCAGGGAGGCAAAACAAACGGTAAGTTCTTAAGATCGTTGAGCAAATGTATTTTGAATATGCATAAACAGTTCTAAAATGCAAGACATCATATATTATTAGAATAACCATAACAAGAATACAAATTTTTCTTTATCCAAAAATAACTTTTCTTACATCTCCAATAAGGGGGAGATGTAAAGAGTCTCTAATAACAGAACAGATCAACATTGTATATAACAAGTTATGTCAACGTATAAAAGAATAACTTTGGTCAAGGTTGTATCAGAGGGCCCTCTTCCTCACACTTAAGTTTGGATGAGTAACGATTAAGTTGCAATCGGCTTTGGCCGGGATCTAATCTGAGTATGACCGTGTTGGAATGTGGGTGGCACGAACCCAAACGTGTGTCTATCGTTCCAGAAGGTGCAAGGCGAAATAGACTAGAGACATCTGGAGGCGGGGGTGATTAGGCCCAGATGTTGCGTGTGCGTGAATTGGGAATTTTAAGATCAGTCGAGCGACTGAGTGTTTCAGGTAATTCTTGGAGTGGAGAGGCTACAAAGGTTCACATATGAAAGCACTTGTTGAGGAGGGGTGTGGGAGGGAAGGGGGACTAGGGAAGGAAAGGGGCAAGTAGAGGAAGCACGGGGAAGGCTGAGAAGCGGTGAAGGGGGAAGTATTTGGTGCTATAGTTCCAATCCTGAGGTCAGATATACATCTGTCAGAACTGTCCAGTCTCTCAGCTCAGACTGAGGTGTTTTGCTGGGGGGTCTATGGCTAGTCTTAGGGGGGCATCTTTCTCCTTGGAGACCATTGGTTGGTCTCAAAAGGATTTACCAAGCAAGAGGGTTCTCAAGCGGGGGCATCAAACATACATTGTAGCCATTTGTTAAAAGTCAAGTAACCTGGGGGTATATTAAATGTCAATCAGGAATCTAGTGAAGGCAGTCACTGGGGAGAAAATAAAAGGGACTACATAGCTGTAGCCGTATGTAGCAAGATCCTGTCTTCTTGGGCATCACCGAAGGGAGTTGCAGAAAGGCTCTTGTCATGATGAGGTGCATTCGGTGTTCAGATGCATAGAAGAGTAGGGGAGAGGCCTCTCAGTCGGATCTGTCATGATGGGCTCTTCTATGAGCTGGGGAGGCAGTTGGGCTGTTGGGCACCACATTCCGGGAGTCTGAAATGTCGGGTTCTCTTGACGGAATGATTCTGCGGCGTCTGATGTGAAAGTCCTCACGTACTGGGATGGCATCAGTGGAAGTTGATCTTCTCATACGTGGCGGACGAAGGGTGTTATACCAATCTGGGATGTCGACATGTGGAAGATTCAGTGTCTCGCAGAAAGCGGGTAGGTCTTCTGGCACGCATAGATTTGCTGTACGGCCTTGAAAGGAAGCAGAGAGGCAGAAGGGGAACTTCCATCGATATTGGATCCCCTTGGTGCGTAGGAGGTCAAGGAGAGGGCGTAGGTCCCTTCTATTTTGAAGGGTGATCGGCGAGAGGTCCTGGAACAATTTAATGTCCGCTCCTTGATAGGTTAGGGAGCGACGGTCTCTGGCCCCGTGAAGGATTTCCTCCTTCAGTTTAAAGTTGATCAGACAGCATATGACATCTCTAGGCGGATCTGTGTCTCTGCCTCTGGGTCTTAGAGCTCTATGCCAGCGTTCAAAGTCAATGGGTGTTTCAGGTGGGCTACCCAGAAGATCGTTAAATATGGCAATAGTGGCTTTTGGGATTTGCACGTTTTCAACGGATTCAGGGATTCCTCTTAGCCGAATATTGTGGCGGCGGCCACGGTTGTCTAAATCTTCCATTTGCCTTTGGATATCCCTGATTTGTGTAGTTTGGGAGTGGGATGATGTCTGTCTGTAAGTGCTGAATGGCATTGGCATGGAGGGTTGTTGTTTCCTCTAGATCATCCATCCGCACAGCCATCGCCTGGACATCTCTCCTGAGATCAGTGATAGCAGAAGCAAGTGTGGCTTTAATGTTTTCTGCAACAGATCTCAGATCTTGCATGGAGAGAGGCTGAGGGGCACTTGCTTCTGCAGCCAGAGGCTGGGGTTGGGCAGCGTTCCTGCCTGAGGGGCTGAGGCTGGAGGAACGTGCGGCGTGGGAGTAGGCCCGATCTGAAGCCAGGACCTCGCGTACCTGGGTCCGGAAGAGTTCCGGGATGCTGTGGCTGTTCTGTGCACCGGATCATCTCGGCAAGCGGGACCTGGTTGGGGAGGGATCCCCAGAGTTTTTCCCCATATTCGGCGGCAGATGGCTCGGCTGGGCTTATTAGAAGAACCTCCGCGGACGGGAGCTCAGGCACTAAGCGGCTATTCAGGTCCTGCACCAAGCCACGCCCCCATTTGCATTTATACTATCTAACAATGTTTTCTGTTTTGTAGGCTCCCACTTCTTCCAGGTGCAGGGGGTGGCCATGGGCACAATTTTCACCCCCTCCTATGCAAACTTGTACCTGGGGGGTGGGAGCACCACATTTTTCTCTGACCATGGTCTCCCGAAGTACCTGTACATGTTTTTTCATGGCACAGTGATGACATTTTCATTGTTTGGGATGGTGATGAAATGCTCTTGAATTTCTGGCCAAATTAATATCGAACAACTGGAATTTACAATTTGCTATGACATATCATTGGGTGCAAGTTCTGTTTTTAGACATTACCATCCAAAAGGATGGCTATATTTCCAGTGCCCTGTATCATAAGCCCACTGCGGGCTACACAATATTACATGTCACTAGTGCACATCCTGCCCCAATTATATGTTTCATCCCATATGGACAATACCTCAGTTTAAAACGTAATTGCAGAAATATTGAAACGTTTGAAATAGAAGCTAAGCTTCTGAGGGATAGATTGTGGTTAAGAGGATACAGTAAAAATTGCTTAGCTAGAGCATATAACTGCACCAAAGATCAATCTAGAGACTCTTTACTGTTTCAGAAAAAGATTAAAAAGTCGAACAAAGATTCATCACAGATAAAAATCCATCTTACAGAGACAGTGGTATTTACTGACTCCGTTCCCTCCAAACCTCACCTCAGCCGACCCATGGTTTTCTTATGAGATTTTTCGCTGAAAGACAAATTAGTGCACAGCCACTTTCCAGGACCGAGCATGAGAATTAACTCATTGCTAGGTACCTTTTAAATGTGGCAGGTGCTCCTATTGTAAATATATTAATACCAACAAAAATATCATCCTACCCAATGGTACAAGGTTCGTTCCCAAGAAATGTGTAAATTGTCATACCCAAGTTTACCTTATGACCTGCGAATGTGGAGCCTATTATGTGGGTTAAACACGCCGAGAATTTTGGAGACGTATACATGATCATACATATGCAATTGAGATCGAGGATCTTTATTCCCCCATAGAAAGACATGCAGCTCACGATCATGCATACTGTCCCTTTAAGGTACAATTTCTGGCTTTGGAACATATATCCCACAGGACCCATGAGCAGGAGATTGGGATAGGCGTATCTTGCAGAGAGAAATGAGGTAGATGCATTCGCTCAGGGTAACACGAGCCCCAGGGTTGAATGATGCCACCTCATTTAAGCCCTTTCTACCTGTATAATGTAAACTTTTTCAATTTGTTGGTTGTTATATCATTTTTTTTTGTATTGTGTTTGTTTATGCTTATTTCATTTGAGCTATAGTTACGTGTATATGCTACAGTATATTGTTGTATCTGGAGATGCGCCTTTTTTTTCCTCCCCCTTTTTTTTTACCCCTCCCCATGGCGATTGTTGAAACTCGACCATCCTGTTGGAACCGCCGGGATTGTTTTCTCCATCTATTCCTGTCCTTGCCCTGTGGACTTCCAATTCCTGGGTGTCCCCGGGTGTTTGGCTTCATGCCCCACTTCACTTCCAGTTTTTGAGGTGGGTGGGTTTGGCGTCACATTCTGTCTCCATGACTGTTGGCTTGGATCATGCCAGGTTTTACAGGGCATGCGCGATGTGCTGTGGCCTACATCTTTTCGCCTATTTTTTGTGCATAAGCCCCATGGTGGCTTCCCGCCATTGTGATGCTGGAGGGGGGTGGGGTTTGACTGTCTGGGCTATTTAGCCAGATGCACACCCTCCATATGACTACCATTCATCCAGGCTGGACCTGGTTATGGTGGCATTGGTCTGTCACTGGTGACTGAAAATTGCAGGGTAATTATTATTTTCTATAGCTTTATTTTTTTGCTTAATTCTTGAGGCCCCCACCTTTCATTCAATGCATGATGCACGTTTTCCTTGGCTTTCACTGTTTTTTCTTTTAATCGCTACATTGTGAGTTTATCTTACTTTCTGCACATTTATATGCATCGCATGGGATCTGTCTTTTTCCTTTGTTATAGATGTAGGTTTCCTGGTTAGCCAGGGTACCTGGGACTCCTTTAAATTATTAGCAATCCCTTGGCGCTTTTCTCTTTATTTAATTTACTTCACATGGCTTTAATTTATCTTGATTGTCACTGTATTGACATTAGTTATTTAATTAGCCATGTTGACAACTGCCAAGCATCACCTAGCTAGCACTGATTTTCTTTAGCATCACTTTTTTTTATAATCAGTCATTCACTTATCCAGCACTTGTTTTGGTCAATACAACCTTTCCTTCTGTATGTCACTATTTCTAGGATATTGGGGTACTTATATGTGTTTTCTTTGCTCCCCTTCATGATGATTCACTAGGATATACATTTTTTAGTTTTCAGTGGCTGGGCAGATTTTCAACTGTGCCCTCCGGCAGTTTGCATCGCAGTGTCTAGTCTCCCTCTCCTACACAACTCCCAGGGCAAACTCTGTGGACCATTGGATAACTCCGCCCGGCTTGTCACACTGATTTACATTTGGAAGACCTGCAAATTAACTTATCTGCCTAATTATTGTACATGTGTGGAGGTTCTCCGTCCGCATTCATCCAACAGTTGTAATTTTGGGTGTGTGTTTTTTGTTTTTCTTCTCTCTCTCTCTCTCTCTCTCTCTCTCTCTCTCCCTTTAACTGCTTTGTCCCCGTCTCCAGCTATTAATCTGTACTTCTCCGGAAGACATGAGTTTTTATCTCGCAAAACGCGTGGAGAAAATCAGTACAGATCCGCCTAGACTAAGACACCTGTAGCCCTACCAATCCAGTGAGTGCCATTGTATCTCAAACTTCCAATTAACTAAATTATTGTGACCATCCTACCCATATTGGGTCTTTCCTCACACCCCTCAGCCCTAATACTGATAAATGGAAAGCCACACTTCCCTCTTAGCCCTTGTACACACGGTCGGAGATTCCGACAACCAAATCCGTCGGATTTTGTCCGACAGATTTTGTCCGAAACTGTTGCATACACACGGTCGGACGAAGTTGTCAGAAAATCTGACGTGATTACATTATTTCGTTACGACGGGACTACGTTCACATTAATACCCAATAGCTTTGGTGTAGGAATTTGATCTGAGCATGCGTGGCACTTTGTCCAATCGGAATTCTCTACACATGATCGGAGTATGTCCGATCGGAGCATTTTGTCGGAAAATTTTACCAACAAGTTGGAAAACTTGGTCCTTCGAATACTCAGACGGAAACAGTCTGATGTAGACCACAGTCGGAATATCCGACAAAACGGTCCGATCGGACACATTCCGTCAGAATCTCCAACCGTGTGTACAAGGGCTAAGTCTTAAAGTGGTTTTAAAGGCAGAAGGTTTTTTATCCTAATGCATTCTATGCATTAAGATGAAAAACTGTGTACAGCAGCACCCCTCAGCCCCTCATACTTACCTGAGCTCCATCTCTATCTAGCGAAGAGAGAGGGTATGGGGCCAAGCCACTGCTCCATGTCTGAATGGATACACAGAACAGCGGCTTGGTTCGGGTGCCCCATAGCAAAGCTTACAGAGCAGGTAAGTATAATATGTTTAATTTAAAAAAACAAAAAACTTTTTTTCACTAGAATTCCTTTTTTTTTTTTCAAACCAGCGGGCTGAGCGAAAAAAAAAGAGCTTGGGAGGAGCTGCTGTACTAACTATCCAATGTTAATACAGTGGCCTCCCGCACTGTGCTGTTGTGTTGCAACAGGGGGACTACCCCCCCCCCCCCGCCATAACACACAGGTCAGTGCTCTCAGCCATTGGTTAAGAGAGTTGATCGGATGCTGATCAGCATGTCTTTTTGGGCCTCTGCCTACCATTATAATGAATGTGCTTCCACTGTGGAGGCTCTCAAAATGTAGAGTTAGGACTGCAGAAAATATCGGAATGCCTTGATGATCTGTAGTTTAGGTATGTATTTGCAAATGTGTGCAGACTAAACCCGTTTTTAACGCATATTGTTATGCAGGATAATTTGGTTGTTTGCAGGATGGTCAGTAAGTTGAGCGGGGAATTTCTCTGGTTTTGTTTTGCATGCCTTCCCTTTCATGTGCTCCTTATTGCAAAGGCCAATTATAAGGGATAATCGAGGGTGGGGGGGGGTCTTCAGTAACCAAAACTGCAGTGTTTATCCTCATGACACATCACAGGAAGCACCTCCATGGTCAACAGAGGAAAGAATTAAAATTAGACTTGGGAAACTTAACATTAATAAATCACCGGGACCAGATGACCAAGTAATGCCAGACCATTGTTCCTAATTTTTACTGACAGTCTACTGACTGGAATGGTACCAGCTGATTGGAGAAAAGCCAATGTAGCACCAATATTTAAAAAAGGGCCAAATTACACCCCTGGGAATTACAGACCAGTTAGCCTAACATCAATAGTATGTAAACTCTTGGAGGGGATGATAAGGGACTATATGCAAGATTTTAGTAATGAGAACCATATCATTAGCAGTAATCAGCATGGCTTTATGAAGAATCGTTCTTGCCAAACCAATCTACTAACCTTCTATGAGGAGGTGAGTTGCCAGCTAGATAAAGGAAGGCCCGTAGATGTGGTGTATCTGGATTTTGCAAAAACATTTGTTACAGTTTCCCATAAACATTTACTGTACAAAATAAGGTCCGTTGGCATGGACCATAGGGTGAGTACATGGATTAAAAATGGACTACAAGGGTGAGCTCAAAGGGTGGTGATAAATGGGGAGTACTTGGAATGGTCAAGTGTGGGCAGTGGGGTCCCCCAGGGTTCTGTGCTGGGACCAATCCTATTTAATTTGTTAATTTGTGCAAACAAATGCTGTATTGTGCCCACAAATCTTCCATCTCAAACAAGACACAAGAGGCCAGGTATAAGATTATAACCAAGTTGGTACAGAATACCCACTGTCCTCCACAAAATGGTGCCACTAACTCAAGTAGATGTTGGAGGCGCAAACAAAGCCTGGGCACCTATCTACACACCTGGGATTGCATCATACTGAAATTATACTGGCTGTAAGTGAGGGAGCTTCTCAAAATTAATTCATCCAGATGCCCAACCGCTGCCATTCAAAAAAATAGCTCCAAGAACTCCTTGTCAATACATCTTCTAAGACCTTCTGATACCTTGCTATTCATTAGACCTAACTGCATCTTTGTTCTACAAACACAATAAACAGTTGTGGAAGGTCTCTCAAGAGTGTTGGTGGGAGCCAGGCAGGACTCAACTCACTCCCCTCCCCCCCCTAATCCCCCTTCACCTTTCTCCTCCCCTCTCTTTATACACCCAAACTTTCCACCCTCCTCAATCTTACCTCTGTTTCTCGTTAACTTTCTCCCTTTGCCTACATGGCTAACCTTTAACCTATAGTTTTCACATTTCACACAAAAGCTGAATGGGAACATGCACACATTTATAACAGAATATTTCTACAGGCCAGTTTGACATGAGGCTGTGCCAGTCTGAAACATGTACAAGTCAAATTTATGGTATTTTGGATTGCCAGTGAATTGCAACAACCGTGCCTTTTAGAAAGTGCTGGTTTCTTTTTCTCTAGTTTCCTCTATAGCTGTATATACTACATTCAGAGGGCTGGGGGGTGCTAAAAATATTAGTTGTCTTCATGGCAGATTTACTGTCAGTTTTGATCTTCTGGTCAGGACTGACTCCTTCCCCTTAAGGCTCCATGCACTCTAAGCTTAAACAAATGTCTGTTCTCTTGTGAGTGAAAAACGCTCATATAGAGCATGTTTTGTACATAGTCTAGGCAAGTTTAGAAGAGTCTTACGTTTTTTTCTGCCAGGGAGCTCCAATCAGAAGTTTTTTTTTTCCTGCCTCTAAACGTTGTGCTCAAAATATGCCTGTAATGGACATGGACACATAGGATAACACTGAGTTGCTTCTACAGGCAGTACACAAAACTCCTGTAGAAGCAATTTTTTTTAAGCCAATGTGAATGGAGCCTAACTGTTTAAAGGGGGAGGGGGGGTATCCCTCATATTGGAAAAGTATCCTCTCACTTCTGTTGATTCTAAAGTACAGGAATTAAAAGGAAATCCACCTAATGAAACACAAATGGCATAAAATAAACAAACACTGATGGTAATGTTAACCCTCCACAGCTCTAGCCAAAAACTATCCAAAACTAAAACATTTTGCCTTTAAAAATACTTTAAGCCCCATGTTCTGTAATATTAAGCTTCCCACCTGCATAAATACATACGATATGGGAATTTTTGGAAGGATGCTTTGTGGCCATTGCTTTGCTGTGCTTTTCTTTGATGCTTATGGTTGAGCTCCAAAGAATAAAACAAATGTCAAGTAAAATACCGAACATGCATGTTAAAAATTGTTCTCTCCATACAAAATGTTTTTTGTCTTATTTGTGAAGAATATACAGTAACATGCATAGATACTTAACCTGGTTCCAATGTTTCTGTTTTACAGGCAGAACTGAAAAGTTTAATGGATAATACTTCATCTTCATTTGAATTTGCCAAAGAGTTAATTAAGCACAACCTTGTAAGTTCTTTTTGTTTGTGTAAATCTGAACTGGTCATATGGAAGATAATGCGTAAGCACAGTGATAAGTTTATCCCATGCTACATTTTCCTCCTGATTTATTTTTTTTTTTTAACAGGTAATATGTTCTATTACATTTTATACAACGTTACAACAGTCCAAGGTGGCATACATTCTAGTAGAATGCAAATAAGAGATCACAGGATAACAGAGTACAGTGATAAGTCACATTTGTTGGGTACGCATACAGTCATACAGGCCAATTATCAAAACCGCAAGTTAGAACCAGGTAGAATATAAACAGAAAAGGGAGGGGCGGGGCAAGGGAGAAAGGGAGGGGGTGAGGAGTAGGTCTGAGGATGGATCGATTGGCCCGGAGAGGCTAGTGATTGACTCAAGAGGAATAAACAAAAAGGAAGGGCAGGGAACATGGGAGGAGTTAACGGAGGGGGAGGGGTCACTGTCGTATTGGATACCCAGAGGGGATAAATACATAAGAGTCCACAGAATGCTAGCATTATATACCAGTAGGTCTCTGGTTATAACATCAGGTCCCTGGGCTCTACCCATGCTGCCCAGATTATTGTGATTTTTTTTTTGGGAGCAGTTAGGTCCCAAGTTTGTACAGTGGTATCACTGTATTGAACAGGGTTTTCCAGTGTTGTATTGTAGAGGGGTCAGATAGTTTACATTTGGTAAGGATGGTCTTCTTAGCCTAATAAGCTGTGCAAAATAGAAACTTCTTTTATGGTAGTTGCCATCCACTGTGTCACACATCCCTAGTAACAAAATTAGTGGATCCATAGGAACCATCGTTCCACTCACCTCACACATATCCCCTACTACCCCCCATGAGTGTCTTGTATAAGAGCACATGACCACACCATGTGAAAAAAATTTAAATTGCATTTAGGACAATTAGCATCTATAGTGCTATAAATAGTGGAGAGGCAGTGGTGTGAGTAATATAATTTATGTAGAAATTTTAGTTGTACCCATCTGTCTCTCTATTATAAGTGTAAGATATCTGTTAGGGTGGGGATATCTTGTTGCCATGTCTGAGAGAGTTGAGTAACCTTAGAGGTGTCAGTCTGAGCTAGGCAGTGGTATAGAGAAGAAAGGGGTTTATCCACATGTTCAGTTATCAAGAGATGTTAAATCGTATGGGAGGTTAATACCACAGAAAACCTAAATTGGGTTTAGTCAAAGTAAAGGAATGTCATCAGCACTCCAAGGATTCCTCAAAAGGTTTCAAGGCTTTTGTTTTTGTGGTCACATAATAAACATACAGCAACATCTCGGAGCCACACAGGGCCCCTTTGTCAGGCAAGTGAAAAACAACATGTATTTAACAGACAATCCACCAGTGCAAGCAATTTTGGGCTAGCCTCGACCCTGGCATCATAATGACTTCATAAGCCCACCATTTAAGTTCTGTTTAAACTTATGACAAAACTGTCAAATGCACAGTATTACTCATTGAGGAAAGAGCAATCAAATGATCAATCCGGTAATCAACTAGTAAAAGAAAATAATCTTCACAATAACAAGCTAAAATAATTAAAACAATAATGAGCATGTCATTTGTACTGAGCTGTGGGCCATGCAGTCTCAAGGCATTGTATATATCAGTCACCTAGCAACATGGAGGCGAGTGGTTCAGCCTCCAATGCTATGCTTGCTAATGTGCATGCACAGTAAAAGCAATACACTTGGCTGTGTGCCATTGCCATAGCAATGCTAAACACTGCCACCACCACCGCCTCGGCCGCCAGCCTAGCTAGTGTTGGGACTGCTCCTCAGGGAGGACAAAGCCATCTCGTGTAGAAAGGGAGAAGTGCATGTGGGCTGTGAAGAAGTGTGCCAAGCAAAGTTGCAGGGAGAACAAAGGAAGAGGCATAAAAAATAAACTAGAAAGGAGAGGAGAGAAAAGAAAGAGAGAGAGGGGCAAGCTGGAAAGAAGAAAAAGGAGAATAAGAAATGTGTGGAAAACGAAAAACTATATAAAGTAAAAGAAAAAATGGAAGAACTGTGAAAAAAAAATAAGAATAACAATAAAAATAAAAATAATAACCAAATAAAAATCTGAAAGATTAAAGCGGTTCTGCACCTAAAAAAAAAAATATTAAAAGCCAGCAGCTACTAATATTGCAGCTGCTGACTTTTAATAAAATCACACTTACCTGTCCCAGGGTCCAGCGATGTCGGCGGCAGATGTCGAGCGATCGCTCGTCTCGCTGCTGCCCCCGCCGCCATCCTCTGTCAGGGAATCGGGAAGTGAAGCATTACAGCTTCACTGCCCGGTTCCCTACTGCACATGCGCGAGTCGCGCTGGGCATCTCTTATGGTCCCCCGCTGTGTCTCTGGGAACTGTGTGTTTCCCAGAACACAACAGAAGGGGGCGGAGCGTCTGCGGGGGTCTGCCCGGAAGTGGGTGCAGATACCTGGATTATCCAGGTAACTGCACCCCCCTCCCCCCTGAAAGGTGCCGATTGTGGCACCGGAGGGGGGGAGGGATCAGATTAGCGGAACTTCCCCTTTAGGGTGAAGAACCGCTTTAAGAAAGACAAAAACAAAATGAAAAAAAAAAATAATGAATAGAAAAAAAGATTAAAATGAATGAAAAAAAATGACAATAGAGAAAAAAAACAAAAAGCAAAAAAAGGGAAAGTAAAAATAAAATAGAGACCAAAAGGAGAAAATAGAACTGAGAAAGTAATCAATATAAAAGTGGGAGATATTGGGCACAGAGGAAGAAATGCAAACAGAATAAGACAAAGAGAGCAAGAAGAGAAGGGGAGGGAAGGAGGGACAAGGGGGAGAGGGAAGAGGGACCGGGGGGGGGGAAGGGATCGAGATTGTGAAAAGGACTGAAAAGGAAAATGAAAGGTAAAAATCATTGCAAAAATGGAGAGTGCATGCTATGTACAGAGTTCAGTCCAGTCCAAATATCAAATCATCTCTCATCAAAGAAACAGGTGAAAGATAAATTAGAGGCCCTTGGGCTGTACAATGTTTAATGTGTAGATCCAGTAGGCCTCCTTGCATAAGATGAGACAGTCACAGTCACCTCCTCTTACCGGACAATCGACATGTTCAATTACCATGCCCCTTAATTCATGGACCTGATGGCTTTTTGTGACCAAAATGCAAAGCCACAGGTTTGGAGAGGTCAATGGGGACATCCTTTGCTGCCTTAGCCAAGGCTGTCCTCATTTCACTTCTATCTCTGAAATCTCCATTTAAAGGGGCCAATCAGCTTGCCAATGTATACCAATGAACATGGGCATTTTAAAAGATATACACAATATTCCGTGTTACAGTTAACATAATTATGTATCTGGTAAAGCTTGCCGCTTGGTGGATGTGCAAACGTTTCACCACATATTAAAGAGTTGCAAACGTTACAGTTGTAATACCTGTAATGCCGCGTACACATGATCAAATTGTCTGGCATACTTAGTCCGACATACAATCCGGCGGATAGTCTGGCGGACTTTCTACCTAACGGACTTGGCCACACACGGACACACAGAAAGTCCGACGTTCGCTTGCGCAATGACGTACAGCACGTATGACGGGACTAGAAAAGAAGTTCAATAGCTAGTAGCCAATAGCTTCCTTTTTCGTACTTGCTTCTGAGCATGCGTCATACTTAGTCCGCCGTACTAGCATACTGACAAACGTATTGTCCGCTGAAACCCAAGTCCGACGGGAAGATAGGAGTGCAAAAATACTTTCTTAGTCCGCCGGACTTCACGCTGGAAAAGTCCGCTGAAGCCCACACACGATCGAATTGTCCGCTGAAATGCGTTTCGGCGGACTAAGTACGCTGGACAATCTGATCGTGTGTACGCGGCATTACAGCCCTGTTTCTGTGATAGCCTGGTGACTGATTTGGTGTATTTCCCATATTTAGGTCTAGGGTCTGCCTGGACAAGTAAGTCCCTTAGGGACTTTCTATGTTTGTGAATCAATAATGGTGGGTTACATAGTTGGTAAGGCTGAAAACAAGACACCAGTCCATCCAGTTCAACCTGTGCGGGTGCGTGCGAATATGTTAATTTCAATATTAAATTGTATAGCTCTGTATGTTATGATCGTTAAGATGCCCATCTAATAGTTTCTAATAATTCCACATCCTTGCTGTTCTAACAGTAAAGAACCCTTTACGGTGTTTATGGTTAAACCGCATCTCTTCCAATTTCAGTGAATGACTACATGTCTTTTTAAACTCCTTTCTTTATGCTAGGGTCACCAGTAAGATATTTGTGGATCGATATCATATACCCTCTCAAGTGTCTCCTCTCCAGAGAAAATGAATTCAATAATAGTCTTTCCCCATAGCTGAGGTCCTCCAGTCTTTTACTTTTTTTTTCTCAAACAAAAGGCTTTTATTGAGCAAAATAAATAAAACATTCATAGTTCAGAGCAAAATAAGTATATAAGGACTGCAGATATTAACATACATGGATTTAATGGATTTAGGTCCATGTTCCCCACACTGTCTGCGTTGATCTTCATCTTACTTACATTTTCAAACAATTTTGTAATACACACAATAGGATATTGCTTCAAAACCACAACTATGTAACCTCCAAATACATTGATTGGTACCTTTTCAGCTGTAAAAAGTATGTGGTCCATAGCAAGGTCCACTGGGGATACGCCGGGAAAATCAAGCCAGGAGGACCATCATTTATGGAATTGACCCCTTCTGCCCCTGTGTTGGTAAATGAGCTTCTCAAGTCAGATGGTATCCCCTATTTGAGAAATCATCCCTGTACTGTGAAAGTCTGTGGACTTCCAATGCCTCAAAATAAATGTACAGGCTGGAAAGAAAGCCCTGGCAAAAGCCTGTCTAGGAATGTCTTCCACAGGGAGGTCATCTAAGATACCTAATAGGCATTGTTTAGGGTCCTCTGGAATCTGAACCTGGAAGACCCAGTTAAGGGTGCTTATAACCTTTTTCCAATAATAATGTAACTTTGGGTACCTCCCATAAGAGATGTATCAAATCCCCATGATTCCCAAAACATCTAGTGCAGGTGGGATCTGATCGCACCCCCATTCGGTTTATTCTGGCCGGTGTACCATGTACTCTCAAAAGTATATACATTTGTGAAAGACACTGAGCCACATTCAGTGAACATTGGGTAACTGCTTGTAAAGCTTCCTCCCATTGTTCCTCCTCAAAAACTCCAACATCCCCTCCAGTCCCTTTATTCATTTTTTTACCCTTCTCAGTGTTAATGTTGGCAGTACGTTTTGATTTTAGTTTGTTTTAGTCTTAGGTCTAAAATGGCATTTTAGTTTTAGTCCCATTTTAGCCATCTGTTATTGTTTTAGTTTGTCGTATTTAGTCAACTAAATCTCCAGTACATTTTAGTAGATTAAAAGTTTTTTAGTCGACTAAAATCTAATGTGTTTGGTTAAAAAATGAATTATTTAAGCATTTCTCTAGAATATCAAAACTCACACTCCTGGAGTAAAAGAAAAAAAAAAACACCTGATAGCATGTTATTTATGGTTTGAACAAACTACACAGGTTTGGCCGTTATATAACATCTTTACTCTGTAAAACCAAGTTTTGTTACAAAAATATTGTTTTTTTTGTGTCACACGGATTCATTCCTTGCTATAAGTGCATGCTACTTTTCTGTTGTTGAGATCAAGTAGCCCAAAGCCCACCCACACACTGCACAGTCAATGAAATCACTGTGTGGACAAATGCTTGCACGAGTGGGACATACTAAAGAGGAAGATCCAAAGTGTTATAATAGACAATAGTAGTAATATGGTAGCAGTATTTAAACAACTAGTGCACAAATAAAGTCCTTAGGTGCATTTAAACAACTACCGCAACAGCAGAACCACCCAGCTCTATGGAAGAAGACTCCCCCATGACAGAAAGTAACTGTGAGTCCAAAATGAATGATCTGCGGTGTGCTATATTATTATTTTACATGATGACACTACAGTCAATTATCAAATGCATATGAAATTAATGATCTTGGAGCTGTCTGCTCTACGGACGTATCTTTGGTATTTTTCTACTTTATTTGTATCTCATGTAAAACTATCCCCAAAGATGTTGGACCGGACACAGTGTGTGGTCTCGTTTGGTGCATGGAGGCAAGTGTTAAAAGAATCTTTGATAAAGCAAGATCAGTATTGGAACGTCTTAAAGTCTTCCATTTCATTGCGACACTGAAGATATTGGAGCATTGTGGCCTTACTCTTTTAAATGACTTCCCCACACGCTGGTCAAGTAATACTACTAGTAACACTCAACATGATTGAAAGACTCCTCAAACTGAAAAAGTCAGTCTGCCAAATCGCCCTAGTTAAATGGAAAAAGCTCACATCATTGCATGACCTATTGCTGCCTTTTGCGTAGCGCAACATACTAAAACCCTCTAGAGTGACACCATGTCCATGTCCCTGCCCTCTTTGATCTAATCGCTACTCAGCCACCTTGAGGACTTTTAACAGAACACTAGCTACCAAGACTGTGCCACAATTGCACAGAAAAAGAGAATGTGAACCAGCATTTTGCTTCATTCTGAGATTCAAAGTAACTGATGAAATGTTCTCGCCAGTGCTTGCAGCAGCTGCTTGTTTTTTTTTGTCATTTCTGCAGTCTGTGAAAACCCTTGTTGATGTGGCAGATGAGTATATTCAGGAACTGCTTAAGAAGGCAGAGGGAGAGGAGTATACCCGTGCTGTAAGAAAATCCACATTGCCCCAATTACAGGATGAGGATCTGTGTGATTCTGAAGATGTATAAAAAAAGGAGCACCATCCACATCAAAGCAGCCAGTCTTTCAGTTTCTTTCAAAATGTCTTATAAGAACTAGGCAGAGCATCTCCCCAAACAGGCAGCATTGAGCAGAAAATCAGTCTGGTAATCCAGTGCACACAATTAAAAGACCAGTGCAAAGATTTTACTGTGGTGGTGCACTGGCTTGATTTGCCCATAAATTGGAGGTTTTATGTATCTGTGGGGTTGAATTATGGGGGGGAAAAAAATCAAGTTATTCTGATTTTACTTTCTCTCTAACCCCCCACAGACAGCTCTAAGTTGTCTCTCTATAATATACTACATATATGGTCCTTCCCAGGGCCGGCCTTAGGCCTTTAGGTGTCCTGTGCAGTGCGAAAATTTACAGTGCCCCGCCCAGTGACCACAATTGATACTTTAATTCTGGTAAAGCAGCAGCTGAGAGATATTATGAAATAACTCCCATTAAGATTCAGTGACTAAGTGCACAACATGACAAACAACTATTACTTCTTAATAACAAAAGGTATGCAATCCGACTGCAAGAAAGTTTGTTAAAAAAATACCTGCTTAGTTAAGTCTACTGTGCTTACCTTGTGTATGAATTTTGGGATGAGTTGTCCGGAATGGAGGCCTGCAAGGCTGCAGAGTGCTCTGGGCGGTGGTCTGTGGAGGCCTGTAAGGCTGCAGAGTGCTCTGGATGGTGGTCTGAGGAGGCCTTTAAGGCTGCAGAGTGTTCTGGATGGTAGTGCTCTGGACAGTGGTCTGAGGAGGCCTGTGCTGCATATTTCATAGTGCTCTGGATGGTGGTCTGAGGAGGCCTTTAATGCTGCAGAGTGCTCTGGACTCAGGCCTGCTGTAATGTTCACCCTGTCTGCTCTGCTCTTTGCGCTGGACATGGGCACCTGGCTAGTGGTTATCTCGAGACTCGGGAGTGGGACAGTCTCATCGGGACTTGGGAGGCCTGGCTGTCTGTAATGCACACTGCACAGTGCTACAATCTCTGCAATCTATGGTAGTCACGGTGCACACAGTCGCTTTCTAGGAGTGGAAGCAGGCGGAGCTACTTGAAAACTGGAGGGTAAACGTCCCTCCTTGCTAGTTTCATCCCCTTTTAGTTCATTAACAAAAACAAATTTGATTTTCGTCATAATTTTTGTCAGAGGACGAAAATGTGCAGTACTTTTCATTTAGTTTCTGTCACTGTAAAAATGACAAACGTTTTTGTTTCCAAAATTAACACTGCTCTGAACTCTTTCCAGTTCTAGCACATCCTTCTTTAGGACTGGTGCCCAGAACTAGACGGCATACTCAAGATGCGGTTGGACTAGAGTCTTAGAGTGTGATAAAATTATCGAGTAATGCCACTTTTTGATGCATGCTAGTATTCTGTTAGCTTTGCTTCTAGCAGCTTGGCATTGCAAGCCATTGCTGAGCCTGTCATCTACTAGAACCACAGATCTTTCTCCTACCTGGATTCCCCCAGAGGTTCTCACCCCAGCGAGTAACTTGTGTTATTATTTTTGGCACCCAAATGCATCACCTTACAATTTGCAACATTAAACCTCATTTGCCATGTAGTTGCCCACCCCATTATTTTATTTAGGTCTTCCTGTAAGGTTTCCATATTCAGCCCATAAGTTATTGCCTGCTTAACTTTGTATCCTTTGTAAATACTGAGATTGAGCTATTTATCCCTTCCTCTATATCATTAACCGCTTGCCGACCGACACACGCCGATATATGTCGGCATATGGGATGCTATGCACTAAAGAACGCTGGTGCCCTCTTTCCGTGTGTAATTAAGTGTTCCCTGCCATTTTCTTCCGGTACAGTTTAGTGACCAGATTGTTGTCCTCATCCCTAAAGATCATCAAAAAGATATGCTATTTTGCTGACAGTCAATGGCAAATTTGAGATTATAATTATTGGAATTTAGATGTTGCATAAAAGACTCCAATTCCAATACTGTGCCAGACCAGATCATCAAAATGTCGTCAATATACCTGAACCAACCCATTGTTCAGTCCAGGTATTGACCCATAGCCTCATCAGCGAATATTTCCTGCTCCCACCCCCCAACCCCAAGTACAGGTTTGCGTATGCCAGTGCACAGCATGTGCCCATGGCAACGCCCTGTACCTGGAGGTAGTGAGAGTCCAGGAACGAGAATCAGTTATGTTTAAAAATGAAAGAAAGGAGTTCCAAGATAAAAGAACAGAACTCCCACTGTCTATGGTCCTGCTCCTTCAGGAATTTTTCCACAATTTTCAATCCAAGGTAAGCACGAGAAGGAATTAATAAACAATCCAAACGTTTCAACAGATCAGAAGTATCCTTAACATACGATGGAAGTTTGGTTACATGTGGCATTAGGAAAAAAATCTATAAATCTACTCATATTTTCTGTCAATGATCCAATGCCGGAAACGATGGGCCTACCTGGAGGCGTTTTACAGTTCTTATGTATCTTCGGAATAGTGTAGAAAGTAGGATCTCTTAGAAAGGAAATGTTTAAAAATTCATAGGTTGATTTATCAATGAGGGGCTTCGTGTAGGCTGTATAGATTAGCATTTTGTATTCAAGTTGGAACTGCGATGTTATTTCAGGGGTAATTGGTCTGTACCACTCAGCATTGCCAAGGACTTCTAGACACATTTTTTCATATTGTTGGGTAAGAAGAAGAACATTCCCGCCCTTGTCTGAAGATTTAATTACGGTGTCTTCTCTATTATGTAATGATTTTAAAGCAGACAATTGCTCTGGTGTGAGATTGGAAACACTGGATGATAACCGCAACTTTTTTTTATCTCCCCAACCATTGCAATAAGGAAAGCTGTAAATTAGTGGTTAGATCTGGGAACTGGTTAGATTTATTTTTGAAAGGGCATTTTTCGACTTGTGACATACTTAGGGGTTGTCTTTCTGTTTCTTCCGATTGAGAAATCTCAGTTGTAGAGTTCTCATCGAAAAGCAACATCCGGTCCGTAAGTGCCCTGAAATCCTTCATTGAAAAGTGTTTGATTTGTTCAGATAGTTCCTATTCCTCCCTCTGATGTTTTTTGTCAGGATCAAAAATTTATTTATAAGTTATTTTTCTCGCAAAGAGATAAAGGTCTTTTATTACTTTGTATTTGTCCATACTGGTGCTGGGGCAAAAGCCCAGACCCAGTTTTAGAACTCTCTGTTCCTCTTGGGATAAAGGGTATGGTGTGAGGTTTATGACACTTAATTCATCTTCTACATCAGAATCAGATGTGCTCCCTTTAAAGGGACATCCTGGTGAGGTATCCTGTGTGAGACTATTTGTGACTTTTGTGACTCTACATTCTGTGTGGAGGGTGTTTGTGATGGGCCCTGAACGGGCACTTGTTGAACTAGTCCTTCCTGGTTCTAAAATGCCTCCCATCATTGTGATTGTTGTGCCCGTGATGGGGGCCTGTGTAGTGTTCTGTGCCTGTGTAGCAACTGGTCCCATATACACATATTGGTATAAATCCGTAGTGTGCAATCACCTTTTTTGGAACCACCCTGTGTTTGATTAGATGCAGGTTTAAAACTGGATGCATTATCTGGTTTCTTTTTAGTATTGGGCATGCTCGGATACCTACCACCATTAAAGCCCCTCTTACGTGATCCTGATTGAGGCTGTGTGGTTCCCCCAGAGTCTGATAGATGTGCCTGTGATAGAGGCGAAGAGATAGAAGAATCAGATTCAATATCCTCTTCTGAAACATCAGTATTAATGCAAGTAAATGCTGCGCTTTTCCTATTACCTATTCCTCTACCTCTGATCAAGCCATCCCATCTGTAAGCATATCCTTCCACAAATGGCATTCTATCCTTGGCTATTTTGGCTTGTTTTTTAGAATCTATATTTTTATTTAATTTATCCAAAAATTCTTTTAAAGCCTGAGATTTACTTGTGAAAAGAACATGTGTTTTAACATGTTCAAATTGCTGATTGAGAGTTGCTAATTCTTGGTCTATATTATTGACATCCAACTGATACTGAATTAGGAGCAATTGCATACATTATTTGCTACATTTATTGAGAACACCCTCCCAGGACAGTTTTAGTTCCTGTGTGATGTTTCTTATTGTGGAGAATATTTGTATTCTCAAGCCCATGGTGTTGATATTTTCCCGAATATATTGGTTAAAAAACTCCATATGCCAGTATAAGTTGGATTTCTTTTTCAACAATTGCTTTAATTTACCAAAATAGGCCTTCAGATCATCATCCTCTTTATTAGCGCCATCTGGAATTCATTCATTAATCCTGGCCAAGCTGTGCCTGTAAAGTCCATATTGCCTCCACTACAGGTAAGTACTGATATTAAGATGTAGATACTTTTGACTTATAAAGAATAGAAAAATGGGGAAACAAAGGGGGGAAGTTGTGTTTAAAAATACATCATACTCAATTCATTAGAAATTCAAGTAGAAAGAGGGCTGTCCACCATTAAGTGAACACTGAGGTGCTTCCACCCAATTTAACGAGAAACATTTTTTTTGATTGCTGAGCCCCTGGGGGGCAATCATAACACCCTAAATATATATTGTGCCACGTCCTAATTATTACATGTAATATATATGGAGAAAAACATGGACTTTTCAGGCACATATACAAAAATATAACAATCTCTTTATTAATTCATATCACAAAATAGATATAAATTCCAAAGACACAAACTCATTAAAAGCATTATATATATATATATATATATATATATATATATATATATATATATATATATATATATATATATATATATATATATATATATATATATATATATATATATATATATATATATTGAACAGGCCCATGACTTATTCCTATCAAACCGCATTATATCATCAAATACTTCTTCCTGTGGGATATTGTTAATGATATAGTTACACAATCCCACTGGTATAGAACATTGATTGCTGAGATATGATTATGGGTCCTGAAGATCACATTAAAATTACAGATGAATGCTTCCTCATCAAGGTAGGTAATGCTATGTGGGGGGAAATCTCTGGATTGAAAACTATGCCATGGAAAATCCGATTTAAGTAATTTACAAATACCAAAAAGTCCGGGTTCACCGCCATCCTACATCAAAAAAATGTCATCAATACATCTTAACCAGCACCTAACATGGTCAGTCCTAAATATCGCATTCCTTCATATAACCAATGAACACATTTGTGAAAGAGGACCGCGGAGCTGCCCATGGTTGTGCCCTGCATCTGGGAATATTTTATGCCCCTGAAAGCTAAAAAATAGAGGAAAATAAAAACACTTAACTTTAAGGCCCCTTTCACACTGGGGCGGTGCGGGCATTGACGGTAAAGCGAAAAAGGGTTAAAACTTCCTGCAAAGCGCCACTGCGGTGGCGCTTTGCCAGTGGTATAGCTGCGCTGCCCCGTTGATTTTAATGGGTAGGAGCGGTGAATACACCACTCCTTCACCGCTCCAAAGATGCGGCTAGCAGGACTTTTTTCACTATCCTGCTAGTGCACCGCTCCAGTGTGAAAGCCCTGCGGCTTTCACACTGGAGTGAAAGGGGCCCGATTTTTTTCAAGCGCGATTTTTAGCGCTGTAGCACCTGAAAACTGCCTCAGTGTGAAAGGGGTCTTAGAGAGCACATTTTCCAAGGATGAGGGCTGCTCTGCAGGACTTAGACTGGGAGGGAATATTGGCATCAATGCTCACAGAACAGAAATGGGAATTCTTCAAAAAGACAATGCGAACACAATGCAAAGTATATTCACATGGGCAATACGTTTAAAAGGCTAAAATAAAACCTATTTGGCTCATGGCCAAAGTTAAAATGGCTATAATAAGAAAGGAACTTTAAAAAAATATAAGAATGAAGGAACACTATCATCCTTTAAATGCTACATATAAAGAACATAACAGAATATGTAAAAGGGAAATCAAGGATGCAAACATTAAAAAGGAATGACATTGCAAAATATAGTAGGACAAACCACAAAAATTCTTCAAATACAATAATAATAAAAAGGTCAGGTCTGAGCATGTAGGTCCTTTACAAAATAATCTAGAGTGGGTGACTGGGACAAAGAGAAGGCTAATTTATTAAATACTTTTTTCAGTGTAAAGATGAGCTCAAGTCCATAATAAGGGTGGTATTGGCACAGCCCCAAATGATCCACAATGGCTCAAAAGTTATATAGTCCAGAAATATTTAGACAGAATAAAGGTGCATAGAGCACCTGGACTAGATGGCATCCACCCACAGATCCTAAAAGAATTGAACTCTGTCATTTCAAAGCCATTGTTTCTTATTTTTAGGATTTCCTTAATGACTGGATTGGCGTAGGGTCAATGTGGTGCCCATATTTAAAAATGGATCAAAGTCTTTAGCAAGTAACTATAGACCTGTTAGTTTAACTTCTATAGTCAGAAAGATACTGGAGAGTTTAATAACAGACCACATAGGAAAGTTCTTGCTGGAAAAAAAAATATTAGGCAACAGACAGCATGGATTCATGAAAGACAGAAGTTGTCAAACAAACCTAATTTCTTTTTATGAAGAGGGGAATAAACCCTTGGAGGGGTGGCTGAGGACGTGGTATACTTGGATTTTGTAAAAGGGTTTGACACAGTTCCCCACACAAGGCTTATGTGTAAGGTAAAGTCTAACGGCTTAGAAAGATAAATTTGTAAATGGATAGAAAACTGGTTACAAAACCTCAGAAAGTAGTGGTTAATGATTGTTACTGTGAATGGTCTAAGGTTATCAGTGGTGTAGCCCAAGGTTCAGTGTTGGGACCCTTACTTTTTAATATCTTTATACAGTCATGGCTGAAATTGTTGGCACCCCTGAAATTTTTCCAGAAAATCAAGCATTTTCACAGAAAAGTATTGCAGTAACACGTTTTGCTATACACATGTTTATTCCCTTTGTGTGAATTGGAACAAAACAAAAAAAGGGAGGAAAAAAAAGCAAATTAGACAAATTCAAAAAATGGGCTGGCCAAAATTGTTGGCAACCTTTCAAAATTGGTAATATTCGGGAAGAACACACTGCTACAAAGAGCTGGGAGGGTGCTGCTCACCCCTATCAAATCGAAAAATGGAACAAGTTCCCCCACCAACGGGGTTTTTAGGCAGAAAAAACGATGATGATAGCATGTCAAAATAATATGAAAAATATTTTAATGTATGGTAAAAACATGAGCTCCACCTGAACATTTAAAAAACAAGCTCTTATATACAGAATACAATAATATCAATGGGCATACACTGAACAGACTTGGCTATAAATACACTGTATGAAATAATAACAGTAAAAATATAGTTCTAACACGTTTCAACCACTCAGGGTCTTCTTCAGAGATGGTCTGTTAATAAAAACAAAATTACACTAAATGAATCTATCAAGTATTATTTGTATTGGGATTATCTTATATTTGTTAATATGGTTTACCCAATAGTGTACTTCCAAAGGAATAACGTAAGTTGTAATGCTTAGTGGTGGAGTTCTCCCATAGGGTCATGTTTCAGTATCCTTCACATATCGGGAATGTTACTCAGTCCATACGTTCCGCCAAGATGCCAAGAAGAGGGAGTAGGATCGGAGACCCAAAGGCGTGGCTCGCGGGAAGTCACACGAATACCATACGCCCCATAAAAATAGGAAGTAGGTGCAGGTATAGGCGGCCGGCCCGTGTGGTAAGCTACATCTGTGATAGAAATCCCAACATGAATAGAATTAAACACATATATTTGATATATGGGCACAGGGTGTATATATGGTATGAAAATATTATCATACACATAATCTATATGTATAGAAAAAACATCCCCAAATGTCTCACTACATATCTGGGATGCTAGAAGGAAGAGAACAAGGGGAAGACATCCTACCCGGGTACGGTTTCTAGGAAAAAAAAAAAAAAAAAACCCCACACACAACAACACGAGAAAATGGTTAACAAAAATGGCAAATAATAAAGACAAAAAATGTGAAAGTTAAAAATGAATAGTAAGAATTACATGCTGAAAAGAAAAAAACATCAACAAGAAAGAGGAAACTATGAAAATGTGAGAAGTGTGTGTTGAATCAACATCAAAGTGTTGATAACTGGAATAAATAAATAAGGTACATACGTGTGAAGGTGAAAATTACATGTGGAGAGGTATGTGTGTATATATGCCTAAAAAGGTTAAGGTGTGAGTGCATAAATATAATAATAAAGTGCACGTGAGTGATTTGCAAAAATAATATAACGGAAAAGAAAAAGGGGGGGAGGGGGGGGTAAAACCGAACGGATATGCTAACCTGATTTCATGAACAATATTTGTGGTAAAAATAAAGGCTGTTACCTGAATTAGTGGGCTTGATAGAAAATTCCCCAAATGGGGAAGAGAGGGACTGCTACTGGAAACCTATCCCGGGAAAAGTACCAGACACGGTCACTGACTCATATTCTATGAGGTCACCCAATCTGAAATTAGGTAAAACAATCAGAAAGCTCCTTTACTGGTTTCAAGATATTACTTGGATACAATAAAGCCATGATTGCCAAACCAGTAGGGAATAGCCAAACTTACCATCCAGCAAGTGAAGGTTAACAGAGTCCTTGTTCATAAAGTAGAAGTAGCCTTCCTACAGGATATACTGTTTATATAGCACCCCTGGGTTTCATCACAGATGTAAGCCGCCCACCCATTGGCCGGTGTTCACCCATTGCCGCGTGGTCGCCTAATTAGGTCGACCGCGTGTGGCCGCCCCGGCATCCTGGAAGGCCGTAAAGCGGCCCCGAAATGACGTCACTTCCGTCGCAACTGCGTGACGTCAGTGCGTCGCGTGCGCCCGCAAAGTAGGCGGACGCACGCGAGGTATACGTCCGGAAGTATCCAGGGATGCCGCCGGCAAGGGAGTACGTGTCCCCTGTAGCTGGGCGGGACCAGCCCGCCCAATCACACAAGGGGAAACCTGTGGAGAGGACCATGCATGAGACCAAACAGGGGTCTCTCCTTCCCGTGCCTAGGCTAATGTTCATTCCTCACTATTATGGTCCCTCTGCCAATTGCCTTTTTGTGTTTTCTTTTGGGGGGGGGGTGGGTTGGTGCTCTGGCGCGACTCCCCGGCAAGGGAAGGAGAGACCCCTGTTTGGTCTCATGCATGGTTCTCTCCACAGGTTTCCCCTTGTGTGATTGGGCGGGCTGGTCCCGCCCAGCTACAGGGGACACGTACTCCCTTGCCGGCGGCATCCCTGGATACTTCCGGACGTATACCTCGCGTGCGTCCGCCTACTTTGCGGGCGCACGCGACGCACTGACGTCACGCAGTTGCGACGGAAGTGACGTCATTTCGGGGCCGCTTTACGGCCTTCCGGGACGCCGGGGCGGCCACACGCGGTCGACCTAATTAGGCGACCATGCGGCAATGGGTGAACACCGGCCAATGGGTGGGCGGCTTACATCTGTGATGAAACCCAGGGGTGCTATATAAACAGTATATCCTGTAGGAAGGCTACTTCTACTTTATGAACAAGGACTCTGTTAACCTTCACTTGCTGGATGGTAAGTTTGGCTATTCCCTACTGGTTTGGCAATCATGGCTTTATTGTATCCAAGTAATATCTTGAAACCAGTAAAGGAGCTTTCTGATTGTTTTACCTAATTTCAGATTGGGTGACCTCATAGAATATGAGTCAGTGACCGTGTCTGGTACTTTTCCCGGGATAGGTTTCCAGTAGCAGTCCCTCTCTTCCCCATTTGGGGAATTTTCTATCAAGCCCACTAATTCAGGTAACAGCCTTTATTTTTACCACAAATATTGTTCATTAAATCAGGTTAGCATATCCGTTCGGTTTTACCCCCCCCTCCCCCCCTTTTTCTTTTCCGTTATATTATTTTTGCAAATCACTCACGTGCACTTTATTATTATATTTATGCACTCACACCTTAACCTTTTTAGGCATATATACACACATAACTCTCCACATGTAATTTTCACCTTCACACGTATGTACCTTATTTATTTATTCCAGTTATCAACACTTTGATGTTGATTCAACACACACTTCTCACATTTTCATAGTTTCCTCTTTCTTGTTGATGTTTTTTTCTTTTCAGCATGTAGTTCTTACTATTCATTTTTAACTTTCACATTTTTTGTCTTTATTATTTGCCATTTTTGTTAACCATTTTCTCGTGTTGTTGTGTGTGGGGGTTTTTTTTTTTTTCCTAGAAACCGTACCCGGGTAGGATGTCTTCCCCTTGTTCTCTTCCTTCTAGCATCCCAGATATGTAGTGAGACATTTGGGGATGTTTTTTCTATACATATAGATTATGTGTATGATAATATTTTCATACCATATATACACCCTGTGCCCATATATCAAATATATGTGTTTAATTCTATTCATGTTGGGATTTCTATCACAGATGTAGCTTACCACACGGGCCGGCCGCCTATACCTGCACCTACTTCCTATTTTTATGGGGCGTATGGTATTCGTGTGACTTCCCACGAGCCACGCCTTTGGGTCTCCGATCCTACTCCCTCTTCTTGGCATCTTGGCGGAACGTATGGACTGAGTAACATTCCCGATATGTGAAGGATACTGAAACATGACCCTATGGGAGAACTCCACCACTAAGCATTACAACTTACGTTATTCCTTTGGAAGTACACTATTGGGTAAACCATATTAACAAATATAAGATAATCCCAATACAAATAATACTTGATAGATTCATTTAGTGTAATTTTGTTTTTATTAACAGACCACCTCTGAAGAAGACCCTGAGTGGTTGAAACGCGTTAGAACTATATTTTTACTGTTATTATTTCATACAGTGTATTTATAGCTAAGTCTGTTCAGTGTATGCCCATTGATATTATTGTATTCTGTATATAAGAGCTTGTTTTTTAAATGTTCAGGTGGAGCTCATGTTTTTACCATACATTAAAATATTTTTCATATTATTTTGACATGCTATCATCATCGTTTTTTGCTGCCTAAAAACCCCGTTGGTGGGGGAACTTGTTCCATTTTACCTTTCAAAATTGTGGATAAATAAGATTGTTTCAAGCATGTGATGCTCCTTTAAACTCACCTGGGGCAAGTAACAGGTGTGGCATTATAAAAATCACACCTGAAAGCAGATAAAAAGGAGAGAAGTTCACTTAGTCTTTGCATTGTGTGTCTGTGTGTGCCACACTAAGCATGGGGAACAGAAAGAGGAGAAGAGAACTGTCTGAGGACATGAGAACCAAAATTGTGGAAAAATATCAACAATCTCAAGGTTACAAGTCCATCTCCAGAGTTCTAGATTTGTCTTTGACCACAGTGCGCAACTTATTAAGAAGTTTGCAACCCATGGCACTGTAGCTAATCTCTCTGAGCGTGGACGGAAGAGAAACATTTATGAAAGGTTGCCACGCAGGATAGTCGGGATGGTGGATAAGCAGCCCCAAACAAGTTCCAAAGAAATTCAAGCTGTCCTGCAGGCTCAGGGAACATCAGTGCAAACTATCCGTTGACATTTAAATGAAACGATATGGCAGGAGACCCAGGAGGACCCCACTGCTGACACAGAGACATAAAAAAGCAAGACTACAGTTTGCCAAAATGTACTTGAGTAAGCCAAAATCCTTCTGGGAAAATGTCTTGTGGACAGATGAAACCAAGATAAAGCTTTTTGGTAAAGCACATCATTCTACTGTTTACCGAAAATGGAATGAGGCCTACAAATAAAAGAGCACAGTACCTACAGTGAAATATGGTGGAGGTTCAATGATGTTTTGGGGTTGTTTTGCTGCCTCTGGCACTGGGTACCTTGAATGTGTGCAAGGTATCATGAAATCAGAGAATTACCAAAGGATTTTGGGTCACACTGTAGAGCCCAGTGTCAGAAAGTTGGGTTTGCGTCCGAGATCTTAGGTCTTCCAGCAGGACAATGACCCCAAACATACGTCAAAAAGCACCCAGAAATGGATGGCAACAAAGTGCTGGAGAGTTCTAAAGTGGCCAGTAATGAGTCCAGATCTAAATCCCATTGAACACCTGTGGAGAGATCTTAAAATTGCTTTTGGGAAAAGGTGCCCTTGCAATAAGAGAGACCTGGAGCAGTTTGCAAAGGAAGAGTGGTCTAAAATTCCAGACGAGAGGTGTAAGAAGCTTATTGGTTATAGGAAGCGACTGATTTCAGTTATTTTTTCTAAAGGGTGTGCAACCAAATATTAAGTTAAGGGTGCCAAGAATTTTGACCAGCCCATTTTTGGAATTTTGTGTGACATTATGTCCAAATTGCTTTTCTGTCCTCCCTTTTTTTGTTTTGTTCCAATACACACAAAGGGAATAAACATGTGTATAGAAAAACATGTGTTACTGCAATACTTTTCTATGAGAAATACTTGATTTTCTGGAAAAATGTCTAAGGTGCCAACAATTTCGGCCATGACAGTAAATGATATAGGGTCTGGGATTAAAAGTACCATTCCTGTCTTTACAGATGACACCAAGCTATGCAGTGGATTAACGTCCTTACAGGATGTCTCCAATTTCCAGGCTGACCTCAATGCATTGTTTAATTGGACAACTAAGTGACAAATGAGGTTTAATGTTGATAAATGTAAAGTTATGCACTTGGGGGGTAAGAATTTGCATGCATCATACATATTAGAGGGAGTACAACTGGGGGAATCAATGGTGAAGAAGGATCTGGGGATTTTGGTAGATCATAGGATTAATTATAGCATGCAATGCCAATCTGCAGTTTCCAAAGTGAGGAAAGTCCTTATTTGTATTAAGAGAGGTATGGACTCCAGAGAGAGAGAGAGAGAGAGAGAGAGAGAGAGAGATCGTTATGCCCATGTACAAATCATTAGTAAGACCTCATCTGGAATATGCAGTTCAGTTTTGGTCACCAGTCCTCAAAAAGGATATCTGGGAACTGGCAAAAGTGCAGAGAAGGTCAACCAAACTGATAAGAGGCATGGAGGAGCTCAGCTACGAGGAAAGATTAGAGGAACTGAATTCTCTCTTAAGAGGAGATTAAGGGGGATATGACCAGCACTAGGTGGTGCTGTTGCAGAGTTTTTTGACATGGAAGTCAGTGCTGGGACAGCATGGAGTGAGAGGGAGTGTGCAAGCAGAGGACTAGCCCAGATCTCCCCAACCCTGAGCGGCAGCTCAGCAAACAGAACCCTCCAACTGGACCGAACCCCCCATGACAGGACCTCCTCATGATTAAGAGCAGTCACGAGGACCCACAGCAGCGGCAGATTGGGACATCGTGGTGCGGGAGTGGGTGTACTGAGGACAGTAATCACCCCACAGACGCGGACAGAGGAAGATATCCAACGGGACCAGTCGGTGGAAGGCTGACAGGGAGAGGTGGCGGGTTAGTTAAGTGCAGACCGGAGGGAGAGTGTGAGGCTGTGAAGCGGATCGGTGAAGCGGCAACACTGAAGGTGACAGATTGACTGCTAGTGTCAGATTACAAGGGGAGGCTGTGCAGAGTGACAGATGCAAAAACTACAAAACCTGACTGACAGTGTATGTGTTTTGCTGAGTATTGTGTGTACCTGAGTGAGTACCTGAGAATTGAGTGTTGGGAGTACCTGAGAATTGAGTGTTGGGAGTACCTGAGAATTGAGTGTTGGGAGTACCTGAGAATTGAGTGTTGGGAGTACCTGAGAATTGAGTGTTGGGAGTACCTGAGAATTGAGTGCTGGGAGTACCTGAGTAATTGAGTGTTGGGAGAACCTGAGTATTGTGAGTGTTGTGTGTATCTGTGTATTGCGAGTGCACGTGGGCTGCTAGTGCTCTTGGCCTGTGAGTACCATTGTATTGTTGAGTACCGGTGTATTAGTGTCAGGAAGCTAGTTAATCTGGACGGGGTATAAGGTTCTGAATCTAGGGAAAAAACTGTTGGCACTGAAAAGACCCATCATACTAAAGGAGAGCTGGGAATGTACCCAGCAGGGGCCAGCACAGAGACAGGTGGAGACAGAGGTGCAGGAACTAGAAAAAATATAGATGGTGACAGGAAGGTTAGAGGGGAAAGTGTCAGGGAGGCTAATCCTGGGCTGGAACACCCCAATAAGTATGCTCCATTGAGTGACATTGGTGAAACCAGTCAGGGACCAGCACTGCTGGAGCTGAGGGACTCCCCTAGCTGCCAGGGAAGAACTGCAGTGAGAGGGGGGGAAGCGAAGGGAAAGGAAAGGCAGATTCTGTGGTTGTTTCTAATGGAAGGGAATACATGCGTTTGCTGCATTGAGTAAATGTCTTTAGTAGCGACTTCTTATATGTGTTGGCGGGAATCTTTGAGTGGTGTAGGAGGAAGAATACCACATTGTCTGGAATGACATGTTCTGTAAACTTTTGAGAAATGTGACACATTTCTCCCCAAAACTCTTTTAGTCTGGGACAGGACCAGAAGACATGAAGTAGGGTTCCCTCCTCGGCACAATGCCAGCACCTATTCGAGGAAGAGGGAAAGCACACTGTAGATTGGAGGGTGTTGGGTACCAGCATGTGAGTAACTTAAAATTTGTCTCCTGAATTTTTGTGCAGCGAGAGGATTTAAGGGTAAAGCAGATGATACTCTGTGTTTTTCGCTGCTGAGAACTTGCATTTCAAGTCACTTTCCCATTTGGCGAGACAGGTAAAGTGTGGTTGTTCTTTCGGAGTGTTAAGCATGGTATATGTTTGGTATAGAATGTGGGTTAAGGGGCCTGTACCTGAGCAAAGGTCTTCAAACGTTGCTTTCTGACAAATAAAGTCCTGTGGTCTAGAGAGCGAATGGAGAAAGTGATTTAGTTGCAGCACCTTCCAGAAGGGGTGTTGGAAGGTTCCCGCCGGGTCAGTCAGTTCTGAAGTGGATGGCCATTTCCTGTTCATGACAAATTTGGCTGCATGGTCATGTTGCGATTCTCTATGCAAAGAATATTCTGTAGAGTGTAGGCCTGGCTCAAAGCTCGGATTGCCTAGTATTGGGAACAACGGGAAGTGTTTGGTTGTAAGGGGGACATGGTTAGTGACCAGGTGGCTGTGCCTAAGGGTAGCACCCAGTAGTGGATGCGATTTCAGTTCAGGAGGCAAGTCATCATAGCACCATAACACCCCTTTTAGAGGTATGTGAGTTTGAGCTTGTTTAACCCGTATCCAAAGTTTGGTTGTCTCATTTCGTCTCCAGTCAAGTATTCGTCCTAGGTGGGAGGATAAGTAGTATTGGCGGATGTCGGGTAGAGCCAGTCTGCCGTAATGTTTGGGAGCCTTAATTGTGCGTAGCGTATACTGTTTTTTTTTATGTGCCTATACAAATCTAGTGAAAAGGGCCTGTACGTGTTTGAAAAAAAGAGGATGGTAGATGAATTTGGAGAGTATGCTCATTTTGATAAGGTTACACTTACCAAACCAGGAATGAAAGCCTGGATGCCATCTCCTCAGCAGAGTACGGGTCTTGGTCAGGAGGGGTGGGAAATTAAGCTCGAATGTGCGGGGCATATCGGGGGGTAGCTGTGTGCCCAAATATGTTAGTGCTGTATCAGTCCATTTAAACCCGTAGTAAGCTTGCAGATTACATTGCGTGTGGGAGGGATGCTATGCACATAGCTGCCGACTTTGAGAAATTTATCTTAAGGTGGGAGATATACTTTAAATTCACGGAGGAGGTTTGGTAGGGATATTCTGGGGTTCGTCAAGGAGAATAGTAGGTCGTCCACATATGCTGAGATTTTGTAGTAGGAGCTGCCTACTTTAAGTCCTGTTATGTCCAGATTCAACCTGATGGTGCAGAGGAATGGCTCCAGAGAAATGGCAAAAAGGAGGGGGACAGCGGGCATCCCTGCCTTGTACCATTCCCGATAGAGAATGCGTCCGAAAGCACCCCATTCGCTTTCCCTTGAGCTGAGGGATTGGAGTACACGCCGCCTATCCACCCCAGCATCCTGTCTCCCAGGCCAATGTGACGGAGGACAAGAGAGCATTTAGTTCCAGTTCACCCTGTCAAATGCCTTCTCGGCGTCAGTGCTCACAAATACACAGAGGGTTCTAGTGGAGTCCGCCACTCGTAGGAGGTTGAACACCTTAATGGTGTTGTCCCTAGCTCCCCTTTTAGGTATGAACCCAACCTAATCAAGATGTATTAAGTCTTGGAGATGTTGTGTTAGCCTATTAGCTATGATTTTCAAGAAGATCTTCAGATCCGTGTTTAACAGGGATATGGGTCTATAGCTGCCGCATAGGCTTGGGTCATTCCCCGCTTTGTGGATTATGGAAATATGGGCTCTCAAGGTATCTCTAGGGAAATCGGTACTTGATCCCAATGTATTAAAGAATGTGACCATATGTGGGCCCAGTATCGGGAGGAGAGTCTTATAATATTGGGCGGTGAAGCTGTCTAGGCCTGGGGCTTTGCCTGACTTCAAAGAGCCCACTACTGCCTGAAGCTCTTCTAAGGTGATCGGTTCCTCCAGGATGTCCCGCGCCTCTACGGAGAGTGCTGGGAGTTGTGAGTCTGCAATATATTTGTCTATAGCTGGTTGGTTGGTTGAGGAGCTCTGTAAGTTGTATAGACTGGAATAGAAATCGCTAAATTCTTTGGAGATCTACGTTGGTGTCCTGACTTTCTGACTGCCCGGACTAGTTATCTGTGGGATGTAAGATGCAGATTTTACCTTTTTGACCGACTTGGCTAACATTTTCCCACATTTGTCTCTCGACTCGTAAGACATCCTGCGACAGAACTGCAGGGCTACCTTGGCTCTATAATGTAAAAGGTCTGTTATTTGAGTCTGAAGAGTCCTCAGCTCTGTCTCTAGGGTCTGTGTGGGGGCTTGTTTATGTTGTGTCTCCGCTAAGGCTAATTTGGAGAGTAGATCGGTCAGGCGTTTGTTTCTCTTCTTTTTAATATTCGCTCCATGTTTAATGAAGACTCCTCATATAACATACTTGTGAGCCTCCCACAGTACTCCGTGATCGCAATCTGACGTGTCATTCTCTCTAAAGTACAGGTCAAGTTCTCTGGACACATCTGCCAAGACTTTCGGGATCTGTAGGAGGCTCTCATTCAGACGCCAGAATAGGGATCTGGGCGAGGGTCGCTCAGGAAGGGCGTATGTGAGGGATATGGGAGCATGGTCTGACCATGTTATCTGACCTATTGTAGTGGTGTTTACTAGGTGTAGTTGGCCATGGGGTATTAGGAAGAGGTCTATCCTCGAATATAGCTTGTGTGGGTAAGAGTATAATGTGTAATCCCTTTCATTTGTGTATTGAAGGTGCCACACATCGTGTAATTGGGCATTACTTGTGCAGTTGCAAATAAAAAACCAAAGGCCTTTTCTTCTGAACATGTAGAGTTTGAAAATGTAAGAATGATGTAAATGTACCCTCCATGTCTGATCTGGGGCCAGTAAGATTTGTTCCAGGTTAAAGGGCAGCACAGTGGTGTAGTGGTTAGCACTCTTACCTAGCAGCAAGAAGGTCGCTGGTTCAAATCCCAACCACGACACTACCTGCCTGGAGTTTGCATGTTCTCCCTGTGCCTGCGTGGGTTTCCTCCAGGTACTCCGGTTTCCTCCCACAATCCAAAGACATGCAGGTAGGTTAATTGGCTTCTGTCCAAAATTGGCCCTAGAATATGGACCTTGGATTGTGGGCTCCTTGAGGGACCAATGCGAGTGTGCAATGTACAGGGATAGGGACAATTAGAGACACTCGCTCGGGTTGAACTGGATGGACTGGTGTCTTTATTCAACCTAGCTAACTATGAAACTATGAAATAGAATGTGAATGGACACCAATAGGAAAATAAGGATTATCTATAAAAGGAGTGAGCCTACTTGGAATAGAAGACAAAGGAGATGATTTTAAATAATGATGCCAACATTCCGAAACTGTATAGGTAAGCCAGGGCCATTAAGAGCGTGATCCAGTATCTTTGATAGGTGTCTGGTCACCTGAGACCAGGTGAGCGATGCACTCCATAGGAATCAGAAGTGCACCGCTAAGGTAGTGGACCCTAGGACTGACTGCTGCATATTGAACCCTGGGAGGTTCAGGAAGCAGGTCTACTAGATCACTAAGACAGATCCCAGTGCGGGCTAGAGCATATAGTCCCCAGGGTGTGGAGTCTAAGCGCCAGCAGGTGTTCACCAGAGCCTCCAGTGGTGAGGATGGACTGCGCTGCAGTCTGGCTCCAGGTCGAGGCCCCTAGGGTCTCACAGCTAACGCTCACAGTAGACTACAGGAGATAGAGGAAGCAGCAGGCTGGAACAACAAGGATAGTAAATGGATAAGGCAGAGATCAGGGCAACTAGCAGACAGGAACAACAGAGTACACGCCAAAGGTTCAGGGTCACAGGCAAACAGGGATAGTTGGGGACACGCCAAAAGGTCAGGATCAGGAGCAGACAGGAACAGTTGATAACACGCCAAGATCGGTAACAGAGACAAACGTAGAGCACACAGGAAGCCAAACACACAGTGAATACACAATGGTTGATCAGCACTGCTGGCTTGCAGTGCACAGGTTAATATAGGGTTCCCTGATAGGGCTTGGGGTGGAGCCATGCTTAGAGGAGAGGTTATAAAAACAGCCAGGTTAAAGTGGCTGGCCTCTTAGTCTGAACACATGAGGTGAGGTAAGCTGGCAGAGAAAGATTACTGCATAACCATGACAATAGTGAGCCAGAGAGCAGCGTTAGGATTTAATGGTGCAGAACCTATTTCTAATTGAACCCATTGTTTGCCATGAAAGTGGTGAAACCAATCCAGAATGCGAGAAAATATAACTGTCTTATAATACTCAAAATCTGGCAAAGCTGCTTCTCCGCAACTTTTGATTGACAAAGTGTTTTCCAATTGAGTCAAGGTTTAGTGCTTTTCCAAACAAATTGTGAAAAAAGGCTGTTCGGTTTTAAAAAAACAAAACATGTTTTAGGTAGTTTTAATAGGTAAGGTTTGGAATAAGTATAGATATATTGGATTATGGATTTATACGGCCAAACCATGATAAGGAAAGATTCGACTATGATAACAGTTCAGCCTGAGTTCGTAATAAAAGTGTCTTAAATACATACGTATTCTTGAGACTTTTGCAGAGGGTGATATTATTCTCGGGGGTGATTTTAATCTGGTTTTCAATCCCTGGCTCTTTGTAAATTAAAGCAGAAATGATCTTCAATTAAATTATTTGATTTATGGCGAATACTACAACCTTCTGAGAGGGACTATACTTTCTTTTCTTCAGTTCATAAAACTCATAGTAGGCTTGATTATATTTTTGTTTCACAAAATATAATCACCTGATTTACACCCCTATCTACCCTACCCCTTTACCCACCCTCACCCCCACCTTGTTCCCCATGTTCCCTCCTGTGTTATCTTCATATCTCCCCCCTTTTTTTTCCCATATATTTTTCTGTAGATTTACATTTTTCCCATTTTTGAGTATAAGTCCGGAATTTTCAGTTTTCTCTACTTTCCAGATTTGCCATCCGTCCTATTATTATAATCCGTTTTATCCAACCAGTCTCTTATATCTGGCTTTTCGCTGTTTGACCAGTTTTTCGGAATCAGCCCCTTTGCCGCCATAAGGAGTATCGGCATGATTGTTTTCCTTGTCTGCTTTCTTGCTGTTTTAAAATCTTGAAACAGGCACGTCTGAAAATTACACTCTGTTTTCACCAGTTATTTCTTTTATGATATTCACTATCTCTTGCCAGTACTCCTTTATTTTCGGGCACTCCCACCATGTGTGCAGGATTGTTGATGTTTGATTACATTTCCTCCAACATAGTGGGGAGCTCTCCGTTTGATATCGGCTTATTCTTACCAGCGTCCAGTACCATCTGGCTAGTAGTTTATAGTTCATTTCAATGATTTTCATATCTCTAGCACAGTCGTGGACTGCTCTGATCATCCTCTTCCCTTGTTCATCATCTATTTTTAATTTCAATTCCTTTTCCCATTGGTCTAGATAGGCCGGTCTTCCTTGTCCTTCTAGTCCCGTAAGTATTTCATATATTTTAGAAATTCTTTTCTTTAAAGAGTATTGTGTGTAGCACAGCTTTTCCATAGGCCTCTTTTCTCCTTCACCTCTTATTGGGATTGGGAGTGATTTTATAAAGTGTGTTAATTGAACTAAGTTCCAATCGTTTAATTTCCAACCTGTGTCCCTTTCTATTTCCTGTCATATTTTAATTTTGCCCATCACCACCACATCCTTAAGTTAGGGAGTTTTTATCTTCTGACCCGTGAATATCTAATTTCCAGGTGCAAAAAAATTTGTTCCCGTAAGTGCCATTAATGGGGAATTGTATTCCCATTTCTCTCTCTCCGACATAGTGTATCCCATATTTTAAACACATTTTTGGTCAGTATATGTGAATCTTGTCCCAATGTCCTATATTTTTGTGATACCCAGATATTTTTGTGCAAAGTGCTTGTACTTAACCGCTTCCTGCCCGCCCTATAGCCGAATGACGGCCTTAGGGCGGGCGGCTTCCCTTCCCTTCCCTTCCCTGGTGTTTACTTCCGCAATGCGCGCCGCCGCGGGCGCGCATCGCAGAAGTTCTGTGTTTGCCGTGTCCCCCGGGGACAGGCAAACACAGATCGCTGTAAACGGCCAATCACAGCGGCCGTTTACAGCGTGATCGGCGTGTCCAATGGGAGATGATCTCATATGTAAACATATGAGATCATCTCTCAGCGCCGCTCTCCCTCCTCACACAGACAGCGTGTGAGAGGGGAGAGAAGAACGGCTGCAGCAGCCGTCAGTGTAAAAAAGAAAAAAAAAAAAAAAAAAGTAAAAAAAAAGTTAAAAAAAAAGTGCCATCCTCCCCCAGAGCCATCCTCCCCCAGTGCCACCCCCCCCAGTGCCATGCCCCCCCCCCAGTGCCATGCCCCCCCCCAGTGCCATCCTGCCCCAGTGCCATCCTGCCCCAGTGCCATCCGCCCCAGTGCCATCCTGCCCCAGTGCCATCCGCCCCAGTGCCATCCGCCCCAGTGCCATCCACCCCAGTGCAATCCACCCCACCCCAGTGCCACCTGCCCGCAGTGCTATCTGTCCCCAGTGCCACCTGTTGTCAGTGCCATTTGTCCCCAGTGCCATCTGTCATCAGTGCCACGTATAAGTGGCATCTGTCATCAGTGCCACGTGTTATTAGTGCCACATAGTGCCATCTGTCATCAGTGCCACGTATTAGTGCCATCTGTCATCAGTGCCACGTATCAGTGGCATTTGTCATCAGTGCCACCTGTCAGTGTCACGTGCCATCTGTTGTCAGTGTCACGTGTCATCAATGCCACTTATCAGTGCCATCTGTCATCAGTGTCACGCGTCATTGGTGCCACGTATTAGTGCCATCTGTCACCGGTGGCGCGTATTAGTGCCACGTGTCATCAGTGCCACGTATTAGTGCCACGTGTCATCAGTGCCACATATTAGTGCCACGTGTCATCAGTGCCGCGTATTAGTGCCACGTGTCATCAGTGCCACGTATTAGTGCCACGTGTCATCAGTGCCACGTATAAGTGTCATCATTGCCACGTATCAGTGCCATCTGTCATCAGTGTCACGTGTCATTGTCCTGGTATTTCAAAAGTGTAATAAGTAGTCAACAAGTTAGATGTGTAATTTATGCTTCTAGAACACGTGATGGCGCTCCCTGCATGTTGGGCCTCTCTATGTGGCCAGGCTGTGAAAAAGTCCCACACATGTGGTATTGTAATACTCAGGAGGAGTAGCAGAATTTTTTGGGGGGTGTCATTTGTGGTATACACATGCCACGTGAGAGAAATAACCTATTACAATGACAATTTTGTGGAGAAAAATAAAGAAAATGAAAAATCTTCATTTTGCAAAGAATTGTGGGAAAAAAATGACAACATCAAAAAGCTCACCATGCCTCTTACTAAATACCTTGGAATGTCTACTTTCCAAAAAGGGGTCATTTGGGGGGTATTTGTACTTTCCTGACTTGTTCGGGTCACAAGAAGCGAGATAGGTCACCAGTACATCAGATGTGATCAATTTTGTGCGATTCGCACCACAGCTTGTAGACTCTCTAACTTTCACAAAGACCAAATAATATCCACTAATTTCGGTTATTTTTACCAAAGATATGTAGCAGTATAAATTGTGGCCAAAATTTATGAAGAAAAATTAATAATTTGCATAATTCTGTCACAGAAACAAAGAAATATGCGTTTTTTTCAAAATTTTCGGTCTTTTTTCATTTATAGCGCAAAAAATAAAAACCCCAGAGGTGATCAAATACCACCAAAAGAAAGCTCTATTTGTGGGAAAAAAAGGACACAAAATTCATTTGGGTACAGTGTTGCATGACTGAGTAATTGTCATTCAAAGTGTGAGAGCACCGAAAGCTGAAAATTGGTCTGGGCAGGAAGGGTGTTTAAGTGCCCAGTAAGCAAGTGGTTAATGTATCTTCTATTTCCACCCATTTTTTTTTCACCGTTTTCCTTCGTCCAATCTATCATCCGTGTCAATATTACTGCTTTATTATTTTATCAACATCTTTTTTTATAATCCTAAAGAAGCTCTGCAGTATCCCTATTGGTAACATTTGAAATTTATACATTATTTTTGGTAATGTAACCATTTTGAAAAAGTTTATTCTTCCTATCCACGACAGTGTTCGAGGGCTTGTCCTCGTCAGGTCCTTCTTCACCTCACTGATCAATGGGATATAGTTTGCTTCATATAATTTTCCTACGGTGGGGGTTATCTTTATTCCCAAATATTTTAGTTCTTCCCTAACCCACGTAAATGGGAATACTATTTGAAGATTCTGAGCCTCCTTTTCCTCTACTCCTATGTTTAAGATTTCAGTTTAGACTGGATTTATTTTAAAATTTGAAAGTTCCCCATATCTTATTTCCTTCAAAATATTTGGGAGAGTCACCTCTGGGTTTGTTACGTACATCATCACGTCGCCTGCGTAAGCCGCTATTTTTTGTTCCTTGTCTCCCACTCTCACCCCTCCTATGTTCCGGTTGTTTCTTAGGGTCGCTAACAATGGTTCCATAGATAGAACATACAGGAGGGGCGAGAGCAGGCAACCCTGACGTGTGCCATTACACATCTCCACTCCAGAGGACAGTCTGCCATTCACCCTTACCATGGCAGCGGAACCGCTATACAGATTCTTGATCCACTGCATAAATCTTGGCCCTATACCCACATGTCTTAATGTTTTCCATCATAAATCCCCAGTCCACCCTGTCAAATGCCTTTTCTGCATCTAATGACAATGAGACTTCCCTCTCCTCCAGGGACAAACCCGATCTGGTACAGGTTTATCCAATATGATATTAACTTTTTTAATCTACTGGCCAAGATCTTTGCATAGATTTTTATGTCCGTATTTAAAATGGCAGTGGGTCTGTGTCAGGGCTGGCTTAGCTCTTCCTCCTCTGGGCTGGCCGCTCAGCTGTCGGCTAATTGGCAGCTCTCTTCTCTTTCCACAGTTACCAGCTGTTCCCGATGATGCTCGTCTGACCTGCCTATTTAAAGCCTTCCAGCTCACTCTTTCCTTTGCCTTTGCATTGGTCACATCACTAGGAACCATCTCCTGCTGTTTGTTTCAAGACTGGCTTGCTGACATCCCTCCTGGCTTCTATCCTGCTTGCAGTTGCTCTCCTTGGATTTTTTCTATTTACCTTTTTATTTTTATTAATAAACAAGTGTGATTTGATTGTACTTCTGTCTCTGTCTGTTTCATGGTTCCTGACAGTACGCGAAGGCCATGAATTCAGAAGATACAGTCAATCCACTTGTTGGTAATATTTTTTCCAGATTGGATGAGCAAGATCACCACATGGATCAGTTTGCCTTGGTGTTACAAATGATCCTGAATCGCACGGCTCACCTGGAATCCCCCACGGTGGCTGCTCCAGTACAACCTGAGTCACAGGCCGCCCCTGCTGCTGCGCCAGTCTCTGTGCAGGCACCCGCCTCGAGTATTGCCTCTATAAGAGGTATGTCTGGTTCTGCTCTGCTTCCCCAGCGATTTGGGGGCGATCCAGTTCAATGCAGAGGGTTTCTCAATCCGGTTAAGATATACTTCGAAATGGTGCCCCAGGCGTTTCCCACGGACAGAAGCAAAGTAGGTTTCGTGATATCTTTGCTTTCTGAGAGAGCCTTGGTCTGGGCTAACCCTCTATGGGAGACGCAAAAACCTGTTGTCTTGAGTTACCCTCAGTTTGTGGCCTCCTTTAAAAGGGTTTTTGACGTTCCCGCATGCTCCACTTCTGCTGCCAAGTGCCTCATGTCCATCAAACGGAGTACCAGAACTGTTGCCGACTACACCATTGAATTCCATACTCTGGCAGCAGAGGTTGCTTGGAACAATGAGGCCCTCATGGCTGCTTTTTCTCATGGTCTCTCGGATTCCATCAAGGATGAGATTGCAGCCCGAGATATACCCACTGAGTTGGAGAGCTTGATCTTGTTTGCTATCCTCATTGACTCCAGACTCAAAGAAAGACTTTCTCTTAAGGAGCGCTTGCGGAAGCCTCCTGTACGTTTTCCTCCGAGCTTTGTAGTCCCACCCATGCCTCCCTCACCTCCCATGCCTCCTGGTACCGAGTTGGTCAGTGAAGATTAACCCATGCACCTGGGCTTCACGTGTCTCTCTGCAGATGAGAGAGCCTTTAGGAGGAGGGAGAGATTGTGCCTTTAATTTGGCCAGGCAGGCCACTTTTTGAAGTCTTGTCTTACCCGTCCAGGCAACGCCTGAACCTTAAGGTCCTGTCATGGACAGACCTTAGGTGGCGTTGTTTCGTCCCCAGTTATCCAGAAGGATAAGCCCCTGGTTTTGGTCACCCTTTCTTAGGCTGAGTCGTCCATCGAGATACAGGCTCTAATCGACTCTGGGGTTGCAGGCCTGTTCATTGATGCTGCATTTGTTTCACAGCACACGATTCTGCTGCAGCTGCATGACACTCCACTTGCCATTGAGGCTCTTGACGAGAGACCTTTACAGCCTGGCCATGTGAGTCATGAGACGGTTCCATTGTCCATGGCTGTAGCGGCTCTTCACCATGAGATAATCCAATTCCAAGTTATTTCCTCACGCAGATTTCCGCTGGTTATTGGTTATCCTTGGTTACAGAGGCACAACCCCTCTTTTGGTTGGCTCCGTGCTGAGGTTCTCTCCTGGTCACCACAATGCAGTGAGACATGCTTCCTGAAGGTATCCAAGGTCCTGTGCACCGCTTCACTCCCCTCCCTGCCGGAGGAGTACCGTGATTTTGGCGATGTCTTTGATAAAGGTCAAGCCGGTAGTTTGCCTCCACACCGGCCTTATGATTGCGCAATTGACCTTCAACCTGGTGCCATACCTCCTCGTGGCCGGGTTTACCCTTTGTTGGGCTTGGCAGGTAAGGCCATGGAGGAGTATGTTGCTGACGCACTTTCTCAAGGTTTCATCCGCAAGTCCTCGTCTCCTGCTGGTGCTGGTTTCTTCTTTGTGAAAAGGAAGAGCGGTGAACTGAGACCTTGTATAGATTATAGGGGTCTCAATCGTGTCACGATTAAGAATGCCTACCCGATTCCATTGATTACAGAATTATTTGACCGCCTCAAGGGAGCAACGGTTTTCACAAAGCTTGATGAGAGGGGCATACAATCTCATGCGCATCAAGGAGGGCGACGAGTGGAAAACTGAGTTTAATACCAGAACAGGCCATTATGAATACCTGGTAATGCCTTTTGGCCTTTGTAACGCCCTGGCAGTTTTCCAGGAATTTATTAACGATGTCCTCCGAGATTTGTTGCAATTGTGTGTGGTGGTTTATCTCGATGATATCCTTATATTTTAAGTCCCTGGAGAGCCACCACACAGATGTCTGCCGTGTACTTCAGAAACTAAGGGAGAACAATCTCTATTGTAAACTGGAGAAGTGCGAGTTCCATCGTGAACATGTTACATTCCTGGGCTATGTCATTTCCACTGCTGGTTTTTCGATGGACCCAGAGAAACTGTTGGCAGCCCTACAGTGGCCTCGACCCGTGGGTTTACGTCCTCTGCAGCGTTTCCTGGGCTTTGCCAACTACTATGGGAAGTTTATTTGTACCTTCTCGTCTCTGGTCAAGCCTCTGATATGACCAGAAAGGATGGTAACCCACAGAGTTGGTCTCCGGAGTCCATTAAGGCCTTTGAGACTCTCAAGGCTGCCTTTGTTTCTGCTCCTGTGTTGGCACATCCTGATCCTACGTTGCCTTTTATCCTAGAAGTTGATGCTTCTGAGACTGGAGTTGGCTCCCTTCTGTCTCAATGTCCTAACTCTAAAGAGTGCTATGCATCTGTGTGGTTACTTTTCCAAGAAATTGTCACCTGCTGAATGCAATTATGAGATGGATGACAGAGATCTGTTGGCGATCATTTTAGCCCTGAAAGAATGGAGACATCTCCTTGAAGGTACCACTGTGCCCGTTCTTATTCTTACTGACCATAAGAATCTTACATTCTTGTCTGAGACTAAGCGACTCTCTCCCAGAAGGGCGCAATGGGCTCTTTTCTTGTCGAGTTTTAATTACATTGTCTCATTCTTACCCGATACTAAGAATGTAAGGGCCGATGCCTTGTCAGGACAATTTTCCTCCACTTCCAAGTCGGAGTCGGTTCCGGTTCCTATGATTCCTCCTGATCGTATCTTGGCTACGGTTCGCACTTGTTTTACTTCTTCTTTGGTTGACAAAATTCTTGCTGCTCAGGTCCATGCTCCTCCTGATAAAACTTGTGACCGCTGCTTTGTACCAGAGAGTCTCCATACTGCAGTGCTCCAGACTTACCATTCTCCCAAGGCAGCTGGCCATCCTGGGAAGAATCAACTCATTTGGGCCATCTCCCAACAATTCTGGTGGCCTAGTCTACGGGCTGATGTTACTGCCTTCGTAGCTGCCTGTCCCATGTGTGCTCAGAGTAAGACTCCACGACACCTTCCAGTGGGCCTCCTACAACCCATACCCAATGGAGAGAGGCCCTGGACTCACCTGTCTATGGATTTCATTGTGGAATTGCCCAACTCCAAAGGCAACACTGTTATCCTTATGGTGGTTGACCGGTTCTCAAAGATGTGTCATTGTATTCCACTTAAGAAGTTGCCCACCTCTAAGGAACTGGCTTACATGGGCTACCCAAGGTAATTGTCTCGGATAGGGGCAGTCAGTTTGTCTCCCGGTTCTGGCGAGCCTTTTGTGCACAGTTGGGAATCCAGCTTGCGATCTCTTCTGCGTATCACCCGCAGTCTAATGGAGCCGCAGAACGAGCCAATCGGTCCTTGGAGCAATTCCTACGTTGCTATATTTCTGACCGTCATAACAACTGGTCTGACCTATTGCCTTGGGCAGAGTTTGCTCACAACAGTGCCTTGAATTCTGCCTTCCGATTGTCTCCATTTATGGTGAATTATTTCCCACCTTCCATGTTACCTGAGTCGTTTGTTCCGCAGAGTATTCCTGTTCCTGCATTAGAGGAGCATCTCCATGGTCTTCGTTCCACTTGGGTACAAGTCCAGGAGGCTTTGCGTCATGCTAATGATAGGTACAGACTCCATGCTGACCGCAGACGCCTGCCTGCGCCTTCCTACCAGGTTGGGGACAGGGTCTGGCTGTCAACTTGCAACCTCCGGCTTCGTGTTCCCTCACTGAAGTTTGCACCTCGGTTTATTGGGCCTTTCCGTATCCTTTGCAGGATTAACCCAGTAGCTTATGCATTGGACCTTCCTCCTAGTATGCGCATCTCAAATGTGTTTCATGTCTCCTTATTGAAACCGTTGGTCTGTAACCGATTTACCACCTTGGTGCCACGTCCTCACCCTATTCAGGTTGAGAACCATGAGGAGTATGAGGTACAATCCATTGTTGACTCCCGTAGGTTCTGTGGGCGCATACAGTACCTGGTGCATTGGAAGGGGTACGGTCCGGAGGAACGCTCCTGGGTTTCATCCTCTGATATACATGCCCCTGTCCTCCTCCGCGAGTTCCATAGACAGTTTCCCCTCAAGCCCGGTGGCCCTCCGAGAGAGATGGGTCATTGAGGGGGGGGGGGGGGGTACTGTCAGGGCTGGCTTAGCCCTTCCTCCTCTGGGCTGGCCGCTCAGCTGTCGGCCACATGCCAGCTCTCTTCTCTTTCCACAGTTACCAGCTGTTCCCGATATGCTCGTCTGACCTGGCTATTTAAAGCCTTCCAGCTCACTCTTTCCTTTGCCTTTGCATTGGTCACATCACTAGGAACCATCTCATGCTGTTGTTTCAAGACTGGCTTTCTGACATCCCTCCTGGCTTCTATCCTGCTTGCAGTTGCTTTCCTTGGATCCCTGACGTCTGGACTGGCTAATTACCCGATCTGTTTTATGAACTTTGGACTGGCTGACTACCCGATATGGCTACTGGACTCTAGCTATGCTTGACTACGCTTTTTTCTATTTACCTTTTTATTTTTATTAATAAACAAGTGTAATTTGATTTTAATTCTGTCTCTGTCTGTTCCATGGTTCCTGACAGTCTGTAACTGGAACAGTTGGTTTTATCTTTCCCTTCTTTGGGTATTATCGTTATATATGCTAACAACGATTCTTTCCAGATTTTTTCTTTCTCGCCCAAATTATTAAAATATTCATAGTTTAGGGATCAGAGATTCTTGAAATTTTTTATAATACTTAATCGTGAAGCCATCAGGCCCTGGGCTTTTCCCTACAGGAGTTTCCTTTATCACTTGTATTATTTCTTCTTCCGTAATTCTTTTTTCTAGTTCTATTAATTGCTCCGTTTGGGCCCTGGGTAGCTTTGCATCCTTAACATAAGTTTGAATCTTCCTTCTAATTTCCGATTCTTGGTCCGACTCGTCCTTTCTTATTGCATATGGTGCGCTATAATAGGAGTGAAATGCTGCTGCGATCTCTGTTGTTTTATATACTATTTCTCCATTTTCATTTTTAATCTTCTCTATAAAATTAGTTGTCTTCTGTTTTCTCACTATGTTTGCTAAATATTTCCCTGGTTTATTACCCCACTTATATCTCTCCTGGGCTACCCTATAATAAGTATTTCTCTCTTATTCCTCTAGTAATGTCTGTCTTCAGTTGTTCTCGTTTTAGACTCAACTCTCAGAAAGTTTCCTTTTTCAGTTGCTTTTTTTGTTTCTGTTCCAGTTCCTGGATTTCTTTCATAATTCTTGTCTTATCCCTGCTCTGTTCCTGCTTCCTCTTGGCACCAATCGCAATCAGTTTCCCTTTGATTACCGGCTTATGGACCGCCCAGATGGTTGCTTTTGTCAAATCAGGGGTATCATTTTTCCGAAAGTATTTTTCGATCTCCCGCTTAATAATTTTTTGATTTTCTTCTTCTTTCAACAGGTCTTCATTCAGTCTCCACACCATTCCCCCTGGGGATTCTCCTCGCAGGTTCATCTTTAACAATACTGGGGCATGATCTGAAACTGTTATTATCCCAATTTTTGTTTCAGGGATATCTTCTAACATTCTATGTTCTACCATAATATAGTCTAACTGGGAGTTACTTCATGTACTGTTGAAAAAAAAGTGTAGACCTATATGTTTTTATGTTGTAATCGCCAGGGATCCGCTAGTTGGTATCCATAAAAAATTTTTTTTTAAATATCTTCAGTTGTCTAATTTCTATATCCCTCGAGATCGCTGTGCTATTGACCTTTTGATCCATGGGGAAATTAAAGTCCCCAGCAAGTATCAATTTTTCCTGTTTAATCTCATTTATATCCCTCAGAACTTTCCCCAGGTATGCTTTCGGGTTTTTATTTGGGCAGTATATATTAGCCAGTGTGTACTTTTCATTGTTTAATTTCCCTACAAGAAAGAGGAATCTTCCTTCCGGGTCCACCTTCCTGTTTTCAATTTCAAACTGGATATCTTTTCCTATTCCTATCGCTACACCTCTTGCCCCTTTCACTGGCGAGTCTCCATAAAACTACATTGGTAGGGCTCTTGAGCGGATCAAGATTACGTATCTCTTCTTTAATGCATTTAAGCCTCGTACGTTATATGACACTATTTGCACACTGACCTCTTCCTTTATCTCCTTTCACTTCCCCGTGCGTCCCCCCGGGGGGTCCCCCAAGGGACCCCCCTGGGGGCCTGGACCGGGTCCCCCCCGCAGTGAAACACGAGGGGCCATCCTGTTTTCTACTTATGATGAGGCAAACCAATTTTCCTCCAGGAGAGAACACATAACACATCCCCCCCCCGTACCCTCGATATTTTACCCAAATGGTTTCGGGAGCAAGCAAATTATTCATTGCTCCCCTTTATTGAAGTGGATATCTATTTGATGCTCTAGGTCCCCTCCTCCTATTTAATTAGGGGCGAGACCTTGTCCGCACTCCGGTCGCCCCCTCTTCTCCCCCCGTCTCCTATATATTCTCACCATTTTATCTCACTCCTAGCCCTGTCCCCTCCACTCTCTCCCCTCCCCCTGGAACTGGGATTTCCAATTTTCTGCAGAAATTGGGGATATCCTCCACAAATTTTAGTTTAGTGCTAATTCCATTTCTCGTTACATTTAAACTGGCTGGGAAACCCCAGTTATATTGTAGTTCTTGCTCTTGCAGGATTTTTGATAACGGTTTAAGTTGCTTTCTTCTTCTTAACGTCTCTGGTGCTAAATCTTGAAATAATTGTATACTATTTCCTTCAAATTCAATTTGTGGTTTTCTCCTCAAAGTTTTCCAAATTGCGTTCTTATCTTCCCATTTTCTAAAACATATTACATCCTTGGGTTTTTCTTTTGGGAGGCCTGGTGGTTTTCTTACTCTGGATATTTTTTCCAGATCTAACACATTGGTTCCATCTTTACCCCACAGTGGGTTTAATAACTTCTTTATTATTTCTTCTAGTTTATCTTCCTGCACCGTTTCTGTTAAACCACAAATTCTCAATTTTTTTTTTCGTTCACTGTTCTCTCGATCTTCCATTTTATACCTTCGTTCCTGCTGTTCTTTTTTTATATAACGGTTAATTCCCCCCTCAGTTCATTAATTAATTCTGTGTGGGCTAACGTCGTTGTTTCTACCTCTTCTATTCTTCTCAACATATGTCCCATATTTTTATGTATATTTATCATTTCTGCTTTTAATGATTTTCCAAAGCTGTAAACATTTTTTCCATATCCCCTTTTGTTGGTAGCTGGGATGTGTCCGAAATGTCTACCCCTCCAGAAGCTCCACCCTCTCCATCTTTATGCTCTTCTTGTTCCATCCTTTCTTCTGGGGTTGGGCTACTCTCCATTAATTCCTCTCCTTGTCCCCTTTTTTCCTACTTTTCTCTAAGTTCCTGCTGCTGCCCTTTCGTACTCTGATTTTTTTCTCCATCTCCTTCACCCTGTTGTAAATATCTGCTCATAGGGCCCGGGCTCAGACTAGGTCTAAGACTAGTCCGTGGCGACTTAGCTGTTCCCCCTCCTCTTGTTGTCTTACCTCTCATTTAAAAAAAAAAAAATGGGGGGGGGACACCTTTCTTTACTTTCTCCTTCCTTTTACTCTCGTTATTATTTCAAACACTCTTTGCCCCTTTCTGTTTCCAATTCCTCTTCGCACTCTTTAACAGTATACCATATACAGTCTCTATTCAATATGTATAGCTTCTGCACAGTCTGTTTAACAAACACTGTTATGCTTTCGAAGACAAAAAAAAAAGATTTTCTATTACTTATCTGAGCACGGACAAATGTAGTGTTTCCAGTCCACTGTGCAAAACAGGGGCAGTCCGGTCTGCATCCTCTGGTTGTTTTGTTTACGCTCCTCGGGGACCTGCAGCTCTCCTCCAACTGCTTCAATCCCACCTGAGCCCCAAATATACCAGGTACCGCTACCTGCCTCTCCGGGTGTTCGGCGGTGTCCCCACATGCTCTCGCTAGTCAGGGGGTTACTTCCCCTCTGCTGTCACTCGTTCCGTGTGGATTACCACTACACCGCCGAGGCGCTCAAGGACACATCGCCGGAACGCCGCCGAACTGCTCGTGTCCCCCAGCAGTCTGTCTCTCATTCTCCACTGATGGGAACTCCCGGGGGACAAGGCTGATCCCGAGTGGGGGGTTTACGGTGGTGTGTGCCAGGTCAGAAGTAGAGGCAGGCAGGCGCGGAGCTGACTATCCATTCCTCTCTGGCATGCCAGCTAGAGAGAGGTAGGAGTGATCTGGACCTCACGGCGTGCGGTGCACCTGCATCTCATCAGACTCCTCCCTCACATGGTCCTTACAAGTCTTTTACAGACTCTAATGCCGCTGGGATAGCATCTTAACGGAAATGTGTTTCTTGAAAAAACACTATATAAATTTTTTCCTTATTAACCACTTGACCACTGGGCACTTAAACCCCCTTCCTAACCAGACCAATTTTCAGCTTTCGGTGCTCTCACATTTTCAATGACAATTACTTTTTTTTCACACAAATAGAGCTTTCTTTTGGTGGTCTTCAATCACCGCTGGCTTTTTTATTTTTTGCACTATAAAATAAAAAAGACAGAAAATTCTGTAAAAAAAAATAATGAATTTTTCTTTGTTTCTGTTAGAAAATGTAGCAAATTAGTAATTTTTCTTCATAAATTTTGGCCAAAATTTATACTGCCCCATATCTTTGGTAAAAATAAGTACAAATCGGTGTATATTATTTGGTCTTTGTAAAAGTTAGAGTCCACAAACTATGGTGCCAATATCTGAAAATTTATCACACCTGAAGTACTGACGGCCTATCTCATTTCTTGAGACCCTAACATGTCATAAAAGTACAAATAGCCCCCAAATTACGCCTTTTTGGAAATAAGACATTCCAGGGTATTTAATAAGAGGCACAGTGAGTTTTTTGAAGTTATTTTTTCCCACAATTCTTTGCAAAATTAAGATTTTTTTTTAAATTGTCATATTAGCAGGTTATTTCTCACACACAGCAAATGCATACCAAAAATTACACCCTGCAAACACATTCTGCTGTTACTCCCGAGTATGGCCATACCGTATGTGTGAGACTTTTACACAGTGTGGCCACATACAGAGGCCCAACATGCAGGGAGCGCCAACAGGCGTTCTGGAGCACCCAGGCCAATTCTGACATTTCTCTCCTACATGTAAAAATCATCATTCATGATCATCATCATAGAACCCCAAACATATGTGTTTTTTTAGCAAAGCCCCTAGAGAATACAATGGCGGTCGTTGCAACTTTTTTATCTCGCATTGCATTTGCGCAATTTTTCGAACGCGTTTCTTTTGGAAAAAAAAGTTTTGTGCTTTAAAAAAACCAAAACATTAAAGTTAGCCTAATGTGTTTGCATAATGTCAAAGATGAATTTATGCCGAGTAAATATATATCTAACATGTCACCCTTCAAAATTGCACACACTCGTGGAATGGCGCCGAACTTTGCTACTTAAAAATCCCTAAAGGTGACACTTTAGCAATATTATTGCTCTCGCTCTAACGTTCGCAGCGATGCCTCATATGTGTGGTATGAACACTGTTTTCATATGTGGGTGGGACTTACATATGCATTTGCTTCTGCATGCGAGCACATGGGGCGATTTAAAAAATATATATATATTTTTTTTATTCATTTTACTTTATTTTTGTTTGACTCTTTTTTCCCAAAAATACATTTTTTGATCACTTTTATTCCTATTACAAGGAATGCAAACATCCCTTGTAATAGGAATATAGCATGACAGATTCTCTTTACAGTGAGATATAGGGTCAATAAGACCCCACATCTCACCTCTAGGCTGGAAAGCCTGAAATAAAAAAATATGTAAAAAACGATCCTGGCTTCGATCGTAGCAGTGAGTCGGTAGAAGCACCTGAGGGCGGCGGGAGGGGGTTGTCCCCTCTCGCCTCCTAAAAGAACGATCAAGCAGCGGAACAGCCGCTATGATCATGCTTCCACAAGCATGATCATAGCGGCTGTTCCGCTGCTGTTGGTTGTAGGGAATTGCCGGCTGAAAAAGCTGATATCCAAATGATGCCTGTAGCTGCAGACATCATTCAGATATCCCCGCATAAAGTCATGGACATCGTATGGCGGCTGGCAGGCGGTAATGGTTAAAATGCATTTTTTTAACACAAAGTTGTCCATTTATAAAATATTTCTAACACATAACATGTACATACCAAAAATGACACCCCAAAATAGATTCTCCTACTCCTCCTGAGTATGGCGATATCACATGTATGAGACTACCACAGCCTTGCCACATACAGAGGCCGAGTATGGCTGAGCATGGCTGGGTATCACCGAGTATTGCAGAGTATGGTTGGGTATCACCGAGTATTGCAGAGTATGGCTGGGTATTGCAGGGTATCACTGACTATGGCTGGGTATGGCTGAGTATTGGCTGGGTATGGCTGGGTATTGGCTGAGTATTGGCTGAGTATTGGCTGAGTATTGGCTGAGTATTGGCTGAGTATTGGCTGGGTTTCTGCAGAGTATTGGCTGAGTATTGGCTGGGTTTCTGCAGAGTATTGGCAGGGTTTCTGCAGGGTATTGGCTGGGTATTGAAGTGTATTGCAGAGTATTGGCAGGGTATTGAAGTGTATTGCACAGTATTGGAGAGTCAGTTGTCACTGAGCAGTGCTGTGGGCACTATATATCTAGCCCACATGGCAATACCACATGTGTGAGACTTTTACACAGCATGGCCACATACAGGGACCCAGCATGCAGGGAGCACTTTCAGGCGTTCTGGAGCACCCAGGCCAATTCTGACATTTCTCTCCTATATGTAAAAATCATAATTTATTTGCTAGAAAATTACATCGAACCCCAAAACATTATATATATATATATATATATATATATATATATATATATATATATATATATATATATATATATATATATATAGCAAAGACCCTAGAGAATACAATGGCGGTCGTTGCAACTTTTTATATTGCACGGTACTTGTGCAAAATTACCAAAATTATTGCTCTCGCTCTAACGTTCGCAGCGATACCTGATGTCTGGTTTTAACACCGGTTTTGTATGTGGGAAGGACTTACATATGCGTTCGCTTCTGCATGCGAACACATTGGGACAGGGGCGCTTGAAATTTTTTTTATTATTATTTTATTGTTCATTTTACTTTATTTTAGTTTGACACTTTTTTCCCCAAAAATTTTTTTTTGATCACTTTTATTCCTATTACAAGGAATGTAAACATCGCTTTTAATAGTAATATGGCATGATGGGTCCTCTTTATGGGGTCAACAAGACCCCACGTTTCACGTCCACTCTTGCCTCCCGTAAGAACTATCAAGCAGCAGAACAGCCGCTATGATCGTTCCTATGGTGTAGGGAATCGACGGCAGAAAAAACTGATATCTGAATGATGCCTGTAGCTGCAGGCATCATTCAGATATCCTTGCACAAAGTCAAGGACGTCATATGACGGTCAGCAGACAGGAAGTGGTTAAAATACATTTTATTTTTTATTTTTCTTAAACTCATTTGTCCATTTATACAATATTTCTAACACATAGCATGTGCATAGCAAAAATGACACCCCAAAATAGATTTTCCTACTCCTCCTGAGTACGGCGATACCACATGTATGAGACTTCCACAGCCTGGCCACATACAGAAGCCGAGTATGGCTGAGCATGGCTGGGCATCGCCGAGTATGATTGGGGATTGCAGAGTATGGCTGGGTATCACTGAGTATTGCAGAGTATGGCTGGGTATCACTGAGTATTGCAGAGTATGGCTGTGTATTGCAGAGTATGGCTGTGTATTGCAGAGTATGGCTGGGTATTGCAGAGTATGGCTGAGCATGGATGGATGGATGGCTGGATGTGACTGCATTTGTCACAGAGCAGCGCTGTGGACACTACAGATCCAGCCCACATCGCTGCTGCCATCCGATCTCTCCCCCTCTCCTCTCACTGATCGATACACAGAAAGGAGAGAGGAACCGGTGTCATGACATGGCGCTGGTTTGTTTACAAGTGAAATGCTTTGTCATTTGGCTATGGGCCGGTTGCTAAGTGGTTAAAGTGAAATAATAAAAATAAAAAACTCCTTTTAAATCTAGTGCCTGGTGGTTCTTCTTAGTCTGCCTGTAAAGTAGCGCACCTTTACCGTGTATAGATTCTGCTGCAGCAAAAATTACATTTATAAATCCAATAAAATAAATTTTTTCCCTGCAAGCTCTCCTTATTTAGTAAATAAAGGCTTGGGGAGCCAGGCTGTATGAGGTCAGATTTGAGTATACTTGGAACAAGATTTTTTTTAAATAAATTCTGTTGTCTGTTTCGTAGACTTTGGCTACAAGTAACAGGTACCAAAAAATTGGGCTTTGGGTGTTGGGGGTGCCTTCACACCGTAAACCTATAGAGGTACTGTTGATGGAAGCAAGAATTGGCCAAAAGTACCAAAAAAATTGGTCCTTGGGTGTTAATTGTGCCCATGAAACCTATATATGATAATTTTGATAAATGTCAGTGGACAGATGCGCTCTTTTTATCTGTCACAGAACCACCGGCAGCACTAAATGTCCATTCAGAAAGCAAGCTGGATGCAGGGAAACCCAGCTATTCAATTGCATACTGGGCAAGTTCTGGCCAGTAGTCTACTCTACTGACCCAATAACCCAGTGGATTGTCAACTGGAAAGCTCTCCATGTCTGTTTTTGCCTCCAGATAATCTCCCACCATATGATGCAGACACTGCAGATGGGATGTGGAAGCTGACAGCCCTGGTCGCGGAGGACTAAAAAAATTTGAAATTAATCACTGAGGTGGCCCCCTTTTCTACCACTTCCTCTTCACCAACAAAAGCCTCAAAACTAGCCTTTCCATGAGACCATTACCTATCAGAGTCTGGAAATGCATTACATAAACTCCTCTTTAAGGTGTCCTGAATATATTTCATCCTCTGCTCCCTCTGTGATTTCTGAGACTTTCTTCTTGTAACGGTAGTCAAGGAGGTTTGCCAACCAATAGTGATCCTTCTCCTTGATGCCACAAATTCTTGGGTCCTTTCGCAGGCTTTGAAGAATGAGGGAGCCCATGCACCACAAGTTTTCGGAGGCATGAGAAGCAGAGTCCCCGGGGTCACCCAGCCACGTTCTCCTACCAAGGGCTCTGGGGACAGAAAACCATCTATTAAGACGTATTTGATGTATGTCTTCCTCTACTTCAATGCCTCCAAAACTGCCATCATCCTCCTCCTTTTCTGTGTTCTGTAAAAATGCAAGAATGGTGTCTGCTTAAAGCAGGTCTTGAGAGAAAATGAAGTCCTCCTTTTCCTCCCGCTGCTCTGCCATGGGTGCCCTATCCACAATGCTACGCAAAGTCTGCTCCAGCAGGAACACAACATGAATTTTCACTAATGCATACATTGTCACGGCTCACCATCCTTGTAGCCTCCACAAATGGTGACAGTACAGGGCATGCATCCTTAATCAGCAGCCATTGTCAAAGAGACAGTGGCTGACGCTGAGTTCAAAAACTCAGCTGACTCTATGCATGATGCTGTGGCTATGGCAGGAGTAGCTGTGAACAAAGAGGCAGAACAAGCCACTCTGGCAGCTGCGGTGGACTGTGCGCTAGTCTCTGCTTAGGTGACAGAGGATGAGGATGGATTAATAAGTCAGTCCACCACCACCTCTGCATGCTATGGCTGGATAGCATGGGCAGCATCACTAAACAGAGGAAATGGTGCCCTGCCTGAGGACAGGCCATGTCCACCTTTGCCTGTGGACACAGAAGCTGCTGGCCCCCTCACAAGTGCCGTGGGAACGTTTGCCTTTCCTGAAATGTGTGCTTGGATGCACTTTAATCAATTGAAAGTGATGTTTGTTGCACTTTAACTTGAGTATTCACTACATACACACAGTCCACAGACACACTACAATATACTGCAGTAAAACTGCACTGACGCAATTCAATATTCTGCAGTAAAAGCGCACTAACACAATTCAATATACTGCTGTAAAACTGCACAAACGCACTTCAGTATACTGTTGTAACACTGCACTAAGTCACTTCAATATACAGTACTGCAGTAAAAGTGCAATAATGCAATTCAATATTCTGCTGTAAAAGTGCACTAACGTGATTCAATATGCTGCTGTAAAAGTGCTCTAAAGCACTTGAATATACTGCAGTAAATGTGCACTAACGCATCTCAATACGATGCAGTAAACCTGCCCTGAAACACTAAACTGACACTTAAAGGGGTTGTAAAGGTTCTTATTTTTTCACCTTAATGCATCCTATGCATTAAGGTGAAAAAACACCTGTTAGTGCCCGGCTTCCCAGCCCTCCCACCCAGTTTTACTTATCTGAACCCTCAAACTTGTCCCACGAGGATGCGCACTCTCTCTGCTCAGGGTTCTTGGCTCTTGATTGGATAGCTTTGATTGGAGCGATGTAAGGAGATGGCTGTCCAGATGGTAGTGGTGGAGCGATTTGTGGTCTGAGGTCTTTTCCTGATGGGAGCGCTGCCGTAGAGGGTACAATGAGTCCCAGGTGTCAGCAAAGGCTGCGCGCCATCCGTTTCAAACACCAGAAACGTTAAGTTGACCAGCGTGGAACACACACCTCACTGGAGGCTGAACTGCAGAAATGATGTCTGGTTGTGTCAGATGACGCGTTTCAATGCATCTGTACTTTATTCAGTTCTAATTATCTAATGGACCCTGTCAATCATATATAGACTGGCAATGGCGTCAGTTTGTGTAAAAACAATAGGTCTACATGGAGATGGACACTACTAATGCTTATAACATTAAAATGACATTAAAATCTTTAAAAAATTGTTAAAAAATCATTGTTAAAAAAAATCATACCTTAGAATGTGAAATAGGAAAGAAAAAGGGAAACAAACAAACAAAAAAAACATATAGAAAAAGAATATATGATAAAAACATATGGCTTACTAATAAATGGATAGGGAATATATATATATATATATATATATATATATATATATATATATATATATATATATATATATATATATATATACATTTTAGTCTATGATAACCATAGAGAATTAATTTGGTTTCCTGATATCATGTGTTTTAATTTATTTTGACTATATTAAAAACGGATATAAATTAGGATAAGAAATAAGGGTAGGAAATTAAAGAATGATTCTGAATAATTGAATTTAAAGTGGGAGACACTTGTGTGTATACATATGCAACTGAAGAAGCGCACATGCATAACACATGAGGTATTTCCAGATGACAAGAACAGCATTATGTATGGGTGGGAGGGACAAGTATATCTAAATGCATATACACACAAACATGCACGTGTTGGCACATATTCATGCGTGTATACATGCATGCATTAGTCTATACAGTAATGGAACATAGTTCTATATATTAAAGGGATCTATATAAATCTATATAAAGAAAACTAGTGACCTACAAATATGGGCATGCAAAGAAGCATGCACAAAAAAACATGCACATGGGATGGTCTAGTGGTCTATTTAGACATGTATATATACATGTATACATATGTACAGACCTGTGTTGGGAGCATCTGTAATAATATGTCCATATCATGTGTACGCATGCTTGGGAAAAAAAATTCCCAATATAGTTACTTACGTACCTGATGAGAAATAAAAAGAAGAAAAAACACACTAAAGGATGAGCAGGGTGCACTGAGACTGAAGGAAATCGTGAGAGTGATATGAAGTAGGGGAACATACAAGGAAGACCCCACACAAACCTGAAATAATACAAATAAATACCCATCAAAACTTTAAAGTTAAACAAAATGTCAATCACAATAAATGATAATAACCACTATAATTAGTATGAAAGCGGAACATCAATCAAAATAGGGAAGATGATAATGACCATGATGTTATAGCTGTATTGGTAATAATAACCAAAGTTATATTACTGTGTTGATTATAGTGCTGCCACTGTGCCCATCAAATGCCACCACTGTGCCCATTTAAAAGTTAACACTGGGACCCCCCTTCTCTGTCTGCCCGGTACTTACCCTATCTCGGTGGGGCAGCAAGCTGTGTCCTCCTTTCATCTCCTCTCCTCTTCCTGATAGGCATCCAATCACAGCACCTGCCGTTTTAGCCAATCAGGTGATGGGTAACACACCCACGCTTCCTGATTGGCGGAGAGGCGGTTCAGTGTTAGAAAAGCGAATGTTCATTCGCTGTTCTTAGACACCTGGGTGAACTGCAAGCGCAATGCTCTGCGCTTGCAGGTCACCTTTTTTGAAGCCTATTAGAGCCAATGGTTCTAATCAGGCGCTTCAAAAATACACGCCCACTGCTGTAATGCAGGTGCCCGTCATCTGAAAAGGGGCCGGATGCCTGAATAGGGGGTGGCTACAGTGGCCATGGATAGATTCATGTAATGCAATGCATGAATCTATGCATAACACATAGAGGTGGGTGGCTGGAGAGAGGACCCTTAATGGGTGCATCTTCAGTGCCTGTATATATGCCAGCCCAGCCCCCCACGCACACCTGTGTGTGTATATGTATGTGTATATATATATATATATATATATTATTATTATTATTATTATTCAGGATTTATATAGCGCCAACAGTTTGCGCAGCGCTTTACAATATGAGGGCAGACAGTACACTTACAATAAAAATCAATACAGGAGGGATCAGAGGGCCCTGCTCGTTAGAGCTTACAATCTAGAAGGGAGGGTCAAGTTGAAACAAAAGGTAATAACTGTGGGGGGTGAGCTGATGGAGAAAATGAAAATACAGTTAGGTGTGAGTGGGGTAGGCTTCTCTGAAGAGAAGTGTTTTCAGGAATCGTCTAAAAGCTAATAAAGTAGGAGATAAGCGGACAGATTGGGGTAGGGCATTCCATAGGATTGGGGAGGCTTTGGAAAAGTCCTGGAGGCGAGTATGGGAGGAGGTGATGAGGGAGCTAGAGAGCAGGAGGTCTTGAGAGGAACGAAGAGGACGAGTAGGTTGGTATTTAGAGACTAAGCTAGTGATGTAGCTGGGGGCAGAGTTGTGGATGGCTTTGTATGTAATTGTTAGTATTTTGAATGTAATTCTTTGGCTGAGTGGAAGCCAGTGGAGGGATTGACAGAGAGGAGTAGCAGACACCGAGCGATTGGTAAGGTGGATGAGTCTGGCAGCGGCATTCATAATGGATTGAAGAGGTGATAGACTATGTAGAGGTAAGCCAATGAGAAGGGAGTTGCAGTAGTCGAGGCGAGAGATGGCCAGCGAGTGAATTAAGAGCTTTGTTGTCTCATTGGTTAGAAAGGGGCGTATTTTGGAGATGTTGCGGAGGTTGAGGCGGCAGGATTTGGACAGTGATTGGATGTGCTGCTTGAAGGAGAGTTCAGAGTCCAGTACTACACCTAGAACCTTGGCATGAGGGGATGGGCTTATGGTTGTGCCATCAATTTTGACAGTGAGATCAGGGGAAGGGGCATATGGGGGAGGAAAAATTATAAGTTCGGTTTTGGATAGATTGATTTTGAGGAAGTGGTGTGACATCCAGACTGATATATCTGATAGTAAATTAGTGATACGTGAGTAGACAGAGGGAGTGAGCTGAGGGGTAGAGAAATAGATTTGGGTGTCGTCAGCATAGAGGTGGTATTGGAAGCCGTGGGAGGCTATCAGTTGACCCAGGGAGGAGGTATAGATTGAAAATAGGAGTGGTCCAAGAACAGAACCTTGGGGGACCCCAACAGAGAAAGGAAGAGGAGAGGAGGAAGTAGAGTTGTAAGAAACGCTAAAGGTGCGGTTGGATAAGTAGGAAGAGAACCATCGTAGAGTACAGTCACGGAGACCAAAGGTGTGGAGTTTTTTGAGAAGGGGGTGGTCAACCATATCAAAGGCAGCAGAGAGGTCCAGGAGGAGGAGTACAGAATAATGTTGATTGGTTTTGGCCGTTAGTAGATCGTTTGTTAGTTTTAGGAGAGCAGTTTCTGTGGAGTGTTGAGGACGAAATCCAGACTGAAGGGGATCAAGAAGGCTATTATCAGCGAGGTGGACGCTCAGTCGGTTGTAGACCAGACGTTCGAGTAGTTTGGATAAAAAGGGGAGCAAGGAGATGGGGCGTAGGTTGTTTGGATTGGATGGGTCCAGTGAGGGTTTTTTAAGTATGGGTTTGACAAGTGCATGTTTTAGAGAGTTGGGGAAGATGCCAGAAGAGAGGGAGAGATTGAAGATGTGAGTTAGAGAGTGTAGCATAGAGTCAGAGGGTGAACGCAGCATTTGCGTGGGAACAGGATCCAGAGGGCAGGTGGTATGGTGGACATTACCAAGTAGTTTAGCAACTTCGTCTATAGTGGTGGGGTTGAAAGAGGGAAGTAACGATTGTGCCTGTGGGCATGGTGTGTAAAGCGTGGAGGGTATCAGAACAGTAGAAATCTCCACGTGAATTGTATCAATCTTCTGTTTGAAGTGATTAGCAATCTCCTGGGCAGTGAGTGAGTTGGCGGGTGGAGGCGGTGGAGGACGAAGTAGAGAGTTGAAAGTAGAGAAGAGTTGATGGGGACGGGATGATAGGTTGCTGATGAGAGTGATAAAATAGTTCTGCTTGGCAGAGAGGAGGCTAGAATTGTA